>NC_133765.1:37497035-38119013 GCF_036562045.2 Rhinolophus sinicus
GGTGCTGGGTTAGGAATTCTCACTCTGTCATTTCAACTCCTCTTCTTCAATTGGGTCCTGTTGTCTTCTCTGGGGTCCCCGTTTTTCCGGTGCACAACTGGGCTACACGTCTTTAAATCCAACTGAATTCAACGGCAGTTCCTTAAGATCTGTTGGCCGCCTCGCATCTCTCAGTGAGGAGTGACAAATTCATTAACTGTACAAAAGAACGCTCCCCGAATAAGACAGCCACTCGTCTGCTGGCTCTTTCCTTAGATGGAGGAGCAAGATTGCCTGGAACTGGAAGAGGAGTGTCTCTCACGCGGATGAAAGCTAAGAGCACACACGCTTCTGCTGCCTGCTTAGCATTTCTGCTGTCAGCGCCAGCTTTACTCGGAGACCTCATCCCCCTTGAAGGAATGAAAAAACAACCAAAACCGCCAAACAGTGTCTCTTTTCATCTTCGAGAACAATAGCTTAATTGCCTGAGTCGTTTAGTAACCAAATGCATTGATAGGTTCACTAATGAAATGTTTCATGCTGTTTGGCTCCTTTGAGGGGAGAAGAGAGAAAAGCTCGGCCCAATCTATAAATCAAGTTAAATAATCCCTATTCCTTTTTAAGGAAACTTTTTTTCACCCTCCTTGTGCTCCATTATCTGTTTGAAACAGATACTGACTGGTAGAGGGAAAAGAAAATGACAGGACCCTCTAAGCAAATTTAATGAAGTAGCTCTAAATATTGTATTAAAATAAATGAAGTGAATAATGCGTGAGCTCTTTCCTGGGTTTCTTTTTACAACAATAGCCCCTGTGCCCACAAACCAGAGGCCATTCAGACGCACGGCTGAGTCTGCAGGAGCCCCTGTAACGATTCCGTGCCTGCTCTTTCCATAGGCAGCCCAACTGCCGTATTTAATTCCAGTAGCTGTTTGAGTCCAGGGACTGGGAAGAAGTGGGGGGCGGGGGAGGGGAGAAGGAGAATTAGGACCTTCCCGAGTCCAGGTTTCTGCTTAGATTTCACCCGCCGGTGGGAGACAGGCGCTTGGGTTTTGACTGTTGTAGATCCGTTGGTGGACGGGAAATGCTGCCGAGGGGAGGACGTGGCTCAGAAGTGAGCGAGTCAGGGCTTCCGTCAGCGGGGCTTTCGGCGTTTCTTGCCTGAGCAACGCCCACGATCCCTTGAGAGGAGCCCCCCTGCGTCTGGTTCTCTATGTGGAAGGTGGGGTGAGGGTCTTCCTCACAGCGAGGGGGCAGCACATGGCTGGGCTGGGCCTGCGTGACTCTCCAGACATTTTGCATTTTTTACATATGATTATACAGATGTTTTAATATAGAGAATTTCCACGTATGGTCACAGTGGGAAAACTCGTCTTCCCTTCGCAAACAATCAGAAAAATTGGATCGAAACAATTGTTTTCTGACCTTGAAAAGCAGGAAGTGCAGGACTATGACCCGAGAGAAAGGAAAACAGTGAGGACCCTCCGATGAATCCAACCTTTTGCCCGGGGTTGGGGGGGGGAGCACGTTTTCACACGGCGGCGGCGCAGAAAGGGGCACGGGGACGCGCTGGGACAAGAAGGAACAGACCGGCGCTCGGAGAGGCTGAGGGAGCTGGAGTCGGGACACAGAGGAGCAGGACAGCGGGACCCACGTTGGGGAGGTTCCCAGAAACCTCCGTGGGGACCCGAGTCTTTGAGCACCAAGCAGTGGCACACGGAGTGCGACGCCGCAAACACAGGCCCAGGACGAGCACCAGCGTCAGAAAAGCTGCAGGAGCTGAAGCAGGACCGGGGGGCGTCTCAGTGCCCACCGCCCGGGTCGGGGAGGCTCCCGCCCACGTTCCCGACGCGCAAGCGGCCCCACAGCCCACGCCTCGGACACGGGCCGACGAAGCGCTAAACTGAAGGCGACTCTGGACGCAGCCGACCGCCGCTCGGAAGCAGGTCTTGGAACGACTGAGCGCTCCGTCCATGGAGCCGCCTGCACGACAGCCCACGACCCTTTGCAAAGAGCAACACCCGCGCCCGCGGTGACGTAACCGCCGCAGCCGAGCAGCCAATCACACGCGGCCGGACGAGCACAACGTGACCAGCGCCAGCAGCGACCAGGAGCAACACCAGCCGATAGAAACAGACCGACAGACGGTCTGAATGACGGAAGCAGCAGGCAAACGTGAAAGCAACGACTGTCCACAGTTGCAAGGATTTAAAACGAAGGGAATTCGGAGAAAAACAGGCTAGTAAAGACCATAGAACAACTTTCAAGCTGACAAACACATCAAATGAAAAGTTCACTCCATCAACTTAACAGCAGGCAGCTGTGAGTGACGAGGACTGACCTTGAGCCGCCCCGTCCAGCGCAGACGCCGCTCGTCCCGCTCTGGGGAGCCGGGGACCGCGGGGCAGCAGCACCAGCACCAGCACCAGCACCAGGCAGCGAACAGCTCCGGACGCCACCGCCCGGCTCCGCCCCCAGCCCCGCCCCCAGCCCCGCTAAGGCTCTCGGGAAGACCGCTGCCCCAAGTCTCGCGAGACTTTGGGATCTCACGCGAGACCCAGCCTCCCACTGCTGCTGCGGGCTCCTGGTTCCTGTTGCCACGGGAAGGATTTTGATTGTCGAGCAAGGGGTGGCAGGAGGCGAGGGCAGTAGCGGTCACTCACGCCCGTGGCGGGGACAGAAGTGGCTTTTGTTGCCTTTGCCCGCTCTCCGTACGTCCCTTGGTTTTTGCTCATTTCCCAGGCTGTCGTCCCATCACTGGTTCTCGGAGCCCTTGATATCGTCCCAATAATGAGCCGATGTCTGTTGCCACCGAGAAACCCCGCCGTCTCCACCGAGCTCCTTACAAGAAAACGCTGTTTATTCTGCTTCAGGGACAAAGAGGCGGGTGTTTTAAAGTCACCCCACGGCTGAAGCTAAGGCAACGGTCAGCAAATTCGTTGGACTCTGGCTACCGTGTTTCCCCGAAAATAAGTCAGGGTCTTATATTAACTTTTGCTCCAAAAGACGCATTACAGCTGATTCCGGCTAGGTCTTATTTTCGGGGACACACGGTACCACCCAGAGAGCACAGTGGGCTGGACATGTCATTCATCTGGAGATTACAGTCATCAGCTACCTCGTAGCTATGTCCCCTCTGTGGGCCCTGCGTAAGCTTTCTGTGCTTTGACCCTCTCCAACCATCTGGGACTTAGGTCCCTTCTGTGCAGGACAGATGCCGTTACGGAGTTACAGCACAGCTTTGCACAGCTTGTCGTTTTCATATAATCTGTGGACAACATAGCAAAATGCCTAAAATGACCTCAACATTTCATGTGAGGTTTGGGGGCTGTGGCTTACTCAAAGTGGTTTTAGGACTCAGGAAAGGTGGAGACGGGCTACTTTCACAGTGATGTAGCTGGGGATACAAGAGGCCTGGTAAGCTCCACTTGGGGCTTCCTGCAGTCCTGGCCTGGCAGACCCACCCCCCCACCACCACCAGGGAGCCTGTACTGGCTGTCACCCTGCCCACTGTGTCGCTGGTGTCTGCAGCCTTGACTAGGACAGCTGGATGGCCTCCACCGTCTGCAAGACCCATTCTCCAGCAGGCTAGCCTGGGCTTGTCCATATGGAGGCAGAAAGTTCCAGGAGCGAAGCTCTGGAGCCTTAGGTGTGGGGCTGGCACAGTGTCACTCCCTCCATATTGTGTGGGCTAAAGCAAGTGACAAAGCCAGCCCCATGGAAGGTCAGGGAAACCACTCCTTCTTGATAGGAGCTGCCGAGTCACGCTGACCACAGTGTGCACACAGGGAGGAGGACTGGGGCCCGTTCTGCTCAGCCCATCACACCAGTGGGGTACACTGACCGGCAGCCTGCGGACACTGAGTCTGTGAAAGGCCTCGGAAACCCGTGCCCACTGCGTGGGGCCTGTGGGCCATGAGAGCCCCATGGACTCGGTCCCCACTTCCCTGTCCGTGGACTTGGGGGTTGTCTCCAGTGTGACATCGCAGGAAACATCTGTGTGCCTCCAGCTGTGTCTGTGCAAAGGCGCCGGCCCCGCTGACGGACACATCAGCCAGTGCCCTCTGAAGAGGGGCTCGTCCTCCTTTGGGCGTCACTCGGCGAGGGAGCTAAGTGGCTCCGTGCGGGCTCCATATAAGGACAGAGCAGGCCTGTTCCTCGTGGCTCCTCTGTCCCCGCAGGCAGCAGTGTCCCGGGCTAGCAGCTGTGTGTGCACAGACACATTTGCTGCCCACACATCTGCAGCCATCAGCATTGGGCCGCCCAACAGCGAGCGTCCCAATGAGGCCCCTCCCTGTGCCGGGCACAGAGCAAGAGCTGCATTTACTCAAACCTCTGCTGAGGGCTCAGTAAGCAGAGCATCTGAAGTCCTACCCACAGGTCAGTGCCATCATTTAAGAAGAAAATGCCTCGCCCAGCTTTGACCTTGGGAAACTGCCCAGCACGTTCAGGAGGTGCCAAGTGCTAAGAGGAAAGCTATTGATCAGGACCAGGAGGAGGAAGGGCAGAGAGTCGTACACGCTTATTAATGTCTGGAGAAGGGACTGACGCTGGCACTTCTGGCATGAAGATAAAACGGCAGAGAGTGAAGTTAAAGAACTGGAATACAAAATTGTAATGTCGGAAGGCCGGTTCCCAAATCTGGCTATGTATATATCAGAATCAACCGGCGGGTGCGGGGGTGGGGTGGGGGGAAGGGAGGAGCTTTTAAAAATACAAACTCCCAGGCCTGCCCCAAATTGGGGTGGGGCTTCCGATCCACACTTTGTGAAAGCTGTCCAGGTGGGGTTTAGCACCGCTGACATCCACACCTTCACAACCATGGAGGACGAACCTGGGGACATTTACAAGGATGGTAACTGCTGCATATTGAGGGCTTACTCTCTCCAGGCGATGAGCCTTGTTTCATCCCTCCCTCCCTGACCAGCACTTATGTGGGCGATTACTACCATCCCCAGGCAACACATAACATAATTGAGGGTTAGAGACATGACGTGAACAAGGCACCGCTGGGAAGGGGCAGAGCGGGGATTCAAACCAGAGACCCCCCGGACCACAGAGGCTCTGCTCTCTTTGTCTTAATTGCTTCTTCTGTAAAATAGGGTTATTGGGAGCAGCTCAAACCCTCATCCCATGACCCCGAAAGCCTCACTGTGGACTCAGACTTTCCTGCCGCGTGTAATGGAAGTGTGTGCTCGTGTCTGTGAAAGTAATGCCCAGTGACTTTTATTACCAATACCTGTTCTCGGTACCTTTGTCTCTGGGGAACACAAGAAAAAGAGAGAAAAGAATGTATGGAGAAGTGTGTGTGTGTGTGTGTGTGTGTGTGTGTGTGTGTGTACAGTCGTCCCTCTTATCTGCCGGGGTTGGTTTCAGGACCCCACAGATCCGCAAACCCGTGGATGCTCGAGTCCGTTACATCAAATGCCTATAACCTATATTCTCAGAGGCTGCGGCTGGGGCTGCCTACACATCACCTGATCCCTGTGGGTTTGGCATTGTGCTCAGAGCTGGCAAGTTCAAGTTTTGCTTTTGGGAACTTGCTGGGTTTTTTTTCTGAATATTTTTGATTCATGTTGAATGAATCTGTGGATGCAAAACCCGGGGATACGGTGGGCTGACTGTATGTATATGTGTATACACACACAGCACATCCCACACACGCATATGCACACACACACACACACACACAGCACATCCCACACATGCATATGCACACACACACACACACACACACAGCACATCCCACACATGCATATGCACACACACACACACACACCACATCCCACACACGCATATGCACACACACACACAACACATACCACACATGCATATGCACACATACACACACACACACACACACACACACACACACACACACACACTCATCTCCACATATCCTGCCAGGGTAACTTGAACCCACCGGCCTTCATTGCAGTGCCTCAGGGAGATGCCAGGAGACAGCCTTTCAGAGAGGTGGATTGTCAGGGCCTGTGGCAGACGGCCCATGGTCCCCAGAATCCATTTTTCCCATCTTCCTTTTAGTAAAAGGACTCCCTGAGCTGGAGCCAAGCACATGGCTGCCCAGGTGGAGACACTTCCCAGCAGCCCTTGCAACCTGGGGGAGATGGGACAGGTCAGGCTCAGGGTACGTGAGAGGGAGAGGTGCGCAGTTCAGGGTCACGTCCTTTGGAAAGGAGGATCCTTGTCTCTACTGTCTTTTATTTCTCCCGATGGGCTGGGACGAGGACACCACGGTGGTGACACAGCTCTGAGCATGAGCAGCAGTGGTTCTCAACCAGAAGCAATTTTATCCCCTGTGGGACACGTGGAAATGTCTGGAGACATTTTCCATTGTCACAACAGGGAGGAGGTGCTACTAGCATCCAGTGTAGAGAGGCCAGGGGTGCTATGAAATGTCCCATGATGCACAGCACAGCGACAGCATCACAGGACCCCCCTCAAAAAAAATTATTCAGCCCCAAAATGTCAGTAGTGCCGAGGCTGAGAACGGATGTAACAAATGGCTCTATTTTCTTTTTTCCTAGAAGCTTAGCTCATGTCCCATCTGATATGGGACTTCATCACAATGTAGGAGAGATCCCCAAACGATTGTGGCCTGCATGCCAGGCTGGGAGAACAGAAATGTCCTTTTATTATAAGACGGTAATAGAAAGACCAGTTTTATCAGCTAGGGTGATGGATTCCAAGAAACCGAGTCTCATTAACACCAGCAAAATGTAATGCCTTATAAGGCCACCGGGACCTCACGGCATCAACAGGGGTTTAGAAACAGCCTGAAAGCAGGTGGCATTAGGGCCCCGGAAGCAACAGCTCAGGACTGGTCCCAAACAGGAGCACATTGGCCAGCGAGCTCCGAAGGGGTGGAATTGCTTCTTCTGTCTTGGTCACTTGCCCGAGAGAGAGCACCTAGCTGGTTAACCGTGCTGAGGCGGCGAGCTTGCTGCTGGCTGGGCACGCCACAGAGATGGGAAGGCTCTGAGGCAAGGAGAGTCCAGGCCACCTCTGACTCATGCGCAGGCCAGCCTCCTGCCTTTACCGTCCCGCGGAGAATACACACAGTGAGTGCGGTGATCCCCAGGGAATCTGCAGTGTCGATAGGAAATGGGGTTGCATGTCCTTGTGGCCCTAACCTACAACCACTGGCCTGGAAGTCAGGAGGACAGGGTCAGCCTGTAGCTTACCTACTTACTAGCCACGTGACCCTCAGAACATTCTTTTGACATTTTGGGCCTGAAGACTGGAAGCTCTAACGGACCAGAATCTCTGACGACCCATTCCTTCCACACGAAGTTACTCAGGTCTGATAGTTGCTGCTAACAGATGACCCTTCACGCCACCATCTGTATATCGACACATATGCCTCAGGCCACGCGTCTGTCCAATTATACATCCACACACGGAAAATTTTAATTGCACGTATCGATCATGTCTCAGTTTCTCGAGGGGCATCGAGGCAGGCTGGGAATTATTTTCAGAGCCTGCATCTATTTTACAGTACCTCAGACATTGGAAAGAAACAAAACAGAGTCTCCTGTCCTGGGAATAACCCAGGCAGCGATGGGCTCTCATCGTCCAGTTCGCCCCTCACAAAACCTCCTGCATGTGAGCCACTGATGCCATGTGTCTGCTGAGTGGGGGCAGGGTCAGGGGTGGGCAGGGTGAGCGACTGCAGTCCAACCCCAGCTGGGCCTGGCCCCCAGTTTCCCTGCTGTGGAGACACCCTCGGGCTGAAGGAGGGACCAGTGTCGGTGGTGGACATTGGTTGATCTTTCCTGCTCTCTATCCATTCCTCTGTCTTAGGGAAATAAGGCTGTTCATCCCAGTTTCCATGGGGACGACCCCTCCTGCACTCCCAGCCGTGTGGGTTGGATGGGGTGATCCCAGCCCATGGCGAGGCGTTAGGGTGTCGGGTCCAAGTCTGGCCAGCGACTTCCATTATCCATCGGTGATATGGTGGCTGGTCAAGGAATCAGGTCAATGACTCCATTTCTGGATTTCTGTTGGAACCATTGGGAAAGAGATGGTCCCTTTCCTTAGTGGTTTTCTGAGTGGTTGGATATAAGCCTATCGGTGTGGAGAAGGCCATTTTTGTTGCTGCTTATAGAGAGCATGCCTGAGAAGGTTGTGGTACCCTGGGATTCTTACCTGCTGGCATTTAGGACCATGTGTGGTTCCCATCTATACCGAACAGGACACATCCGTGTGGCTTCCAGAGTTAGGTCATACAAGACATTATGGCTTCCTTCTTGCCGGCCAGCTTTCCAGACATGTGAGTGAGCTGCCCTGGAAACCCGTCATTCAGCCCCAGACAGTCAGATGCCTGCAGCCTCCCCCCCGCCCCCGGAGGAGTAGAGCCCTGATGGGCCCGGCTTTTTAAAGCATCTCAAACAATTGCTTCCAGCAGGATTGTTGTGGAGATGAATCCTGCCCCTTCCAGTTCTCATTCAAACTCTTTCTGCTTGGCAGGCAGTTTGGCTTCAGTTTCTATGAAGGAGAAAGTCCATTCCGCTCTCACAGAAACACCACCTGGGGGTTCTGTGGCCACAGACCCGTTATTTAACCCAGGCTCGGTCTCTGTCCCTTTTAAGCACAGTTATTTTCAAATACCTTAAGGAGAACATAGATTTTTGCATATTCCTTGAGGCTTTTAAAAACTGTTAGGATTTAGATTTTGTTGATTTATCGATGTAGGAAAATATAATTTGTGAGGTCGTCTCATCTCTAGGTGCCTGAGCTCTGCACCGGGGCCCTCCAGGCTTGGTGTCTCTCTTCCCCTTAGTAGATTGAGGTGACAGTCACGGCTGGGAAAGTGGCCCCGCAGAACACAGAGAACCATGCTGAGAGCAGGAAGAGCCACCTGGTGCTGTGTCTGAGGCCGCCACGGGTGCCAGGGCATGGCAAGGGACACAGGGGCCCAGAGTCATCCCAAATGGTGGAAATGGATGGTTCCTTTTGGGGGCAATGAAAAATGCTAAAATGTTGACATATGAGTGGGATTTTAACTTAATCTGATGACTTGATAGATATCTTTGGCTTCACATGTTCCTAAGATTGTGGGGGAAAAAGGACTGAAAGAAAAATAAGGACGTCATCTTCCAGGACCTCTGTCTGCTGCTGGAAAGTCACAGAATCTCTATTTGTTGTCTCTCTCTCCTCTAGGAAGTGGCACATCCTCCCTGTTCTAAGGCTGAAAAACCATGATATGGTTCGGCTGAAAGGTTAAGGTTCAAGCAGGTGGCTGGCTGGAGACCATGACCTTGGATGACCCCAGCTCCTCTGTAGACCCACTGGGCTAGTGCAGTCAAAGGGTGGAAGGAAGAGGTGCCAGGCTCGCAGCCCAAGAGGATGTCACCTGGCACAGGGTCCCCACGGGCCCTCCACGGCCAATTCAAGACGGCCGTGTTCACTGGGGTGTTGATGTTCTTGTTCTAACAGCTCTTCCTGTTTCTGCACCAAAAAGAGGATGGGGCTTGTTGAAGACCATCCCTGATGTCCTTATAAGTTCACTCTAGCCATCTTAACGGGGCAGCAGCTTCTTCTGGTAACTAGCCTCGCCTGCGATGGCAAAGCCCCGTCTCGTGAAGCAGAACGCAGACTCAACTGGGGGCTCAGCTGGGGTCGCTGGGAAGTGGGAGCCAGGAAGTGACGGCATCTGTGGAGAAGCAGGCAAAGGCGTGGTGTCCTCAGACAGCAGTTGGTGGCCAAAAATCAAACCATGGCAGTTGGGGTGCATGGAGGTCCTTGCAGGCAGAGCCGCTGCTGTCAAAGCTATGGCAGTGCAGGCAGAGCCTTACCACCTGCAAGGAGTGCCCAGGCCGAGAGACATTCTCTCTGTATTACGGGTGACAAGATTGAGGCTGGGGGGATGGAGTGGCTTGTGTCGGTTCCCGGCTCTATTACAGAATCAGCTCTTAGAATCAAGGACACATCAAATACCGACAGGGCATCTCAGCTTCCCTCAGAGCGGCACCGGCCACGCTGAGGTCTGAGCCTGCAAGTCTGCCCACGCCTGCCACTGTCAGGAGTGGGAGCTGGCACAGAGCTCAGTCCTGCTGTTTGGACGTCAAGCTGCTCGGTACGTCTAGGCCGCTGGGACGGGAGCAGGGAAACATGGCTGAACAGAACACACCTCTTCAGAGCTGTGGCAGCCCCAACCCCATATCCGCACATCCTCCAAAGGGCAGTCAGTGGAGCTGGGAGGACCAGCCAGCACAAAGGCCTTTGGGGCACGTCAGGCTCCTGGGTGACATTGTCACAGACAGAGCAGAGAGAGATAGTCAGTCCTCGGCTGACTAAGTAGCTCACAGTAGCAATGAGAGACAGGCAAGAAAGTCCCCAGTCGTTTTCCTCAAGAGTCACAATTAGGCCTCAAGAGACCTCTCTGCTCTCAAGATGGCACCTTAGTTCAGCTCCTCCAGGCCAAGCCTATGTGGGCAACCAAGTTACGCAGGTCCTTGAAAGTGAAAAAGAGCCTACTTTGGCATGAATCCAAAGCCCCACCCCCTCCACAAGGTCTGCTCTCAGGGACCAAGCAGCACCTAATGCCTAGATTGTATGGATGAGGCTGGGGTATGTGCTGCTATGGTAATAAATAGCCCAAAATGTCACTGGTGTGACACAACAAAGGTCTGTGAGGGTGGGATGCTCTCCTCCCGTGGTGACTCAGGGATCCAGGCTCCCTCTGTCTGTGGTGCCACATGTGGCTTCTGGGTCACCAAGGCAGGATGAGAGAGAGTATGGAAAACTCATACTTGCTTTCAACTACCCGCCACTGGGAGTGACACCCGTCCTTACCATTCAGGCATCAGAACTAGTTACTTGGCCCCAACTGAGCTGCAAGGCGGGCTGGGAAATGTATTCAACATGACTGTATCTACCACAACTCCCACGTGTCCAAACATGGCCCATGTGTTTGGGGACTACAGAAGAAGGGAGCGCCCTCTTTTCCTGGGGATATGAAAAAGCCACAAAAAGTTTTTTTACCAGTAGATTCTGGAGACGGCGATTGTATGGAGTATGACCGGCAGAATTCTAACTAAAGGGAAGATCTCCCTACAATGAGGTTATCTGGGGAGAAGGTGGGTATTTAATTCATACCACCCCTCATTCACAGGGGGTTGGACCCTGACAGTGAACCAGCAAGGTCTCTATAGAACAAGACAAGAAGAGGTATATCTCCTAGGAGTCTCTGGAGGGCAGGAGATGCATCTCACTTATTTTTGTCTCCCCTGAAGTGACCAAATTTGAAGGCTCATCTATTGCTCCAGCAGAAGATGTTGGCATCACATCCATATGGCAGAGCAATTAGATCATATAAAAAGTCCCCTGGCAGCTGTTCAGGCTGGTTTCCATAGGTGGGCAACTTAATTTATCAGACTATGCCTTCATGCTCTGTAAACCACTGTTTATGTCCGTTTGTCTGCCCATCCATCCATCCATCCAACCATCCAACCATCCAAACATTCGTCTGTCTATCCATCCATCCTTCTGTCCATCTACCACCCATCTACCCACCACCCATCAGTCCGCCATCCACCCACCTCCCCCGCCCCCCGCCCCCCAAATGCTTACTGACTGCTGACTCTCGCTAGGCATGGCTTTAGTCACAGTATACAGCAGAGGACAGGACAAACTAGGTCCTTACGCTTCTGGAACTTTTCTTCTATTAGGGAAGACACACAACAAGCAAGAAAGCAAATACTTAGGACAATTGCAGAGTGCTCTAAGCACTGTGAAGCACGTAATGATAAGAGGAGGGCCTGCAATGAAAGGCGGGTGTAAGACTACTCTTAGGTGGTTAGAAAAAGCGTCACTGAGGAAGGGACATGAGCTGAGACCTGAATGATGAGGAGACGTCAAACCTGTGAAAATCTGGGAGAACAGGTTCCGTAAAGAAGAAGCAACGGGGCAAAAGCTCCGAGGTGGGGACAAGCTTGTTTTGTTAGAGGAAGAGCTGGAAGGAAACCAGTGAGGCTGGAGTTTGGTGAGGAATCACACTGGGCCTTTACGATTTCATTCTAGGATTTATGGGCGTCTATCGGAGGGTCTCACGCTGGGGAGTGACATGGTTGATGGTTTTGAAAGGTCACTCCGTTAATTTTCATTTAGCAAACACGGACTCTCACTTAGTAGATTTCATCTCAGAGCCACAACATGCTGTGGACGCAGGAGAGCAGGACAGATGCGTTTCAAGTCATGAAACGATCATGGGCCATCATACTCTGAATCTGTTAGCGTAACTGGCGGGTTGGACTTGATTGAACATCAGGGTGAAACAGCCAGAAGGAATTCAAAGGCTGGCTCGCCAAGAAAGAGGACACTACAGGGAAGATGACAGCCCTTCAGACACCCCCACGGGGACCCAGCCAGAGGGTGATGGACCCACAGAGGTTATTTGTGAAGGGGACTCACTTCCCCTACTTTAGCACAGCCTTCAATTTTCTGGGGTCCAGTATATGTGGTCCCAGAGTCTTCCTGAATATCTAGGAAGCAAAACCCACGGGACTGGACCCCTTGGTCACCCCCAGTGCTAACCCAGGTCACCCCGCCCGCTGGACTGCAGGACACAGCCACCCTGGGGAACACCTCTGGTTGTCCGGCCCTCCTGCTGGAGCCTCAATGGGCACTGCTGCAGCAAAGCACCCCCAACCCCAGGCAAGGAGCTATTGCATTGTGGGAAGTGACCAACAGGGAAGTGATTCACCGTTATGAGCTTTCTCACAGGGGTAGAGAGATCATTCACATGCACCGCTAGGGCGTCCTCACCGGTGAAGTGGGTGTGAAAGAGGGTGAGGCAAGATTTATAGATGAGTCATTTCCCTGGATGCCCATGGACCTCCCACCCCCCCGCCTGTGTCCTGGTCGGTCCCTAGCGGTCAGCTGCCATCAGTCTGCTCATAGGTTTAGCCGCCCAACACCTTCTGGCCAGAGGCCACTGTTATGGTCGTCCTGCACCCCACTCCCCACCCTCCTAACCCCCAGTCCACATGTGACCTTACTTGGAACCAGGGTCATTACAGATGTGACCAGTCAGGACAGGGTCCTACTGGAGTAGGGTGGGCCCCTGATCCAACACGCCTGGTGTCCTTACACAAAGGAGAACTTGGAGGCACACATACACACACCACGTGGAAAATGCCACGAGAGCACGAAGGCAGAGGTCGGGGTGAAGTGTGTTCAGGCCCAAGACTACCGAACATCATGTCACCCCCAGAATCTGGGGGACCCCAGGAGCAGGGTCTGCCCCACAGCCTCAGAAGGAGCCAGGCTGCCCGCTCCTGACCTTGAACTTCCCACCTCCAGATGGAGAGACGGTAACTATGTGAGGTTCAAGCGTCCAATGTGTGGGGCGCTGTTGCGGCTGCCCCGGAAACACACACCCACAGAGAGGTTGTTGGTAGCTCAGGTCTGGGCACTGAGAGGCCACGAGAAGCCACGGCTTTCACTGGGGGGCGGGTTTCCATTGGCCTGGGGTCTGGTCTGAGGTGACAGGGGGGGTAACTCATTGCCTGGAGGGACCCCACAGGTGGCGGGAAGGAGGAGACAGGCCAGGTGTGAGAAAACAAGCAGCATTATTTTATTCATATTCAAAAGACACCCTGTTGCAACATCAGTTCTGTAAGACTCTCTTGTCATTTTTCTCCAGTTCTGGGCACACAGATCGCAGGAAGGGTTGTGTGATCATGGTGCTCTAGGCTGCGTTCCTCAGACGACGACATTCTGTGTTTTCCCAGGAGACACAGGGATATTCCCTCTTCCATAAAGCAATACACTTGTTCCTAATTGTCTGGAGAACACACAGCTCCCTCCGTGTGTATCTGTTTCCCACACTTTGGGGGAGAAACATGACAAGGGCAAATTATTTCCCTATTATAAGAGACGTGGTAGATAGACGGCAAGTGAAATTTGCATTCTGGGTCAGGGAAACAATCTGGGTGTGGGGGTCTGTGGCTACGCGGGGAACTTGCGTCCTGCCTGGAGGTGACCACAGCAAACCCACCATGCCCAGGTAGGGCCAAGTTTGGGCATCAGCCCCATCTAGCTGAATTTTCAAGAGAAGACAGAAATCTAGATTGTTTTAGGTAAAATGGGCAATGTGCTAAATGTTGACTGAATCTTTGCCTGTTCTGTAACCTGTGTCCTTTATAAAACTTACGATGATATGAAAATTGTTTGTTGTTTATCTCCCCCGCTCCCGACGAGATGTAAGGTGTTTGAGAGAAAGCATGGGTCTACCATATTTACTGCTCTATCCCAGTGCTTGCAATACTTCCTAGCATATAGTAGGTGCTCAATAAATGCCAGTCGAATAGGTGAACGACCCCTCACCTGATAGCGTTTGCATGCACCCAAGATTTCATGCAACTCCCTTTTTCTGTGGAATCGTCTTGGTGCTGCATTGGATTTTTGGAGGAATCTGAAGGTCAGCTTTTTTTTTTTAACCCGACCCAGTTACCATAGGCACACACACGCCTCAGGAGGTTGACATCTGAATGTAGTATGTGTGAGATCCAAGGCAAGGCCAGGGTGATTTCCTCGCTCCAGCCGAAAAGGAGGCTGGGATATACGCGCGCCTGCCGCAGTCCTCGCTTGCTGCCATCCATCTGCGGGCTTTTAGTGCAGAATTGCATGTGATTTATTTGCAAATCCTTTCAGGTCCTGGAGGAGAGACACTTAGTGCACAATGCACTTTGTCATTATGTGTCAACATCGTCTCAGAGTAGAGAGCGGCATTACACGATGTAAGGGTGTAATTGGATGGCACTGGGATCCTTAAATCTGTGTGTTCATTTACCCAAAGCCACAGCATGCGCAGAGCCGTTTGCAGTTGACGCCAGCCCCTTGGAAGGGGGTCAGCGTGTAGAAAGACAAAGGATTGCCATAAACACACTGAAGGCAAACTTTATATTTACAGTCGGCAGGTTTATAAATGCAGATGACATCCTTATGCTCTGCAGCACATTCTGCTCGCATGTAGACTGAGGGGTCCAGCGGCTGTGGGACGGAACAGACCACTCGTGGAGAAAAGTGGGAAGCAGGGGAGGCCGCTGCAAGCAAAGGCATGTCATCAGGAGGGGTGAGTTTCATCACCCGAGCCGACGGGGTCAGTAAACCTGGGGACAGGGGCGACAGACATCCCCGGCAAGTGGGAAATGCCTCAGCTGGAGGGGAGCGTGCTGAGGGCGGGAGGGTAAGCTGTCTACATTATCTAAGGGGGATTGAACCATAGGCATATATAGAGTCAGAGAGAGAAAAGGGAGGGAGACACACAAGGAGAGACACAGAAACTCCCAGAGAAAGAGAGAACTGGAGGAGAGAGAGACAGAAAGTGACACGGGAAAAACCAGAGAGAGAGAGAGAGAGAGAGAGAGAGAGAGAGAGAGAGATCCTGATTCCACAGCAGTGCCTCTCGCAGCTCTGGCCTCAGTTGTTTCTCATGGTCTGGCTGGCATGGTCTCAGCAACCAGCCTCTGCCTCGGTGCGTGCGTGAGTCTGCTCACCTCTCCCTTCACCTCCATGTTTGTGGGTGTTGCCTCCGAGGGATTTGAGAATATTCACGGGCCATCCTGAGTTCAAGCCGTGTTAGCCTTTCAGGGCTGCCCAGAACCCACCGCTTGCATTGCCTCCCCATCCGTTGGTGCATCGGGTCCGTCCCTCTCTCCAAGGTGGGGGCCTTACGTTGTGCCACACCCAACCCTTACACACCCAGAGCCCCGATTCTTCTTACCCTGCACACGACACACCTTTGTGTCAATAGCCCTGGACAGGAGACCCAACGTGACTGTCGCCGGACCCACCGCCAAACAGCCGTCTTCTTTCTAGAGAAGCACGGCCCTGAGTCTGTCAGTGTTGAATTCCTCATGACTCCTCTTTACCCTCAAAGACCAGCCTCCTCAAAGGACGTGTGAAGGTCGCCTGGTGGGGCTTCTCTATGGCCATCACCTAGCAGGTGACACAAACACATCGTGAACGCTGGAAACTGCCCCAATGCCCCCCAAGGACCAGCGACTGTGGAAGGGCAGTGACGCAGTGGGGAGTACAGATTTCAACATAGTGAACTTGCTAAAAAAAGCCCACTGCTTTGAACCTGACTAAGATTCTGGGCCCACACCCCTGTTTTCCACAGAGGCCTGCCCTGAATCACTACGAGGGCTTCTGTTTGTTTGTCTGTTCCTGGCATCCAGTTACAAAGGTACGTGTGGCCCATGTACCCACGTGCTCCCTTTCCGTCCTTGTGAGTAGGTGCCTGGTCTGTCATAGCCGGGCCTGCTCTGACCCAGAACCCGGGCGATGACAGGGCGCAATCACACCTCCCACGCTGACGGCGGCCCAGGCTGCCTCTGGTTGCGCTCTCGGCAAGATGACCTGCTCCAGTTCCAAGGACGCACATGCCCCTCGATCCCGTCACTTTTCTTCCATAGTCTGCAGTATTCAATACTGGAGTCACGTGGACTTCACAACACCCAAATCGTGTTGCTTAAAGAAAGAGAGGGACTGTTCTTTCCTGGAAGCTCTCAGAAGCCCAGTGATGCAGAACCCATTTGTCTTCCAAGTTCTAAACATCTCGCCACACATGACAAACCTCTTAACGTTGACCAGACACCGTAAGCTGGAATGCGTGCATGGGTTCCGACTCGGGCCTCCCCACTGAGCCAGGGACGTTCTCTGGGGCTCTCCAAATCTCGTCCTGTCCCCTCCCCCACTGCCACACATCCCCAAATTAAAGGCCGAAAGGTGAGTGGGAAGCACTGCCTGCGAATGTCCGGCTTACACACCTTCATGTAACCCCTCCAGGTAGCTGTGTCGCTCTCTGCGTTCCCCAGGGTCCAGGTCCCAGCTTGCGTTTTCCCCACCGCCGGTCACTAGGGAATGCACAGCGGGGCACCCATCGTCCGGTGGGACGGTGGTGAAGGTGGTGAATTTCACTCTTTTCCTTTTTGAGGTAGGGGATGTTGGTGGCTCGCTCTTCTGATCTTTCCCGTCCACGACTGCAAGTCCTGGAGATCTGAACAGCGGCCCGTTGACACTCTTTGGGGAGTTGGTGTGCAGGAGATGCTTACTCTCTTCGAAGGCCAGGCCTCTGTCCACGGCGGTGATTTGTTCATCCTGAGACGACACCAAGTTCACGTGATTCTCCAACAGTTCTGCCCGGTGGGTCAGCCCAACCCAATCATGGGAGTGACTCAGACCTTCCTGCTCTTCGAAGGGCACCTGCTTGTGCCTGTACTTCAGCGCAAAGGTCACACAGTTGACGAGGAAGACGAGGATGGCCAGGCAGAAGACGCCCAGCAGCGCGTACATGCCGATCTCCAGGTCGCTCAGGCCTTTGGCTGCCTGGGCGGGGTCCTCCTCGTCCGCCTCCCCATGGCTTCGGGGGAGGTCCGCCTGCGCTGGGAAGGTGTCCAGGCGGCTGCCATCGTCCAGGAGTCTTTCCTGGCCGTTGTTCTTCTGGAAGGTTGACCTCTCTGTGGTGGACCCTCTTCCTTCCATGAGGCCCGTGGAAGAGCTGCTGTAGAACTGTCCCTCTTGACTCTGCCACTCTTGCAAGGGCTTCTTAGGTCTTCGGTCACGGACACTATTTTCCAGGTGGGCTCCTGTGCCCAGGTGTCTGCTGTCACTGGTGTTGGGGTTGGCATCGTGTTGGCCAAACTTCACTTTGATGTTGGCCGTCCCCACGGCTAGCACGCTCTTCCGCTTGGATTTCTGGCACGATTCACTAATGACCATTTCCACCTTCACCAAAGCACCCTGTCCTTCGCTTTCAGCAGCGATTAGAGGCCACTTGAATTTGGGGTCCTGCTGGATGGAGACCACCTTCTCATCCAAGGACGTGGCCGTCAAGGAGAAGTCTTTCCCGTCGTAAATATCCAAGGGCGTGACAGAGCCATCACTGAACTGCACCCAGCAACTGATGGCTGCTTCCTGTTGAAGAAAACAAGTTAGTCAGAATGGGCCCCAAAGCTCACGGAACACCAACTCGCAGCAAAAGAGACACTGTCACAGAAACAATATGAGAAGAACAAAGCCAAAACTTTGAAGTGGTGTAGAAACAAGCGATGAGAAGTACTACGGGTAGGAAAGAAAATTCATTCTTATAAAAATGTAAAACCAATAGAAAACCCCAACACTAAAGAGACCATAACAAAACAGCACCAGCGAGAAACACCCCATAATAAGATTCGCTTTGTTTCCCGGGCTGTTGAACGAATCATCTTGGCTGTGCAAGACCCACGTGTGCACAATAATAAATTACACGTCACAGCATATTACTGGTTACAAGTGTTATACGCTGCAGTGAAAACTATTTATTGCATTATTTTTAAGGTGCTTTAATGCCGTGTCCCCATGTATGACTCATGACACAGATCAAAGCCCCTAATCCAGGCAAGGACACGCCAGAGGTGCTGCAGGCTTTGAGTTCATTGCTTCCGCCTCCTCTGGGCCTACAGAAGTGGGTCCACTGTAGCTTGTGGGCCGTCTTGGCGTGGAGACAAGGGCTTACAGAAGCCAGAGGAGACGCACCGGATTTGGAGAGCCTTTGTCTCCCACCCACCACCCACCCCACCACTGGGAGAAACTGGGAGGCCAAAGGGTGGCCGAGGTTGGTGCCCATGCTCCATCTACCGACCTCTAACTTCGTTGTTTAGACCGACACTCCTGGGGATGAGTCCGGCCAGGGAGCTCACAGTGGGGGAAGGAGACAACCTCCATTGAAACTGGCGTGTGACCTCCCCTGGCGTGTGACCTCCCCTGGCGTGTGGCCTCCCCTGGCGTGTGACCTCCCCTGGCGTGTGGCCCACCCTGCACTGTCCCAGGCCCTGCTTCCGTACCTGTTTGGGCCTCTGTAAAAGCTCCTGAGCCACTGCTGTAGCAAAGATGGCTCTGTTGCTCCCTGGGCTGAGCTGCAAGGAGAGTGACAGCCCTGTCACCAGCTGGACCCCAAGGTCTGTGATTGTCACCTTCTCTTCCAGCACGGTGATGGTCTTTTCAGCCAAGATGGCATCTGACAGAGGCGACAGGATCTGAAAGGGAGAACCAACATGGCAAAGGAGAGCCTTCCAGGTCCCAGCAGTTCCCACAACAGCAGAAGTGATGTCCCTTGCAGGGTGGGACAGAGTAGGACAAATGAGCCAGAACGAACAGAGACAGGTCTGTCCCACTAACGTTTTCTTCCAGAAGATGTGTCTTGCTTGTGAAAACAATGTTTTCTTAAAGTAGCAGTGAGATGGTGCCAAGGAGTGGGTGGTGTAGGACTTGGCACCCTCCCCCACCACAAACACAAATGCCGTTACCCACCGTGCGTCCCCCAAGTCCTCGAGAGGAAGCATGAACTTTCTCAAAAATCAGGACTAACTTTATGATTCTTCTACGGCATGGACTTTCCCTATCATTTAGGGCAGTTTTTGATGAAAATTTTTCATTCTACTTACATGCTTTGTTAAAAAAACTTCATAGCCTCAAAGAACAATGGGCTTGATATGCTGGGTGGGTATTTATATGTTTCTCTCTCACACAATAACCAATGTGCAGCAGATGGGACACTGTTGGTCCATGTACCACCTAAATAGTCCCTTGTGTCCCTGGGAGCCCACACTCCACACTCGGGGAACCTGAGCAGTGAAGCTCAAGCTCCCTCCACCCCTGACATGAGGACCCCAAGTCTCCCTCCTCCTCTGGGCAGCTGTGATGGCCTGGGAAGTGGAGGTGACACTCAAGGTTGGACCCTGACCAGGAAATCCCGCCTCTGCAGAACGTCTACGGGATCACTTCTCCCCGTCTTCATCCCTCCCCCACGTTGCAAAGAGCTGCTCCCTATGAAGCCTCAACTTTCTGGATGAAATGGGTTCCATCCTCTTTCCACCTGCTTTCTGGACTGATTTCTCTTTCCAAGGTGTTGGTGATTCTATGAAGATGTCTTTCAAGACACCAGTTTCTCCGCGCTCCTTAAACCTGGTCATCCAGATGCCACCTTCCGTTTTCGAGTCTGGTTAGCACACTTTGAATGGCAGTGAGCGTGACATGTGCATCCCCAGAAGGAAGCGGACACGTGGATTTTATTTATTCCGAGTCCTAAGGGCTCAGGAGTAGATGACCCACCAGGACGACTGCCCGGCCCGCTCTCTGTAACACCCTATTTCTGAGCTCTCCGCCTTTCCTCTGGGCGCGTCCCCTGGCACATAGAGCAAGTCTCACTGTGGGGAAGATTCCAGGCATCAGTGTTAGCACAGCCTCTGAACTGATCGCAGGGACTGAGGGCTTTCAACTCATTAGTCAGTGTGGAGTCTGCTAGGTCTTGTCTACAGGGCAGAAATGTTTGGCTGGACATACACAATCCTTCACAACCAGCAGCGCCCTTCTCCTGCTGTCTTACCTGAATGGTGGTCATTCCCAGCTCCTGGCCAGCCAGCACCTGGCCCCCTTGCAGGCGGGCGATCCGGGGCTCATCCACCTGCATGAAGTCCGTCACCAGCTCCGTGATGTCCACCTGCCAGTCTGAGCCCAGCAGGTGGGCCAGGTGGCCCCCGCGGTCGGCTGCCTCCGCCACAAACTGTGTCAACACACGCACCATGGCGTGCTGGTACTGGAGGGCACAGCCTCGTCCCCGCCGCTCGTCCTCGTCCTCTTCCTCGCTGTCCCGAGCTGGCCTGTCAAAGGGTCAGGTCAGTTTAACAGATGCTGACTTGTTGGCCAGACGTCAGGGCTGTGCGTGAAGCATGGCAGGGGCCGCAAGGCCAGCCGGGTGTGGGCTCAGGCCGACGCACAGGTGGGACTCAGAATCTGGGACCCGGGTGTGGCATGGGTACTGACCAGCTGGAATGGATTGGGGGGTGGGCAGAGTTCTAAGGAGCCCCAGTGACCCCCACACCTGGTCTCCACTTTGTGAGCTGGACCTAGTCATTTCTTCTAACGAAAGATTATAGAAAAGGTATGGGCTGTCACTGCCAAGGTGAGGTTTTCAAAGGGTCCGACCTCTGTCTAGCCCAGTGCCCTTTCCTTGGTTCTTCTCTCATTCTCACTCTGGGGAAGCAAGCCGCCATGCGCTCGCAGCCCTCAGGAGATGCCCACAGGACCAGACCTGAGCGTGGCCTCTGGCCCAGGCAGTGAGGGGCTGAGACCTGCCACCAACCACGGAGCGTGGACGCAGACCTTCCCCAGTGAGCCTGAGACGAGAGGGCAGGTCCAGCCCATCAGAGGCCCCACTAAGTCTCTCCTGCATCCCCGATTCAGGGACAGTGAGAGGTACCACCTGATCTTCTTTTAAGCTGTTAAGTTTGGGGGTGAGTCACTGAATTGTGTAGCAACAGGTAACTAACACAACAGGGCCGTGGATGCCTGCTGTGGCCCTCGGGAGGTGACAACCTAACTCAGGGTGAGGTGACAGGTGATGACAGATGCGGTTGGCCCAGGCGACAGACAGATGGTCATTGTCCCTCCACGCCTGATGCCCGGGGCACAGTCAGCCCTCCCCCGCAGCAGTGTCCATCGGGACAGCTGGTCACCTCTCCTATCAGGTCTGCTGCCAGATGTGACAGCACCTAAGCTGCCAGCATCATGCTCAGCCAGTTCTTCGTGAATCCCTCCCCGTGGTCACCCGCTCTCAGCAGCATCAGGAATCAGTCCTGACTCCGCCCTCCAATGCAACACCGGAAACCCTAGTGGTTCAGAAAGGACCCCTTGCTGAAACCATCGTCCGGCTGCATGTGGGACCCACGCCTTCATCCCTTGAAGCTGTCCCCTCTCCCACGGGTCACACGGTGGCTGTCCAGGGCAAGGACGCTAAGAGAAGCACCAATGCTCTGACCTCGGCTGAGCTCACAGACCCCAGGGAAATGTCCTCTAATTCTGCACACGCGCATTTGGGACACAGGTCGCTCATACCTGAGCCTTGGCGCCTCTGAGATGACAATGTCTGAACTCCCTGACCTCCCACACTGTCACGATGTGCGTCTGCTTGCCTCGTGTGGATGATGGCGACTTATCGCTCTATGACACACCCTCAGAGTGATGCAGCAGACACACAGTGACATGCGTCTTGCTTCCTGTCCCCAGGCAAAGTGCGCCCAGCGCCCCTGGACTGGGGGAGGAGAGGTGCCCAGCTCTGGGAGCATCGTCCCGACGTCTCCCGTGGGCCCGTGTCGTGCACTTTCCCACGGCCCATTCTCCCCTCCTGCTGGTGTCGGCCCCCTGGGGCAGCGGGGCTCACCTGACCCTCTAGTTCTTCAGGTTCCAGCCAGGGGACCGCGGCTGCAGCCTACCAGCCACGTGCATTCTGTCACTTGGGCTCCAGTGACTGGATCAGGGATAAGACTTAACTCCAGGGCTTTCGTGGGAATGATTGGGAAACGGAAAAGGTGCTTTCTGTGGCATCGCAGAGAAGACAGAGTGAAAGTCGGGACGCTCACAAGAAAAGCCCGACGGGATGCAGCCCCATGAAGCAAACCAGAGCCGAGAGGTGGAGACCGAGTCCTGGAAGACCCTTTGGTCTCTGGACCCGGTCACACCTGAAACGGGCAACCCCGCCAACAGCTATTTGAGCTGCTGCACCCTGACCTGGGTTTCTGGGGGGGTCGGGAGGCACACACCCACCTCTTGCTGGGGACGATGGGGACTCTCCAGCCCTTGACCTGGTTCAGCTCGGCGTCCGTGACCTCGATCTGCAGCGGGAGCCGTGGGGCCCACACCGTCATCTCCAGGGGACGGCTGAGGTGCTGGTAGCTGAAGTTCACGACCACGCCCACCTTGCCCTTGATTTCCTTCCCGTTGACGAACACAAAGTCGCAGCGGTCGGACACCTGTGCAGAGGGCGAGACACAGAGTTTGTATCAAATCCCGCAGCCAAAGGAGCAGCGGGAGGACCAGGGGAGAGGGACGCCCCCTGGCTGTTTTGGGGTCACTCGTGTGACGAGGGAGGTTTCTGTCTAGGGCCTCTGGAGGGGGTGCCACCCTGCTCACACCGGGACTTCCGGCCACTGAAACTGATTGGGGACGTCTGGCTTCTAGAACCATGGGATGATAACAAATGTTGTCCTCAGCCAGCGGGTGAGGGGTGGTTTATGTCAGCAGCCCCAGGTGACAACAGAGGACAGGGCCACGAGACTGGGGCTCGGCTGGCTGGGCTCTGTGGAGAGGGAAGGGGCGCCCCTCCAGCTCACTGAGCAGGTCACACACTTGCTCTCAGTCAGTCCTCAGGACACCCAGCAGGCAAGGCCGTTACTGTCTGCATTTCAGGAGCATCACCTGAGGCCCGAGATGGTAAGTGACAAGGGACATTTCCGTGGGACGCAGGGCTGGAAAGCGGCAGAGCCCAGACGCCACGCCAGCCTGCACCACCGTCCTCTGGGCAGCTGGGCCATCCCACCAGGGTTCCTGGCAGCCTGTCTCCTCAAAGGAGGAGCACTGCCCCCAGCACCCAGGGAGGGGGGCGTGAGAAAAGCAAAGCGGAAGCCACTAGGCTGTTCAAACATCAGGTGAAACATTTCCAGCAAAGTCCCTTTTATCTCCACGGCCAGGCAGTGGGGACACTGAACACAGCAAGGGGCACAGAGACAGGCGTCCGGGGTACCCCACAAGTGAAGGGACGTGGGCCTGCACATCGGGGAGCCTGCGGGCTGTCCTCCTAGCTGTGTGCCCACAGCAGGGGCACCGGAGACTGACTGGCAAAGCCGATGGGGCAGCTTTGGTGGCTCCATTACGACTGTGGTCTCAGCTCTCCTGGCTCCAGGGCCAGTCAGACTTTACACTTAGGCTTTTCTCTTTCAAGTCTTCCAACTCTGAGTCAGGCTGAATTGTCAGAGATGCAGAGAGAGGGAGGGAAGGAGGGCGGGCTTACTGATAAGACCTGTTTTCAGGGCAGCAGGTTGTTTCTTGAATTTAAGTTTCTGGGCCCTCCTGCCTAGCGGGGTGCTCTAAGGAAAGGAGACAGGACATCCGGGCAAGCGTGGCAACCACGTGCTCTGGGACGAGGGGAGCAGATGCCTGCTGTGCTGAGACAGTGGCCAATGGAAGGCTGAGTCTCGCATCTGTTTTGGTTTTAGACTCAGCGGTTCTTCCTCGAGGTAGTAAGACAAGGTGGGAGCTAGAGCTTGGTTACAGGGCGGAGGTTACGTAGAGGGACGGCAGGGCTCGGCAGAGGACTGGGGGACTGGAGCCCCCACGGCTGCCTGGGGCCACATCCACGGCATGGTCCACATGCTCCGCGGAGGCCTCCAGAGAGCTGTTTGCCGACGTCTGGTCCTTCTTCAGACCCATGGCAGGCTGTCCTGCAGCTCGCTTGCTGCTGGACAGGAAATGAGTATCATGACAAGTTGGGAGCAGGAATGACACCTGTCACCCTCTCTCGGGAACACTGACTTTCCAATAAGGGACCTTCCAGATCTCCCTGTCCTTCCAGAGGCCCCCGGCGGTGTTGCCGATGGCGGCTGCCCTGTCACCCTGGGTCCTGAGTGCCTGTGACAAGGGGACCCCGCACAATGCTGGGAGGTCAGGCGGCCTGGGTGACAAGCAGCCTTGCTTGTCTTAAGTCACTGATATTTCGGAGTTCCTGTCACCGCATTGTAACCAGGCTGTTCTCAGAGCTGCAGAGTGACCTGTTCTGATCACTGTGTTAAATGAAGAATGCAGCAAAGGACGGGAGTTGGCTGGGCCGCTGCGGACGGCACACAAAGGCAGGCGGTAAGGAGGCAGCAGAAGGAGGGTCCTCCCTCTGGCCAACACCAAATGAGCTGGAATGTAACGGGGTCCCAGCGGAGAGTCTCTGTTACAGACAGGCAGGGCCTGGGGCCTCCCGTCCTAATGCTAAGGACTTTCTAATGACTGACACGGTATGCAAATGACTCTACAAAAATCAGGGAGGAGTGACGTGTGCTGGGCCTTGCTGCTACATCTTGGAGGCGGGTTTGGGGGAAGTTGAGGATCTGAGGAGAAGGCAAAGATTGCAGCCTCCGGGAAAGGCTTTGGTGGGACGTCAAAGGGTGCTGCCGAGCCTGTCAGCCTGGGGCTTTCGGGCATGACACCTGCCTGGGGGCACTGCTGCCCATGAGTCCCGGCCTGGGGTCCATGGTGCCACCTTGCCCTGCCTGCTGCCATTCTCACATGGAGGGGACTCTGGCCTGGGAGGAGGGGGCTGACATCTTCTTTCTGGCTATGACGCTATGACTCAGAGGGGCTGCTGCAAGTTATGGCAGCTGTGGCCTTGCTAGTTCTCTGTCCTTTGTCACTTCCCAGTGACATACAGCACTGGGACATAGTCAACACTATGCAATCACCTGGCAGGGTGACAGATGGGTACCAGGCTTCTTGTGGCGATCTCGTTTGTATACACATGAGGGACACAAATACTGAGCCACTGACGTAACAGTGTATTATATACAACTATGCTCTGATTAAAAAACATATGTTTGAGCCCATTCAGAGGAAGCAGAAAAGGGGTAGGATGTGAAAGGCCCCGCATGGCACAGGGGCGGGAGGGAGACTGACACAGCAGGTGTCGTTAACCTGAGGGTTTCGAGAGGAGAGCAGGCAGGACTCTCAGGTGCAATCGCAGGTCCATGTACAGGAGCGGGTTTGAGACCATGGGACAGGGGAAGGCCATGTGAAGGCCACCAGACACTGGACGATGTGGCCACTGTCCGGAACGACCACTGCCACGGGCTCCTGGGGGAGGCAGGGAACAGATGCTCCCTGCGAGCCCTTGGGGACCTAGAACCGTGAGAAGAAGCGTTTCTGTTGTCACTTCCAGGGCTTTCCTCATGAAGTCCATGCATGTGGTGCCTGGCTCGGGCTGGGCTCCCGGGGACGTGAGCCTGGGGACACAGCTTACTGTGTTTCCCCAAAAATAAGACCGAGACGGACCATCAGCTCGAATGTATCTTTTGGAGCAAAAATTAACATAAGACCGGGTCTCATATTAATTTTTGCTCCAATAGATGCATTAGAGCTGATGGTCTGGCTGGATCTTATTTTCGGGGAGACACGGTGGTCCCCCAAGGCAGCATCCTGGGCAGGACAGACAGGCTGGGGCGCATTCCCGCAGGAGCCAGATGGGGCGCAACGCCCCCTCCAGTCCCCTGACACCCGCCTTTCCCTCCAGCTCCCCGTCACTGCCTGAAATTAAACATTACAAAGTTCCTGGGGAAATGTGTCAGTCCAGGGGCACTGACGAGACCCGTTTGTTCCTTCTTGTTAAAATATGACTAACTGTACATGTCAGATAATTTATTAACTACCACTTTACAATGCTGACGGTTGGAGGGAATGAAGCATTAAAACTCCCGAACTCCTTATATCCATTTCCAGCCGCCACGCGGTCCCGCTACGGGGCCACAGCTCATATTTCTGACTCTGGAGTGTGCAGTCTGGCACTTATGTGAATTTAATGACATTTCCTTTTTTTGCTGTTTAAATGCTGTGTGAGTATAAATCTTATTTAAATATCACCAACATCCGTGGTGAAATTTATGTTCTTCTGATGTTTTCCTCTTCCCTTTTTTAAAGAGCTAGAGCTAAGGATATTGAAATTCTGCTCCCTCCACCCCTTAACTTTGGCAAAAGTGGACAGCCTAAAGGAATATTTGCATCTATTTCGCCAACTAGGTGTTACCTTTCAGGAATCAGTTTTCATCCTGGACTAAATGATACGTTAATATAGTGGCTTCAGGAGAGAGAGCCAAGCTGTGCACGTGCCTCTTGCCAAGCACCTCACACCTGATTCCATTTGAAATCTTCACAGTGAGTCAAGTAGGCAGGTACTGTCACCCCATTTTCCCAGTGACAAACCGAGGCGCAGAGTCCCATCGCCATCAGGGACATGCTACACCGGACTAGCTAATGGGCGAGAACTTACCCAGCTCGCTGCTTTAGGCTGATTTCTTGGGAGGCTCATGGGGTCTGCTAACGTGAAACACACTGTTCTGCCAGGAGACAAGTTTTCAATGGTCACACTGAGGGGAGGGGCCCTGGCAGAACGTGCCCGGGGGCCCGAGGCCGACAGCCCAGATCCATGCAGACGCTACGTGTGCGGAGGGAGAGAGAGGCGGCTTGAGCGTGAAATGGCCCTGTTGTGGGCTGACTGTGTGCTCCCCTGCACTGTTACAGGCTGACTGTGTGCTCTCCACAGTTCATATGTTGAGGGCCCAGCTCCCAGGACCTCAGATGTGAGTGTGAATGGAGACGGCGCCTTTGAAGAGCTGATGAAGTTACACTGGGGCCATGAGGGCGGGAGGACATTAGGACACTCCTGCACCGAGGACAGACACGTGAGGACGAAGCGGGAAGGATGGAGGCCTTGGCAGAAACCAGCCCTGACCACAGGTTGATCTCAGACTTCCGGCCTCCACCACTGTGACAAAATAATTGTTGTTTGAGCCTCCCTGCCTGCGGTGACGGCAGCTGGACAGGTGATACAGCCCCCATACAGTCCCAGAGGTTGTTTTCCTGTTTTAAGAGCAGATGGCCAGGCTGACTGCCTGGGGCCCAGCAGGGAGCTCAGGGGACAGCAGCTCAGGGGCCTGACACCTCAGTGACACACACAGCTTGCACGGAGGGCTTCCCGACCAGGAGGGAGTTACTACGATGCCCACTGGACAGCTAGGAAAAACGAGGCATGATGCAATCAGGACATTTGCTCAAGTTCACATGGCTGCACAGTGTGGGACTGGGCCACAGGGGGCATCTGATGACCCAGCATTGTCACTTTATGCTGATCACATGCACGAGGGGACAGGAGGTCAGGGTGAGACTGACAGAGAGCAAAGCCACACAGAGGAAGGCTCGGCCCCTTCCTCGTCCGCATGGAAGAGAAATGAGTCTATGTGAGCAGCGCCCAGAAGTGGCCCCTTTCCCTCCCCTGCCACCTGGATGGACATAAGGCTCCGCCCCTCCCGCCCCACCGCACCCCTAGGACATTGTGAATAAAGGTTCCCTGCTGTTGACTCGCCTGCCCCGAGACAGACAGCAGGTGTCACTAACTTCCGCTTACACCCTCCCTTTGGTCACCGGGACCAGGACAGAGGTGGACTCAGCGTGGGCTCAGTGGCCTGCCTGACGCAGCAGGAGCCAGTGTCCGCGCACAGCCTGGGGGTGAGACACTCGCTTAGAGCCGTAGACCTCCCTGGGGCAAAACTGCCCGAGGGGTGTTTGGCACATGTGCGGCAGTGTTTTTTATGGGAGTGTTTGTTTCGGTCGCGAAGATTAGGGCACACTGACGTTTAGGGGGCACAGGTCACGGGACTCAATGTCCTGCAGTGTCCCCGTCAGTCCCACACTACAGAGAAAAGCCCCGCGCTCCGACGCTTAAATGTCCCGCCAAACAAGGGGAAAGCTGTGTTTGTCTACACTGTAGCTTAATGCAGAAAACACTGCATTTCCAGGAATGCAAACTTGGGCTGAATCGAAGGGGTGCTTTGTGTTTGTTTGTTTGTAACTTTACCCAGATTTGTTGCCCACCCCGGGAAACCTCCTCACCACTCATGATGCTGAGTGGACCTCGCAGCAGCCCTGTGCCCTCGTCACCGCAGGCCACCGGCCTCACCGCATGACCTAGTGAATTATGCTCAAGAAGCTGTGTGTTGAGATATGGATCGTTCTATTATAAATTCATTCCAATTTTACTTTGTATCCATTTAGGCGTTATATTAATCCAAGTGAAATGATCTTGTCAGCAGCTGACATTATCTGTGAATTCCCTTCGAGATTTTAAGGGGGGCTCATAAAACACTTGTTGAGTATTTGAAGGTAATCAGTCTGGTTGAGAAGCACAGGTCCCTGTAACTCCGTACGCGGCTGTGCACGCATCGTAAGGCACAGCTCGGTGGCTGTTTACAGATGTGTCCCCCACGACTCAAAACCCAGCCCTCGCAAAGCCTCTGGCTGCTCTCACCATCACCCCCGCCTGTTCACCACGGTTCTGCCTTCTGCCCCAGGGATTAGAGTCGCCCGTCCGAGAGCTCCACAGAGAAGAATGACGCAGCGTCTTCTCTCGCGTTTCCACTCCATCTGCTCAGCGCTGGGCGTGTGGATGCAGCCATTGCTCGGTTCTGTGTTGCCAGGAAGTGTTTCACGTATGAACGTGCAGCCTTGGGCTTGTCCATTCTCCTGCTGATGGGCCCTGGGTCATGTCCAGCTTTTGGCGACCACCAAACAAGCTGCTGTGACCCTTCTCCTATGAGCTTTGGATGATGCCTCGTTTTCCCTGGGGTGGAACTGCTTGGTCCTTAAACAGACATGTTTCACCCCAACACTTGTAAGGGCTTCTCCTCTCAGACAACAAACACAGTTTCCTCTCTGAGAGGGGTTCTGGCACAAGCTATTAATGTAATTACATTTCCCCATCTCGTTACAATGGAGTGACTGGCTGAAACTAATCCTGAGACGAAGACAAGAAGAAAACGGAGTGTTTACCTTTGGGATGAAGCATTTCCTGACAGGGCTGGGGGGCCGGGGGTGAGATGCCTGGCGTTTATTAATGATGCTTCATGCTTTTCTGTCGGTTCGCATGGAGTGATAATGCAAACCGACTCAGAAACCATGTGACGCGTTCCTGGAAGTGTGGTCATTTCTACAAGGATCATGCACGTCGATATTTGAAAAATCTAGACCCCGCTGATAAACACACTTGTGGGAGTTGAGACACATCCTGAAAACTCGTTCCTTCCCCCTTTCCAAATTTAGCCAGAACCTGTCTCAGTGGGTCTGAGTCACGCCAAGAGAAGAGCACAATTCTTCCAGCTCAGGCTTCTTACTTGTTCTGTGATAAAGAAAGGTCTTTAATTTCCAATCCAGCACAGACGAACGGCTTGCATACAATAAAGCTGTGTCTGGAGGATGGGACGGGGTTGAGTTGCTATGAACATTTCCGAATGCTTACTCGTGACTTCTGCATCTATCTCACTGATGACCAGTGGTATTTACAGGTATCTCACAGGTGACCAGTCGCTCACCTGAGCCGGCACACAGATCACCCTTTGCAGAGCTCAGTGACACAGTCTGTTTTCTGGCCAGAAAGTTCCTCTAGAAACACCGTCCACACGGCGTCCCCGCCCCATCCCCAATTTCCCGCTAATTTATACAGCGCGCAGGACAGGCATTGCATGCTGCTGCTTTGCCTGTAAGTTTTCCCAAGAAATATCGTTTACGTTTGCTCATTGTGTGGTAAGAAGTACACATGCTTTCAAGTTAGCCCCTGCAAGACATACAGGGCATTTGAACTCACCGATATTCACGTCTACATCCATATGCTCCTGTCTGTGTGGGTGGCATCGATTTCAGTGGCTTTCCAGAGCCACTTAGAGATCGTGGGTGGCTCTGGGACCTTGGGGGCACTACTTTCCCTCTGTCGCCTCTAGTTTTTCCTGTTCCAGCAGTTTCTGGCCCCCGGACCTGTGCCCAGCAGAATCCTGACTGTGTATGAGGGCAGGAGAGACGTCACCGTTAGCAGAAGGAAATGCAACCGTGGGCGTCTTCTGTCGTGGTGTCATTAGCGTGGGCAACGTGTCGCGTAACTAACCCACTCCAGGCTGCAAGTGCCCGTGTGGGTCTAAGGGCCCTGGCTAGTTGAAGAACAAAACCAAGGCAGCAGTCGGGGTGTGTGTGTGTGTGTTATGTGTGTGGCGGGGGGTGGTGGTGGTCGTACAAGAGCAGCTACAACACGTGCACCTGGTACTGAGTTAGAGCTCCTTGAATTCACACAGGGCTCGGCTTTAATCCATTTTTCGAGTCTGATAACATGGAGAGCTTTTCTCTATCTTAGTAGCACTTAAATTTTAAATTAACAAACAGCTTTCCTCGTCATGATCTGCATCCAGCAAGTACAAACAAGGGCCAAGTTCCCCAGGAAAGGACTGTCATCAGTGCTAAGAGACCTGTCCCTGGAAGGCGGACATGGGGCGCCCACGACGGGATGTCACATCTGAGGTGACCTTGGGCTCATGACGCCGTGCAGTTGGGGACGACATCTAAGGGAAAAGTACGCAGCCCGAGCCAACGCGACTGCTTCCAAGACACTTTCCGAGGGGAGACGATGGCAAAGTCCCGCAGCCTGCCCGACAGTCACGGAGGCTGCGAGAGGGACTCGTAACATCAATGCACGCGTTTGCCTCGAGCTGTCGGGTCAGACTTGTGCTAATGGCGCAGACACACATTTGCTTGATTACATGTTTGAGACTCACTCCCTCCCACAGGGAGAGCACTGCTTCTCCTGCTTCCGACCTTTGAAAGGAAGACGGACGCACCTTCTGGAAGCTGCACAGACAGACGTTTGTACCTCCTCACGCCAAAGGCCTCACGCACCCTGGATCCCAACAACTCTGGAGGGGCCGAGGCAAGTGTCATCAGGGCACCTGAGACTCAATGACAGGCAGATGTGGGGCCACCTGCCTAGACCTGTGGCTTCTGGTGGGTCTGGAAAGTTTCCTCAGAGCCAAATTTCTTGTCCTTATGCAAATGAAAGCAAGTAAGCCAAATGCACAAGGAAATGGCTGTTCACGAAAAGGTAACCACTCCCCAGCATTTGCTAAATATGGGGGCTTTAAAAACACTGTTTTACCCGAGATTTTGGTGCAGGTTGACAGTGGAAGGTGACATTAAAAAAGAAAAAAAAAAAAGGACAACTCATTGAACCACAGCAGATTTTCACCTAATTGGTGCCCCTACGTTTCTGAGTGAAGACGCCTGGCTGACAAGAGGGAGTGCAAGGATGGCTGACATTTACACTGGTCACCCCATGTGTCTTGTGTCATCTCCTCTCGCCCACCTTTTAACCAAAGTGGTGGCTGCCAGCGCCAGCTGCTGTGGTGGACCTGCCAGCACCCACCTGGCTCCAGTCTCTTGCTCTCTGCCCTGAGGCTTCTCTGTGGCTGCCATGTGGGCACCTGCGAGAGCCTGCCCAGCAGGAGGGTGACCGACTGCCCGGAGCTGCCCAGGACTGAAGAGCGGGCGTCTGGGACATTAACCGAGTCAGCCCTGGGCAACCCGGGATAGTGGCCACCCTCCTGCTGGGCCACAGGGAGGCCTGCATACTGGAAAGTGCAGGGAGCTGGGGGGCCTTGCAGCCCTTGCCCAGCAGGGGTGGGGGCTGCTGGGAGATGCCCCCTCGGTGGGAGCAATCTGCATGCCTCCTCCAAGCGTCCCCAGCAGGGCCGATCCCCGCTGCCTGCAGCTGATGGGTTCTGGAGCCTCAGACGTGCTTCCCCCACTCCCTGCGTCATGCTCCTCACCCTCCAAGTCTGTACCTTGGGACTGCTTTCCACAATGAGGGAGCTGCACAAAAGCTCAACAACCAAGGCGTTTTTTGGCGGAAACCAGGAAGACACATTTTCTGCTGTATTCACGGAGCACTGGGGCGCTTGCTGTGAGGTCCCCCAGGGCCCCTCGCTAGGAAGGAAGGGTGAGCGCCTTCGCTGCCGGCTGGTGCTGGAGCAAGCCCCAGGGTCAGCTTTCTGGCAATGGCTTCAGCAGGGAAAAGCATCCCATCCAGTGGCCGGTCAGTGTGAGGGCACAGAAAACCAGCCTCCTTGCTCCAGCTCAGGACGCCTCCGAGGGCCACTGAAGCCTCAGGACCCCTGCGGGGTCTTCTGAGCCCTCCTGGGGGCTGCAGGGCCCTCAGCTTCTCCCTCTGCCCCACCCTGCGTGGCCCCACTCCAGGGGCGGCTCCCTAATGAACATCCTCAACCAGGGTCCACTTCAGGGGAGCCCCACCTGCCACAAGTACTTTCTAGAATGTTCTAGACACTTGGGGTACAACAGTTAAAATGAAGACCTGTCCTCATGGAACCTACACTCTAGGAAGAGACAGTGACAACAACCAAGGAAATGCACAGATTCGGAGCAGAAGGTCAGGGAGACAGACACACGGTGAGGAGGAGAGGATGAGGTGGTCGGGGGAGAGGTCTGGGCAGGGCCGTGCTCTGAGCACTCGCACGCGGAGACGGCGAGAGCAGCACAGCTGCGGGGGTGCTGGGCTGCCCAGATGCTGACTGAGGGCAGATGGGGCTCAGCCCACGCCACTGTCACCCGGGAGCTCCAGAGGCACCGATGCCAGGACCTCGCCTCGAGGTTCTGACCCCACCGGGCCAGGGTGGGGCCCGGCATCTGTGTTTCTCACAGGTCTCGGGAGGTCCATGTGCGGCCGGGTGGACACCGGCAACACAAACCCTCATTCAGTTACTTTACGTGCAAGAGCATGACATACAGAGACTGAAAGTACCAACGAAAGCCTAGAAACAAATCACGCTTTTGTATGCAACCGTGTGTCTACAGCCTCATGCACCACGTGTGTGAACGCACAAGCATGTGGTATACACTCACACACGTGAACATGTATGTATACACTCACACACGTGAACACATAAGTATGCATGTATACACTCACAGGCATGTATCTTCACAGAGCACAGACAGTGTTCCAGATTCCAGTGCCTTCTCTTGATTTGGGGGTCTAAAGGTGCCTATTGTTGGAGAAAACAAGCACCTGTGTATAAGAAATTCCCCTAAAAATTGCTTGTCGCTCCCAGTATCAGAATCCAGCATACTAAAAACATATTTAGTAAAACGTGAAAAAAATCACGAGGAAAGAACCGCCAAACAACACTGCAGAGTTCATGTGCAAATACAATCCAGCTCTACTTTTCTGAATTCCAGTGGTGCCTCTCAGACCCCAAGAACTCCTAATAATTTAAGTCGTGCTAAGCGCACACAATCTTTGCTCTCAGAAACTTCTAATGAAATGTCCCAAATTAAAAGCAAACATTTTCTTAATATTTCCAAACTTTTGCAGGAGGACAAATACTGAGTTTTAGCTACGCTTCACTCGAATGATTTCAAATTTAGCCACCCAAATTGCTGACACCCAGACTGCAAAGATTCATGGGCACAAAGCAATTACCCTCTGTCGACAAAAGAGCAGAATTCTAAGTTTTATCCCACACTGCACTGTCATTTCATTTTTTTGCAATAATTTAAAAAGCATTTTTAAAGGAAAGAAAAGCTGATGCAATCAACTGTTGTAAAAAGGAAAAAAACAGTTTTCCTTTAAGTATGTTTGCCAAGAATGCGTTTATAAAGTAGCAGAAAAAACACACATGTACATATATAAGTGTGCACATATGGGTGCATATATAATATATATCATATACCTAAAATAGGTAATTATATGCTATAAATTATATACTATGTATAACATAATTATACAATATTACAACATATCCTATATATTATATAACATATGAGGCCTGACAATTAAGTTCGCCAACTTGTTGCAACCATGTTGCTAACCTTTTTTGATATCAGAGGGATTATTCATTATGAATTTGTACCAACTGGACAAACAGTTAACCAAGTTTACTATTTGGAAGTGCTGAAAAGGCTGCGTGAAAAAGTTAAATGACTTGAACTTTTCGCCAACAATTCATGGCTCTTGCATCACGACAATGCACCAGCTCACACAGCACTGTCTGTGAGGGAGTTTTTAGCCAGTAAATAAGTAACTGTATTGGAACACCTTCCCTACTCACCTGATCTGGCCCCAGTGACTTCTTTCCTTACCTAAAAATAAAGGAAATGTTGAAAGGAAGACATTTTGATGACATTCAGGGCATCAAGCGTAATATGACGACAGCTGTGATGGCCATTCCAGAAAAAGTTCCAAAATTGCTCTGAAGGGTGGACTAGGCGCTGGCATCAGTACATAGCTTCCCAAGGGGAGTGCTTGGAAGGTGACCATAGTGATATTCAGCAGAGGTCTGTAGCACTTTTTCTAGGATGAGTTCGCGAACTTAATTGTCTGACCTCGTATACGTATCTTAAGTTCCTATATTTATAGAAAGAGTGTCTTGAGGAAATAGGACTATCGTCCTTATCCTAGGGGAATTGCTACATAGTTAAATTATGACTAATTGTTTCCCTGGTAAATTAAAAGCAACCATTTCCACTTCCAGAGACTTTGAGTAGAGACAAAGAGGAGATTTGTCTCCATCCCCCCTGGAGGTTGCGGACGAACCCTGGGGCTGTAAGTGGCCTGTCGCTGATTCTAGGTTAGCGTCCGTGGCTGCTGTGGCTGTGGGGACTCACGGATCAGCTTCCCTTCATCACGAGTGGCTGCAGGGTGTGCAGCTGCCGGGCAGCCACCAATGGGCGACTCTGGACCTGACGTGCTGCACCCGCCCTCCCCTCTGCTGCCCAGTCCCCTTGCATAACTGGAACGGGACACCTGCTGAACAGCTCCTCATTTCCCCAAATGTCCACCGACAAAGGAAGGGATCAAGAAAATGGGGCAGATACAGACAGAGGAGTATTGCTCAGCCGTAAACAAGAAGGAAGGGGCCGCCATATGCAATGGCGTGGATGGGCCTGGGGCCTGTGCAGACCTGTGTCTGCATCTGAAGGCTTTGTCTCATCCTGCCTGCTGCCCTTCACCCTCCATCCTCCACAGGCATTTCTCCCAGTACAATCACCTAACATTTTCACTGTAACGTTCGCCTATAGTCAAATGATATTTCCATGCCACTGACTACGGCGTTCGACTTTACCTGAGAAGCTCACTGTTCCAGAAAGGAAGTTTAGGAAAGTAGATGTACATTTTTCTGCATTGTTGTGTTTTTCAAGAATGAATAACAATAGAAAATTTGTATACTTGAAAGTAATCACTTATTTTAATAAAAGGTAGTGCCTTAACTGCATTTACTTAAAAATATAAATACGGGGCAGCACATATACTAAAATTGGAACGACACAGAGATTAGTATGGCCCAGCACAAGGGTGGCATGCAAATTTGTGAAGCGTTCCATATTTAAAAAATATAAATACCCTAATTATTTTCTGTGGATTTTTGATGCATTTTGGCGAACAAACTTGAAATCAGGTAACGCAGTGAAAAGGTTAAACGACTGATTCTATCTTGCTATCGGCTCCAGGACGACCTGAGCAGACAGACATCTAGGCTGGGTGTGGGGATGGTGGTGGTGGAGGAAATTGGGTGCTTTGTCTCTTCAGCATTCACCCCACAGTCTTCACGTGGGTGCTGGGCTCAGGCCTCACTGAGTAGAGCCCCTCGCTTCCTGGTTTTCTCCAGTTACCTCCCGGGTGGGCACATGGTACAGTTAGGAGGATAAAATTATAACTAGGACAGCTGGTGGGGCTGTGGGAACACAGACATGCTCTCCCCTCTGGGGTTAATGAGCTGGTAGATGCAAAGTTGGAGCTGCTGGAGACCATCTTTGCCACCTCGTGGAAGGGCCTGTCTGAGAAAGGAGCAAAGCCAGGGGATGGAGAAAGACAGATGCTTGCGGACAGTCCTTGAGCTCCTGGGTCCAGCCATACCTGAAGCACACAGGATTTTGAAGTTATCAGAACCAATACTGTGTGTGTGTGTGTGTGTGTGTGTGTGTGTGTGTGTAAACTATTGAGTTGGGTTTTTGTCACTTGCAAAGGCAAGAGTTCTGAACATCCAAATTACTGACAACACAATTACATCTGACACTGGACTTTCTCCACCCAGCTTTGGAATGTCGGTTCTCTTCAGGGACAAGGTTACAGACAAACGGCGTGGATCTGTGATGGGGGTGATTTATTGCTCTCCTGCCCACCTTGGGGTTCAGGACTGGCTCCTTTTCCTGCTTACACCAATATCATCAGCTCATGGTAACTCCTCTCCCTGACCTGCACAGGGGTTGGAAATGCTTCAGAGCCCTTATTCTTCGCCAGACATTGTTCCAAAGACCTTGTGTACATTACTTAATAGACTCCACTTGACCAATGTATGAGATAATTGATGTTATCATTCCCATTTAACAGTTAGAAAGCTGAAACTCCAAGAGGGTAGCTGCCTGATGTCATCCGCAGGCAGTGGATGGAGCCAGCTCAAGTCTCATTAACTCTCCTTCAGAGCCCAGGTGCTTCACCATTATTCACTCTGTGAGATGCAGACTTGGGCTATGAGATTGGCAAGTTCCTGGGGACTGAGGGAGACCTAGGGACTCAGCAGGTCAGCAGAGGTTGTTTGTGGCCAGCAGCCTGACCCTTGCTGACAGACAGGCTGGGTTCAAGGCCTGGCATTACCACTGGATGTTGGGCATTTAAGCAAAGAACTAAATGATTCCCATAGTGGCCACATCTTTGATTGTCCTGCTTCTTCCAGGACAGATGTCATCTCCGTTCCATAGGCAGCAGATGTCTTAGGCCCACTCACAGCACCTGGCCACAGTAACCGGCCCAACAGAGTGCCCGAAGCCCCTGCTGGGCCAATACGAGTCCTGCCCTGGTTTTGTTTCCAATTAGAGACTGTGAAGGGACATTCTCTCATCCTGTCTGGTCATGGGCCAGGTGAGGAAACAAGTGGAACTGCCTATGGCCATGGTCTCACGGCCGTGCTGAGTGTGGAGGGAGCCACGTGAACGCAGACTGGAAAGGCCGGCCAAGGTGGAGAGGTTAGAACTGAGGGCAGTTGCTCAGTCTTTCTTTATCTCTCTTGGCCTTGCCAGTCTGGGGAGTAGTGTTCAGCTATTTGGTAGAGCGTCCCTTGATTTGGATATGTCTGTTGTTTTCTCATGATTAGGTTGAGGTTATGCATTTTGGGGAAGAGAACCACAGAGGTGATGTGCTTTTCTCAGCATGTCATACCTGGGGTACATTCACACTATTTTGAAACTATTTGAAAAGCCTATGGCTTCCATTTATAAGTTCTAAATGACAACCAGTAACCATCACCACCATCATCACCACCATCATCATCATCACCCTGTATAACTGCCAACTATGTGTCAGGTACCGTGTGAATTATTTCACAGTCACTGGCTCATTAACTCCCATGAAAATCTTACATGATCGGTACAATCACTACCTCCACTGACCAAAGGGAGACTAAGTAACTGGCAGGAAGTGGTTAAGTTGGAAACTGAATCCACGTCTTAGGGACTGCATAGACCATATTTGATGCACTTCATCTTGAATCTGACCCATTTCTGTCCCTACAGTGTTCAGTGCTGTAATGCGTCTACCTTTCCAAACTCCCTTGAAGGTGGTAGTGGCTATGTGATACCTTTTGGCCAATGGGAAATGAGCTGATGGGTTCTGGGAATGTTTTGCTTTTCTGATATAGTCTGCGCCCATTCTTGCTTCATTCTTTTTCCTGCCTGGAATGTTGACCTGTCGCTGGAGGTGTGGCAGCCTTCTTGCAACCATGAGGCAACAGACATGAGCAAGAAAACCAACCTGCTAAAGATGCTGCTGTAAAAAGAAAGAAAACCTTGCTTCCCTGTTATCATTTCTGAGCAGCTCTGGACTCCTCGTCACAAGTCACAAATGGGATTTTATTTTTCTTTTGTTGCTGTTGTCAGGTACTCGTTATTTTCAGCCATGTGAGATCCTAATGGACCCTCAAACACAAATACGGCTTCCTTCTCGTTAGGGTATGACTGTAAAAACTATGTATAGTGTAGGTGGGTCAGGGGGATCACTTCTTAAATTATACAAATATCTAACCACTAAGCTGTACACCTGAAATTCATATAAAATAATATTGAATGTAAAAAAAAAAGGTATGATTGTTTCCAAATTTTTTTCTAACATTCTAGTTTCCTTTGGGGGTCACAAACTGAAATGGCTACAGAGGGGCAGAAAACATAAATAAATGAGTTAGGTGTGAACTAGAAAGCTCCCTCCCAGCTGTCAGATCATCTTGCCTGTGAAAAGGGGGTCAAGTGTTATCAGATATTCCATTTCCTACGAGAAGCTATAAATCCTGTTTTTAATATAAACACTAATGTAACAATTCCAGATTTTAAAATCTTGGCCACTATTTAAAAACGTTAAGGGCACACGTGATGTGTTACATCCGACCCAAGGACCTTGAATTTTCAACCTCTGACTTAGATTAACAAGCTAACTTCATGATATTTATTTATTTGGGGGACACAGGAGAAGGAAAACTCAAAGAGGCATGCTGGGACTTTTCTGACCTTTGAACTGGCAAAAACACTGCAAAAACAAGTTGACAGATAGTGTCTTTTCATACTGCCATCATCCATCAACTCCAAAGCTGGAAACCGTGAAATACTATGACAGGAGGCCCATTCTTCCCGCCTCGCTGTGTCTCTAATTGTAGCATCCATACCAGTGACCCCACCTTCATTCTGATGACAAACGGCCCCTGCAGTAAGAGCACATTAAAATCCACCCCTCGCCCAAAATCTGCTATTTTTTTTTGTTGTTGTTGTGGTTGCAATATTCCTTGAAGCCTGCAGGGAGCAGGAAAGATGAGCCCTAGTTTAGTTAGGAAACCAGACAGAGAAAAAAAATTCTCCAAGCTCATGCAGGAGGAAGTGTGACGCTGCCTGGGGCAAATGAGACGCTGCCTGACTCTCAACCCCTTTTTGTAGAGTTTCTGGCTCCAGAGAAGGGTGAGTGCGTGTCTGTCTGTGTGCGTGCGTGTGTGTGTGCGTGTGTGTGTGCGCTCCGTGTGGGCTGGGAGGTACGAATGCTTTTTCAGTTGCTGTCACATGCAGTGTGGACGTTCAGAATATTTAGCTCCCACCACATGGGCGAGAATGGTCACCTAACCCACCAGACACCAGCTGTAAGCCATGGGTTCAGCCACCAGTGCCACCCTGTCTATCCACGCGGTTACAAGGAAGACCCAAAGGCACCAACATGCGGGGAGGAGAGGAAACTCGGTTACAGGACAAGCCACCTGCCATGGGCAGCTGACGAACGTTTCATGTCTTGTCTCTGACACAGAAGTGTTGCTGGCTAAGTAAACAATTGCTTACACACTTATTTCAGGGCACTTTAAAGTCTGTAGAGAAACAGGCATTTCCGAACCTGCCGTGAACGTCCCCTCTTTTTTTGTTTATTGGGGGTGGTACTCACATCTGATAAAATTCAACTCTTTCAAGCACACAATGTGATGAGTGTGGGTCACTATACAATCATGGGAGCACCACCAGCCAAGATCTGGAAAGCCCGTCACCCTGACAAGTTTCCTAAATATGCTTTCAGACCTGGCTTCTGCCCCCACCTGACCACAGGCACCTGCTCGTGTACTTTTGGTCATTACAGTTTGATTTTCCAGGACTTCATGCTGGTTTTCACGCACCAGCTGCTTCTCGGCAGTTCTGTAACCACAGCCATTTGGCTGCACACCGCCTAAAGGGACACATCCCCGTGTGTCTTTGATCATATTTACACCGTTCTGGCGTTACGACCACACAGACCACAAAATAAAGAACAGAACACGAAGCCATTCAGCATATCTCCCTCACACACCGAGAGCCGTTTTGTAAGAAACACACACATTGGTGACTCCTTACAATTGGGAAACACAGTGTTTGTGAGGACACACAGAGGCGAGTAATTGCTTTTCCACATAGAATGCCGTCTGATAAAGGAACTCAGCGGCCCGGCCCCGCGCTGTGTCTGCCGCATACCGGGCACTTTGCCCCTGACTTTGCAGGTCTCAGAAGTGGTGTAACCCGGGCTCTCGCTGCGCTACGAGGCGTGCGTACGTCTTGGGTGGCGACTGTGCTGTTCCGTTTCCTTTACCTTTAGCCATTGTGTGGGATTGGAAGCGAACGCCTCATGGGGCGGGTGTGAGGGCTTTATTAGAAGGCCACCTCCGTGGAACTGCCACAAACATTTCCGTGGCTTCACGTCCGTTTAATAGAATCCGATTTTCGGGGAGTCACCATCGTCCTCACTCGTCTCTTTTCTTTCTCATGAATGACCGTCCTGTTTCCACATTGGCCTGCCTCAGGCCCTTCGGACTTACACGTGAGCCGTGCCCACTACTGGTGCTGTCAGGCCAGAGCTAACGCGCATGACTGTTTCCATCACTAAGTTTTACACTTAGGTCCCCTGTGCTGAGCCACGGGTCTTTTATGAATTTGGATTATATGCCAACACAGCAGAATCCATTCACATTGCCAACTTAACAACTGCACAGGAAACACACTCATTATATAAAAACACAGTGGCTGATACTAAGTCCACCCTGATAACTGAATGGCAGCTGGAAATGAGACCTCAGACCATCTGGTCCTTGCAATGCAGACATAACTTTAAAGTTCTAATGACTATTAGGAACGTAATGTGGTTCTTTGCTAATTGTAATTAATCTTATACTTAAAACTTATGACATACATACTTTCATTGCTTTGTCCTCTGCAGTTGTCAGTCACGTGCTGGCTAGACTCTGTCAGGAAAAGGGGGAGGGAGAGGTACAGCCCTGCGTGTCTGTGGACGTCCACTCGGTTTGGCCAGAGAAATCAGTGATGGGTGAGTGGGTCCAGGTGAGGATGGAGAGGAAAGCGGTGGCTGGAAAGCAGTGGAGGAAAGCACGAAGCACCTTGGGACGAGTGTGGCCGTGTTTATATTTCAGAGGCCACGTGTGCAGAAAGGCTGGGCAAGGTAAGAAAACAGGAGACCCAGAGATTCCGCAGACAGTTGCAGAAGTTCAGACAGGTGAAGGCAGCCTGGCCCAGCGGGCATAGACGGGAGAGGAGGACGGCTCGAAGACTTATTCAGGAAGACGCATCTCAGATGCCGAGGGGACCTTCTGACTCCGAGGGCGCACATGTCAGCATGGAGAAGAGGGGAGTCAGGACTCCCTGCTTCTGAAACAGGAAGCACTGGTGGATGAGCAGGTTTTTTAGGGAAAAATAACGCTGTTGGTTTTGGACATCTTGAGTTTAGGCTGAACACGTGACCACGGAGGTGCTTGTGGCACAGATACTGGAGCGGGACATACAAGTGGCTGAAATTCCTATTCTAAATCATCAGCTGGCGTTCACTGGACCCACAAGTTAGCCGAAACCACAGAAATGGGTGACGCCCCTCAGAATGGGCGTCATCCCGGGAAATGAAGAGGCAGAGGACGGCACCCTAAAAGGACACATGTCAAGGCTTGGCCCGAAGGACACGAGCCACGTGAAGGGATGGAGCGGACAATAAGAGGAAGGGGGTACCATGGCGTTTCAGGGGAGAGCGTTTTTTCAAGGGAGAGACTGTGGTCCATTTTGTCAAAGGTTGCTGAGAATTCAAGTAAGATGAAATTAGGAAATGTAGTTGTGTTTTTTTTTTTTGTTTTTTTTTAACAGCAAGTATTTGGCTAGAATGTTTTTAACCTAATGATAAAATAGGTGACAATGGGTTGGGGTTGAGAGGGAACAGGAGATGGGGGTGAACCTCGTGAGCGTTGGGTGGCGTGTTCAGACGTGAAGCTGTGGAAAAGCCTGAAACTGGGCAGTAGCAGGAGGGACACCCGACACAGAAAATCATTCCTTTCTTCCCCTTTACCATGGGTAGAACTTTGTGTTTATGTCCGGGGAGGACAGCCGTAAACAGCGCTGGATGGGATATGCAGGACAGAAAAGGGGACACTGGTGAGACGGCCAGTGGGATTCAGAGAAAAGCAGGTGCAGCCATGCCTCTCAGCAGAGGAAGGAAACCTCACCCACTGACAAGAGGGGAGGGAGAGGACCGACTACAGATGCAGGTGGGAGGCCAGGCCATCTGTTTCTAACAGTTTCAAATTTCTCCGCGAGGCTGGAGCTGAGGCGTCGCCTGAGCGGGATGAGATGGTCGTCGGAACGTGGAGCAGGAAGGAAGAACACGGCCGTTGCAAGCGGAGGCGAGGGCCTGGTGAGCAGAGGTGGGCTCTGGTCCGGCCCTTCACCTGCACCTGGTGAGCTGCTCCTCATGGCGGCTGTTTCTCGAGGGCTCTATGCTCTGCAGCAGCGTCAGTTCCGGCAAGTGTTGGTGGGCACCTGTTGTCTCGGTCTGCACCCACAGCCTCTGTCTCTGCTGTTGGTCACAGCATCCCTGTTTTCCTCAGGGACTCAGCTCTGCCCCCATCTCAGGCCGTGAGTGGCATGCAAGCCAAGCCTTCCATTCCATTCTCCCTGCTCACACTGCCCAGAGGTGGGCAAGGAACCCAGCCTCTGCCCGTCAGTCTCACTTCCGGGACTCTGCGAGCTCGTGGGGAAAGGGATGGCTCTCTCCATTGTGGTGCTGACAGTGTGGGCCATGGAACCCTATGTGGTCCATTCTGCCTGAGAGCAAAGCCAACACTGACCCTTACATGGAGACTGTCCCTTACATAGGGTTTGCCCCAAATCAGGAATGTCCTTGGAGTATGAGCTACAAGGACTAACAAATCCCTGACCATGCCGATGAAGTGTTCTGGCTGCAGCAGAAGGGCACAGCCTGCGGTTCTGGGCACAGGAAGGAAAGCTCTTCGCCTGCCCTAAAATGAAAATGTGATAGGACTTGGTGACTGATGGGAGCTGAGAGCTGGAGGAGGGCAGGAGCTTTCCAGTGGGGGTGACTGAACGGCTGGTGATGATGTTTAGAGAACACGTAGGTCAGGAGTTGGGGGCGATGACAGGTTGGTGACAGAGGAGCTGACCTGCGATGTGGTTGGGTCACTGCAGGCAGAGAAATGCCCAACATGGCGGTGGGGATTCAGCAGAAGTGGGGTTAGATGGACACTCTGGTTCACTTCTCTTAGCGTTGAGAAGTGAAGGCACAGGAATGGGTCAGGAGTGAGGAAGAGAAAGAGAGAGAATAAGGCTGAAGGTAGGACCCTGAGAGGGGGGTGAATGGACGAAGGAAAGAGTGTCAGAGAGGTTGCAGGAAAACCAGGAAACCTGGGAAGTCGCAGGATAAAAAGCAGGTAGATGTTATGAGACTAAACATCTACCAATGACACGCAGGGAGATGAGACAAGACAGGTGGCTGGCCCTCTGAGGGGGTTGGTGTGGCGGCCGAGCAAACAGGTTCAGAACCTTCTTTGGACTAAGAAGACCTCTTGCCAGGGCCAGGGAATAGACAAACTCTTCCCTGTCACCTCAGCTTCCAGCACAACCAGAGATGACAGCAGAGAGAAGCACACAGAATTTTTGGAAAGGGCAAAAATCGTGCCGTGATGAGGCTCGGTAATGCCGAGCAGGCGTTAGGCGGCTGTTCTCGAGCTGGGGGGCTCCAGGCAGTGACCACACCATCAGGGTGAGGCCCCTCCAGGTCCTGAGACCGGAAATTTAGCGAGAGCTATGTCCTCTTCTGGTCAGTGTGCTTCACAGCCACGTCCTCTTGATCTCGGGGTCATGACACTGCTGCTCTTTCCACATCCGTGTCCCCGTGTGGGAACAACATCGAGTCCCTTTCGCCCTCCAGACGCCCTCAAGGACACGGGGACTACACCAGACTCTCACTGACCTTTCGGGAGGAAGCGAGGGTTTGCTGGGCAGAACGGATGGGCCGTTCTCACCTTTGCAGAGTGGACACTGCTACTAGAAGAGCGTAGCCCGTGTCCTGCCATCCAGGACTGTCCGTCTTCTCTACTGTGTGTTTCTAGACCTTTCTCTTCTGTTCCTTCCAGATGTCAGTCTCCAACCTGCAGATTCTTGATTTCCTCTCACGACGTGTGACAGCCTCTGCTTCACTTTCATCCTCTCTTTCCAAACCTTGTCGTGAGGGCTAGAGCTGGTGGCCGTGTGGAGTGGGGACAGGTCCTGGCTGCCTGTGTCCTCAGACAGCTACTAAAATGGCTTCCTAAACTTTGTATCAGCATCGCCTCCTAAGCCCACCCTCTCTCTGGGTCCCTCTGCTCGGCAGAGGTCAGGCTGGACAGCCCGTGGAATGGTCACCAAACGAGGCCGTCCTCTCCTGTGTCTAGAGGAAGCAGCCGCAGGCGCCCTTGAGGCTGACCTAGTTTGCGTGGCAGAATCTCATCATGCTGAGAACGTGGTGTTAGCAGCAGCCGTTGTCCTGAGGAAAAGAGGCGACAAAAACTCTGGTCTCCTGGAGTGGGGCCCCCACAGTTGCTGGGAAGCAGGCAGATTGCCAAAACCATACTGAGCGGCGTGTCCCCAGAGTACCCATATTGGGTACTGAATGACCCAAAGAGGGGGGCCCATCAGGAGCACCCCACTCGTCTGTGTGGGTGACTCAGAGTCAGCACAAAGGCTTAAAGATTTTGTTGAGGAGCATGTGGTCCCACCTTCTTCAGGGTCATGCTTCGGGGAATGAGGGGTATGGCTAAACTGTGTCATCCACCTCCCTCCTCCCCAGTTCACATACCGAACCCCTAACCCCCAATGTGACTGTGTTTGGACCTTTAAGGAGGTAATTAGGATCCAATGAGACCCTAAGGGTGGGCCCTGTTCTAAGAGGGCTGGTGCCCTTACAAGAAGAGAAGAGACACAAAACTCTCCCCTTCTCTCTCCCTGCACGCACAGAGGAAAGGCCACGTGAGGACACAGTGAGAAGGCGGCCGTCTGCAAGCCAGGAAGCGAGCCCTCCCCAGACACCAGCCCGATGGCACCTTGGGCTTGGACTTGCAGCCTCCGGAATGGCCACTCCATTGCACTTTGTTATGGTCGCTCCAGTGAACATGTGACAGTGGACTGTTAACGTCGACGCCTGTGAGGAGTCACCATGCAGGCTGGTCTTAGACCTGGTTAGCAAGGTCACCATCCCAGCGTCAAGGTCAAGGCCGCTGGACTGTGCAGACCAGTGACGCCCCCTGGCTGCGAGGTTCAAAGGCAGCTGGGAACCTATCACGGCGCCCTGCACCTCCCCTTGCCGTCCAGTCTGCCCTTGTCCCGGGCAAGCAGCTGTCATTTCTGGACAAGCCTTCGAGTGGGTGGCTATGGAAAAGAGCGTTCTAGGTGTCCTGAGAATAAGGCGGGAGTGTTGACGTGATACAAGGGTGAATCGTACCTGTGGCTCAGATGGGGAGGAGACACGACGCGTCGTGTGAGGCAGCAGTGCTGGCAGCTGCAGCAGACAGCATTTCCAACAGCATCCAAATCTCTCCCTCCTGCTTTCCAGCATCAGCTACTACGAATTAAATGAGCTCCAGGGTGGTACTTTTTCTTTGTTTGCCTCTCCAGATACATTCTCTGCCGCTTCCTGCCCCTGTCCTCCTCTAGGAAGAGGACTCCGTGGGTTAGGTCACAGATGTCCTCTCCCACTGGAGTCCGGGCTGGGTTTGGCCAGTGGAAGACACCGACAGGAACAAGCCTGGATGGTGGAAGGCGGGGCCTCTGTCCCCGGCACCTCTGCCCGCTGGGCTCCTGCTTGTGCCAGGTGCCTGCAGTTCCTGCCTCCTCGTGCTCAGTTTCTCCTGGTGGCCATAACTGTATCCAGCGTCCAGCCACAGCTCCGTCTCCTTGCCCCTGGGCTTCCCATTGTCACTGGCTCCTGGTTCGTCATCAGCCCTGCCCACCTCTGAAAACGCCTCATCGTTCAACTGTCTCAGTGACTTCTGCAAGTCTCTGCCCTGGGTGACACAGGATGATCGACTTGTTGGTTCCCCTCCAGCTCCACCTTCTTACCCCTTAACCCTCTTCACCCGAGCCCACAACCTACTCTGAGGAAAGGGAAGCATTTAGGTACCGGCTGGATGGAGGTGGCACCAATCACTGTCTGTTCAAGTGTGACTTTGCTGTGATGCTGAATGGCCTCCTGCTCCTTTTCTGGCTGGGACTCAGGACCTGGATGCTTCAACTTTTTCCAGCAACCCAGCCGCTCACCTTGTGGGCAGCTCGATTTAGACGCAAAGTCTTCAGGAAAACAACCCTCACGACACATGCGTGGGGTGTGGAAGCTGGTGGGAGATCATTTCAGCTCCTGGGCCGTGCTGACCAGGACTTTGCTCCCTGGTCAGCTAGTGGCAAGAGCTGACTGAGATAGCACTTGCTCTGAACTGAGTCCAGCGGCGACATGCCTGGTGCCCCGGCCCCACTGGGAACACACAGCTGGCTACGCGCACACTGGGTGGCTGCCACTAAGAGGGTGAAAAGTGTCAAACGTTGGCAAGAATGTGGGACAAGTGGAACTCTCAGACTTGGTGGGGGGATGTCTGGCAGTTTCTTACAGAGTGAAGCATATACCCGGCTTATGACCCAGAAATTTTAAACACATGCATTTATTGGAGAGCAGTGACAGCAGTGACAATATGTGTCCACATAAAGGCATATGAGTGTCTGTACCAGTATTCATAGGAGCTAGAAACTGGCAGCACGTCAGGGGTCCATCAACAGAAAAACACTTAGACACACAGTGGTGTAGTCACACAATGGAAAACTACTCAGCAGTCAGAAGAATTATTGATTCACACTGCAACACGAATGATTCTCAAAAACATTCCACTTATTGAAAGAAGCCTCCCATACTTACTGGATGACCCCATTTATATAAAATTTTAAGACAGGCAAACTAATCTATTGAGGGAATCTCAGAATCGCGGTTTCTCTAGAGCCGGCTGGGGCTGGCCGGAAAGGGAGATGAAGGAACTCTCCTGGACAGTAGAAATGTTCTCTCTTGACAGGGATTCAGGGTACACACGCATATCCCTTCCTCAAAACTCAGCATGTGACACTATGAAGACCTGTCCATTTCACGGAACATAAGTTTTCCTAAATAAATGAGCTGAAAACAAGTACAGAGCTTGAGTTAATGACAGACATATTGAAGTGTCCCGAGGTGAAGTGTACGGATGCCTGCGACCAACTTGGAAATATATAAATGCATTAGTGGTTGTAGGTCTGGAGAGCCAGATGTGTGCTGAGCATAAGCAGGTAACTACAGCAAAATATTCATCTCAAACATAGGACGCCTGTCGTGACCTGGTTCCTCCCACGCCATTCTCCATAAGTAGAATTATTTGTAACACCACACCCGCCCCCAAACTGGAAACAGCCTGGTGTTACAAATAAAGATTTGGCCATGGGTGGGTCTGGCTCAAACAGAAGAGACGCTCTGGGCTGCTAGAAACAAAGCTCTATACGAGGTTAAATCGTGACACCAAGAGTGCCATCCCAGGGAGCCTTGAATTCTTCTGGTTAGACTCTTTCTAGGCTGTTTCCCTCCGTGTACGTTTAGACCCCATCACAGCACTGATATGGCACCACCACTGCAGAGGCAGGCAGGCCCTGGATGCATAGGTTATGATCTGCTTCCCTAAGAAAAACTACCCTACAGAGCCCTGGGAACATGACACCGGCTAAAACCAATGTCTAAACCTAAAAGATGACACTCAGTGACATGGACTGACTGTCTGCATCCCGAAAGCCTGCATGTTGAAGCCCAACTCCCCAATGTGATTGTCTTGGGGGGACCCTTGGGAGGAGATTAGGTTCAGATGAGGGTCACGAGAGTAGAGCCCCCGAGATGGGATCAGTGACCTCATAAGAAGAGGAAGAGACCGGAGCTTGCTCTCCCTGCCAAGTGAGGACACAGTGAGAAGGCAGCCGTCTGCAAGCCAGCAAGGGAGTCCTCCCGAGGTCTGGGACTTGCAGCATCTAGAGCTGTGTGAAGTAAATGCCTGCTGTTGGAGCCGCTGCCTCTAGGACTTCGGTGGTGGCCAGTGCTCTGACGCTTGTGGTGTTATCGACAGTGACTATTTGTTTCACCATGTGCTGGGCTGACTTGTCACGTCTACCTGCATTATCTCATTTTCATTCTCACAGCCGCTACTTACGGGGTAATGGAAACAAGGCTCAGCGAGGTTACGGAAGTTGCCCAGGCACAGAGTGAGTAGTGAGGGAATTTGGGACTTGACAAGAGGGCTTTATGATTTTTAACCCAAGCATCACAAACGCAGATGCCCTGTAGGGCGGAGGCAGGTGAAGACCTGTGAGCTGAGCTTGTGCAAATGGGGACACGTCATGGGACCTGTGCACTCATTTGACTCACTCTTGGGGCTACATGGGGGCAGGTGGGGACTGCGGCAAACTGGGGAACCCCCGCTCCACTCAAAGGGCCGGGAACATTTCAGCTCCAGCTGGCGTCTGACGTGCACGAACGCGGGCTGGGTGTTGCAGGTTTTCTAGTATCTCAAGTAAAGACCCAGCCGGGAGTCTGACCGGAAATATCAGAGGATTTAAATGTGGGCAATTGATTCTATACTAAAGCACGGTAAGTTAGCCGATGACATGTGAATATTAGAATGCAAAACAGCAACAACAAGCTAACATATACTTTTAAGCAGGCCACGGACCTCTGGTGTGACGCTTTGGCCATGGCACAGACTGCCAGGCCCTCCTGGACCTTTGCAAAGGGCCCATGTGTCTTGACAATGGTCAACTCCAGAGACACAAGGGCCATCTCCCTGGGTTTGCTCAGCATCTTAAAACCACACAGGTGCCGACACACCAGCAGAATATTCTTAAAGCCACCTCAGAAGCTCTCTGTGTTCCTTGCTGGGCCCGGGGGCTCTCGCCATTCCCCAGCAGGAGGGACTACAGTGGCATTTAGCATCTTATGACATTGCTGGCATGGTGTCCTGTCTCTAGCTGGCGGGCAGTCAGACTCCCTAGCTCATTTCCATGAATAGCTGGCAGCTAAAACCAGACTGCTGGTGTCCGCGTAGTCTGTCTGTCCCCCGGCTGACAAGGCTGCTTTCCCACCTGCGAGGTCGAAAGCAACAGCGGGCGGAGATAGGCCTCACGGCCCCTCAACAGGTCCCCGTGCAGTTCTCCATGGAATGATGGATGACCAGGGACCTAGGCCTTCTCTCCACTGCTTCTTAATTCATAATCCCCCATTACAGCCTGTTCCTCTGCCCGTAACGTGTGACTGTGGAATTGGCCTTCACTCACTCTGCCCAGCAATACGCGGAACTTAGGTCTAAGTATGCATGTGTCTTCTGCATTAAAATCCTCTCATGTTGAATTCAAGTGGCAGCGTGACAAACTGGGGGGCCACCCAAGCCCCGCAGAGTTCCCAAGATATGGGGGCTCATGGAAGAGTGAGGAAAGTCCTTTACCCCAAACCCTACGGAACTGCAGTGAGCATGAGAGGCGGGAGAAAGCTTCGTGGGTAAACGGAGCGACAAATGCTGTCGAAAAGAAGGCTTTTCTCCCTTTGGTCTTCTCGTGGGGGTTTTCCAAAACAATCAAGCTTTTTTTTCAAAGGGTAAAAATGATAGCCTATCCACGGAGCCAAAACAACTTCAGAGTTAATAGAAAAGTACACAGTCATGATGGTTCTTGGAAAATGTATTTTCTCTTTTGAAAGAAGTTAAGGTATTAACCGTGGGAAATGTTCAGTTTTCTCTAAGCGTTATAACTGTGGTTTCTTAACAGAAAGAGTATGTGGCCAGACAGGAAACGTAACTATGAGACCTGGTGGTGTGAGGGTGCTGCGGCTGGAGCTGTGGCAGCCATTGTGCGACAGTGAGTACAGTGCCAAGAGATTTGCTGGGAAGCTGGTCGGGAGCCCTGACATGGCCACATCTGCGACGGGCAACCTCTGGGCTTGTTGTCTGCAGAATGCATTGTAACCGGTATGGTTAACTACTTTCAGTCTGTTGTTCTGTTGTTTTCATCTAACAGCATCCTGAGAGATACAGTCCCCTTTCAGAATGCAAATACAACGATGGAAGTTACTTTATCTATTTTTCGTTTATCTCTGTATTTCCACCATGTAGAAGCAGGTCTGATATAGAGAGGGGATTCAAGACCTACTGAATGAATAAATGAATGCGTTTACCACCACGACCCTTCCCAAGCTTTGCTCACCTACGTGTAGACCACCGTCATGTCTGGTTTTTCCTTTTTTGGCCACATGTCTAAACACCGCCTCTACTATCACTATTTTCTTTTTAGTTTTACAGAAATCCCCTTAACCTTCTTCTAAGCAAAATACTTCCAGTTTTGATGCTTACATACATTTTCAATATATTAAATTATATGCACAGATGTTGTATTTCAAAAACACCTATGTGTCATCTAGCATCCCTCTGCGTGCTGTGAGGCGTGGCCACGCCCACACTTCGGGACGCCTACTGGACCTCAGCCAGGACTTAATTGGGTCCACGGTGGTCTGAAGTTTTCGTGAATAATCATGAAGTCTCCAGGCCTCTTTCTCATTTTGAGCTGCACCTTCCAGGTCAGGGGTGAGGCAGTGAGGGGACACGGCTCCCGAATGCTCTTACCATATGCAAACCGTGAATAAATAAAAGATGACGAGATCTGAGGCTGGCAGAAAAGATCCTTGAAGCAATAACGAATTCACCAACAGGTCTGGGGCACAGTTTTCAGCACATAGAGCAAGCAAATAAGATAGAAGTATTTGTCGGTATGCAGTTTAGTAAGCTATAGCTCCTCCAAAAGTCTTTAAAATGGACTGTGTTTTCAGAAAAACGACTTTTTCCAGAAATAAATCTATGCATATACATTGAACTGATCTTTGACAGGGTGCCAAGAACACACAATGTGAAAAGAATAGTCTGTTTAATAAATGGTGTTAGGAAAATTGGACAGTCACATGCAAAAGAATGAAATTGGACCCTTACCTAACACCACAAAAAAAAAAAAAAAGAAAGAAAAATGACTTTTGAGATGAGGGAAATGACCCTCTGTGCCTCCTGATGCTTACCTTGCACCTAAAAATTATAACACGTGTCCTCTAAGGATGCGTTATTTCTCGCACAAACTTAAACAGCCTTTCTGTAGCTGGCTCTTTTTGTCCAAAGCCTTTTTCTCACCAACGATTTCCAGCCCGATGGAAATCATCCGATTTCCACCTGGTGAGAGGAGAGTCTTTTTAACACCTGCAGTTTCTGACTCTCAGATTGCATTAAACCAGTCTTCTTTTGTGATTTATATTTATGCCAACTGTTCAAATCTATCACCTTCTCCTTTCCGCATGTCAATTTTCTCTCAGATTCTTTTTGTCTTGATAATATCATTTTTGTAGCAATGTTACAGGCTGTCACTTTACATTTATGAAGCAAGACATAAATGCACTTGATTACTTTATTTTTAGGAATGTCTGTAATGACTAATGCATTGACTGACTGTCTAAGAAGGGACTTTCACTTCCGCCTAATGGACTGTCTCCACCCCGGCAAAGGCTCAGCTTTTTAACAATCCGCACATACTGAAGAGGTGATGAAAAGGTCTAATTCCTTTTTGGGGTTTTTATATGTTGCAAAGAAAAGCAAGGCTGTTTCCCAATTGCTTGAATTTGGGTGTAATTTGAAGTTGAGCTCAAGAAAAGAGGAAAATTTTAATAAAAGTTGGACCAGAATGAACTCAGTCTGGCTGTATAAATATTCATCCGAAGTAATATTCAGGCACCCGAGTAAACATTGTCCTGTCTTTTCAAGGTGCAGGATGGTGGGGCAAGAGGACCCCAGGAGAAAACCAGGAGCCCAGTTTGGATGCCACCACTTAACATGATGTGAGAACTTAACATTATGTATTTCCGCAATGTGGAGAACATAAGAGACAATTATTCGAAAACATGTAAAGTGCTATACAAATGAAATCACCCTAGCGAGGCATCACCATCTTTTTTTTTTTTTTTTTTTTTTTGAAGATTTTTTTTTTTTTTTTTTTTTTAAATTATATTTATTGGGGTGACAATTGTTAGTAAAATTACATAGATTTCAGGTGTACAATTCTGTATTACATCATCTATAAATCCCATTGTGTGTTCATCACCCAGAGTCAGTTCTTCCATCACCATATATTCGATCCCCCTTACCCTCACCTTCCCCCCCCCCCCCCCCTTACCCTCTGGCAACCACTAAACTATTGTCCGTCTTGCTACGGTACCTGCCCAGCTTTCTCAGTGTACAAAATTCATTATCGTTGCAAGCACAGCGGTGCTCTGTCTACCTAACTTCTTGGAACGAGTATCCTTGTCTTTCAAGTTTTGTTTTTGTCACATCTAAGAACCTTCTAGTTGTGTGAGGGCCGAGTCCCACATTGGGGTTGGATGGAAGGCAAGGAAGTTTGCAGAGCCTACCCTGGCAGAGGCCCGAGGGCAGCAGCTGCCGGGTCTGGAGGCCCTGCCCCCCCCAGCGGCTCTGCTGGTCAGCATGGTCAGCGGGGCGTGGGAGCCAGTGAGGGGCTCAGGGCAGGGTCCACCCTGCGAGAAACTAGGCCCCTTCAAAGGCCAGTGCAATAAGATGCTCACGTCCCAAGAGACATCTGGGGAGGAAGGCTGTCAGGGGAACCGTGCATCCTGGCTCCTTTCTCACCATCGCTGCAAGGAAGGTCCTCGATGCAGGGAAGGGGTGAAATCGCCCTCGTTATCTGATGTTGATTTCTCTCTATTCTTCCCCTCTGAGCTCATAACTAATTGGGTTTCTGTGACAAATTCACACGGTGTGGCCACTGTACTGCCTGCCCAGTCTTTGGGAATGACAACCTTAACTCTGCACCCCAGGATGTCTTCCCACCGCTTGGCCAAGGCCATGGAAGGAGCCGGGCTTCCAGGGGGAGGAGCCAGAATATCAGCAACAAGCCTTCCTGCTGCACGCCAGCCACACATGGGAAGCCCAGCCTCTGGGCCGGGCCGACCCCGCCTGACCCCGCCCACTCTGCTTCCACGACTCTCCCCGCAGCACCACGGAAGATCCATGTCTTCCAATTACAGTGAATTAGCATCTATTCTGAGGCTTCTGTGGCCTCCGAGAGAACACGAAGCATCTTCCCGTCAGTGATGAGCTTGGCGGGAGGGCAGCCGGTGATGGCAGGCTGGTCCTGTTCCACAGGTGCAGGGACCAAGTCAGCCATGGGATGCTGAGAAATAACACTGTTTCGCTTGACGACAGACATCTACATGTACCTACATATATGATGTATAGGTCTGTAAATGCAGACATGAGATATGTATCCATAGATATATCAAAATACATGATACAGACATCTAGACATAGCTGTCTCCTGATACCCATCTATCTATCTGGAGAGATTTTAAGGAATCAGCTCATGAAACTGTGGAGGCTGCAAGTCCAAACTCTGCAGGGTGGACCATCGTGCTGGAGCGCCAGTGAAGAACTCACGTTGCAATTTGAGTCCAAAGGCATCTGCTGGCAGAAGCCTCCCTTCCTCAGGAAAAGTTAATCCTTTTTCTCTTCAGGCCTTCACCTGACTGGGTGAGGCCCACCCACCTTATGGAGAGTAATCTGCTTTGCTCAAAGTTTACTGATTTAAATGTGAGTCTCATCTAAAAAGATACTTTTCCAGAAACATCCAGAGTCACATTTGACCGAGTATCGGGGTACTGTGGCCTGGCCAGATTGGCACATAAAATTCACCATCACAGAAGGAAATGAGATCTCCCTGGTTTTATTACCTGCTGCTGTGGAACCCACCTTTCCAAAGCTCAGTGGCTAAAACAACAGCTGTCGTTATTTCTCGTGATCGTGTGAGTGGGGTGGAGCTGATCTGGGCAGTTCTCGCTGGCCCCCACTGGGGTTTCTTGCAGGGCTGTAGTTAGACAAGAGCTTGCGTGGTGGGGGTGGCCGGGAGGCTGAGGGTCTCTCTCTCTCTCTCTCTCTATCTCTCTCTGTCCCCCGCACCCTCATGGGGCCGAATCAGGTTTTTCTGTGTGGCAGCTGGATGCTAAGAGCAGGCGTTCCAGGAGCAATCATCTGTCAGCCTGTGGCCCCATTAGTCTTGCTAACAGTCTACTGGTTTAACCTGCCACGTGGTCCAGGCAGCACCCACGTGGGTGAGGACCACAGCAGCATAGCCTGGTTAGTTGGGGACATCAGAGTAACAGTCTGCCACAGCAGCCAATGCTGTGCTGAGTGACGGTCTGATGCCAGAGCGGCATGTCACAGGTGCACGTGGGCACCACCGTAGGTGCTCCCTGCAAGGGGACCTCCCGCATCTGTCACTATCTTCTCCCCAGTGTGCAGTGCGCTCTCTGGCCAAAGGCTGTCTCCTGTCTTGGTTTTCATCACTGTCCCATCTATGACTCATCTTTGCCTGAGCCCTGGTCCATTTCCATCCCATAGCTCCTGAGCTCAGACATCACGGGACTTGTCGAAGGGACCCGGCTGTACTGTAGGCCTAGGGTTCCATGCTGAGGGCCTTCTGCCAAATAAGGTCACAGGACTTGTTTTGTGTGAATACGCATTTACTGCCACCATTTAAAGGACGAGAGATTTCACCTAAGATTCAGAGTTTCTAGTTTCTCTTGAAGAGTCATTAGCTCAGCCAGCGCTGGACCAGTGTCTGGGCACAGGAACCATTCCTTGGAGCTGAGTGGTGGCTGCCCCCTTAGCTGGGGGCATTCTCTCCAGTTCAGCAGAGAGCCCACCCCTCCTGTTGCCTCTCGGAATCCAAGGAGAATGCCGTTGTCTTTTATCACTGAGTTAATGCTGCTCTTTTCCTTTTAGTGGTGGCAAATCTCCCTGTCACCATGTGTTTATCACAAGGGAGGAAACAGAAGCTGGGCTGAGAGAATGGCGTGTTCCTTGGGCACGCCCCTGCAGAGCCCATGGATGTCACCTTCCTGGTTACCAACGCGTCTGCAGTCCCCGGGGAGACAGGGTCTAACAGGCCAGGCCCTGCAGGTCTGCCAGCAGCCGTTCAGGAGGCAGGTCTGGGCGGGGACTCCCTCCCATGTCCTGCCTCTGCTGTCACGCTTCTCCACAGCTCACACATCACCGTGAGCAAACCCAGAAGCTTCGCACATGTCAGGAGTGCCTATCCGTGCATTTGGAGGGCGTTTCTCACAGCGGCTCTCACCTGTACGCTGTCCATTGTACAGGCTACTTAGGAGCAAAAGAGCAGTGGACCTGCCGACAGGACTTTTGCTCTCAGCATGGGTCACTCTTGGCTGTGACCTGTGGCACTCCTGTAACCTCCAGGAGGGCGGTGTGTGGCCGGCAGAGACACTGGACTTAGTCTCGTGTGGCTCTTATCATGCGAAGCTGAAGCCATCCTGGCTCAAACAAGCCACTGTAAGAAGATACACTTGTGACTGTGCCGGGCCGTGTTTCCCAGTGACCTGTGTGTTGTCCTTGGCTCTCTGCGGTCCCAGTGCCCCCGAGAGTTCATCCAGCTGAGACGCTCACTGAGTCTGACGCTGACCCCGCTTCACCTGCTCCCCTTGGACACTTCCTCCCTCCTATGAAACCACCTTTGGTTGTTTCATCCTAAATGTGATGCACTCAGAGTGCAGGAGACGACAGGGGGGTGTTGGGAGCGGAGGTAGGGAGCGGGCACGGGTGTTCCTGGGACGGGCGGCCGATCTGATCGCTGGCCGAGTCCCACACAAGGAGGGAGGGAACTCATTGCTGAAGGAACCAAACTGGACCTAGGGGGAATTATTTTACCGCACTGCAAGCCTACAACCACTTAATGGAAGTCGGGTGAACCGGGGCTGAACTTATTTATTTTCTCAAATTACGGAAGAGTCTTGGAATTGAACTTGAAGCCGGCCTGAAAGGCAAAAACAAAAACAAAAACAAAAAAACACCCAGGGAGAGAAGACGCTCATTTACTCCACCCCACAGAAGCTGAGAGGGTAGACAGGGCACCAGGGATCACTGACGGTTGAAAAGCGTTTCTAAGGTTTCAAGGAAGAGTCCTGCTCTCTGTGGGCACAGAGACGGGGAAGCTGTGGCAGGACAGCAACAGAAGCACGTTTTCTATTCAAAAGAACTTTTGAAAACAAAACCAAAATTGATGAAAACATGTTCTCACATAGTAAATTCCTGACGAAGTCGTCTACCTAGATGGTGAATACTTTTTCCCAGATGTTTCCAAATATATCGACAATATAACCACGTCATTCAAGGACCTGCTGTATATTAATATGTAAATAGATATGCAAATACGACCTATTCCTCTATGGAGGAAACTATATATATGTAACTGTATATATGAAATTTTACATATTAAAATATAGGACATAGCGCTCTCTCTATGGAACTATTTGTGTAGGTTATGCAGGACATAATGTATATGAAAATATCTCTTATTTTCCTCCTCTGTAAAGAAAAAAATATATATGAAACTATGTTTGTGAAAATGTATATGAAAATAGGATTTTTCATTTTCTTCTTCAAATCATGTCTTTGTTTTGTTCACAGCTAAATCCACAGCGCCTGGGACAGTGCCCAGTGTGTGACAGAAGCTCAGTGAGGGTTGAATAATTTATGTGCATACTTAAGACTCTTACAAATATTTTAGGCGTGATTTTCACCTTGACTTCTATATGGGAGCCTTCATAATATCTTTTGAGGCTGGGTCTCTAAAGAATGGGGTGCTACAAAAGAAAAGTGTCTCCATGTGCAGCGGTGGCTGAAATGCTCATGTCTGCTCTTTGCTGATACCTGAATTCCCCGGGCTGGGTCTTCCTGTGTCCCGGTGCTGGGAGCCCTGTCTACACCGCTGGAGAGGCCTCGTGTAGAATAGCCCTCAGGACCCTCCAGCCTTGTGCGCTGATTGTGAGAAATGTTGCTCAGAGACCTGAGGGCCCAGTGAAAGGTCCATGGCTGGGATGTGGGACCACCCTGATTTCTCACTGTGAGACCACTTAGTCCAGAGTGAGACATCTGTCCTCATGCTTTTACTTGGAAGGGCCCTAAGCTTGATTTTTGTCTTGGTCATACTCATTATGCCTCTGGGTCCTTTCTCTCTCTCTCTCTCTCTCTCTCTCTCTCTCTCTCTCTCTCTCTCTCTGTCTCTCTCTCTCTTTCTTCCTGGACCAAAGACCTTCCCCTCAGGGGAAAGACAGCAGAAGCGTCTGTAATCACCCTAAAATTAAAACCAAGACTCTGTCAACTTCTCGTAAGACAGAAATTCTCAGTGCCGGACTCTGAAAGACAAATAATAAAAACACCCCCTTTGGAGACGTATCACCTGTAACTTGGGTTCTACGTGGGCACTTCTGACATCCTTTTCCCCCTATTAATTTTAACTCTGTAGAAGCAGAAGACAGGGACACACGTCTTGATTGCACTAATCACCTGCGGCCACCTTCATTAATGATACATTCGGGTGTGTGTGTTGCACGCTCACACACATTTTAAATGTGAAGTTCAAGCTGGTCACTGCTTGCCTCATTTTAGCACCAGTGGAGGTCTGGCTCCTAAATCACCATGCAAAACACTACCATGCTAATGGTGGGTTTCAGAAGGACAACACAGTGGCTTTGTGCCAGCCACACACACCCCGCCCGTGACACAGTGTTTAACTGCCTAGAGAGGTTAGAGGAGATCCAACAACTTACAGCACTTGTTCGGTGCCTGAATGAATCGGAATACTTCCCTTTTCTTATAACAATGCATTTGTCATCACAGAACTGTAAGTCAAGTAAGTAATTTCCGGCACAGAAACGGAGGAGGGGAATTAGCAAGGCTCATCCCTATGGGCATGTGAGTCAGGTTGAGTGCTGTGCCTGCAATTCAGGCTGCTGCCACCAGGTGGTGCCATTGGAAGCCTTCGGCCCATAGTCAGTGTCGGGTTCCAGATGTGTCTCACTGGAGCCTCTGAGCATTTAACAAACAATACATCCCAAATCCAGTTTTACTAAAGTAGCTCATGAAACACAAAGTATGTGTGTTAGAGTCAATTTAAGTGGAAAAACCATATGGGGAGAAATGGAGGCTCTGATACCTTACACCTCACTAGATGTTTCTCAATGTTCAATACAAATCTGGGTTTCTTTTGCCATGTTTTCATTCAACAAACCATTACTTATTACTTTGTGTCAGGACATGGAGGGATTTTCTAGAGAAAGCGGGTTATTATTCTCAGAAGAAGGGCAGTGGAAAGCCAGAGACACAAAGCCTCAGTGACCACTGCTGGAAACCGCAGTGCTTCGTAGAAGTTGCACAGCCAGGAAGGAACTAAAAATGGATGGCATAGCTGCTACACCACATGCAATCACCAAAGAGATGCTCTAGAGTATAAAGTCACTGCACAATATGACAAACCTGAGGCTAACAAGAACGTGAGCAGCAGACTGCCCGGGGTACCGGTGGTTTCTGAGACCCTCCCTTCTGCAGGTTGAGCTTCCTACTCTCCTAAGTGCTCTTCTGGGATCTTGACATAGAGGGGACTCGATAAGTGATAACTGGATGGAAAGGTGTGTGACGAGTCGGCAGCAGAGGGAGGAGGGGGTTGTCTGAACTGTGAGGGGACAGCCCAGACTCCAGTGTGCCCAGAAGGGGAGCAGGCGGGGGACCAACAGGAATGAGGTCAGAGTTCAGTTTCCTTTGAGATGGGAGGGAAGCCAGTGGGTGGTTTCCCACCAAGGAATGGCATCGTCAGACTTATAGTTTGGTCCCCTCTGGCTGCCACCCAGAGACAGACTGTGGGGAAGGGGCATGTGGGCATGTGGGTCGGGGGTACCGGGCACCAGTCGGGAGGTCACTGCATTGACCTGGGCTGGCTGGGGGTGGGGCAGGGTTGGATCCTGGGTATGCTTTGAAGACACTGCTCACGCTGAAGGATTGTATATGAGGGTGGGGAGAGAGGGAGAGAGAGAGAAACAGAGAGAGAGAGACCAAGGACGAGCCCAGATACTGGCCTGAGCCGGGGAAGACGGACCTGCCAGGTGCGGATGGGAAACAGGCTGAGCTGAGGGCGTGCGGTGTGTCAGGTAATGTGTCCCTGCTGTGCCATTCCCTCACCTCCGCCTTCTCTCCCAGCAACTTCAGGACACGCACGCTGCCCCAGCTTTGGCCCTGAGGTCTTGAGCAGGACCTCGCACTAGGTGGAGAGACTTCTGGTGGGGGACACGCTCCCTGCTGTGCCTGACAGAGGGCAGGGAGACTGTGCTCTGAGGACACCTGGATCCACAACCAGGAGGCAGTGGAACCGTGCCCCGTCTGGCCTGCCCCGGCTCGGGGCGCCCGCTGGCAGGCTGCTCGGAGGAGCAGCTGGGCTGCATCTGCCATCACAGCTCTGAGTCTGGGGCAGGTGGTGGCCCAGTGACAAAGCCACGTTCCCCTGCCGACGGGAAGCCAGCTACAAAGCTCCTGGCAGAGTGAGACTCAGAGTCCCCCAGCCCAGCGTGCCTCCCAGCGCGCCTGTTTTCAAACGTTTTTGCATTCGATTTAGAAAGAGTTCAAGAGGAGCCCAGGAAGATGGCGGAGTCCAGGGACGTAAGGAAAGGCTGTTCACTGTGTCCCTAACTCACGGACAAGTGGCTTGGCCAGACAAATGGAGGATTTCCTCCCTCTCCCCATGGCCAGTGTTGCTGTTGTAAGGCAGAGCTGGGCGTCACTGTACACGTCACACCCCCATGACGTTACACGATCGCTTTGCCCTATGAAGTCATCCCAGAGAAGGGCCACCTGTCCATCAATCAAGGTCCTGGCAGCCCCTGCGCTCCCCACCCCCCACCCTGAGCCTGGTGGGTTGGAGGAGAGTCACCTCAATCAGACTGTTGTGCCCTGAGTGCCCCCACGACCTCCCCCGGGGCCAGGAAGATGCCAAAAGCATCTGGCAAACACACAAGGTCAGGAGCTTCACAGGCCGGCCTTCTCGTCCCTGGCAGTTTCCATCCTATTCGATTTCTGTCTCCTGATACAAGCGCAGGAGAAGCAGGTGGGAAGGGAGGGACCCTGGGGGGACCCAGAGGTCCCGGCGGGTGATGCTGACGGGACAGGTGTGAACTTGCCTTGATGACGTCTTCATCGGACGATCGGCACTGCACAGAGGTGAGCAGGTGTGTCACGGTGCCGTCCTCCTCCACAGAGACCACCTTCACTGGCACGGCCACTGTCTCCCCGGTGAGGATGGCGGTGTTCAGGAGCTCTGCCTCCTGGAAGAGCAAGCACACCCTCCATCACATCCTGCCCGTGTGCAGACGCCCCTGCCAGCCTCCCACACGGAGCCCCTGCCCTCCACTCAGGATCAGAAACCCTGCCCTTCCCATGCGGCAGTGTGGTGGGGACGGGCACCATATGTGGAGGCACAGCAGCTAACCGTCGTTAATATTGTGCTCGACAAAGCTCCCCCTGGGCCGGGACTGCTCTATGTGTCTCACAGACACGACCACATCTTCCTCACAGTGCCCCCACAGCATCAGTAGCCTCTCTGTTCTGCAGATCGCACAGAGAGGTGCTGTAACGTGCCCGAGGTCACACAGCCCCTGCATCCAATAGGTCTGAACTCACACAAAACGATCCCAACTTGAGCAGTCACGTGTTGGCCAGAGGAGCGAGGTGCCATGAGAGGGGTTTGGGTAAGTGACACCCCCTGTGTAGTGTGTGAGGGGCCTGTGGGGGCCAGGAGACCCTCACTGTCTGCACTCTTTCACTTCCTGTCCATTTCCCAGGCTCTTATGGGCTCCTGGCCTCTATGCGTGTCTGGAATGCTATTACGGCCGTGGTGACTCTCGCATCCTTACAAATGTGACACACACACGTGCACAGCACACACACCCACACATGCACTTTGCCTACTACACACTTCCTTCATAGCTCAGCTCAAAATGCCTGTCTGTCGGGATGTCCCAGCTGGCCCTATTATCTGCTTTCAGAGCCGAGAGCATCCCAGACTAGGAAAGAATAGCATGGAATCTCCTTTACGGTACCTGACACAGTTGGGATTTTAGTGTCACTCATAGCTACTCGATCCCTTCACCCCCTCTAGACTGCAAGCTTCCTGGGGCTGTGTCTGCTTCTGCTCTGTGTCCAGTGACAACAACTGGTCCATATGTGTGAAACCCTACTGGGAAGGGACGGGAACCCACACCGTCACCTCGCAGCTCTCCAGCTGCTGGACACCATGCACTGACCCCTTCTTAGCTCCCGGACACCTCGGGCCGCTGTCCCAGGCCTTGAGCATCAGCCCTCTCTCTGTACCCCTTCCCAGGCCTTCTTCAGCTTCTCTCATAGGATCCTTGTGGTTCCTGAGCTGGGGGGAAGGCCTGAGAGGTTCCCCATTTTTCAGATGGAGAAAACTGAGCCCCAACCCCCAGGGAGGGGGTCCCATCCCTCTGTGTGGGGACTGTCTCCTCTGACTGAAGATCGGAGTCCTGATATAACTGTCTGTGTAACAGACATCTGAGTTCTAGCCCAGGACACCCACGGATCAATTCCCTCTCACCACAGGCGGGCTGCGTCCCTAGGAGGCGTGTGTCATCACGCAGGCTGAGTTATCCTGGGATTCTGACCATGTCTGGCCCGTCCCTCATAGAGCATCAACAAACCGCCTGAGGGGGCGCTAGGAGCTTCCCAGTCACTCAGCAAGCAGTAGACTGCCGAGAGGCTTCTAATTTGATTTCTATGTGAAATCACAAACCCACTGAAGAAGTTTATCAGCCTAAGATTACATAACCGTTTCCCTTATGTTAACTGTGCATTTCTTATGTAAGACCTTACTTCTCCTTTATAGGACTGGGTTTGCTGGTAATTAGCTCATTTGTTTAGCCTTTGGGTACGGTAATGCCTTTCCCCCCTGATTTTCATCTTAAAAGACAAGATTCCAGTTCAGCGTGTACTTGAATTTCAAAGACCATGCCTCAAATTCAGACCATGTCTGAATATGCACAGCCTCCGAAAGCCCCATTGTCTATGCACCTTTTTAAATTATTTTTCTCCTCCGTGGGTTCCCGGCCTGATTCCATTTTATTTCCGTTACAAACACAGTAAAAGAATGAAGGGGCAACGTTGGAACAGGGGTTGCTTCCTGCCACCTCACCTCAGGGGAGGAAAAGGTCACACAGGTTTTCCTACTTTAGGCGGAGAGTACAGATCAAAAGGAACTGTTCACACTTGGGGAAGAAGTGGGAAAATGTTCTTTTCCTCTGGCCCAAGTTGTCTCTTCTCAAAGAAAGGAAAAAAAGTGCGGAGCAGCATTATGACCTCTGACCCCAGCTTCAGGGGAAGCGATGGCGAAAGCCTGTGCTGGAAAAGTAAACAGCATCTTGGCTTCAACAACCAAACGCAAGAGGCCTTTAGCGCGTCTGCACATCTGGCTGCCACCAGGAGAAGTGACGCTGGGAGGTCCATGAGCAGCTGTAAGCCCAGGTGTCTGCGCGTTTTCCCGTCTCTGAGTGAAGTGCCTGGCTCTGCCTACAGAATCTCAGTGGGGCCAGCGACTGACACGTCGGGGGGTTGCTTCCCTGCCCAGTCTGTGCATTTCCACTTCTCTCAGGGCAAGAACCTTTCCCGCACAGCTTTGCTTTCTGTGGGAGGTGAATGGCATGTGGGTGGCTCCCAAGTGTCCAGACAAGAGGAGGTCCTGGTGCAAGTCCCGGCAGGGCCCTGGCCTGGGTTGAGACATGACCTACCAGGGTGATTACTGAACCCATAAATCCGTTGGGAGCTCAGCTGCCTTCCTGCCACGGGTTCCCCTTCTTGCAGCCTCTCAGAGCCGAGGAAACAGGGCAGGACCTCTTTAGAAAGCCCGCGCTCAGTCCTTCCTGGTTCACCTCAGCCCCTTTCTGTGCCTGGACGCCCTGTGTGTGCCAGGACAGCCTTCCTGGGAGTCACGGCAGAACTGGGGGCCTCTTAGAGGCCAGGAGGTGGGACCGCAGAGGACAAGCTGACTGGCACTGAGGAAGGGGACACCTCGCTGTGCCGCGGGCGGATGTGCGGGCAGGGCATCGGACGCGGGCCGTCCCCTGACTCAGAACCATGAAATAATTTGTCATACGGAGGTCTGATGGGTTGGAACCCGAATTAGAGTGGCATTCGTGCAAAAGAATGAAACGGGACTGCTATCTGTCACCGTGTACCAAAATTAACCCCAAATGGATCAAAGACTTAAGCATAAGACCTGACACAATAAACTGCATAGAAGAAAACATAGGAACTAAACTTATGGACCTTGGGTTCAAAGAGCATTTTATGAATTTGACTCCAAAGGCAAGGGAATTAAAAGCTAAAGTAAATGAATGAGACTATATCAAACTAAAAAGCTTCTGCACAGCAAAGGAAACCATTGACAAAATAAAGAGGCAACCAACTGGATAGGAGATTTTTGCAAATAATACCTCCAATAAGGGGCTAATATCCAAAATATATAAAGAACTTGTACAACTCATTAACAAAAAGACAAACAATCCAATTAAAAAAAACAGGCAGAGGACCTGAACAGAAACTTCTCCTGAGAAGATATACAAACATCCAATAGAAATATGAAAAAATACTCAACTCCATTAACAGGGAAATGCAAATCAAAACCACAATGAGATACCACCTCACACCTGTTAGAGTGAATATTATCAATAAGACAAGTAATAACAAGTGTTGGAGAGGCTGTGGAGAGAAAGGAACCCTCATACACTGTTGGTGGGAATGTAAACTGTTACAGCTGCTATGGAAAACATTGTGGAGGTTCCTCAAAAAATTAAGAATAGAATTATCGTAAGATCCAGCAATCCCTCTCCTGGGTATCTACCCCCCCCAATCTGAAAACATTTATCCATAAAGACACGTGTGCTCCAATGTTCATTGCAGCTTTATTTACGGTGGCCAAGACATGGAAACAACCAAAACGTCCTTCAGTAGATGATTGGATATACATAATGGAATACTACTCTGCCATAAGAAAAGATGAAATAGTGCCATTTGTGACAATGTAAATGGATCTTGAGATTATTACGCTCAGCACAATAAGTCAGGCAGAAAAAGTCTAGAACCATATGACTGCACTCATGTTTGGGATGTAAAACTGAAGGCGACAAACGAACAAGACAAACAAACAACAACTCATAGATACAGACAACAGTTTAGTGGTTACTAGAGGGTAAGAAGGGAGGGGATTCGTAGAAGAGGGTAAAGGGGGTCAAATATATGCTGAAGGAAGGAAAACAGACTCTGGATGGTGAATACAAAATGCAATATATAGATGATGTGTTACAGAATTGTACCCTTGAAACTTGTGTAATTCTACTAACCACTGTCACCCCAATAAATTTAATTTGTATATATACTTGAATTTAAAAAAGAAACAAGAAAACAATTATTACAGTGGTATTTGTTTTTTATCCTCATGTTTCTAGTGTCCTGATGTTATGCTTTGTGTATGAACATGGTCCTTTAATCACATTTACCCTTGAAAATTAATTTTAAAACAGAGCAGAGGAGGATAATGTATGCAGGAAAACTTGACATTGGGGGAAACTTGTAAAAGGCACTGAGCGATGGATGCTCTGTGTATCAGAGAGCGTGTGGTGCTCGGTCAGCGTTCCTGATGAAACCCCGACCTTGTCTGAGGCTGCAAGATGCCCAGCTAAAATGTATATTTACTTAGTAAATAAAATGTAATTTTTGGCTGCCCTCAACTGGTGACACAGTTCTGGTCCATGAGATATAAATGGAAGTCACTTGGTGAGAGGCTTCCAGAAAAGTTTGTGAAGAAAGCACATGCTGAGGTTTTGTGTTTTTCCTTTCTTTCCCCCCGCTCTGTGGGCAGTGCTGGAGTTGGGGCTGTGTCTTGCACCCCAAAGCTGAGAGCATGTAGTTAAAGCCACATGTTCAGTGTGCTAGGGTGGTTAAGAGCCTCTGGCAGACCACTGGGTTCAAATCCCACCTGTGACACTACCCCTGGATGTTCCCAGGCAGTGAAGGCTTCCTTAACTCGTGCTGTCTACTTCGGGGCACCTGTAAAATGAGGGTAATTGCAGTGTCACCTCTAGTGTTTGCCTGAGGTTCAAGTGAGTTACTAACTGCAGAGTATTCACAGCAGGCCCTGGGGCCCAGTAAGTTCTCTCCAAGTGTTTGATAAACACAAATGTGAATGATGGCTGAGATGGAGTGAAGAGTGTGCCCCCAAATCCACATCCACGTGGAACCTCAGAATATGACCTTGGAAATTTATAATGAATTAAAATGAGGTCACACAGGACCAGGGCACACACAAACTCAGTGTCTGGTGTCCTTATAAGAAAACACACACACGGGGAAGGTGTCTCTGTGTAGATGGAGGCGGAGATTGCAGTGATGCGTCCATGAGCTGAGGAACGTCAAGGACACCAACAGCCACCAGACCCTGGGGAGGCAGGAAGGACTGTCCCCGAGGTGCTCAGAGGGAGCATGTCCAGCTGACGCTGTGCTCCCGGCCTCCAGACTGAGAGAGCATACACTTCAGTTGTGTGAAGCCACCGAGTCTGTGGCACTTTGTCCCAGCAGCCCCAGGACACTCGTCAGAGGCGTCTAAGGACCAATCTCGGACCTCTCCTCCCAGCACCGTGGAGACGAGGTAAAGACCCTGCTTAATAACCTTATTGACTGACTGACTGATTTACGTTCTGTTACGTAGACAACCACAGTCCCATCTGATGTGACCTGGAAGGAAGAGGCCGCCATCATATCCCACAGGTCTCAGGCTGAAATAGGCACGTTGAACTCCACTGTCCCTGAGAAAAAGCCAGATCTTTTCGCCTTCAGCATTACTCTGGCCTTTTTGGAGAACATTTGCCATTTTAATAAATGGCCCTGAAACAATCCTCACCACCAAGCTGAGCGGTTCACTCCGTTTGGCCCAGTGAGAGAAATTGGAGAGAAAGGCACTTGGAGGACATGGAAATTCAAGTTCGCAGGCGCTGGCTAAGCTTGATTTTTATGTACAACTGCACAGAGGGAGCATTTCCCACAGAGGTTGTTAATCAGGAAAGAAGAAAGAGGGTCTAAACTCTCCAACAAATAGGACTGGAGTGAAACACCGAGGCTGATTTCCTCCCGATATTTCTAAGCGGGAAACAACGCGTGGCTGGGATGGAGACTTCTGTGTTGCGTGCCCGAACTCCTTTTGCGTAACAGGACATCAGTTCTCCTTTGGGGAAACCATCCTTTCTCCTTTGCACTGAAAATCACAAGAACCTTCTCCTCCAGGCCGAAGAGTAGGCAGGCGTCTCCGAAAAGATTGCTGCCCTGCTCTCTCCTGGCGTGGGAATTTCACGGGGAGCGAGCAGGAGCCTCAGGTGGCTGGATCCCAGTTATCCTGATAGTGGCACCTGAAAAGTCGGGCCTGGTTCCTGCCTCTTCAGCGACTTCATTCATTCTCTGAGAGAGTCCACAGCTTTCAATTAATTCCTCGTAGAGGGAAGATCGTATGTTAAGTGTTTTCACCACACACACAAATAATCACGATGATAAAATAGCAATAATGATGGAAACTTTGGGAGGTGACGGATGTCTACGACCTCGACAGTGGTGATGGTTTCGCAGGTGTACACATATCTCTGACCTCACTGAGCTGTGTACATTAATTGTGCACAGCCATTTACAGGTCAACCATACCTCAAAGGTGGTGAAAAAAATGCTTGCAAGAATCAATTTCCTTTGCTGATAAAGAACTCTCATTAATAAAGTTGACCAGGAACGTAGTTAGATGAAAACAGATTTGTTTGTAAGTCTCCTTCTAACTCCTTCTTGAGAGACAGACTTTGCATTTCTTTAACAATGATCAACCTCAGTCCACCAATTTACAAGTTGGATCTTGCATTAGTTTGAATTCTTCCCAAAGCAGAGCCTGACACAACGGCTGGATGGAGTTAACTTACTAGCGGGGGCCGGGGGGGGGGGTGAGGGCTGAGGTGTGGCCGCCATGGCGGGGGAGGCCGCTTCTGCAGAGCTCTGGCCTCCCAGAATGGCTGACTGCAGGCTAGAGGCACACATCCCCCAGGGGTGTCCACTCTACACTTGGGCACAGGCTACCAGAATGCCAGGGAAGCCCAGGACCACGGGATGAGTTGAGGGGGAGCCTGGTCGGGCACCTGTCCAGTGCCGAGAAGGGCAGCAGCTGCAAAAACAGACTCAGATGTTACAAAGCTGCTACCGTGCCAGGAAAGAAACGTCCAAAGATGGAAGCTGGGACAAGCCTTTTACTTACTTTTTAAAGAGGAAAAAAACGTGGGTATTCTGTGTTCACGGAGACATGAGGTAAGGATTGGCACTAATGTAAACAGATACCAGAAGTCACGCTTCTTCACTTGTGTGCTTATAACTCGAGGGGAGACTAACCGCTCACTTAATACAGCCACATCAAAGCTCCACTGAGTGGAGCACACACACGTGGTGGCATTGCCATAGGTCATTAGGACTCGGCAGGAAGGATCCACACGGACAGACTGACAGCGCTTGAGAAGCTGACACTGTACCCACAGGAGCACAGCTGAGATCTACCCAACATTGTGACACCCTGTTCTCTTCCTAACACATCTGCAACTTCCTGTATTGCTAATAGACCTGTTTCCTAGAACATGTACTCTGTTGTTCACCAATTTTACCCATTACTCAAAAAATTCTGAAACTATGTTCAGTTTGAGAAACACTATGTGGGGCGGTCTCAGTGGCAGACAACAGATTTTGCTCTAGCTCATTTTGACAGAAAGGGGTTCCCCAAGGACTGTGGATGGAGCCCTGCCTTGCCCACAGCGCTGAAGAAACACTCCAGCTGACCTCCCAAGAACCACACCTGGAACCACAGCCTGGGCGCACCATGGACTTGCTGCTCCTGCCATGATTAGGAAGCCGCCACACCAGGCAGATGATTCTAGAACCTCACTACCTCTCCCCAAATCTCAGGCAGCCCAAGCGATGCCCACATACTTCGTCTTCCCCATGCCGGAAACAAAGCATGATGGGAAACAGAGCATGACGAAGGTGCACGCAGGTGGCAGAGACTGCATCACACCCTCACAGGCACTTTGCTCTCTCCCAGGGAAGGCTGAATAAGGTGGGTTTTCAGAATTTACCAGAGAAGACGAGCTTTACACGGTGGGGACAGGAAATGGAGACAGGATACTTTGCACAGCTACCATTGCTGGTTTTCTACCACATGCACCGACACGGCATCGTATGAAAAGGCACATCCTGTTAAGTTATTAATCCTAAATTTTACAATATTGCCATTTGGCATCTGCTCTTGACCCCCACCTCCAATGACACAAAGAAATAGTACCTTAGCCACCTGAAATCTCGGACATCAAATGTCAAAGGGACATAAGACACAAGAATTTAGGTTTCTTACTAAAATAAACACATTGCTCAGTTGAAGATATGCCCAGATCAGTATAAAAATGATTCCCCCCCCGCCAAAGTATATCATATTCAAAGGTGATATTTAAAATATGAGGAAAAGACCTTAAAACACCTGGTATATAGCATGGGCACTGATCAGAAGAGATGCCCGGCCAAAGAGTCTGAAGGCTGATGGATGTTCCATGCCGGCGAATTCCAGCTTCTGGCAGAAAACGGAAGGCTCAGCGAATATGACGTTTGCTGCTCTATATTTTCCAGGTCCCTTGCAGCTGGGTAGAGTCATGTGGGCACTTACAGCCACTACAATGTGAGGGTCAATACTGCTTGTTCGCGCACAATTATCCCTTCTTTCTCACCACATGCCCTGGAGACTGAGGAGGCAGCTGCACCACAGTCACTGTCTGTGACTCAGCTTCCTACTGGCCCCCACGGGATAAGACACAGGACCAACAAGGAGGCCTTCCTTGCCGTGAGGCAGTGAGGTTTTGGAACTACGTGTCACTGCACTGTAACCCAATCTATCCTAACACACAACGCTTCCCAACTTCAGTTTCAGAAAACATTCGTTAAATTCTGGGCTACGCCCCAGGCCAAACTAGATTGCTCAGGTTTGAAAAGTCAACGTTTCCTCTACGCATTGGGTGGCTGGCCCTCCAGCTCCCAGTGGACGGCCTTGGGTTCTGCTTGACGAGGGTGGGCAGAGCCAGCCCCAATCAGCATGGAGACCTGACGTCTCTGCGCCATGTTCTTCCTCAAGGTGATTTCTTAACTCTGGCTAATTTCTTAAATATTTTCAACCCATTCCCCAATAAAGATAAACAACGTCATAGACAGAGTAACGAGTCATCACTCTCTCCTTGCCTTTTGCTTGTTTGGCCAAGCTCTGCCATTCCAGCCCCCACCCTGTCCCTCTGTCAATTACAAACCCTGCAATGATGAAGGCTGTGAGTTTCTCATTCATCCCACATTAAACCGAGAGCTATTAGGTGGCCACAGGAAAGCTACTTCTCATTAGCAGTAATGCCGCATCACGATAAATAACCTGCGTGTCTCTTTTAACAAGTGGGAAGCATCAGTCAATTTGGCACCTGCATTGCAAACAAATTTATAAACCACTCTGCTTTTTAAAGTACATCAGCGCCTGGACTTAATGGCTGTGTCCCGGTAGGAAGAATTATTGCATTTTAGCAGCCACACCAGGTAAAATCAAATTCTTTTTCCACCCACAGGGAAGCAGCAAGATGTCACCCTGCGGGGTCCACAGGACGCTCACGCCTTCCGCCCTGTCAGGCCATCTTCCGGAAGCCACTGCACACAAGCGAGTGCACGGTGCTTTTTCTGCTCTTAATGTACATTTTAGTGTCTTATCAAGGAATACAACCTGTTAAAATATTACATGTGTGAAGGGGTTTATCGTTAAACGCCACAAAAGGTCACCACCCTTCCCTAACTCCATTATTTGTTCCCCTTGGCCAACCGTCTCCAACATTTCTAAGCATGTTAGGAAGGGTTTTTTTCCCTTTCATATATATATCTGCATAAAACGCTGTTTTGTGCTTTCTTGATGTAGTAGGGTTAGACATCATCTACTGATTTTCTGGAATGACCGGTGAAAACCAATCTCTCCTTTCTACTTTTTCTCTTTTCAGTCAATATAATTAGATTCCTGTTTTGGTTCCTCGCTTGGCTCTGTTTATGGTTTTAAGCAAACACACCTCTAACCAAGAGATAATGTGTTGATTCCCGGGTGGTTTACAATATGTCGCCGGTCCTCTGACACTCCTCCTATGCAGACGTGGGACCTCAGGTGTCCTCACGCTCCGTACAGGCTGGTGTTTTGTGACTCCCGTCTGAAGCGTAGGTTACAGTGGAAGTGACGCTGCTACACCTGAGGCTCGGGCATAAAAGGTGGCACAAATGCCACCTGCTTTGCTCTTTCTGGGGACACTTGCTCTTGGAGCTCGGCCGCCATGTTGCGAGGAAGCGCAGGCTGCATGGAGAGGCCAGGGGTAAGTGGTCTGGTCCGCAGACGTACGGCATCCAGCATCTACCCACCACATATGTGAACGAGAGGAAGCCGGAACAGGGTGCTGCCACGTGGGAGGGAGTGGCTGAGTCCTGTCACCTCCCAGAGCCATGACAGTTGTTAATAAGATAAACGACTGCTGTGTTACGCTGCCACGGAGATGGATGACTGAACCCCTCCACACACGCCTTACAAGATGGAAACATCGGTGCTGCGTCCACTCCCCTTCAGCTCGTTGTACCAGACTGACTTCCCAACTTCTCCCATTGCTAACTCTTACCTCGATACTCTCAAGGCTGACAACATCTCCATGTGTCCTGAAATACAGTGAAGCCTTCATGCTTTGCACAAAGGCTGAATCTGCAAGTTCAAAACACGGAATGGATCTGTTACCCTCGTTCCGACATTGTGCCCCGTGGGGCAGGGCTGCTCAGCCTCCACGATGGACGGACGTTTGGGGCCAGGTAAGTCTTTGTTATCAGCTGTCGTGTGCAGTGTATACAGTTGACCGTATTCCCGGACTCAACCCACTAGAGGCCAGTAGCGTGTCCCTTCCAGTTGCAATGACCAAAAATGTCCCCGGGCTTTGCCAAATGCCCTCTGGGGCGAATCACCAGCTGTACAGACCCACTGCTGTAGGGATAAATGGTGCCCTAGGGGTCCATGTCCTCCCATTCGAGTATTTCTGCATCCTGGTGTCGCTGGCTGCCTTTCTCCTCTCCCGCCTTCCACAATCTACCTTTATCGTCACTAACATTTTTGTCAAGCTCTTCACTGGCCCCCCTTTCTCCTGGCACCGCCCCAGCAGAACCCTCTGTCCTGCCCCAGCTGACGTATTCTCCAGGCATGCCGCGTACGTGTAACTAGGAGGCTTCCTTTACGCGACCCAGGATTTGTTTTAATAAATATATGCAGCAAGGATGGGAGAGACTTTAAAAATGCAGAAGCAGGAGGGAAATCCTTGAATTTCTTCATGTCAGACTTTGCTGTGAGTAGGGTTTTGTGCACTAGACTGGCTGCCTGTAGGAGACGGACCCTTGAAACCTGAATCTAAATGCATTTTAAACATCATACTTGTTTGTGCCAGTGGAGCTGGCTGTTTAAAATGATCCTGAAAGAGCAGGCTCCAGGCTGGACTCAAACGCTACATCTTTCTTCATCTTTCCAGGCTGAAATGAGCAGTGTGCCTGTTGTTTATAGCTTTTTATACATATTATGTAAAAGAAAGCTGGAGGAAGCCGGTAACACTTCTTATCAGCATGAAGGATACTGGCTCTGGAGCCAGACAGCCTGGCCTTGAACCCCACTTTCTTTAACTACTAGCTCTGTGCCTCAGTTTCCTCATCTGTACAATGGGGACTGTGAAAGGTTCCTGTTGTCGGATTGACGCATGGGCTGCATACGTGAAAGGTCCTTAGAACCGTGGCTGGCTTGTGGTAAGCAAAACGACACGTGAGCGTGTTATTATCACCTATGCTCCCCGACCCGAGACTTCTTCCTGCCGGGCCTGCCACCCAGGGAGTGGACCTGACAAAGGAATCTAGCTCCACTCAGCTGGGTACATTCTGTCTGCCTCAGGCACCAAGGGTCCTCCCCTGAAAAGATCGAAATGAGACACAGCAGAACCTGTGCAGGGCTCTGGACACAGGCTGGTGTGGTCAAACCCCAGCTATGTTGCCTCCTAACTGTGGGCCTCTGCAAGTGACTTCAACACTCTGCACCTCATTCCCTCGTCTGGAAAGCAGCCTCTTGATTCCAACTAGTATCTACCTGGGAGCATTCTGGAGAAGAGCCAGTGGATGATGCTTGCAGCGCGTTCAAACCACACTTGGCATTAGGAGTTTTGCAGGAAGGCTAGATGTTAGTGGTGGTATCATAATACATGCGATGGCTTATACAGATGCAATATGTTCTTGGCAAAAGAAGAAAGCGAGGGACGGAGAGAGGGAGCCACCCCGCCTCGCCCTTCTTGGAGTGAGGCGTGCTGGAGGCAGGACGTAGCTGTCCCCACACGCTCCCAGCACCACTGTCCCTTGCAGGGTGAGTATCCTGCTGCACCAACAGCGTCTTTCGTATTAAAGAGATTTGCACACACAGGCTCCCAGAGCGAAAGCCAACGACTTCACTTCACTTGGTGCGCCCACATGGAGCACACCTGTGGCTCAGGCTGAAGGAACAGCTGGAAGTTTGAGGCTTGCCAGCTGCATTTTCTGGGTGGCTGGAGGCGTTTCCTGGGGAGGTGCTGCTGGCGTGTCCTTTTCACATGATGCATTCATTCACTCTGGAACCTAATATCCTGTGTAACCTGGGCTCCACGGTCGTGGGCTGTGAGCTCCCGCTTGGGGCCTCGTGCATCACAACCGGAAATTTGAAGGAAAGAGAAAATCATGAGTTCTTACCATGCTGGCTCTTCATGCACGTCCATGTCAGGTCTATCTCTGGGGGAGACACCTGGACCGCTGGGAACTGGAGCATTGCCACTCATTTGCGCCTGTCCTGGGGGGCTGCAGGGCCTCCAGGTAAGGATGCAGAGGACGGAGCAGTTCTCAAACTGCTCTGTGTAGTGGCACAACCGTGGCCAGGACAACTGTCCCGGGAGGGGACGATGGTGATCTGCTGAGCCAGGGTCTCACACCTGAGCAACAGCAGGCAGTTTCAGGTCCTGCTAAGAGTGGCTTTGCAGGAACACAGACCCAGGTTTGCACATTTCCTGATTTTTTTCAGAGAAGCCGAGAATCAATATTTTGTATGTGAAATCCTGTGAGTTTTACATGTGGCTCACCTTTGAGAACCATGATGCCGTCTGAGCAGAACACGTTTAAAGGTTGCACTCACCTACGGGCTCCAATCTGTGACTTCCATCCTTGTCCATAATCTTCATCCCCAACAGGGGGGTCCCTTTTGGGTAAACGGGGAGAGTTGGAACTCCTGCCCTAGTTGTCTGCACTCACCAGCCAGGCAGAGTATTTTCCCAGGACCCCAATTCATTTCTCCAGGTCGCTCCACGACCCCTGCTGTGTGGGGATAAAGCCTCCTTTGTTCGGTGCCACCTGAAGAAATCTCCTGGACCACAAAAGCTCTGTGTAGCTTTGCATAACTAATTCTGAACCTTATTTAGCTTCAAGTTTCAGAACTAAGAAGCTAAGTGACAGCTGTTTAATTAACTCCTTAAGCTGATTAGACAGCGTTACTGCAATCCCCTGAAGGAGGAACGATAACCTTGGGGAGAGCCTTGGGCCATACGACCACACTGTGTACTTTCCTTTCTAAATTTATTTTAATTGTAATTTTTTAATTTAGGAGGCTGCTAAACCTGTCGACCCAGCGTTCCCGACACCCTCAGGATGTGGTCAAATACAGGTTCTTGTTTGTTCTGTTAACTGCTATGGAAGATCCCAAATGAGAAAGACACAACCTTCCTTAGCTCTCGTAAGCAAACAAGTCCTGCGGGTTTGTTTTTTTTTTTGGTGTTTTTTTTTTTTTAACTAAAAAGACGGAATCAATGGGAGTTTCTCGAAAACACTTTATGACACTTATAAATAAATCCCGCGTGATGCCTTGGGTTGCCTTAGGGGAGGGTTTGGGCTAACCTTTGGTCGCACCTAACAGGCTGTCCTCTAGCTGGCTCTGCTTAATAAGACAAGGGCATTTAATGAGTGTAAGACTCTAACCCAATTTTATCCTTAAGATTAGTGTTTTTAAAGTGGAATTTCCAATGAAGAGGAAACCACAATGTTTGCATGACTTTAAGTGAAAATCTGAGGCTGGCTGGACATCCCAGCACTGAAGAAATGGTGGGAAATGATGCACTTTTTTCTTCCTTTTTAATCCTTGGCTGGACCACACTGGGCAGATGGCAACAGAAAGAGTGGAAAGAATGCCCGCGACCTCGCAGATGGAAGGAGAGGGAACAACAGTGCCCACTGCCTCAGTTTTCAGAGACAGGACATATATTGACTTTTTTAAAAAATAGTGGTTATTCACTAATTATGGCTATTTCTTTTTTAAAATTTATTTTTCAATTATAGTTGACATACAATATTAGTCTCAGGTGTACAGCATAGTGGTTAGACATTTATATAACTTATGATGTGATCCCCCCCAATTAGTCTGATCCCCACCTAACAGCATCCATAGTTATTACCATATTATTGACTATATTCCCTGTGCTGTGCTTTACACCCCCATGACTATTTTGTAACTGCTAATTTGTACTTCTTAATCCCTTCACCTGTTTCACCCTGCCCCCCAACCCCCTCCCATCTATCCATCAGTTTGTTCTCTGTATTTATGAGTTTCTTTTTGTGCACCATTATTACAACAGCCAAGATATGGAAACAATCTAACTGCTCATCGACAGACGAACGGATAAGGAAGAGGTGGTACATATACACAATGGAATGTTACTTGGCCATAAAAAGAATGAAATCTTACCATATGCAACAACACGGATGGACCTAGAGGGTGTTACGCTGAGTGAAATAAGTCAAGGACTCAGAAAGACCTTAGTTCAACTTCTGAATGGAGTTTTGGGGGGTTGTTCCCAGGAGGCTGGGAGGAGTGGTGTGACATCGAGATAGTGTGGGCTGGTTTTGTATGTGGAAAATGGCAGGTCCTGGCTCAAGGTGTAGAGGTGGTTGTGGTATTTTTTGGGGGACAGCTTTACCGAGATATAATTCATGCATCATGGCAGCTCACCCATTTCAAGTATGTCCTTCATCCGTTGTTAGTCTATTCACCGACATGTGCAACCATCACCACAGTCAATTTTAGGCCGTTTTATCACCTCAGAAAGAAACCCTGTGCCCTGTAGTTTTTCTCAGCTGCTCCCCCGTACTCCAGCCCCAGGCAATCACTAATCTACCTTCTGTGCCTCTGGATTTCCCTGCTCTGGGCCCTTCGTAGGACTTGAATCGTGCAATATGCGGTCTTTGTCATCAGGGTTCATCCAGGCATAGCGTGGATCAGGCCTTCACTCCTTTTGTGGCTGAACAGAATTCCTCAAGGCTGAGACTGTCAATATTTCCCATTTTGCAGAAGTCAATTCTTCTGCTGCTGCTCAAATCAGAGTTTGCAAACCAGGGCTCTGTGGACTGAGTCCAGCCCATGGATGGGCTTGGCTCAGACGATACAGAATTAATTTAAGGAACAGCATTTTTTCCAATCGATTACAACATTTACAAATTGGGGGATATGCAAAGCCTGGGTAGTCTCAACAACTCAGACGGTCAGGCAATTCTGGGGCACTGCCCGGTGGGCGTGGAGCCGTGACCTCTGTCCACTCCACTGGAGTCCCCTTCTACGTGGACAGCATGGCCAGCCGCAGGAGGTTTGAACCTGGACACCCTCGTCTAGAAGATTCTAGACTGGCATCACATGTGTAATTCAGCGGTGCCAGGACACAAATATTGCCCAAACCCAACAGCACTCTTTGTATTTTAGAAACAAGCCACTCTTTGTATAGAAATATTAAATCCAGTGAGTGCTGCATGGCCCTCCTTGATAAGAAAAGTCTGACAGGATGACAAAGAGCTGGTAACCACGCGCCACGTACATGTCAATGGCTGATAACTATCAGTGTTCACGACGGTTCTTACAAAAACGTGTGCTTCATCCCAAGAAACTCGGCCTGAGTATTCAATTCTTGTCTGTTGACAGAGTCTTCCTGACATTCTAAAGGGTTTGCTCTTTGAAACTGGGGGGAGTTTCTGTCCGTAGCCTTTAACTGTATGTGCTGTCAGCCCTTTATCACTACAGGAAAACGCATGTCGAATTGTCAAAGACGACTGGATTTTCCGTAGGCTGGGAGAAGCCGATGGGTTTTATGGTCCATGAAAATAAGAAATTAATTCAATTGGTACGGAAAGGACATAAAAAATGAAAAAACATCAAAGGGCCGCTCCCAGACTTCATTTAAACTAAACGGAGGGGGCGGGGGACGGACTTAAAAGTGGGTCTCCTTGCAGTCGCAGCTCCCCAGGGGGACTGCAAGTGGCTGAGTCCTTTGTGACACGAGCCACAGGGACTTGAGCCACACTGACAGGTGGGGCTTGGAGCCAAGTCTGTGCTAATGACGGTTCATCAGCAGGGCTGCTCCCAAGCGGTGGCGTCCACGTCATCGGTAGTTTGGCCCCAGAATGCATTAGTGCTTTCTCTTTCTCCACCAGACAACTTCTTAATTATGTTTTCCTTAGGCTAATGTAACAATGAATGTGTGTGTCCTGCGCCCACACTAATTAGAAAGGAGGATGCAATTAAGGTTATTCTAGGTCTAGAGGCAGGGAAAAGTCAACCTGGGGTTTTATTTTGGACCCAGGACATACCAGCCACGGACATGCTTTTGAGGTCTGCCCTTCTTTCCCGGTGGTGGCGGTGGCGCTGGCGGTGGTGTGGCAGGTGCTAGCTTTCAAAGGAACTGAGCTGGTGTTCTCTGCTGCTCCCCCAGCAGAAGCCTTTACGTCGCCAGCTCTTCTCCATGTGCAGGCGTGGCTGGCCGGGGAGGCTGTCCCCAGCCCACGCCGAGTGGAACACAGAGGAGGGTCATGGGAGTTTGACTAAGTGAAAATGATACAGACCCTCCTTCCACACTCAGCTCAGAGCTCACTCAGGAGGCACCGTGTAAGCTCGGACGTGCACGCCAGACTTCAGGATGTCACAGAGGAACGCAGGGCTCGTCAAGAAGTCCTTGAGTCAGTGTGGAAGCCCTTTCAATCAATTTCTGTTTTTAACAGATCATTTGCATGATGGCTGTGTTCCACACTGAAAGCTAAATCTACCACTGGTGGGTCCTCGGGGGTATCTCTGGCTTGCACATGTACTAGACTCGGGAATCTTGTCACACTCAAAACGCTTGAAGTGAAAAATGAGTCACATGTTGAAAGTGACCAAGCTTGTCGGACGCTGTCTAATTCAGAGCAAGGACAGAAGGGAGTGTGGCTTTGGTTGCTGAACTCACCATGCTGTCACCACCATGTGTCGTCATTATTTTTTTAATTAATTAAGCTGGAATTTGGCAGGAGCGTTACAATGGGTGTCCAGCCAAGAAAGTATGTGCCGCTGATGGGTTCAGCTGGTCAGAGGGTGGTGGTAATGAGTTCAAGGGCGTGGGTCACGCCCCACCTGGCTGTAGGTTTGCTCAACATCAGCAGGTCCAGATGGTGCCCGAACCCTGGCCAACAGTGTCACACTCATGGGGGAACCACGGACATGTCAGAGCCACCCGTCTTGTCTTCCGGAGGCTCTGGTGGACCTGAGGTTGGGTCCAGAGCAATGCTCGGAACCAAGGCTACCGAGATGATCCAGCAGGAGATCTGACAAAATGCCAAGCAGGGACCTGCCTGCCACCACACCGGTGGTTTCTATGTCTTCACAGGGGATTCCAACCCAGTGGTTCTCAGACTTAGCTGCCCATTAACGTCACCTGGGGAGATTAGACAACGCCGATGCTGGATTCTGCACTCAGATTCTGATGGAGTTGGTATGGGTTACACTCTAGATCTGGGATGTTGAAAATCTCCCCAGAGGATCCGCATAGACGGTAAAGCTTGAGGACCCTGGGAATTATCTTGGTCCATGAAGGGTCGTCGCTTTCCTTAGCGACTCAAGTACCGTTCACCCTGTCAGACCTGTAAATCACACACACATCCACATGGCCCCAGAGCAATGACTCAGCAGAGAGGGCAGTTGGCCAACTAGTGGGAGACACAAGGTTTACTGCTCGGTATTTAAAGAATATTAAAAGAGAGTGATGGTGCCATAAAGCAAACACAGAAGCAAGGGAAGGTACTCTGCACAGAGTTAAACCCAGGAAGAGCAGCGTGAACTTGACCTGCTCGTCAGACAGTGAGCACTCTGGTCCAGCGCTTCCTAGGTACCACCATAGGGAGGCAGGATGCCCGCAGCGACGCACGGCTCACAGCCCAGCTCATTACTCACAGCCCAGCTCCACTGTCCTCACCTCTGAGGTCTTCTCTGACTGCCTATTGTTTGCCCCAGCTCACAACCACCTCCCCATCCATCCCCAATGAGAACACCTCCATTCTCATCTTTCAGCACTTACAGACAGAAATGACCTTAGTTTTAGGTTTAGTTTTTAAATTAATGCATTAAATGTGATTATCAACATGATAAAAACTTTCACTAAAATTATGAAATAATTACGTTTAAGTGTTTTAACTTCCAAACTCATCTGTCTCCTGCTCTAGACTGTGAGATGTCTGAGCCTAAGAATGCTTGTGTCTCGTTCACAGTTTTGGTCCCATAACCTGTGTAGGGCACAGCACGGCCATGTAGGCATCCTTGGGTGGTGGATGGATGGTGTATGTGGATGGATGGGTAGATGGAGGGTGGATGGGTAGATGGGTGGTGGATAGATGGTGGATTTGGTGGATGGCTGGCTGGCTGGATGGATGGATGCTGGGTGGATGGATACGAGTTCTGACAATTAAGTTCGAAAACCTCATCCTAGAAAAAGTGCTACACACCTCATTGCTCAATATCACTATGGTCACCTTCGAAGTACTTGATGTGGGAAGCTATGCACCGATGCCAGTGCCTAGTCCACCCTTCAAAGCAATTTTGGAACTCTTTCTGGAATGGCCATCAGAGCTGTTGTCATATTACCCTTGATGTCCTGAATGTCATCAACATGTCTTCCTTTCAATATTTCCTTTATCTTTGGGTAAAGAAAGAAGTCCTGGGGGCCAGATCAGGTGAGTAGGGAGGGTGTTCCAATACAGTTATTTGTTTACTGGCTAAAAACTCCCTCACAGACAGTGCCGTGTGAGCTGGTGCGTTGTCATGATGCAAGAGCTCCTTCAGGACCATTTTTGCACACACCTTTTCATGCCAAGATTTTCAGTTAAGATTCTTCCTGTTTCTCTACTGATGGTCACTTGGTCTGCTATGCTTCCCACAGTCAGCTGACGATTTTGATGCACACTTTGACAAACTTTGCAATGTTTTAGTCAGTTCTGCTCATTACTGGCCACCCTGAGCTCTCTTCATCCGTGACACGTTCTCTCTCCTCAGAAAAATGTTTAATCCCTTGGTACACTGCCATTTTCTTCATGGCATTATCCCCATAAACTTGGACTAACATGGCCCTGATTTCACTTCCACTCTTGCCAAGTTGAACAAGAAATTTAATGTTTGTTCATTGCTCTCATTCAAGCTCAGACATTCTCGCAACAGCACACAAAAATACGCAACAACAATAATAAACACCACTCAGCAAGACACCTCCACATGTCAACACGAACACAGCTGTGAGACACTGATACACCAAGGTTACGAAACCTTACTGAGCTGTTTGTACAGTGCTGCCAATATAAGTGCACGGTGGCAAGTTTGCGAACTTAATTGTCAGACTTTGTAGCTGGATGGATGGGTGGGTGGATGGGTGGGTGGATGGATGGATGGGTGGATGGATGGATGGGTGGATGGTGGGTGGATGGATGGTGGGTGGATGGATGGGTGGGTGGGTGGGAGGGTGGATGGGTGGGTGGATGGGTGGGTGGGGGTGGGTGGATGGATGGATGAATTGACGGCGCTACAATTTTTAGAAAAGAGGTTCTTTTCTTTGAGTCATTTCTCTCTTCCATACTCATACTCCCAAATAGTAGTTTTTCTTTTTAAATTATATCCTGCTACAGTGGCTTTGAAAGCTCTTACATCCTAATTATAGGCTATCTTTTTGGCCAGGGCAGAGTTCATTCCTTGAAGCAGGCTTCCTAGTATATTGAAGGAACTCGGAAGCAAACGCGGGATAAATATCAGTGTAACTTGGGAGAATAGACTGAAAGCAGAAACTGGTATTAGAATTCTTTTCTACCTGATCAGGTCCCTATGTTTCCAGGGGTCAATGAATTAAAATAAACACAGTAAACATATATTTTAAAAATCACAACCTGGCCAATTTTTGGAATGGATGTTCTTAGCAAAATGGAGAGAAAGAAAAGTACCTCTACTGTAAATATAACTTTCAAGATAATCTTTTCACTAATGCTGTAAATATCACTGTTTTTCTGATCCTTGAGTCAGATACGTGCATAAACACAGGTTTGGAAATGTAAATTCCTCTAAACTTGTGGCAAAATATGACATTAGGAGTTTGATCATTGAGAAGAATTCATAGAATAATTTCGGAAAATAAATATACTTCAGAGCCCCTTTAATGGAAGGCAGGAAGGAAGCTAAGACATTAAAGGATGGACATTAAAATAAGGGAAAGGCTCCAGGAATGTGTTGCTGGTCATTTGCAAATCAGAGGAATCTTGGCAGTGTGGAACCCCAGAAGCTATGAGGAAAAGACAATCTGTCTTAGAAATGACATGCGAAGAAAGGCTTCCGGTATTTTCTCATTGCAGGCTCTGCAGCAGCTGTTAATGCCTAATCTTTGCAGGCTGGTTCCAGGAGAATTTATGTTAATGCCCACTCTGTGTGCCCAGGGATGTAAATCTGGCCTTGACTTTGGCTTTTACAGCTGTGCCCTGAAAAAAATCTACATTTCTCCAAAGTCTGATTTATAATGACCTGTGGTCTTGTTCTCACCTGCCCCAATCACAAAACCAGTATTTCTTTTCTGCTTCCTTTTGAAAATGAAGTGCATTTCACAAAATTTCCTATTTTATCTAAATCTCTTTCAAGTACTGCAGACACATAGAATCACAAATGCATAAAGAACGCGAATAGTAGCGACATCTTATGTTAATTGGATAGGTTTTTAATAACCAATTGAAATATAAGTACTATTATCGTGGGCGAATACAATAATTTTCATTCACAAAAGGCAATCAATGTGGGTGAAATACATTATCTTAAAAGTATTTTGATAAGGATGTATGTACGTAGAAAGGATCTGCCGATCGGCAACTGTTAAACTCCATTACACATGCTCAGTAATTAGCTGGCTAAAGCAGCTCATCAGACGTACATTAAATGTGCATTTAAGTCACATTTGAGATACGTAACTAAGGGTGACACAGAGAGCCTTACTGTGTAACTTTAACAAAAATTCTAGTCCAATTAAAATGTGAATCTATGGCCAGTCTTACTCTTCCTCTGAGAGCAGAATGTGGTACTGAATTCTTTTTTTTCTTTTTTAATCCACAAAAGAACAGTTCTGGCCATGCTATATATTTTGTAACTGCTTTTTAATGTATAACTTATGTAAAATAAATGCAACCATTTAAAATGTATAATTCAACGATTTTTAATAAATTCAGACGATTGTGCAAATAGTGCCACAATCCAGCTTTAGAACTTTCCATCAGCCCTAAAATGTTCCCGGGCCCTTTGTAGTCAGTCTTCACTCCCAACCCGTGACCCTGATATTTTCACAATTGCTGTGCATTTCCTGGAAATTCTGTATGTGTGTCACCACGATCCTGCTCAGGCTGCTGGCTCAGATTTGCTTAGACCTTGTAAAGCACTTTTGCATCAGTGTTCCTGAGGGGACTGGTCTAGAATTGTGCTTCTTTTGATGTTTTTGTGTGGCCACTGTATTGGGGTAATCCTGCACCCACAAAACAAACTGTGAAGTCATTTTTCATTTTTGAAAGAGATTGTGTAGGACTGATATTACATTTTTTTAAAAAAATTAAACCCCTTTCCTGAGATAAACTTGTCCTGCAATCAACCACACGTATTTAAAGTCCGTGATCTGTTAGGTGTCAGGTGTGAAATCACCCTACAACCAAAGGAAGGAACTCAGCCATCAGCACGAACATTTCCTGGGGCCCCCGGTCACCCTTGCTTCCCACACCTCTCTTCTTCACCCCACCTCCAGGCGGGCAGTACTCTGCTTTCCATCAGCACAGACTACTTGGAATTTTCCGTATGTTTATATAAATGGAATCACTTAGTATATATCATTGTAATACTTAGTATATATCATTGTAACACTTAGTATATATCACAACTAAGCTTGAAAATACCTGTATTGAGAGGGTTCAACTGTGTCCCGCAAACAACGTAGTCAAATACGAACCCCAGGATTCTGTGAATGAGATCTAATTTGGAAATAGGGCCTTTGTGTACGGAACCAAGTGAGGACGAGGTCCCACTGCATTAGGGGGGGCCCTCGTCCAGGACTGGTGCCCTTATATGAAAGGGGACATTTGGACACACACACACACACACACACACACACACACACACACACAGACGGCCATGTGACCACAGAGGCACAGACGACATGACAGAGACAGCCACGGCCTGCAGTCAGCAGGAGCCAGAAGAGGCAGGAAGGACCGTCCCATAGCCTCAGACAGTGGGCACAGCCCTGCCGACACCTGGGTTTTAGACCTCAACCTCTTGAACTGTGAGAGGTTATTCTCTCTCAGATTTGTTATGGCCATCCCAGGAAACTAATACCCTTTATTCAGAACAACTGCGCTTTTAGTCCCTAGGGTCTGGACCCAGATTTCCTGAACATATTTCCTCTCGGTAGCTAACAAAATTGGTCTCCTGTTAGTAAGGAAAAGGGAGAAATGGCTGTTAGGTGGGCAATCGATGATGTCTGCTGCCCCCTCCGAAGACGGGCGTACATCTTCTTGCATTAGAGATAAAAGTTGAATTGGCTTTATTGTAGAACACTTGGAAAATACACAGAAGCATAAAGGAGAAAACAGAAACGAGCAGGAATCCCACTACCCATGCAGAACCACTGTTAAATTTTGGTTGTATATCCTCCAGGACTTTTTCTAATATGTATGCAGATTTGTTTTATGTATAAACCGAGCCCGTGGCTTGCTTTTATGTCACCACGGCCGCCTCTCACTCCCCACCTACTGCTACTGTAAATTTATTCCATCCAAGTCCTTAGTTTCAGTGAACTGGTTTGGAATTTTCCCCAAGGTGGCAATAGTTATGACGCTCAAATAGACATTACGTTACAGAGGGGCTAAGGTAGCTGGACATCGTAAATTCCCAGGACACTTTTGTTGAACAAGAACTTCAGAATTGTTCTAAATGAAAATGTATCAACCCAGACCAGACATTATTTCCCAACTATAACATCACGTGACAGAAGAATGAGGGAAGTAACCGGGACCCACACAGAATCATTTCTTGATTTGTGATTTTAAAAAGAGAAAGCTTTGCGATTTCGAGTGTCGAATTCACCTGTGTCATCATTATATTTTAAGGGACATTTTCTCCCTAGACTGAACCCTTCAAGGTCGAGGCCCTGGGCCTTGTTTATATTTGCACTGATGCCCAAGGTACTTACTCCAAGGTCAGGATAAGCAAACCTAAGCTGGCGACCTTCCCCGAAAACTCAGTGCCTTAGTCTTCATGTCTCAGAGGCCACCACCTTCCTTCCACGCAGCTGCTCAGCCTAAGAGGCTCCCAGACGTCTCTTCGTCTCCCTATCATCCATCACTGTCCTGTCCACCGCACCTTCTGGATCCCCTCCCCTCCCCCCCCTCCCCCACCATCCCCTTCTCTCTGCATCCATCCCTCCCCTCCCCCACCATCCCTTCTCTCTGCATCCATCCCTCCCCCCACCATCCCCTTCTCTCCACATCCATCCCATCCACAAAAGTCCTCGCCCACGCTGCCACTTTCTCCTGCCTGGGTTTCAGCCATAGAAAGAGCTCGCTAATTGGCCCACCCAGGGCGAAAGCCCATTCCATCTTCATCCATTTGCCATGCTCCAGCCACAAGAGTCCTCCCTAACTCCTGACACCCTACCCCCCTGCCCTCCCTCGCCCCCGGCCAAAACTTCAGTCCTTTCCTTTGCTCTTGGAACAGCACAACCCTCCCTTGACGTGGCGTTCAGGCCCTTTGTGATACAGCCATCTCCTACTTCTCCACACACACACCTTGATGACGCTCTGCCTGCTCTCTGCCTCTATCACACAGTCCTACTTTCTGCATCTCAGGATGAACAACGCTCCCGCCTGCCACAGGTTCTCTCATCTGCTGTTTCCTCACCTGGGACACTGTCTGCATCCATCCCCGAGATGACTCCCAACCCCCCTTAAGACCTCTGACTAAGCATCACTTCCGGGAGAAGATACTTCTCATATTAAAGGCAATCTCCATACTGAGGTTCTTCTAGTATGTTCTATCCTTCATAGCGCTTGTCAGAGATAAAATTTCATATTTATTTTTAATTATTTGATTAAGATCTATCTTCCTCAATGCATTCTGTGCTTCTCAAGGGCAGGGACCTAACCTGCTTTGTTTACATCTTATCTCCAGCTCTTAATGGACTACTTGGAAAAGAGCAGATGACGGAAAATATTTATGGAATGGATGACGCATAGAAGGAGCCCATAATTACAAAGACAAGTACATGAAAGGAAAACTGAACTTACTTAAGAAGTGGACAAAATGCATTATCCCTGTGATTTCACTATTCGGGAGGTTCTTGAGAGAGGGAGGGAGGGAGAAACCTTGAAGACTGAGCCACTGACTGCAGGACAGGTGCTTCGTGACGTCCATTCCTAGTGCTCAGAAGGGTCTCAGTTGGGACAGCAGAGTCCATTCAATCAAAATGTCTGTTCCAAATATGGCTGACAGCCCTATTCTTTCAGATCTCTGGAGAATGGGGTTTTACAGCTCCTCCTGTTGACCAGGTCTAGACTTGAATCCTCCTCCATTCAAGACAGGTTTCCCTCTGGCTAATAAAGTTGTTTTGCATCCTAGGAGACGAGTAAAGTTTCAGAAGCCTATTATTTTTGGTGAAATATTTTTGCATGCAGCGAGTGTACAGAATGTGTGCATATGAACAGAGACCATTTTTATGTCGACTTATGCCTTATACTTTTTGCTTTAAAGTATATATCTCCTGATAGGTATTCTATAGCTACATTTTCTTTTGCTTAGGATTTGCTTATTATATAATTTTCCAACTTTCTACTTTCAATCTTTCAGTGTCCTTATTTGTAGGTGCGTGTGTGTGAGTGTGTTTTGTGTGTGTGCCTATGTGTGTGTGCGTGTGTAATAAAAGCATACAGCTGGAGTATATATAATTGTTAAATTTAGTCTGACAATCTTGGTATTTTAATTGTAGAGTTTAATTTATTTTCATTGGTTCTTATTACCTATTGCCTGTATATTTGAATTCATTTCCGTTGTGCTTTATATATTTTGTGCTTTACCGAGACTTTCGGAGTTTTTCGTTTTTTCTTGCCTTTCTGTGTTGTTTTGATTTTGGTTCTTTTTCTCCCTTCTTTCAATTTTTCTTCCTCTTCTATTGTCAGAAGTTAAATGCTCATTTTCCCCCTATTTTCACTAATTATCCCAGAGATTTTATTTTGAATGAAGTCCATTGATTAGTCCTTTAAACATTTAATTGTTATTGAGCTGTTACAAAATGCCAGGCACTGGGAATACGAAAATGAACGAAAGATGCTTGAGGATATACAGCCCAGTGAAAAAGGCGGTATTTTTAGCCTGGGGTCTCCAAGTACAGCCACAGGGCTGCCTTTCCCATACTCATCTATGGCAGACACTGCTAACGGATCCCATTTTAGCTGTAAATCTTAGACTTACCTTCATAATTGTGCTCAAAACTAATGGTTGGCTTCAGCCCTTCCACACAGCAAAGCAAAGGAAACAGACATCCGCACCTGTGCACACGCACACACATGGTTTTTCCAGCTCCGATCAAAACAGATAAACAATAGTACAAATCGCTCATGCTTTTTCAGATGCGATTTAAGCAAATGCAGGCTTCTGCTTGTTGCAGTTAAAAACACTGACTGGCTCAGAGCTATTCCTGTAGAAGGTATTTCTGATTCCATTTTACAGCTGAGGACATTCGACTTTAGCATTCAGGACAGTTGAACCTAAGATTCACGAACAAGTCTGGTACCCTTCCTACCACATGGCGATCACAGGCTAAGCATAATTTAAATGCATTTGCATATACGGTACGTTTAGTGATATCTGCCTGCTGTTTGTATGCTGTGAAAGCTCACATGGGTTAGAAGTCGGGGGCGGGGGTGCAAATGCCAGTTTACCTGGTCGTACTCTCTGCACACACATGCAGCTGTCCACAAATACATTTTTGCAAACCAGATTCGAACAGCTGGAAGAGTTTTTGGCCTTTGGCTTACCTCTTTGCTAACATAGGGCATCATCTCCAATTATTTTGTGGGTCTCCTTATGTCATCTGGTGAGATCTGATTTCAGCCGTCATAAAGGTGAGTTTAATGCAAAGTAAATTAGATTCTTTAATGGGATTTTCTTTACATGAATGAGAAATATAAAATGTAAATATCAAATTATTCTTGATGAATTTTTTATGGGTTTAGCTAACAACCGACTGAATACATCTTAGATAATTAAGTATATTATTACTACCACATCTTTGGATTTTAATTAACTGTTGGGATGTTCTCACTTTGCTGATTTTGTTTTGCTGAGTAAACAAAGAGGGTACCTGGCTGAGGTTCCCACCTGGACCCTTAACACACAGCAGGGGAGGGAATGCTGGGGGCTCGTGTCACTGTCCCCACAAGGACAGGGACCCACTGCCATGAGCAGAGAGGGGACCAGGGAAAGGGACTGGCCACTGACCCCCAAACAAAGGGTCAACATTTCACATGTGTGTGTGCATTTTGTGTCCAATGTGGAGAAACTGGAAAGGGGCAGGAAACAAATTGGAAACTAGGACAAATGAAGAGGGAGAATTTAGGAAGATTGATTTATGATGCCAGAAAAATCAAACTCTAAGGAGAAACGTACTAGCTTTTTCTTAAGCGCTGAATAACATCCCATTGTCTGGATGGACCACAGTTTGTCTACTGAAGGATATCTAGGTTGCTTCCAATTTGGGAATTATGAATAAAACTCCAGTTGACCCTTCAATAACATGGGCGTTGGGGGTGCCGACCCCCTGCACAGTAAAAAACCCACATATTGACTCCCCCAAAATTTAGTGGTCCCTCAGTATCTGCAGGGGATTTGTTTCAGGACCCCCCTGGATACCAAAATCCACAGACGCTCACGTCCCCTGTAAAAATGCACAGTTGGTGCCTGATCACTGCACTGTACACCTGAAGTTGAAGCTGAATAATATTGTATGTCAGCTATAATTTAATATAGATATAGTCACGGGATATGGAGTACAGCACAGGGAATAAGGTCAGTGGAATTGTAATATTAATAGACATATATGATGTCAGAGGGGCAATAGATTGGGGGAGGGGGTTATCTCTTTGTGGGAGTGAAATGTCTAATTATTACATTGTTTTGTACACCTGAAATTAATTTGAAAAATGCACAGTCGGCCCTCTGCACCCGTGGACTCCCAACAGCAGATTGCAAACAGCACAGGTATTTATTGAAAAAAACCCGTGTGGAAGTGGACCTGCCCAGTTCAAACCTGTGCTGTTTAAAGGTCAACCACATGATAAATATCTGTGTCTTCTTCAATTTCTTTTAAAAAACAAAAAACATTTGTATGCAGCCAATTTTTTATATTTTTTTATTAGCACATTTTTCTGAAACAGGGAGTTCTTGCTCTGGGTAGATTTCTGATGTCAGCTGATAACGAATAATTTTCACCTTTCACTCCCCATATTTTTATGGGGTTGTGGTGTGTTTGTAAAGGGTAGTGGCCGTGGATGGTGGCAGAGGACAGGACACTGCACTGGGTTAAAAGCGAGCAGGAGGTAAGATGGTAGAAGAAGAAGAAAACTGACAGCATATAAGACAAAACGTGAGAACTGGCATCCGAGCAGACAGACCTGGCCCACAGATGTGTTGTCAGCCTGCCTGGTATTTAAAAAAACGGAATACTTGCCAGCCTTGAAAAATCAGGAAGTTTCACATAAAAATAAAGAATTTGGCTTTTATTGGAAAAGTGGAAAAATTGCCAACAATGGGCCCAATTCCACGTGACGTCATTTGACTGAGCTGAGACGCTCCCTTTAGCTGGAGAATGAATTTGCTAGTTTGTCACCTGCTACCCAGCCCACCTCGTCGCATCCACTGACACTGAGTTTTCATCTCACAGAGCCGACATCCACGGAGAAGTCATTCTAATGCCACAACTGTAAGCAGTTTCCATTTTCTTAGCGGAATGAGCAGCAGAAGAGAAAGGCAGGATGGGGTACCACGGCCCCAACGAGAAGCATCGTGGCTGCCTTTTCTTGTAGACATAAGAAGCTATGTCTTGGAAGGAGACTGAAGTCAATGGAAAGAGAAGCGATAAGAGCTCAACAAGGTCACAGACAAAACCTTACACGAGGGGGGTCAAGAGTTTTCACAACCAAGACCTATTTTCTGTGGCAACAGGAAAAAGTGACATGTAAACATACTACTCTCTAGTGACATGACAGTTCTTTTCGTTTACTGGAATTGAAGGATCTTTTTCAGTCCAGAATAAATTATATACTCACCCAACCAATTTTTTCTGCTCATTAAGCTGGTATCAAAGCTATGAAAACTGTACAAGCTATAATATGGATTTTCTTATTAACGTCTCTTCCTCCTTAATCGAAAAGGTGTTTTAAAAACCTTCTAAGTAGCTCATTTTATTTTCTCTAGATCATATTAGGTTGGTGCAAAAGTAATTGTGGTTTCTGAAATTATTTTTAACCTTTTAAACTGCAATTACTTTTGCACCAACCTAATGTATGTATATCAGCAAATCGCTAAGGCTGAAAATCTGGAAGTCAGTGTAGAGATTTTCTTTGGGAAGTGTGCAAAGTGCTATCCATTTCTATTTCGCGAACTCTTCAGATTGGGTTTAGAAATGCAGAGGTTTTTCTCCATTTCAGGCCACAGCGTGTGGATGCAAAGGCCCATGTTTGCAGAAGGTAAGCGTGATGGATCGATACTTTAAATGATGACATTTACAAGGGACAAAGTCTAGACCAAACAGCCAGCTTCTCCCTCCCTGGCTTCTGGAATTCTTCATACAGATCACGCTGTCAGCCACCTGAAGTATTACTAAACTAGGTCATGCTCTGATTTGGCAACTAAATGACATTTCCCAGTATTTTTAGGACCACAAATACTAAATTGTAAATGGATTTCTCTCCTGGAATATTGTCCTGTGGTTTTTCATTCTTCTTCACAAAGACAGGAAACAAAAGTTTAATGCAAATCATCCTGATGGGAGCACAGGGCAATGGGAGAAAGGAAAGACATGATACCCTGTAGAATAACGGGAATGGTCAGGACTTCTGAGGAGACTTCCCTGTCGTGGGCAGGGTGTCCCTCCCCCTGCTGGGAAGTCAAGGTGAATGGCTGGGTAGTTTGGAAACAGGAAACGGTTCTGCCTGCTTCCAAAAGCATCACTGAAGACTCAGTGTCACTGCCAGCCACTGAGAGCAGCTTTTCATGATAAAACTTGAAAGAATAGGAAACCTAGGTGCTTCGAGGTAACAAAGTTCCCAGGAACTTATGTCTTAATAGATGAGAAAGGGTGCATTGATCAAATATTTACATACCTGTGACATAAAATTTAAGTCAAATCTATAATTATCCTCTATCGTGATATCACATGTTTGAATTCCTGCAAATCTATTTGCAAAGACGGGCCAAGACTTTTTACATAAAATTGAAATATCTCATAATTCTAAGCATGTTGTTGAGACTAAGAATGCTTGTGGAAGGATCCACATGTGTTGAAATGTTTGCTGAAGGAAATGGCGTCTGTTCACTTGCTGCTGAAACTGTCGTCGACAGCCCCTTCCCCCATCAACTCTGTGATAATGAACTCCTGTTCCGCTCTGCTCTCCACTGACACACCCAGCATCACGGAAGGACGTTGCAGACACTCGTAATGTTACAAAACAGCAAGGGCATTCCTCGTCGCAGGATCTACTGTGCAAGTGAAATGGAAATAACACTGCTGAACTGAATTGAAGACGGAATTCAGAGTCTCATTGTACCGCAGCACAGAAATTACTGAAGGCGCCAGATGAGAACCAAGTAAACTATTTACTGCCACACAATAGACGTAGGAACCAATGCGAACACACGCTGCTTCGTCATTGAAATGCCTGGGGTAATGTTTGTTTTCAGACAAGATCAGTGATTCTAGCGGCCATCTCATCTGCTAAGATCCCATGATGCTGTATGGCAGCTCACTAATCAGTAACAAAATCACCTGAGGGTCTGCCAGCTGCCTGACCCATAGTAGGTGCTTTGTCACGTGTGAGAGTATTGAACGGGTTCTGAACTGTAAATGATAAAAATCCTGTTGACAACATGTGCTTCCGGGGGATACCCTAAATTGCCCCGATGCCCCCGGAGTCTCCCTCGACTGCCGAAAGCACCCGCCTGGTTCAGGCACCGGCAGATGCTTGAAGAATGTCTTCTCAGCACTTACACCTGTCTGCAATTATCACGTCCTTATTAGCTTACTGTCTGTCTTGTCCCCCCCAAGGAGGTACCAACAGGAAGGGAGTGGTGAAGGCAGCCAGCGCGAGGATGACAGCTGTGTCCTCCTGACGTCTCTGCGTGACATGGCCGCCCAGCCTCCTCCTGCTGCCTCTGCTGGCTTTCTTCCATTTATTCCTTCCAAACGGAATCTCCCTCATGTCTGCCCTGCTGGTTGGCCTGGGTGGTGACCAGTGTGGGCGACAGTAATGAGTCCCTTTGCCCAACTGGCTCTTGGTTGGGTTCCCGAGTGGGAAGCAGCAGAGATGGTCTGATGGCGGGGGGCCAGTAACTGGGGCTGTTATCACCTGGTCGTCCCCCTTGCAGGGCTTCCCCCGATGGCTCGAGCCCGCTCACTGCAGGTCTCAGCAGCCGCAAGGTCAGCCTTCTGCTCGCAATGCTCTGTCTCCAGATTCCGGTCATTGCTCCTCTCCTCGCCCTGCTGTCACAGTCAGATGTTCTAACATCTCTGCTATCGTCTTTGTTAAATTCGCTCCAAACTATCCTAATTTGAGTGCACCATCTGTTTTCTCCTGGAACCCTGACTAATCCACTGTCCATTTTCCAAACGTGAGTCTAGGATTTTCCCCATGATTCTGTCAGCCACTCAGTATCTTTTCACCTAAATTCCTTTTCTGTCTCTATCAGGTAAATATTGGTCATTGCCACTGAAAGCCCCAACGGACATAGTGACTGAGCAGGACCACATGAGCAGGACCCTGGCTTATCCTACCTGCACTTATTATGGGGACTGAACTCAGTATATGTTTGTTGAATGACTGAATGAGTGTAGCTAAAGAAACAAGCCTGCTATTTCAAAGTATGTGTCACAATTCCAAGCAGACATATTCTGGGGCTTTCAAAGTTGTCCCCCGGGAAAGTCATCTATTTATTTCATTGCTCAAAATATTCTTGGAAAGTCTTCTTTTGGGATTTACCTTCAGGGTAGAACAGTTCATTATCCGTGTGGACTGCAAGGGGGCAAGCACAATGCCACGAACGCTTCCCAGCACCAGTCCTCACGCCTCTGGCCAAGTTCTGGGACAGACAGCCCTTCTGCAGAGCGAGGAGAAACATGCATGGGCCTCTGAGTGCCCCTTCTTCTTAGACCAAGCGTCCACTCGTGCAGTGAGGGATTCTCTCATTTTTTCTACAGGGCGGTTTATACAGATTGAATGACAGCTGCTGCCTTTCCCCAAGAGTATGTGGAACATGGATGAGCTGGAGCTGGGGCTGCCCCAGAGCAGGGACCGCGACACAAGCCCACCTGTTGGCAGGCTCTGGGCCTCTGGGGGCGGTGCTGGCACGCCCCAGCTCAGGAGGTGGGAGACCAGCGTGGCTACGAACTCCTACCATTTCCACGGGGTGTCCTTGTGCAGAGGACTTGCATTGTACATGAGAGGCCGTTTATGTCAGCAGGTGCGTAAGGTAAAACTGTGTATACCAGAATTGGCTCTGAAATTCTGCTTAATTGCCCATAAATTTCAATTTGCATGGTTTCCCTGCCCAGCAATTCCCACGCACACAACTTTGAAAGTGCAGCACGAGACTAAAGAAATGAGTGAAAAGAAAGCTCCTAGTGGACCCCTGGTCATTGAAACTCTCCTGCCTAAGTAAATCATTAAGTCCCTGGCATGAATGAGGGGTGGATAAATAATTCTAAAGTGTTCCTACTTCTCTGTGGCAGTTCTTCATTTTACCTTATATCAAGCCCTAAGCTGGAAGACACATCACATGTTCTTTTCGAGACTAAATGAGATAGAGTTGCAGCAGGTGGTATTCACGTGTTAAGATCAATGTCTGAGGTGCATACTATGGCTTTCACCTTTCGTCCAGGACACAAGGCTAGACTACATTTCCCAGCATGCCTTGCTGCTGGTGTGGTCATGTGACTAAGACTTGGCCAATGGAATTATGGGTGCTATTCCTGCACCAGGATCTTTAACACTTGCTGCATGTTCTTTACCAACTTGGGCTGGAGCTCAGATGCGATGACTCCTTGGCCATCTGGACAACACGAGGACCTGGAGGACGGCAGAGTTGCAGGGTGGAAGGAAGCTGGGCCCCTGAACCGCTGTGTGATGGGAGGGCCTTGGTAACTTGAACAGTCACCCTGCACTTTTATGCAAAGGAGAAATGCTTCTCTCCCATGGGAGCCGTGGCATTTCGGGGTGTGTTTAGCAGTTTGATCTGCCTAACTCATAACATGTCCGAGTCAGTCACATAGTCGGCACATACTTATTTATCTACGTCTACTTGACCTGTAGTTCACAACCCCGGTGGCTCCTTAGACATGTACGAAACCTTAGCACATCAGAGGACGGTTTAGAAGAACAAGAGGACGAGTCGGGACACAGACAAACTAGCTCAGCCCGATGAGAACAGAGAAGAGTCAGGACACAGGACACGGGGTCTGGTCCAGACGCACAGCATTGCACGTGCGACTTGCTCCTCCCACCTGAGGTGAAGGAGCGCTTTCCTGGATTGGGCGAGGATGAAAGACAGAAGGGGATTTCTGCCCCTCGGGGGCTGCTGGTGACACTGCTGGGAACACGTCTGGTGGTGAAATCAGGCCGACGAGACCACAGGGTGCCTCCTGGAAAGGCTCCATTTCCCCGAGCACTGCCTGCAAACCATTGGAGAGCCCTCAGCTGACGTGGCCAAGATTCCAGGGACAGCGGTGACCTGACTGGGCGACGATTTGAGGACCGTGGCCCACTGCACCCCAAGTCCGAGTACACTGAGCTCGTTGACCACAACCTTCGCAGGACCGCAGAAACAAACAAAGCCAGACTGAGGTTAATCTTTCTGCCAAACCATGAAAAATGGGGCCTTGGAAAAGTAATTAAGTTGACTTACAGCAAAACAAAGAAATAAATATTTCTTGATTTACTGAGCCTGTCCACTGAGATTTATGCCCACAGGAGTCAGACTTGTGACGCTGAGCAAAACAGATACCCCAGGTCTCCCAGCTCGCAGTGAATTTCCTCTGCCAAACGCAGCCTCTTGCCAACGCTGGGTGTCACAATGCAGGGAGGACAGACTCACTCCAAGGACGTGAGGTCCAGCGGGGTCGCTTCTGGTGCTGTCTGGCGGCTGCCCCTTGGTTTTCACTTCTCTTTGTGGGAGGGGAGGGACCTACTGTCATGCAAATTTAGGCTCCAACTAGAGCAGATCGGCATCCAGGGGAGAGTGGATCTGGTCATGCTTCCCATGACAATAAAGAAAGCGAAAGAAAGGCACCTGGGTGAAAAATGAACTTCTACCCAAGCCATCGGGATCCAGAAGCTTCTTTGAAAGGGACTGGGGGTCAGTGGGCAATGGATAAAGCTCAAAACAAACCGCAGTGGGCAGTCTCTCTCTCACAGGGATCAGAGTTGGGGGGTGCTGAATTTCTTGGCTGAAGCTCAGAGGGGCTGATGCAACAAGGTTCTGTTTCCCTCTGGAAGACGTGTACCTACAGAAGGGACCTGAGCACACAGTCCTTCAGCCAGGCATTCTCCCAAGTGGGGGTTTGTGGAAAACCCCCAAGGAAAGAAAGATGTGTGATGAAGGTGGAATCGAAGTCCAGGAGGGCTTGTAAAATGGTGCTGTGCTTCACAGCCTCTCCTGGAAGGCCCGGCAAGTTCAGGGCAGCGTGGAGTTGGTGGCCTTGGTTCCGTTTCCAGCTCTGCTATTTCCTGGATCTGGGACTTTGGCAAATTAATCTCTCTGAGCCTCAGAGCCCTCCGTAATCAAGTGGGAATAAATGAGTATCAAAATCATAGTGTTGCGTGAGGATTAAATGAGATCATGCTTGTACAGAGCTTATCGCAGTGTCTGGCGAATTCACGGACTCAGGGAAGGTCATGTTTTGTGTTTCCTAAGAGGGTCACACCTGTCAAGGCCCAGGGACATTTCTGCAAGTCCAGCTTCATATCTTCATATATGTCAACAGGTGTCTTCAGCAGGCATCGACAACCCAGACTTCCCAGCCTTGAATTCTCACCTCTCACCCTACACTTCCCACGTGCAGTGGTCAGGACTCCTTGGGTTGCAAGCCATAGAAAACCCAACTCAAACTTAATCTAAAAAGGGAACTTATTGTTTCTTGTAACTGATGTGTTTCAGGCCAGGCTTGAGCCAGTGGCTCAAATGGTGTCACCCCTGCAGGGACCTGATTTCTCTCCGTCTCATGATTCTGCTTTCCACAATAGCCAGATTTATAGGATTGCAGGATTCAGTAAGTAAAAACAAAATATACCTAGAATTCAGATAAACAATGAACACATTTTTAGTATAAGTGTGTTTCGAATGTTGTATGGAACATACTTATACTAAAAAATTATTTGTTGTTTATCTGTTATTTTTATCTGGCAATCTATGAATTGTCAATGCCCACTGTCCCACACTGCACCCTCTGAACACATCCCATCTCTGCTCTCCAGGCTCAGCACTCTTGATAGTAAAATACCCACAGTATTTCCAGACTCCACATCTTCAAATGACGCGCTTAGGAGGGAGGGGAGAAAATAAAACAAGGAAGGACACTTCTGTTTTTCAGAAGCACTAGCAAATACCTCCTTTATTTCTCATTGGTTCTGATTGGGTTAAACACCCATTCAGGAACCAGTCACCATGTCGTGGGGATGAAGTCTAATGAGTGACTTCTGTCAATCCAGGACCAGCCTGTGGTTGGGGGTAGAGCCACATGGCTGATAAGGGGAAGGTGGCAGAATTGAAGGACTCTTCCAGAAGGAGGGGGGATGAGTGCTGGGTGCCACATAAAACGTGTCCACTGTATTGAGGAGCTTTTCTCTGATTTGTCACACTTTGTTTTATCGTTTAATTGTCAGCAGGAATCCCAGCTTTGAGGCTCACTGGGAATCCAGGTACCCTTAACAGGCACTTTCACGAGCAGATTGTCCAAGAGCCTCCTGAATGTTTTAGTGCCAAAGGCAAAAACCCACTGCATGGTGCTTGGCACCCTGCCTCACCTGGACAGGTCACCTGTCCACCCTCGACACGCCAAAGGCTCTTAGGAAGAAATGAATTTGAGGTAAACTGAGCTTTCCCATGTCCAATGAGTCAGCTAAGCCTGGCAGCAGAGGCACTTCTACTGGCACCCCCTGGTTTGTGACAACCATTCACTCTTCTCCTGCTGAGGCTACTCGGATTTACACCTGAGGAAGCCCCTTCCCTTCTCAGTCTGGTCTGGGTGAGAGCCCGGGACTCAGGCCGGGACAATCACAGCCGGCCATTCTCATGGGTGCAGGGAGGGTCTGGGGGTGCAGACACGATGAGGCATGAGAAGTTCGCTGGGGTTTCTAGGAAATGCCCCGGATGAGAACCTGAAATCCAGCTACTGGTGGCACCCCCACAGCACGCGCCACGCAGCAGTGAGAGCCCCAAGGGATGGAGAGAAAGCAGAGCCTAGTGACACTGAGCGCCTGGATACAGCCCCTCCTGACGTCGGTTCCCCCGGACTGTCCTATTACACGTTATCTATCTGAGGTGTAGGTTACATCAGCCTTCTGCTGTCCGAGCCAGGGGGTTGGGTTATCTGTCTCCTGCAACTAGGACAGCCCTAACTAAGCGACAACTAAGAGACGACGCAGCCCTCACACCCACTGTTTAAACAGGACACATCTTTTCATGAAACCGGACCCATGTGTTTGAATCACTGATTCTAATCCCTTCTAGCTGTCGGATCCTGAGCGAGTCATTTAAACTCTCTGAGCTTCAGTGCCCTTGTTATAAAGCTGGGCTAGATCCCACTTAATTTACAGGGTCGTTTTAAGGGTTAGATGAGCTCGTCTATGTGAATCAGATCGTAAGTATAAGAAACACAGTCCAAACATTCCATCAAAAGTAGTTATTATGGTCGTCATCGTCATTATTATGGTAATGGCAGCATCCAGCATGCACAGATGTCGGGTGACACTGTTCTGGATCTTTCCTGAAAAGACGGAAAGAGCAGCGTGCACGCCTGTAAGCAGCTAACCCTCAAACCGAGGAGTGCGTCATCCCTAATGTACACTGGCTTCCAGACACCCACTGGGAGAAATCATTGTGGGTGGTGAAGTTATGTGACTGTCCTGAATTAATTCAAAGTGACATCTGCGAGGGGAAGCGTAATGACCAGGGCCATGTGTTCCCTTCTTCCTTGGTGCCAAAAGACAATCATTTCGCTAGTGAGGCATGTAAGACACGCTGTCTGTTTTGCACGCATCATTCGTTGCCTTTCGCATGTCGATTTCGGGTGCCCAAGACGCAGCAAGCACTGCCCCAGGCTCGAATGGCCTTGGACGTGAGTCACCTACTCTCAGAGAACTTACTGTGAGAGAGAAGGACAGGAAGTAAGCAAACGAATACGCCCACCAGATACATTCTGCTAAGAAGTGCTGCCACGTAAATAAACAGGACGTACGATGCTTCTGGAAGCACCTGCACAGAGAGGAGGGGACGGGATGAGCAAGAATGTGTCCTGAGCGGAGTCCAGCCCTGGCTGATTCTCACGGGCTCCTGCCAGGGAAACCACCAGCACGGCTGACCAGCCCTGCCCATCAGCTGGCGCCCGGCTCTGGGCCACGCTCAGGAGGGGCACGCCTCCCAGGTGAGATGGCTGAACACGGGGTGGTTCTCCAGGGCAGGCAGCAATCACAGCTGGGGGCCCAGCTTAGAGCGGGTCTGGTAATGGCTGGCACCCTTGTGCAGGATGGAGAAGAGCCAGGCATGCTCAGATATGAGGAAGTTTGTTCCATGGTGCAGGACAAACCTGTGCAAAGGCCCTGAGGTATGAAGGAGCTTGGCGTGTCAAAAAAAAAAAAAGGATGGCGCCTCGTGAAATGTAGATGAGGTTAGAGGGGGAGGCAGCACCCAGATTACACCCGCCCTGTAGCCTGTGGCAGGAGTTTTTTGTTTTCCATTTCCGTGCAGGGTTTCAAGCGTGGAAGTGACATGGCCTGACTCACATATTTAAGGAGAATGGACAATAGGAGAGCGAAGAAGGAGGCTGCTGCAATGGCCTGGCTGTGACGTGTTAGTGGACTGGAGCAGGACGGTAGCTATGGCGACGGGGAGAAGCAGGTGGATTTGGGAACCGTCAGGGCTGCTGCCATATACCTTGTGATGGTTTGGACGCGCAGGATGAGAGTCAGCGGAGAGCACACGATGGGGCCGCACCCGCTGACCCAAGCAGCAGGTGTAAGGCTGGTGCTGAGACAAAGGGCTGGGGGAAGGCCAGGCGGGCGCACGGGGACCAGGCATGTATTCTGGCCGCATTGAGTTCGAAACGTACTCGATGTCATCACGGAGCTATCAGCCAGGCAGCTGACGGTCAGTGGAGACATTCGGGCTAGAGATTCGGGTTGGGAGTCAAAGCTCAGAAAGCAGAGGTCCTCGTATGGAGGCCGGGGGACCCCACATCTGTGCGGTGGAACCGAGAGGGCCCAGGAGACCAGGTCGTGGTCTCTGAGGGAGGAGAAGAAAAAGTCAGAGAGCACAGGATGCCGAGCAGGGAACGTCAGGGGCTGAAGGCCAAGGGAGGCCCCTCCTGAGAGGCGGAGTGAAGAGAACAGGGCCACCTCTTGACCTCGCACACCAGGCTTCGTGCAGGCTGTGAGAAGGGCTGTTTCCATCCTGTGGCCGGGACATGGCTGGCCGGGAGCACGCAGAGAAGAGAGTGAGGGCTGGCCACCCGGCCCCCAATCCAGGTTTCATGCAGCATCAGAAAGGTGTCTAAACAGTGACCACTGCCCAGCTGTACGTCCTCCAGAGGCTTCTGATCACGCCTGACAATCAAACCCACCTTCTCCAGGTGCTGAGCTAGGGCCCCTGTCTGGCTCCCTGGGCTCATGCGACCCCATTCTTCCTCTTGCTTGTCACACTCCAGCCACACTCGCCGTCTCATTCTTGGAATAGGCCAGTTTGGTTCCTGGTTAGGGTTTTTCACCAGTGTCTCCCTCCTACGATGATGCTGTTTCCTCATCTTTGCATAGCTGGCTCTCTCCTCTTATTCAGATCTCAGTCTGTTCTTCAGAAGAAGCCTCCAGAGGCCCGACGTGGGTCCTTCCTGTCACATCACCTGGTTTATGTTCTCTGTACAGTATTGTTCTGGCGTTTTCTCCCCGCTACCTCCTTTCCCATCCTTCTTGCTGTCCTTCCCCTAGAATGTCAGTTATAGAATAGCAGGGAACGTGCAAACCTCGTACTGTCCCACTTCCCAGGCCTAGCGCAGTGCTGGAATGAGTGAGGGAGGCAGTGAGTGAATGAACTTATTGGATGCGTGACATGTTCGTGGAGACTGTGGCAGATGGAACTTGGAGGTGGCTTATCAGGTCAGGCTGACTGCAACGGGAGGAAAGGCAAACCTGGAGACCTTCTGACCTACAACTGCCCCTAGGGCCCCTGGTCCTGGGTGAGTCAGGATTCGGCCCGAGCTGGACAGGCACGAGGTCCTCAGAGCAGTGACTGGACCTCAGCATTCACGCCATATGTGGTGAACATGACCGAGTAACAGGGCTTCAGTGACTGCCACCTAGTGATGGATGCAGATGTGACCGAGGTCCCCAAAAGGGAAGGTAGTGACTCCATCTGATGAGTGAGTGACTGATGGCAGGAAAACCCAGCGAGCCACTCTGGGAAGCCGCAGGCTGAGGAAAGAAGGGTCTCCCAGGAATCGGATACGCTCTGTCTCTTCAACACCACATTTTGTTAAGTCCTGATTCTGCCACTGGCGCCGGCCTCCTGTATGCACATCTGGTTTTTCTAGTTTTCCCTTTGTTCTTTGCTCATTTTTCCACCAGCAATCATTTATCATCTGCGTCTCTGCCAGAAGGGTAGGTGCTGTCAAGAGCAGGTTCCTTTAACCAAAGCTCAATGCTGCATCGGGACCGGAAACCCAGCCCCTACCGGGCTGGTCTGGTTGCCATAGAAACGCCTAGACCGTAGAGGACCACCGAGTTTCGATTCTCAGAGTGAGAAGTCAAAGATGAGTTCTGGGAAACGAAGGCGTTTGCACAATTTCTTCAGGAACGGACCACACTGTCAGGCGAGATGACATTCGTGGGGCCAGGAACCTCATCGCACGGCCCGTGACCACGACGCCTGCAGACGCAGCTGCTTAAACACCATCAGCATCCAGCCCAGACAAGTCTCCCTCAAGTGACAGAGTGAAACGCAACGGCCCGTGCCCCGGGTTTCCATGGGACCTTTGCAAGTGTGTGGCACCTTCGCAGCCAAGCCCGCAGCGTGCGTGAGTGTGACAGGCTGGGAGCGCAGGGGTGTCTGACGCAGCCACGGCTCGTGTGAAGTCGGAGGACCACGCACCTTTTGTTTCCCTAAACCAGCGGGCTTCTCACGGGTGCTGGGAACAAAAGGCTGAGCTGCTTTCCAACGAGGGCTCATTCTCGGGCGCTGGTCACATGTCCCAACATTAGTGTGTCTCTGGCATCCCTCACAGCTAATTACAGTCACGACGAGGTTGAGCGTGCACGTTAAAAAGGGGTGTTGCTGAGGTCTGGCAGTCGCATCTGTGGGCTCTGCGCCCCGATAGGCCGGGGTACTTTTGCCATCGATGGCGTCCCCATGACAGCTGCCTCCAGCGCGTTGTTAAGAGACAGCACAGCAATAATGCTTGTGTTTTATGACATCACAGACATGCACACTGCTTTTCTTTCTTTTTTTCCCCCGAGTGCATTTTCCCTAAAGCAGTAGCTTTTAAGTAATGTTTATGCAGGTGTTTTGGAAAAAAAAATAGCTCAGGCCGTGTTTTGCTGGGATTGAGTGAAGCTGTCAAAGAAAAGAAAACCAACCCAAACCAGATGAGACCCCGACACCGCTTTCGGAGCCCTGGAGGGGGCTCTTTCAGGGGGTTTACAGGATTGTTATTCCCGGCTCCATAAGACTGGAGCTAACGCAGGAACAGGCCCCTTCCCTGTAACTGCAGACCTCACATCTGTCCTGCGAAAGGAGAGGTCACAGGACAGGTTTTCTTCTGAAAGTGGTGCCGGGTGAGTGCCAGGTAAGAAAACCTCTCAGGGGTGACAGTACCGGGAAGAACGGGGCCCTTTGCTGTCGTAAGTCTGGTCTATGCAGCACCAGGGACGACATCATGGTCTGGGAACTTGCTAGAATTCCAGAGCTCCTCGGTCAGGGTCTTTGTTCTAACCAGACCACCAGGTTCTCTGTACGCATGTGGGGTCCGAGAATCATGTGCTCCGCCAGCCCGGGAACTGGGTCACCCACAAGCCTGGACTGTGGTTCCCCAGGAACTCCCACCAGCCTCATCACGTGAGACCCCTGAAAACATGATTAACTACTAACTCTGAATTTGAAGCTCCACACACTTTAACAATGTGGTCCCATGAGGTTCTTCACAAGTTGGGGGTTTCCTTATAGCGACACACAGTCCTGCCGTTAAGAATATTTGCCTCTGACTCCTAATTCTGGGTTCACGATGTCTTTGATTCACCAGCGCTGGATACGTGGGAAGCACCCTGTACCTGTCACAGTAAAGGAAATGCATTCTCTAATGTGGGTCCCAAAGTTGGGGAAAGAAGAGGAGGTATTTTAAATGGCTGGATTTCCCCTAAAAAATGGGATAACGTATCGCTGAAATACAGTTGTTAAATTACAAGTTGGGTCTATTGAGAGAAGAGCATCGAGCTTCTCACAGAGGTAGAGAACACAGATCACCCCAAATCATGAAGGTTGTACTAACTGGCTGCCACTGGGGCCATGTTATCCTGATCTGTGCAGCCAGCTCTGAAAAGAAGCTGAAAACACAAAATCTGTGCTCCGAAACTTAACCCCGACCTAGAGCTGAGTTACGTGAAAGCAATCATTCCAGATGGACAGCAGGCAGTTCCCACTCCACATACCGGGGACTGGAGAAGGGACAGTCAAGGTCAGAGGGATGTTTGCTCCTGTTCACTCAGCAAACCGCCCCCCAGGTCCCAGGTCCCGTGTGGGTCAGAAAACCAGGCTGGAGGTCAGGGGACGGTCCTGTCCCAGAGACGCGTGAGCCTAACAACCACGGAAGGGATTTTTCAGAATCTGTCCACTTAGGAAAACGAGATCTGACTAACTCACTGATCATTCTCACAGGCGACTTCTCTCTGGATTGTTCCCCACAGATAAAACGCTCGCTGCCCCAGGCACCGTTTCACTGAAGAGCAGCTTTTCTGGGGAACTCCAGCATCAGTACGTGCAGAGCAGGCAATTCTTTTTTCCAGGTAGCAGCCAAGGGCAAAGGGAAATCTATGAGAGGGGCGCTACTTACAAGCCCGCGATTGATGGGATTTGCCGGGTATTTGTGTCCCTTCTTTTGTCAATAGCACGACAATTTGCTGTTTGTGTGGAATTATTCCCTGACCTAAACCCCAGCAAGTTATCAAAATCTGTCGCCCAGAGCATTGAGCAGGAGAGTAGGACATTCATCAGTGCAGGGCACGCAGCCCCTCCACTCAGGTGGCATTTTGTGTCTTCTTTCGGTGCCAGACAAAGGGGGAAGACAAATGAATCACGACCCACTCATACCGATAATTTTCAATGATTACTGAGGGCTCACTGTTTAAAAAGTACAGTCACAGAATCCGCGTCTCCTGGTTGCCTGCAAACTTTCTCAGCATAATGACACTCAATTTGTTTACCTAATGTGCAGCCCCGAGAATTACTGACAAGGCCAACGTGATTTATTGTTCCTACATTATGCAAAGTGCTCTGGGAAGACCATGCCTCATTATGCAAAATGAAAACCATCGCTGTTCCCTTGAACGAGCCTCAGTGTGTCCGTGCCAGCCGCCCTCTGTGACTGGCTGCAGTGTTTGTCAGCGTCCCCCTGCCTCCGATTTCAATGCAAGGCAGGGACTCTAGTCCAGAGTCTTGTGGGAGGAGATGATAATTTGGACGGAAGGCTAGGGGTTTTCCAAAGCCAGCATGAATGGACCAGCACCGAAGGGGCTCAGTAATGAAAAGGCGAACTTCACGGTCTTAGAGCGCGGATGCGAGAGGGAAACTGGGCGTGCGTAGAGGAACAAGCCTGGCTTTCTTGCTCCCTTATGTTTTTCTGGCTGGTGGGATTTGCTCTGGTGTGTCTGTTGGTCTCCTTAAAAGGAGAGACTTATTCTTCTCAGCCTCCAGACCCAACTCGAGAGGCAGCCCTGTCCAAGTGCAGCTTCCGCAGTATTTCAGAATATTTGATATTAAAACGGGTCTGTTTCGTTAGAGATCTACTCCGATTATCACTAGAAATTTCAACATTAAATTTGCCAAGGAAAGGAAAGGCTGGAGTGGAAACTTCCGTAAATTCCGGAATGTCTGTAAAAAGGATTGAAAGATGTCGGCTTTGGCCACCTAGTCATCAACGCTGACTGCAGAGCTGAGAGGCTCATTAAACAGACTGGACGCGGCCCTTCTGAGAGTGAAACCAGGTATTTAAAAGCTACGCTCAGGCATGCTAGCTACAGTTTCCCATTAAACATTTAAAAGGCTGTATTTGGATACTGTAAACAAATTCAGCAGCTAGCATTTTTCTTAATTGCTTGTATAGTGTTTCTCATCCTAATGACATACTATGAACAAATACTGGAGCCCCACAGATGCTTTGAAGCCCCTCCCACTGCCCCCGGTGCCACTCAAGTCAGTAAAGATGAGAAAGCCTGGGACACGCTGACTGAGCAGACGAAGACTTAGGGCTAAGAACTCCCGTCTCCCCACAGCATCTCCTCAAACTCCAGTCTCTAGGCAGAAGGCAAACGCCCGACCTCACCTGAATCCCAGTTCTCCAGTTAACCCCCTCCCCCCTTTGCAATGAGATGATCCAAGACAGAGAGAGACATGCGGGGACTCAGGAACAGGGCCGGGTGCTGGGCAAACAGTGGCTCTTCTTCCTCAAGACAGACCTAAGTCGTAACTGCTCACCCCGTACGTGCCACCTCCCACTGCTCCGAAACTCTCAATAAAATTTAAATGTTTTTTTTCTTAAGCCCTGAGAGCAACCAAGACATCCGTCAGTAGGTGATGGAAAAATAAACTGCGGTCCATTCCAGACAATGGAATATTATTCAGCGCTGAAAAGAAACGAGCTCTCAAGCCACGAAGAGACACGGGGGAAACTTAGATGCGTGTGACAAAGTGAGAGAAGCCAAACCGGAAAGGCTACACACTGTGTGGTTCCAGCATGTGACATTCTGGAAAAGGAGACAATAAAAAGATCAGCGGTTTTCAGGGGCTCAGGGGAGGGAGGCACGGACAGGCAGAGCTCAGAGGGTGTTCAGGGCACTGAAACTACTCTTCATGACACTAGAATGACAGCTATCTGTCGTTATACATTTGTCCAAACCTTGGAATATACAACTACAAGAATGAGCCCTCATGTCTACTACGGACTCTGGGTGACAATGACGTGTCAGTGTAGCTTCATCGGCTATGACAGATGTCCCATCTGGTGGGGGGTGTCTAATGGGGGAGGCTGTGCGTGGGGAGGGACAGGGGGCTATGGGACATCTCTACCTTCCACTCACTTTTGCTGTGAACCTAGAGCTGTTATAAAAAAGAAAGTCATAGTAAGAAAAAAAGTCCCATGAGGTCCAAGCACAGCACGTCTAGCTCATGGGACTGCAACTCGCACTTTTTGATTCAGAGAGAGAAGCCACTACCATCTAATGAGTGTTTAAGAAAGACACCTTTTTAGGATTGTATGTTGCAGGATAACGGTTGGGACCTAAACCCAGTTGCGCAGCCACAAGACAAACATGCACGACTCCAACCGACCTTGGCAAACAACAAAACTTGTGGCAAAGGGCTCCTTTGTCCCTTGCTTCGCTCCCTGGACAGCGTTTTAGGATGAGGACAGAAGTGAGAGAGAGTTCCTGCAGTTCAGGAAACATTTCCAAAAGTGCAAACCTGGAACAGAAGTAGTAACCACGCTTCATGCTGTTGGAAAAAGGGGTCCGAGAATACCCTAATATTGATTTTCTTAACTTGAATTTTTTTTTTTTTTGGATAGAAAAACACAAACCTTAGCAAACCTTTTCACAAGAGATGAAATAATGAACTAGAGCAAATCCCTTAAGGACAAGATTCACTGGGAATCCCACCATCCTGAAAGGTGGGGCTTCTGTCTCCTGACTGACAACTGGAAAATCGTGAACAAATATTCTGTTCGTCCTTCCCCCAAGCTCTGACCATCACAGGACAAGCATCAAAGGGTGACCTCAACTCACCTGTGTGACACGGCTTCCTGAATGACAGGACCTGACATTCCATGGCATCTGACGTTAAGTCCGTTAATAGAGCCTGAATGAATTTTCTCGGTGTTGAAGTGCAAAGTGGGCTAATAAAAGTGACACATTGACTTTTCCAGAGAATAATGCTCAGCTTATGAGGAATGGCAGCGTAAATGAAAATTAGCCTCAAGACAATGTTAATTATGCTTTATCCATTAGTGGGAGGGTAATTGAACCGCTCATTTCACAGGAAAGAAAGCCCCGCTGGCTTCATAAAGGGAAACTATAGTGTTTAATGCTCTAATTAAGACCTAACAATGTAGCTGTATATAGAGGGGAAAAAGGGAAATACACACAGCATATCAGAGATGCAAACTATGAATGCCTCCTTCTTGTAACACCCTCATAATGCCGTATTTGCTTTTTCCAAAACAAAACAACAACAAAAAAGAAAACGGAGTGATTAATTTTGACCACAAACAGACGTTTCCTGAAGTCTCTGACTAAGCCCAAAGCAGACTCCTTACATCGCTGCAGAACTTGAGACGTCAGCTGAGACAGGCTCATGACCTGTCTATTGATGGAAAGGTGCCGACTGCCCAATCGCATGACTCTGACGTTTGTTGATGAACAGGCATTTGTTTTGCAAAATTGGGCATCATATGGCTAGTCTACGTAGGTCGTGAGCTCGCTGAGAACAGAGGATCTCCCTGCTGCCCAAACCGGAAGACCCAGTGCTCACCTGTATCCAGTCACCTTCTGCTCCTGGATAAACAGGACCGGTCAGCTCCTCTGCCCTCTCATGACCCACCATGAGGGCTGGAGGCTAACTGCTCACCCATCGACCAACAACTGCCTTGGCCAATGCGACCGGCCTCCCCAGGGGTCACCTGGGAGTCTGTGCTCTACCCCAAACCACGGCCCATGCCTGACTGGCAGGAGAGACACAAGATCATCCTCCTCCCCCCAAGGGGGCTTTGCTCAGAGACACCGTGAGGCTCCGACAGAGCTCCCGTGGGGTCAGCTGAGGATGGAATTCCGTGACCCCTTTGCCTGGCTTCCAGCCGGGCGATTTATTCCCTTCCTTCTTCCCATCCCGGTTTCTCCTGAGAAGACAAGAAACCTCAACCTGCCGGTAGAAAACCCAACCTGAGACGGAGTCAGAACCAGGATAAGAGTGAGCAAAACCTGAGAGCTCCTGGGGAGGGGGCGGGGGACCCAGAACCCGATGGCATCCGGGCCTGACGTGCAGGAGTAATGGCACCTGCAGGAGAGACTGGACGGTGAGAGCAGAGGAAACACACCCCTCCCCCAGCTCCACCCCAGAGCACAAACTGGGGCTGACACGGGCTCGCAGGACCCCTGGAAGACAGCAGCTCACACACAGAGGCTGCCATAAAATGGTATACACACTCTAAGCAAGGAAAAGCCTGTATTAAAACTGCAATACTCAATATGTACTGATAACAAAAGGTGATTACAAGTCACGTGTATACATTTTTTTGGCACCCCGGTATATAAAAAATACCTGCATGAAAACAAGGTTTGCGACAGACCTGGAGCTTCCTACACCTCCCGGGGGCGTATGCGGTAGGAAGGGCAGGAGCCTGGCTCAGAAGCTGGCACGCGTGCAGGTGCCAGCAGCCCGGGGAGGCCCAGCATCGTCTGGGCTAAGTGGCCACCAGCGACCAGGTGGCAAGAAGGCCTGACCTGGGGCTCGGTGAGCAACCCCTGGACCCTGCGCGTGAGCTGGCGGTGATGAGGTCTCTTGGGATTGATAGTCAACCCCAGAGAAAGTGTGAGTTCAGACTCGGGGCATCTGAAATCGAGGCAGAATGCAGGTGGAAATGGCAATGCCGTGGGCATTAGAAAATCAGGACGCTTTGCATTTCCTGTACACTGAGTCACCTGAGACGATGCACGACGCAGGAGACCTCAAAGCATCTCGGATCGTGTGCTTCGTTGTCTGACACAGCAGAACGCACGAGCCAGGAGAGAAGAAGGAAATGGGCCATGCGCTCCTGGACTGGGGACGCCTCCTCACTGCAGGGCCGCCGAGCGCCCTGGGCAGTCACGACTGGGCTCGATGCTCACAAGTCTGGTCGTCTGTGCCCCAACGTGGGGGTCTCCTGGGCACAGGAGACGCAGAACCCTAGGCTCCCAAGTGTCCTCAGAGGCTCCCTTCACACTAAGTGCCCAAGGGGAACTGTCAGGCAGGGCTGACACCGTAGAGCTGCCATTCATTCATTCATTCATTCATTCATTCATTCATTCAGGCATTCATTCATTCAGGCATCCATCCATTCATCCATTCATTCATTCATTCAGGCATCCATTCATTCATTCATTCAGGCATCCATTCATTCATTCATTCATTTAGGCATCCATTCATTCATTCATTCAGGCATCCATCATTCATTCATTCATTCATTCATTCACTCATTCACGAATCAAACTACGGCTTACTGAGCATCTACTATAAACGAGGCACCCTTCTCAGCTTTGGGCATTTATCAGTGATGTGAAGAGAAAGGAGTCCCTCTCATAGAGACTGTACTCTGGGGAGGAGAAAGACGATCAATGAATATATTAACAATACGATTTCGGACAGTGATGAGTGCTCTGAAATGAGAAACTGTTTCCTATGTGCCAGACCCTCTCCTAAGCGCTTGGCAGGACCCACTCACTCATCACAAAACCCTCCCGGCTGCACGGTATTGTCGTCCTAATGTAACAGAAGCAGAAATCGAGGCACAGAGAGGTAAGAGAGAGGCCCAAGGCCATCGCCAGGAAAGGGTGGAATGTGGACCGCCACCCAGGTGGCTAACACGTCCATGGGACCGTGTGCACTGTTACTAGGCTGGCAGGAAACTGTGGCCACGTCACACCTGCCTCGTGGCCAGCATGAGAGAGGTGACAGAATGCTGGAGTCAGGCAGGGAAGGCTGCTGCAGGGAGCAGACAGGCAGGGGCTCAGGGGCAGCCTCTCCAGGGAGGTGACCTGCAGTCTGCAACCTGGGGTGCGGGGCACAGGAGCAGACAGCGGCCCACTCACAGAACCACGAGAGACAATGAAACACTTGTTGCCTTAAGGCATTCAGCAGAAGCAGTGAAACAGTCCTTAAGGTCAAATGTGTGAGCCGAGGACTCTCTGACCACAACTTCCAACATGCTGGCATTCCGGTTAGAAGAACACGGAGCTCAGTCACCGTCTGGCCCCCCAATTCCTAGGTCTATACCACAAAGAACTGAAAACAGGTGTTCCAACAAATGCGTGCCCACCTATGCTCACTGCAGCACTGTTCACAACAGGTGAAGGCGGAAACGACCCCAGTGTCTGTCAAGTGATGAGCGGATTAACCAGACATGGTCGGTCCACACGGTGGGATGTGACTCGGCCGGAAACAGGAAGGGAGCTGGGACACACGCTCTGACACGGGCGAGCCTTGAAGACACGATGCCGAGTGAAGTGGGCAGACACAAGGCCACGCAGCCCTTTACAGGACATGGGGCGACACAGGAGCCGGTGGCACAGCATTGTGACTACGCTACGGCACTGGGCACTTAAATGGTGAATTTCATGTTATCTGAACTTCATCTCAATAAATTATTTTTAAAAGCAATTGTACTGTCTTCACGCCACTAAGACAAACATCACTGACTGACGATATGGTCTCTTATGCAGGAGGGACTCATGACAATGTCAGATGGGGACCACGATACAGAACCAGAGTGACAGGAAAATCAAACAGAAGCTTCCTTCCCGATTCCAGGAGCTAGAAACCCCCTGCCCCCTGCAGGCCCACCACTGTCGACACCTTACTCGACTAGAGAAAAAGACACAGTAACAAAAGTGGAATAATTGAAATTTCCTTTCATTATTTTCTCAAATAAATTCCTATTTTGATATAGTGCAGCCACTTAGAGTTACATCAAGTAGCCTAAAGTATAGTTGGAAAAAGTAGCTTTTCTCTGCTTCCATCATTATGAAAAGTGTGGTTTCAGACCACCTCCCTCCTCGCTTCCTACTTGGGCAATGCCCCCTCGATTCTCCATCATGTGCCTGTCGGAGACGAAACTCCCAACCTCGATTTTCTTTAGCCAGAGACAGTTGTAGAAACGGTACCACTTCACTAACTACATCTCGCAGCTTCATGTTTCTATGTATTCAGAGAGGATGCTTTAAAAACTATGCTATTAAAGTCTATGATTTTCTTCTTGCTCACAAGAAAGGTTTATTTTAAATAGAAGGCTGTGTTGTGGCAACCCACCCGTGTGCAATTCTGGAGAGAAAGTTTCTGTAGTTTGGGTTCAATTAGGGAGAAAGCGGAACTAAAAATAAGATAACAAGAATCCAAGTTTCAGACACACCAGCTTGCCACAATCCCTTTGGATCATTATACAGAAAAAGCAGCTGGTGACAAATCCAGAAAGAGGACAGAGCCCCAATGTATGTGTGTGCTGCTGTTTCACTTACTGTGTTGCAAGAAAATTTGGAAGACAGCAACACGGCCTCCTTTAAAGCTGTGCTAATCTTCTCAGGGTTCATTTGAGGTGATTTTCAGTGATGACAAGCATGGATAGTCTACCTGGCATGTGACCAAGGGGACAGGCATGATTATTTTCAAGAGAGAAAAAGTGGGAGCACAGCATCTGGCTAAACACCCTGAGGTCTGATCTCACTAAGGAGCAGCGGTTTGTGTGCTCAGCTATCGTTTCCCCTTCCCGGGCACAAGGACACACGTGTGACGGAATACGGGCATCTGCGAAAGTGAGCAGCCATGACCAGTATTTCAATGCAAAACCAGTGAAGAGAAGTGTATGCCCCTGGTAGTCAGGTCTTGGCGTCTAAATAATGCTCTCCAGTAAAAGGAGACGGGGATCCTGGCAGAAATGGCACCATCCCGTCTGGGACAGCAGAAGTACATGGTGAACTGGGACCTGTAGGTAGAAGAAAATAAGAGAGCTCTCTGTCCCCCACCACCAAATGGTGGCACCCTAAAAGGGCACAAAAGCCAACTTGCAACATTCAGAATGAACAAATCTGGGGCAATTTGAGCAAGAAAATAATGATACTAACGGATTACAATCCACAGAATGAAACAAGTGTTCATGTCCATAGCTGATGTAAGTACATAATTGGACAAATAAACGAATTCCAGGAACAACGGAAGGAACAATGGAGATAGAAAATCACCACTTGGCAAATGCCATGGCGATGGCTGTTTCAGCCAAGAATCATCAAGGAATGCCCAGATTTGTGGGCACAGAATGACAAGTAATAGGATATTTGCATCGTCTCAAAGGATCCCACATGTACCTAATACACAGAGGAAAAGAGAAATGTTAAGGTCCACAAAGCTGGCAGACGCCACCTTCCCCAAATGCTCAGAGCCAACGTCCCCTGTAACGGCCTACAGGGACGTCATCCACCTCCTGTATGACACACTGAGAAGGGCAGGTGGCATGGCCAGAGCCTTCGTGCCAGAGCAGAACAACCCAAAGTCAATCACAAGGAAACATTAGCCAAACTCAAACCGAAGCGCATTCTACAAAATAACTGGCCGGCACTCACTTAGGGCAAGGCCAGAACAAACGAAGTGCAAGGCTTCATGCCGGTCAAGGGCTGAGCAGACTGGGTCACCGCCTGCAGGGTGTGTGGCCTCGGCCGGGACCACTAGCGGCAGAAGGGAGCAGCACTGGTACAGCGGGGGCAGTTCTAATAAGTCTGGGTTTGTTAATAGGTCTGTATCCGTGTTTATTTCCTGGTTGTGATCACACACTGAGGTTAGGCAACACGGTAACATTTACAGAAGCTCAGTAAAGGGACTATGGGAATTCTGTTATTTTCGCGACATATTTTTTCGCCTAACCTTACTTCAGAATGACGTTAACAAATGCCAAAGTCAACGTGTTTCCTCCACCTGCCACTTTCTTTTCCACTTTAATCTTGAAAGCCATGCATTGAGGGGGGCGCATCATGAGATGGAAAAGCCTGGAGTCCTGAGTCACTGGATGAACCCTGCCTCCCTCTCCCCTTGCCAACCTGAAGGTAACTTCACATGAGTGAGAAATAATGTTGTTCAGTTAGGACAATGAGATGTCAAAGGATAGTTGTTACAAACCGCATTATTATGATTAATAATTACAGTTACCAGGAAAAGCTAGTTCTATGTACAGACGCACAGAGATTCCAGAAATACTGTGGATTAAGGAAAAAGTAAGTTGCAAAACAATAGCTACAGAATGAAATCTTTTAGGTTAAAAATCCCAAACGTTCAATATGCATTTGACACGTGCATGATCGTGTATATAGAAGCATAGACAAAGGTTGAGAAGCATACACAACTTCCAACAGTGCTCATGCATGGCGACAGGGAAAGGGACCCGAATGTGGGACGATAGCCTTATCGGCAGCATTCTAAACATGATAATGTGATACTCAGGAATCATTTGTGTAATTAAAGTTCGCAATAAGGCAGACAGTGTGTTAAGTTGTTGACCTCGGCGAAACGATTTGTAAACCCATGGCAAAGATACATTTTCATTACAGACATTATTAAGCTGGCAGGGCCAGAGTCTCTATTTCCTGTATAATGAAGTAGCATTTTCCCAAAGGATTCTGTCCCCGAGTCAGAGCTGAAGGCAGAAATCGCAGCCGCTCCGTCATCCCCGCTGCCCGCCCCACGCAGACCCTCCGTCGTCACGCGCCTGGATTCTCACACCCGGGAGCAGTACCACTGATTCAATGCTTCCCGCCTGGTCTCCACACAGTGGCTGGGGGCCATTAAAATGTATATCCCCCAGCTTTCAACCTGCACCCTTAATACAGTTCGGTAACTGCCCTCTTCTCCTAGGCCCCGCCAACCCCCTGCCCTCATCCCGCAGCGGCGCCCACCCCCTGGTGTCCCGGACACACCTGGGTCTTCTGACCTGCTCTCCATCTGATACTTCTGGGCTCAGACCTCCGCCGGGCAGCCCCGCATATTTGCTGGGTCTCACCTCCCCGAGTGAGCCCTGCGTTAATAGCTCGGCCTCCACAATCACACGCTCTCCCAACCCACCTCTAACTAAACTGTTCTGCTTGTTTTATTATTTCAGTGGTGCCCGTTCCTCCCACAGAAGGGAGTTTACTGAGAGGGTCATATGGGCCCAATGCATCACCGTGGCCAAACAGCAGGTACAGTGCCCACTCGTATTCACGGCTCCCAAGTACGCGCTGAACTAAAAACTGGCCAAACAAGGATACGTGGAAAAGAAACTAACATGGGGGCCGACAGGGTAGAAAGTGACCCTCTGCAGAGATCACCCATGCCCGAGGAACGCTGCTCGAGGCATGAGCTGTCCATCAAATGCAACACACGAGGTGGGGGCTTGACTCAGGTTCACGGAGCGCAGCCACGGTCTCCCCTGGGGCTTGGCAAAAGGGCCTCGCGTAACCCTCAGAGAGTGTGCCATCGATTATGTATTAGTTACAAATAAAGTAAAGGAACTGGGCACAAACATGTGCCTGGCAACAGACAGACGGCTCAGTGATGTACTGATGAAAGCCTGAGTTAGAATTTCAGACAAGTTTCTTAACCTCTCTTAACCTCAGCTTCACCCTCATTACAAAGGGGGTGATAACAGTGCCTGCCTCCCAGGTGATCAAGAAAATGAAATGGGTTGGTTCATGCAAAGCCCTCTGTGAGCATTGCCTGGTACAGTAAGCAATCCATCTGGGTTTGCTATTATTGGTATAAATAAATATTAATTTGGATCAAACTGTAGATACAAAGCAGAGGAAAAAAATCGTAATTAGGGCTGTTACATAACACCTGTCATAATTTCCCTGCGGTGCCTTCTGAAAATAAGGTCTTCTGTAAATGCCACTCAAATCTCAGAGCTCAGCAACCCGCCCACCAGCCAGCTGTTGGGAATGGCTCGCGCTCAGAGAAGAGGTTCTGCTCAGCCACTGCTCTTTCTGTGACGATGTCATCTCAGGGCCACCAGAGGAAACGTTACACAGCTTATTATAAATGCAATATAAACAAGGCCTGCAGTTCCCGAGACCTCAGTACCAAGAGCTGAAATGGACAGCTCAGTCTTGCCGTCATGTCTGTTTGCACGACATCCACGCAACGTTACGTGAGTTTGATCATATTATCTCATTTGCAGGTAAAGAGAGGAAAAAGAAATGAAACCACTTGGTCAGGCTCACTCAGGAGAGAGGCTCCCACAGCCGAAAAGGTCTGGGAACCCGTGTCAGCATAACGAGCCATCTACGGTTTACCTGGCCCTCCATTCCTAATGGGTTTACTTACATTTCATTTCTTTCCAAGGAAGGAACTGGGAATATAATTGATAGACCAAATAAGATGTCCCAAACCACGTCCCGTGGAGAATTTCCGAGGTGGGAGCTGCGGCTTGGGAAAACAGGAATTCCACTGACAGCAGGATTCTGTGGTGAAGAAAGCACGTGGAACACCGTGTTCTCATGCCCCTCACACAGAAATGACCGCGAGGGATGGTTCCAAGGGCCCCACGGCAGAACAGCCTGGTAAGTGTGCTTAACCCAGCCCTGCACCTTCGTGGCAGAGCATTTTTAAAATACAGAATCAGTGATATTCAGAGCACTGGTGTTCCATGGGTCATTCGTTCAGAACTGCTGACTTGAGGAAATCACGGTGCAGAGAAAAACGAGGAGAATAATGAGAAAGGCAAGGTCAGGCGAGTGCACTGCGGGGCGGCCCTGGCAGCGCCTGCAGCTGCTAAGGGCGGGCTGCACCCTTGGCCGTGAGCGTGCTGCTGGCCACGGGCACGTCAGGCGTCAGAGCCACGCTGAGACTCAGCGGAAGAAGACGTCCACCTGGAAACGCCGTTCTCAGGGATCCGAGGAGACGGCCACTCAGCTTGCCTCTCCACAGAGTCTAAGATTTGAAATAGAGACGCACCGTCGGACCATGCACAAAGGGTACCCTGGAGTTTTTGGTTTCCTGAGCAAATGTAGCAATTCCCAACGCAACTGGGGATGTCCTTAGAGGTTCTATTTACATTTGTTTTAAATTCAGTGCTACTCGTTTGAACGTGCTTGTGTATGCTAACGCAGAAAGATTTTAGAAAGTTTCGAGGAGAATTAGAGAGAAACTTGAGAAGACCCTGGAAAGGATACAGTTCGGATAAGCGACAGCATCTCTAAGGCACCTACTGTGCACCCACAGAGTGGACACTTCCCAGATGGCTCCTCGCCTGTCACAACTATCACTGTGCTGTCAGCACGGCAGAAAGACCACAGCTGACGCTGCCACGCTGTGCTTAAATTCAAGCCTAGAGATTTGTTTTTTGGGTGATGAATATGATTTATAGGACACTCAGGACGCTCTTTCTGCTTCCCAGGTGCCTCAGAATTTACATTTCCAAACAAACGTCTTGTTTTCCCCTTGAAACACCGCACCCCCTTCTTCACTGCTCAGTCCTCAGCGAGCACAGGCCTCTCAGCACAGGTCTGAGTCAGGCACAGACTGGCCAGTGATGCTTTCCTTCTCTCAGCGCCCACCTGACCATTGCCGCTTCCTCGTGGGTAGAAGCTCAGGTATCCGGACATGCCTGCTTCTCCTCGCCTTTCCTCAATTCTCAGCCAGACTCTGCAAAACAGTCTCCTCAGGTGGCCTGCTAATTGCACCCTGCTCTCCTTCAGTACCATATCCACTCACAAAGGTAGTTTTTAAACCATAAAATACACATTTTTAAATTTTCTAGTTGACCCACCCAGAATGCTAACCATGGCACTTGGAATAAAATCCAGATACCCGTCCAAACTCATCCAGCGACATTTTGCTCCGCTGCACTGGTTCTCTCTCTTCTTCGAGCCAAACCTGCAGGAAGGTCCCTCTCGCTGCCACGTCCTCGTCCCCTGCACTTCCACGAGTGACACGTCCTTATTATTTAAGCTTCTGTTTAAACGCCTCGTCCTTAAGACAGACCTTCTCTGATCTTCCAAAGGAAGTCCCCCCCCTTCCCCAGTCCTACTTTCCCATCACGATACTCCGTTTGGTATCTTTACAGCGTGTTGCTCGACACCTGCACTTTTTACTTACTGACCTCGTCCCTTATTTACCTGTTTCCCACATCCTGGCTGCTGACTGTATGGGGTGGTATCCATGTCTGTTACATCTACCAAACCTGACACTTACCTAATACATTCAAGGCAAAAAGACACAGTTGACCTTGAAGAACACGGGGTTGGGGGCACCGACCCCCCCAACTCCGTGCAGTCGAAAATCTGCATATAACTTGTGACTCCCCCAAAACTTAACTACTCAGCCTGCTGTTGACCAGAAGCCTTACGGATAACAAACTGTTGGTTAACACCCATTTTGTATGGACTATGGATTCTATCGTGTATTCTTACAATAAAGGAAGTCGGAGAAAAGGCAATATTAAGAAAGTCATAAGGAAGGCAAAACATATGTACAGAACTGCATGTATTTATGGGGAAAACATCTGCATATAAGTGGACCCACGCAACCTGTACTGTTTAAGTGCCAACTGTACATGTGCTAACTGGATATTTATGTATACATTTACATACATGTGCGTTTATATATTGACAGAGATACGTAACTTATGTATGAATGAGGGAAACTCCACAAAGGGATTTTTGAAAAAGGAACAGAATTTGAACGTGTGGTACATTATGTAAATAATTTGCACAGCATCCGTGAAAGGACAATTCATTGATTAATCAACTTCCGTTTGCCACAAAAACCACTTTTGTCAACATATCAAAATACAAGCAGGGCTACCCCGACTGTCATTTCCCTTTAAAATATACAGTGACCCGCTCGCTGCCAGGTTTAGAAATCCTAAACTAAATACAGCAGTAAAGTAAAAGGTCCCACCGAAAGAGCAGAAGACTTCTACACTAATTCTCAACTGATGCTAAAACACACCAAACAGCGCACGTCTCCTGGATGTCGGATGGGCTTATTACCTAGAGTTTGGGAAAAGAAACAGCAGTCGTCATTCAGCCATTCTGTCTCAGCCACACGTGGGCAGAGAATGTCTGCTGGAGTGAAAGTGTGCTGGGTGAGAGGTCTCTGTCTGCCTGGAAGACGTGCACAGCGACCTCTGCAAGAACACTGAGCTTACAGATGTTAATCTAAGTGACGTTGTTACAGCTTCTCTAGGACACGTAGGGAGATATGGAAGGAAAGGCGGTCACTGTACTTTTCAGTCAAAATTTGCAAGGGAAGCACGTCAGGGGAGGCTGCTTCTGTTTGTGGAAAGTCAAAGAGCCCGAATATTGAGGACACACGGACCCTCAGGACAGCCTCAGTTTACCCATCCATTGAGGGGAATTCTGCCCTCCCTCTCATTTCACTTATGTCACCTTCACAAATACACTCAGAGGCAATGATGTCCTGTGCTTGTTGACAGCAAAACACACTGTCATCACCACCTTCAAACAGGGAGCTCCTGTTAGGTCCCACGTTACACATTCCCTCGGGTCCGTTTCGATGTTTAGTTGCTTTTTAATGTTCATTTTATGGTTGTTGGTGACATTATTTTGCTGTTAAATGTAGAGGAAATAAATTGTCCAATTACCTGTCTAATTACTAGTTCGGTAATTACTTTGTCACTACTTAGGCACGAATTATCTCAACAGTGTTCCTGTCAAGAGTCATCATATGTTCCTCTTGGAGTCGTCCCTGTAACATAGTTTTGGCCCTGTCTCTGTTGTCACAGTGACACACTGTGGGGTGGGACAGCCCTTGGGTATGTACGTAGGGACCGTGACTGTGGGGTTCCTTGTTGGAAGATTCCGCCTAGATGGTGACCCAACCTACAGTCCAATTTCACCAGCAATGCCAGCTGACCCCGTGCAGGAGAGTGGGACTCGGTGCCACGTCTGTGAAACGTCACCTCCTTTGTGGTGGCTGGTATTCCCTGAGTAGCCTGCGAACACCAGGAGGGCAAGGAGTCTCACAGACCGAGCAGTTCAGTCCTGCTCAGTGAGGCTCTTAATGGAAAAATGAGCGCGAGGCACTTCAGACTCACTGAAGGTTAACAGGCGGTCAGACCAGTTAATCAAGGACTCCTGCAACAAAAGAGAAACGAAGCCAGATCTCAAAACACCTACGAAAAGTCACCCAGGAAAGGCAGAACAGAGGCACCCTCTGCAGCCGGGAGGTTCCCACAGGACAGCTGACTGAGTTGGAAGCGAGCGGCCAGTGTGGGAAAGTCATTTGCTACAAAGCAGGGTCACAGAAGGAAGCCAGATTGCTAAAACTTTGAGAAAAAGAAACAGACAAAGGAAAAATTTGTGGACTGAAACATCTAGGTGAGGTCTGGCCCCTGGGAAAAGGGAATTCTGACTTCACAGCTGCAAATGGCTGCTGGAGGAAGAAAAGCCACTGGAGCCGGAGACCCCCTGAGGTCGGCCAGGAAAGGAACAGTGGGAGACAGTGGGGAGAACCGGGTCTCAAGGGAGAGCCTCCACGGAACAGGCCGGGTCCTAACCAAAAGCAGACGGGCAGCCGGGCGACGATTTCCTTCAAAAGTGGGTGTGCAGGAACCATGGAGAACATGTCAGCTACGTGAAGCAGCTGGGGTGTTGACACCCTTAGCCTGAGGAGAGGAGAGAAAAAGATGCCAGGAGGGACAGTGACATTGGGTAGAGGGAGGTGCCCAGCCTGCCTCAGGGGGACCCTCACAGAGGAAGCCAGCAGGGAAAAATCTCTGAACTCCCTCTGAGCTCCTCTGAGGCTTCCAGAGACTTCTCTGTGGCCAGACCTGCCTGGAATCCAGAGGATCTGAAAGCTCTGTAACGTAGAATATGCAAGAGGAATTCAGAGTGGATGGAACATTTGCAACGGTTTAGACTAGAAACGGGGGTAATGTGAACTGCAGTAGTGGCAGTGGATATAAGAACAGGACGTGTTTGAAAATAGGAGGTAAAATCAGAAGGACTTGGTATTGGGTTGGACAGAAGGACATGGAAGACAGACGTGTCGGAGGTGACGTGTGTGGGTAACAACATGGCAGAGAAGCCGTCTCCTCAATAGTGAACATTATAAATCTCTACAGATAGATAGATAGATAAACAGATAGATAAGAGATGAAAGATAGATGACACAGACAGACAGACATAGATGATAGATGATTGCTAGATAATACATGATAGCTAGGTAGACAGATAATAGATGAAAGATGATAGGTAGAGAGACAGACAGACAGACAGATGGAGGATAGCTATCACCTGCAGCTGTATCATCTGCCTTTTGACCACCCAGATCCACGTCCAGTTGTAGCCACATCTTTACCTGCTGTGCCCGTGGATGCAGGATGGCAGAGGTCTTCCTCAGAGGTAGTGCCTTATTCCCGACACTCAGAGAGGACCAGTTAGAGCCTCCACAATTCAGTAGTGGGCATGTTGTAGAGGGAATTCTATCACAACCTGAAACATTTATAGGCTGTTTCAAAACTTAGCACCTCTGATCTTTCGAACAAAATGTCAAGGATTCTATTAAATGGCTGAGGTCAACGTGCATTATTTCATAGGGAAGAAAAGGAGACACCACGATAGAAACCTGCCAATGTTACTGTCAGCAGAGGTGACAGAGACACGGGTTGTCCGTCTTGTCACTCAGTTACTTTCTCCGACGCTTCAGAAAGCTCCTAACGTCACCCTCCTACAATCTGGTCACACCAGAGCCCCGTTCTTGCCTGTCCCACTTCAAAGCTATTCTCATGCAGGACCCCTGCAGGGGGTCCCCTCTACCTCCCATCCAGGTGAGCCGTAGTGTTTCACGTCTGCTCTCTTCCTGCACCGGGACATGTTGTGGGTCCTGCCTCTCCGTTCAGGCCCCAGGGCTCACTCTGAACATCCTCGCGTTACGGTCCATGCATGTTGGAGTCGGACAGACTCTGCCTAACCATGCGATGTTCTGTAACGTACTTTCCCTCCAGAGTCTCAGGTTTCCTATCTGAAAAACGGCCGCGATGTCTGACTTGTGGTGCCACGTGAAGCATAAATTAGAAATTTTGCAAACAGCCTTCACGGTGAGTCTGGTGGGAAAACGATAATCCCCTCATCACCCAGTAAAGAAGACAGCCTGCCTCCTTTGCAGAGTTGAGTCCTTTCTCGGTGGTTGAATTGTATGTTTATTATTATTCCTCAACTTCATTAGCACAAAGGGGGGATTTGTTTTAACTCAAGGATGGGTTGTTCTAGAAAGAGATGGGTGCTGGGTTTCATCACTACACCTGAATGCATCTGCTACAAGGTTAAATTTGCCACCTGTCTTATATGTTAGAAAGGAGTTCAACCTTTTTCTGTTTTTTAAAGATGAGTCTGTTACACACAGTAAGAGGTATCTAATATCCAACATTCTTATATTAGGTAAAACAATTAACCAGCTAGTCACACACATTTTCAAACTGGAAACGTTAGATTCATGGCGAGAACCCTCAGGTCTCTGGCAACATGCTTAGGAGAATCCTTTTCTTAATGATCGTACTGCTTTTCCATACGTTGTCGTATTATACTTGTGTATAGCTATACATTCCTAAGGGCTAATCACTTCCAGCTAGAAACTGTCAGGGAAACAAGCGCAGGCAGCACACACAGTGGCTGAGCTACACCCTCCCCCCGTTTGGCGCTGACAGGTTTAGGGAAAACAAGGTCTGTAAAAAGTCACTTTGAACTGTAACTACCCCATTCCTACAGAGGTACCAATTTTGAAAAATCCTACCAGTCAATCTGTTGTTTCACGACACAGCCACCTCTTTATACAAAGCATAAAACAGTCCCCGCTTCCTATAACTATTGACGTTGCTCATGTTTTTACAATCACAGCAGCTTAAATAACAAGCTTTCCTTCTTGTCTGGTCTAGCGATGATATTCTCTGACACATGCAATCATTCCATTAGAGACGAACGGACACACATCACTTGCTACGACTCTAGGGGGGTTAACACCAAGCTCTGTACACATTTTTCAAACAGAGACACCAACGCACGAAAAATACCTAGCATTAGATGACTTAACAAACCTAAGAATCACTACCGGTGAGCCAAAGAAAGGAAATTACACAGACTCTGAAGAAGAGGGCCGACTCCTTAGGAAAGTACAATTAGCGGTGGTTTGGACTTGAGTTTAAGATTGTCAGATTACTTCTATAACGTGTTTGTTAAAATCACTGTTGATGCGAAGTTCACAGGTTATAAATAAATAAGTTGAAACAGCTTTAAATCTTGGCTGAAGCTCAATCGTCAACTTTTAATATCACCACACACTTTAGCGTTCATCGATGAGCTCCCGGCAGGACCAACATTTGGGGTTCATTAAGGACCACGGTGCCATTAGTGAGATCCTGGAGATGAGGGCTCATTTGTTTCCTCCTGTGTGCAGGTGTGTTTTCCTAACAAAAGACAGGGTGCCGGTTCTTTCTTCACATGCCTGTTATTTTGATTTTTCACGCACCTTTTCTAGAGGACATTTTTGTTGTTCTTATTGTTGAAGGTTTTAAGATTTGTTTTGTAAATAAAACAGAAAGGCAGTTATCTGCTTCACCTGAAACCCTGGGCAATCATATCTATCCTGCATTTTTCTGCTGCAGGTTTTCCAGGCAACCTCCGTGTATTGCCGTGCTTCCATTCCTTCTACCCTGCCTCTCAGAACCTGGTTTTAGTCAATATCCATCCTTCCTGACAGCCTGTGGGTCCAGAGAATGATGCCACCAACCCCATCCTTAGCAAGGCGTGGCGATCCTACCTACATGTCTGTGATGAGTGTGGTAAGCCTGCCTTCGACTAATGGGCCCGTTACGGAGACCTAATCCTGTATTTCCCACCCATCATGCAGAGATTGATAAAGAGCTTGTGAAACTGCTACTTTCTAAAATGAAATTTTCTTTCACTATGTATCAACTCATATTTTAGCATCCATTGAAATTTCTAGCTTTCTTAGCATCTGTCAAGAAAATAATGCCTTTGGTTGATATCTTCTGAGTTAACACTAGAAAAGTATTTAGGTCCCACATGAGAAAACCACTACTTTGTGAAAATACATATTTTCATGTGCTAGTTTCAGAATATTTTTAAATCAGTTTTTTTCATTGGGAAACAATGACTTTGGACCCACGTACATTGAGGTTCTTTGGGGTCTATATTGAAATGGGAGCTCTCCACATTTCCATATATTTCACAGCCATTTCCTGGTGAGTGCTGAATGGCTTCTTATCTATAAACATGTTTTAAAAGAAAAAAACAACAACAAAGACTCCCTTCAGAATCTCTTTTCTGGGGCTACGTTTCATGGGCTATTCTCCACCATGTCTGCATTTTAGAGTCTTGAGTTTTTATTGAAAAGACAACCAATGCTTCCTTCATGTCTTGAAAATTCTTCTGGATGGTGGAGGCACCAGATTTCGTAGGGACTGTCATCAGACATCTGACTTTTCAGGCTAACGGGTTCCATCAGGGAGGAGGCAGCTCTCTGCTTTGCAAGCCAGACCTTCGAAATCTCTGAGCTTTCACTCCACAGGCCGCGTAACGAGGCCCCGTGGCACCCACCTCTGCGCCCCAGCACTCGTTTCTTTCTTCTCCCACTAACAGCCCCAGATAGCTCTTCGAGGAACCATTTCTCTTCCCTGGATATAAAAACATGGGGTTGAGAGATCTGGGCTTCAGTATTTCCCTATCAAGAAGGGAATCCAGCCTGAGGGTGAAGCTGGTTCCTGGATGAGAACAGATAGGAGAGAATTTCAGGGACGCAGGCTGAGATCTTGGGTGACATGATGCCACTTGTTGGAGTAAAACAGGTCAGAAGCTAGCCCTTGGTCCTGGGGGTTAAGTGTCTGGAGGTGTGTCTGGTTGCTACACGACGTCTGGTCTACCCGTTTCCTTAGGACTAGAGCCTCAGTTTTATTCATGTGCAGATGGGCCACATCGCACATGCCTGCACTTACACAGCAATGCAGCCCTCCTCAGGAGCGGCTGCACTCGGCCCTGGGACGGCACTGCCAGCATTCTCAGGTGCGACCATGTGATTTCTGTGCCCGATGAGATGTAAGCAGAAGCACTGGGGAGGCTCCCACGAGGCTCCTCACAGGCACCTGAAGGTGCTATTATGTGACTTTGTTGTGCCCTCCCCCTTCCTCTTTCAACCCGCCACTCACAGGTCATGGCGGGAGCTTCACCAGTCATTCTGGAGCATGAGGTGAGTTTGAGAATGGAGGCCCATGGTAGAAAGACAGACGCAGGTGGATCCTGGGTCCCTGAGAGCAGGCAGCCGCCATGTCTGTCCCAGAGTGCCAAGTCGAGACTTCCTCAGTGTGAGAGAGAGATAAACGCCCACTGCTGTTAAAGCCGTTGTACTCAGGGGTCTCCAGTTCATGTAGCCAAGTGAATCCAAGCGTATACAATGAGCTAGTGAATTCTGATTTCAGAATAAACCAGTCTGACTTGATTAAAAATACCCGGACAGATTCACTGTTGTCACTTTGTGCCTGCATAACAGGCCAGCGAGGCTCCTCAGACACGACCCAGCCATTATTCCCGCCTAGTGAAACAGTGCAGGTTATCGAGTCTTTATTCCTATAGGACATTCAAAGTTTACTTTGTCCTTAATTTCTTGGAAAACTTGTAGGAGAAGAATGTGTGTGGAGGTGGGGGGGGCACAATATCTACTTCGATTTCTGGTACTAATATCCCCAAACATAACGCCTTTCTTGTTACCAGTATACAAGTAGCAGCAAGAGTATTTATTGTGCTGCCACCAAACACCAGGCCCTGTGCCAGTGTATTGCTCTGACTCATTACATCACTGTATGAAGTGAAAAATGCCATCATTATCCCCATTTTACAGATGAGAAGACTGAGGTGCAGAGAGTTATTTAAGTTGCCCCAGGCCCACAGCAACAACGCTCGGGCCATGGTGTGAATTCAGTTCCATGTCACTCATTTTATACAAACACCTTGTTGATGGAGTTTCCAGTAAGGGCCAGACACCGATCTCAGCACTCCACATGCCACATGGAACCTACAGGCAAAGCCCCCATTCCCTCGGTGATTGTAGGCTGGACAAAATCAGTGCTTGCTATGTTAGGTTTCAAGAAATCCCATGGAGAAAAAGCGAGTGACAATAAGGGGATACAGAGCGAGAGAACAGCTCTTCACGTAGGCTGGTCAGGGAAGGCCTTTCTGATGTCAGCTTATGGACCATGATCTTATTCACGTGCTATGGGATGGCAAACGCTAACTGACCCTGACATATGCACCAGCTGGCGCTGATGGCACCTCAAAATGACGCGGTTCTTGAGGTTTTACAAAATGTTGACTTTGGGTTTAGGAGATCTTTCTTGTGAGAAATATAACAAGCTTCACAGATACAAGAGACAGCGGTGAGCTTGACAGTTGGTAAGTGTCCGAAATGCCTATATATCCTCCATGCGACCCTAAGAGGTGTTCTCAACTGCTGAAAGTTGCTGCCAAGATTTCGGAGGTTGTGGAGTGAACCAGCCATTACAAAATAATTCAACACGCAAGGACGTGTTGTCTGCGAGCACGTCCAGCCTGGCAGTTAGCTGCAAACAGGCTCTTAAATCAGTTTTCACGTCTCCTTCCTGGGCCACCTTTGGCTCTCTGATAATGGGGTTCACAGAAAGGTGACTGGCACCTGGACAGATGCCAGACTTTGATACTGTCTGATGGACTTCAGCAAACAGGAAGACGGTGACGTTAAGCAAAGAACGTGAAGGATGCTGAGGCACATTTAGCAAGAACAAACATGGTGAGTGGGGGGGGGCAGCAGGGGGAGGATGACAAGATCGCCTAAATGTCACACCGTCAGGAGGGGTCGCTGGGGAGGGGGACTTGCCAGCACAAGGCGGAGCTCTGACACCTGAGTGTGACAGCACGAGTGCGCAAGGAAGACGGCAGGCTCCAAGCCCCTGCTCCAGTTCCCCTGAATCTGGTGGAAACTCTCCAGGGAGTGGGACACGCATCCCTGTCCCCTGCAGAATACTTTTCTCAAAAAACGTTACTTTTAAAAATTGTTTTTATTTTCAGGGACCCCTTCATTCAAGGAGCTCGAGCTCTATGTCACGACCGGACCATGGCGGAGAGCTGCTCTCAGCCTCCAGGAGAACCTGCACCAAACAGACACGAGGCTCTGTCTCCCCGAGACGGGATCGCAAGCACGGTCCGCGAGCTCAGTGATGGTACAGTCTGCGGCTAAGAACAGTCTTTATATTCATCGATGGTCGGAAAAACACCAAAAGCAGCACACTATGCGTAAATGACACGGAATTCAGATTTCAGTGTCGGCAAACAGCTCTGTTGGCGCTCGGCCACGCCCTCGGCTTACCTGTCACCACTGCTCTGGGTTACAGGACGAGGTGGAATTGTTACCATGGAGACGGCATGGCCAGCAGGACTGAAAATATTTACTACCTGTGCCTCCCCAGAAAACATGTGCCAATCCCACTGTCTGCAGCCCGATTGGAGCTAATGTTCCTTTTACAGAACAAAGACGTATATATCAAATTAAGGAGGGCTGACTTTATTATCCTGAAACAAGAACCATAATGAAAATAATCTACCAACACGCATGCTTTAAAAAATCAATATAACTTCTTAACTGAATTACAAAGGAGAAAGAATTAAAAGCCAAGAGTTCATAATGAAACAGTATGACTGTGACAGCTGAGTTCCGGGCAGGAAGCACATGACCCGCCACCAGGGTCCACGTGGGCACTTTCACCTCAACACGAAATGGCTGTGGATGAGACAGAGACAAGCTCGTGTCTGCAACACAAACACCCCAGCTGGCATCGCTGTGCGCCTTAGTGACAGCGGGGACTGACAGGGGCTGGCCCTTCTGACAGCGACAGCGCACCACAGCCATTGACAACCTGTGACACTCTTAACGAAGGAACGAGGGGACTGAAAACTGACCTTTCTCTTCACTCTCTGTCTGATCTTCTTCCCTTGCCTTCCGTTGACTGAACCCATCCAGAATCCAGGGGACAAGGCAGCTGTCTGAGGCTATCCAGGCAGGCAAGGCTCCCAGGGGACAGAGTGGGGTGCAGGGCGCCTGGAGGAGGCGCGGGCCTCGCGCTCAGGAAACAGCACGACTGCCCCTGCGTTTCCCAAGTCAGAACGTGAGAGTGGTACTGTCTAATCTGATAGGTGCTCTCCTGTTTGGCTTTTAAGTTAGATAAATTAAACTACAGAGAAATTCAGGTCCTTAGTGACACTCCCCACACGGCCAGAGCCCAATAACCACATGTGGCTGTGGCTGCCATGGTGGATGGTTGTGATAACGTAACCTCCGTCTCGACTCAGAAGGCTCTAGTGGACAGCACTGCCTATTTGACCCACACGTGACCGCCCCATTCAAGCCCACGCTGTGCTGCCTGTGGGCAGGTTCTCACGGCCGTGCTCAGGAAACACACCCCGACCCCTTCCGTTTGCCTTCAAGGTCACCGTCATCAGCCAAGTGCAAGGTCTCGCTCCTTCCCACCTGGAGCATCCAAGCAGCTCACCTCAGCGTCTTTGTCCATTGCACCACCCCGCCGCATTTCCCTCCAAGCACAAGTGGGTTCTGCATTCATCGTGTGCGGTTCTTTTTGACGTATGTACCCGCTGCCTCCCCTGGGTGAGGGGTGAGCTCTGCCAGACCCTCCCCACACAGCACCGGGCGCCTGCACACAGTGGGAGCTCAGGGCTTCCCGAAAGCACCGCCTTTCCTTGGAGTCCAAAACGAGTCACATCATGAGCCTTCGCTCACTGACAGCGACTGGCTGGCTAGTAGCTGGGGCTGTAATGACCCCACGACAAACAACAATAGCGATGATTTGTCAGGTACGATGTACCTTCAAAAGCACGGCGCTTCATTATAAATCCCCGTCTCATTATAAATCACCTCTGGAGAGGACGGCTCATTAGGGAGCATCAAAGGCGGTCGGGTCGGTGGGAAAGAAAAGGCTGTGTCTTTGCGCGTAATAAATAATTCATTTTCTGATGACTTCTCCCGTTTCAGCGAGACTTCTCAATTTCCTATTTTGACGAGTGTGCCTCTCTGCACTTGCGTCTGCACAGAGCTCCGCGCACACTGAGCTGATCAACAGCTACACGGTTCCCACAGGCGAGAGGACAGGTCGTGAGCGCACACGGAGGAACCCATCCATCCAGAGAGTAATTCCAGCTCGGCTTCGCAGCTGGGTCACCTGGGCCGTTCTTCAAACCCGGCACCTGCATCCATCTGTTAAATGGGGATAAGAGCCGTGGCAGCTTCCCTGGGCCCGTGTGGGGCTGAAATGACCTACTACACAGAGGCGGTCGAGGCAGCCATGCCCAGTGCACAGTGAGCGGCTTTGGGGAATCAGCGGGGTGCGGTGTGGGGAGGCCGTGCCGACTCAACAGACACGCAAAGGACAACGCACCTCCTCGGAGAACGGGTTTTTCTCCAGGGCTGCCGGGCATCTCCATTTGCGCTTGGCAGACACAGTATAGAAATGAAAGCAGGGCTGGGCTAGGCAGTGGGACTGACTTTTCAGAAAGTCAGAAAACAACAGCGGGGATCGGCGTGTTAATTAGCGGGCTGACACAGGAAAAGAAGGCCAAGAAAAGTCCAATAAAAAAGAGGCAAGAATCGGCATTTTTTTTGGCCAAAAATAACATTTCATTATGGAATCCAGGAAAGGTGGGGGCATGTTCTAAAGCTCTGATGGCAGCAGGTGCTAACTGCAAATGGACGGCCGATGAACGGCCCAGTGTTAGCCCACCTCTGCAGACCCACGGGGACTCAGTGGGGGACACTGTCCTCGGGACTGCCACTGTGCCTTCTGAGGATAGGAAGAGGACATGGTTTGGTGGAGGAGAGACACACGCTGGGGGTACGCCAGGAGAGTGAGGCCTGGGGGCGCTGACGACCAGGGCAGCACGCGGCTGGTGAAAGGAAAGTTCATTTTACTTAAGGAGAGAAATGCGTCAGGTCCCGGAAAGCTTATTTAAAATGTATTTCATCAGAAGCTTTTCAAGAGCAAATTATATGGTGATAAAAATGTGGGAGCGTTTCGTCTGCTGGGTTTACAGAAATGGAATATTCTACTGAGTCATACATTTGGGAGAAGCTTGAGCAGTAAGATTTAAGAAGATGCAAATGAGACAAGGAGGGAAGAGGTTATTGAATGACTACGTTCTTGTCACCCCAAGAATCACACAAGGGAAGAACCTGGTGTTCGGTTAAGTGAGGGGTCTGGTGGTGCCTGAACTGCGAGGCTCCCCTGGGAGGTCGTCTGGGTCACGGAGACCCTCACTCGGGCTGATGAGGAAAGCGTTTGAGGAGCACAAAAATGGCTACCTGGTAGTGGGGCCTGTTTCTACTTTGGGAGAGGAGCTTGGAGATTGGGGGGTTTGAGGTGGGTTCAAGAATAGGCTACAATGCGGAAGGACTTGGAGGGTCACACAGGGACACGCTGAGCTGATATCCTTCCAGGAACCTCGGGTTCGTGCCTATTATGGCGCCCAACGTGCGATGTCAACCAGCAGAATCACACGTGTGTGACGCCCCGACTCGCCGCTGTCCTCACTGTGTGCAAGGATCTGACAGCGTGGGCAGAACACGGGCACCAGCATGGGTCTCGTGCCTGGCGGGGAGCAGCGAGGAAGATGCCTCGGAGAGAGGCATGGGGGTCAGGGGGGGCCACACAGATAGGATGTCCTGGGATGCACGTGTGCTCCCCTCAGGGTCATGTTTGAGGAGAAGCTCAAAACGGGGTGTCAAATGGCACTTGGCACAGCCGACGCCTTGGTGTTTGTGTAAACTCTGTCGCCCCTCACCCGACAGCCGCAGGGCTGGTCCCGCACACACGCCTGCGTTTTTCAGTTCTCGTAAACACCACCAAGCCACGTGAGGGCGAGAGTTGTCTGGTTCTTTTCACGGACGATACACACACTGTCTATCCTGGTTGTAGCTCCGGATTAAGTTTTATCAGAAATCCCAGCTCCAGTCTAGTAATGAAACCTTAGTCGTCAAGATGGAAATGCGAAGTGAAACGAGAGCGTCATCAGGAGCCCCTGTGGGAGGAAGGTGTGTTCCCTGGGAGACCCGGGGCAGCCACTCCCACCTCCCACACTTAGGGCAGCAGCCACAGTTCAAACGCCAGGACACACACTACCCAACAGAAGAGAAAATGTGTGCTTTCTTTTCAAATGAAGAGCCGTGTTACTGTGTCTCATGTGTCTCATGGACTAGTGGCATGGCATTCAAATTGGTAAATACCAGCACCATTATCTCTGAATCCAGTGGAAGCTCACAACCGTTGTTTTAGCCAAAACTCAGGAGGCAGTTAGGAGAGAAGAATGATGAAGAACTTTGAGACACGGGGGCCCCTGCGCAGAAAGACGTGTGCCAACTAAGAAATGCAAACACGCTTCCCAGAACCCAGCGCTGACATACAGCTACCGATATGCATGGGTAACATTAATGTTAATGCACAGTTAATGGCCCTTCCTCCGATTTTCCCCCTAAGGACAAAATTATACCTGGGGTGCCAAAAAATTGTATATACATTTTGAGCAATGTTAACACTTTGGTCAGTGTTGCTAAAGCAGTAATTCGCTGTAATCGGAAGAGTCTGGACGCTGATGGGAACCACTTTGAGCACCTCTTGTAATTGCAAAAGTCAAATGTGACTTGTATTCCTCTATTGTTATCAGTATATATTGAGTATGACAATTTAATACAGTTCTCCTTTCTTAAATGTGTATTCATTTTTTGGTACCCTCTGTATATAGGTCTATAAAATAATAAGGCATCGTCATTTCATGAACAGGAAAAAGTAATGCAACAAAGCTCACAGAAATACATGAATGGATTTTAAATAAAGCTCTTCAGGCCATCGACTTCAGGAAAAAATATGCAAAATATTGAGGAAGAAAAAGTCTTTTGGAAAATGAGCTTTGATTGTAAGTGCTTCACTGCATCTCATTTCCAAGCTTTCCTAAAGATGGGATTGCACATTACACAAAGGACGGGGGGGCTGTGAGCCTCTCCCCAAGTTGCTCTCAAACGCTTAATAGTATAAGGTGTCACAAGCACATTTACTTTGTCACGATTTCCTGACCACAACAGTAGTTCTTATTCACGTGTCCCGTGTGCGGGCCTCTCAGTATTTGGAGACTCAGAGGAACCAATAAAGTAGGCATGCTTTCCCCTCTTGGTCATAACTAGGGGAGAGGAGGGATTTCCATTACGGGCAAGACCAGTGGGTTCGACCACATAAAAACTGGACAGCTGCCGCAATACTGTTCTGTACGCTGCCATGTATGATCTGCAAGATTAGAAGGAGAATAACAAGCAGGCAGGAAGACTTGCGAAGTGTCACTCAAAAGGGAGCACCACTAACACAGAAAAACAGAAAGTAGGAGGGGCTTCCAAGGGCAGGGGGGAGGGGAAGTCAGTGTTGGGAGGGGGTACAGAGCTTCTGGCAGGACGGTGAGAAAGTTCTGGATGGCAGTGTGAATGCATTTATCACTAATGACCTCACAGCTACACGTGGTCAAGATGGTCAATTTCATGTTCTATGCTTTTCACCACAATAAAAAAAAAAAAGATTTTTATATGACAAAGTAATAAGTTGAATTCTCAGTAGGAAAAGAAAATGGGCTAAGAACAAATGTTTAAGAAATAAAAAATAAAAATAATGGAACCAAAAATGGGCGAATTAAGGCAACACAGAAATATAACTTTTGCTTAATAGTCTATTTTTAAACTAATATTCTTGGTAAGGTTGCAGGGAAATGGAGTTATTATACACAGCAGGTGGAACTGCAAATTGGTTAAACTTCAGGAAGACGGTTTGGCGACTGTTATCAAAAAATATTACATTACTGCATGTCCTTTGATTCACATCATTTGACTCAAATTTATTTCTGAAAGTTTATCTCAGGGAATCATCAGAGATGTGCGCACAGATTCTTGTGCAACAATATAAACTATAGGCTGTTTCATAATAGAAAATGCCTTAAACATTTTATGCTTGTGTGGTGGTGTCTTGGAGGCAAATGGGGAACTTGTTGGTTGGGCCTCAAGCTGGGACTCATCTTTCCTCCCCGTCTTCCCTTCACACCTCCGTCCAATGCACTGGAAAGTCCCGTCATCAATCCACTAAACGCTTCCTAAAATGTGCCTGCTCTGTATTCCTCCACTGCTATTACCGAAGTCCCCGGGGGTGGCTTCCCATATGCAACCCTCCCTCCTTCCACCGTAATGTATTCTCAGCTGGACACACGGCCTCCTGGAAAAGCTCACTCCCTCCCCTCCTTTGCAGCCAGGGATGGTCACTCGGCTGAGTCCACAGGCTGATGGTGGGGGAGCAGGGACGTGTCCTGACGTCCACGCACAGGTGGCTGCCCCCCCCGCCCCACGGCCCACTCCTCCCAGCTGCCTCGTGGACGTGGCTGTTATTAATTTGGGGCTGTGGTGATGAGGTCGGTATCTTTGGGGTCACTCAGCAACAGCAGAGAAGGGGGCTGTGTCCTGACCTCCTGGGGCCACCAGACAAGCTCCCGGCCGCTCACATTCACAGGAAGGTTAGCAGGGCCATCAGGTGATGTCATTTCACAGCTGCCAGAGCCCAGTCCCATCCCTCTCTGCTGGCCCCTTGGCCTCCCAAATCTGTTCTCCACACACAGCCAGAGCGCTCTTCTGAAAACCTGCATCAGCCCTCGTGAGCCCCGAGAAAGGCTTCTGGGGGCTCCCACACAGTTAGAGATCCACGTCTTCACACGAGGTTACAAGCCCACGTGGCACCCGACCTCTCACGTCACCCTCTCCTCACGCTTCAGGGTCCCGTGAGCCCGCTTTCCTTCTGTGTCTCTGATATTGCAAGCGTTTGTGATGTAAGTGAATAGATAAATAGATGCACGGATACGAGTCCTTTCAAATTTCTCTCAATGAACATATAATGGGGAAAAAAAAACACCACAAGTGAAAATGAAATAAAACGGCCAAAGGTCTATTTGATGAAGGACAGTAACCCCCCTACAGTGGCACAAGGTCTTTTACCAGTCAAGTCAACAGTGCGATGAAGCCACTTTCTCTGGAAAGGGGACTCAGAACAGTCCTGACAGGAAAGACTAGGGACCAGGCTCGGAAGACGTCACTCTTAGCTCCAGAGGAAGATGCTCGGAGAGTGTGACTGAAAACTCGTCACCACAAATGTCTCAGTCCAATCCGTTCGGCTCAGAAACCAGTGAGCACCTACACAGCGCCCAGCACTCTTCCTGTGTTGTAAATATGGGGGCTGGGGCCCCATCCCGCTCCTGAAACAGCTGACAACATTTTCGCCAGGCTATTGTTCACACTTCGCATTCAGTAATTAGTGGTGACAACGACAGCTGACATGGGTTGTATGTTTGCTCCACACTGGGCAGTCCTCCCGAGGTCACGTTATCCTTACAACAAGCTGTCAGCAGGGATTCTCTCCCCCCGTTTATAGATGAGGACACTCAGGCATGGGGACTTAAGCATGGCTGCAGAGCTACCAAGTGGAGACTATGATTTAGTTATGTTGGTTTGCTTCCTAGGAGGCTCATAAAAACCAGCACAGAATGGAGAGCCTCAGGGACTAAGAGGAGTGACCTCTGAGCCTCAGTTTCCTCATGTGGAAATGAAGGAGACTTGCAGCAAACACTGCTCATTGCCTTGCAACATCTGATCTCCTCTTTTTCCCTGTAACAGAATCTGAGCAATGAGTCACGCTGAAAAGGAGACTTCCCAGCCTCCCTTCCAGCGAGGTACGGACATATAACTAAGTCCTTGCCTATTGGCTGCAACCAGAAATATGACGTTGGATTCTTGTGAAGCCTTCATGAGAGGGGAAAGCAACGGACCCTGTTTGTCCTGTGCCCTTCTTACTTTCCTGGTCTGCAGAACACGGAGGTGCTGGCTGGCATTCCAGCAGCCACCTGGGGCCATGAGGCGACCATGGGGATGGAATCCATGGCCGTGGCTGCTGAAGCAGAAATAAAGATGGAGCCCAGTCTCAGGTGGCATGGGGCAACTACCGGCCCGGACCATCAACCCGAGGAGGACCTTTCCATCAAAGGAAACCCGTTGTGTTGGCGTCACGACCGGCTGGGAGAGGGTGGGCGAGGAGCTCTCCTGCTTTTAGCCAAATGCAATTCCTAACTGATAACAGGGTCGCCAGGTTGTAGCTGAGACTCTTTCTAGCTCTGCCATCAAACAATCTTAGAGCATTCCATGTTTCAGAGGCCGGGGAGGACCGAGGGCGGGGCTCTGGTGAGAGTGGGGGTTCGTGTGGGTGTGAAGGACAAGGGGTTTGGAATAGGTGACAGGAGTCGGGGACATTCCAGGCAGGAGAAACGCTGAGTGCAGCAGCCAGGCCTGTATTGAGCAAAGCCATGGAGCTGCTCGGAGGTTGACTAAAGCTCATCAGCGAATTCAAATCATTCCTTATTCCAGACAAACAGTCCTGCCATGCCCAGGAACAGAACCACTGGTAACCTAAAAAAGGAGGGCGACTGTCACATGAAACAGTGCCCCAGGGGAGGCTCATGCCTTAATATCAAAGGCACAGTTAAGAAGAGCCCTTTTCCACGAGGCATCCAAAGACCTCACGTTTCCTAGTGAGCTCGCCTCTGCCAGCTTGTCACTAGGCAACTCTCCATGTCACCTTCACTGAAACAGTGATTCCTGGGGTTCGCTCACCCCCAAATCATCACACTTGTCAATGTTTTCTAATGGGTGGTGAGGGGGAGACGCCAGGCAGTCGGCCAAGAGGTCACCCCACACTGCACTCTGACAGTAAAAGCGCTTTTGTAACAGAAAGCTCCAATTATTGAGGCAGACAAACACGCCCAAGCATCTGCACTGTGAAAATTCACATGAAAAATATACGGTTCCCTTGCAGGGAACCCCAAAGAGTCCTGGGGAAGGCAGGGCATGACGGGGTGATGTGTGTGACCCTCAGGTGACCAGGGGTGGCTGGTCTTCCCACAGGTTGTGTATCATGTCACACAGAAACCAGGCGGCTGGTCCTTTCAAGGACGAAAGCCCATCTCTGTCCCACAGACACACAGACAGACTTACGGTTTAAACCTTTCAGATGACAAGGTGTAAACACAAGACCAATGAATGCAATACAGTTAACTCTTCCCTATATAGTGCTGTTTTGAAAAATTGGTCCCAAAATGAACAAGTCGACATTTCACATTAAAACCATATTTTATGGCTTCCCTTGAAAAAAGAGGCGGTGCTAAGGACGCAGAGTGTGGCCTGGTTTGCTGCATGGCAAACACTGGCTGGGGCCTCTGGACTGGCAGGTGTGTGACAGTCACCTGCCACCGCATCTCACTCATGCTTGGTGGATGAGTTTGCGATCCCCAAACAGCCTACACTGCGAGGTACAAACATACTTATTACTCCATGGACACTTGTCACAGAACGGAAGACTGAAATCGAACACCCGGGGGTGGCTTGTTTTCTGAACACTATGCTGAAAATACCTGCAGTCTGTGCGCGGCAGACTCACAGTTCAGCAGCCCCCTGGCTCAGTGACACCTCCCCCCACCACACTTGGGCCATGCTGCCAGCCTGCCCTGTCCCCGAGTTCCACGTGCACAGACCAAGGCAGGGACACTCACCATGGCCAGCGGTATGACGCCAATCAGGTCCTTCTGGCTGACGTAGATCTTGGAGACTCCCAAGTCCGATACGACACCTCCCGGGTATTCCACCTGCCACGTGACCAGCTGGGTGGCGGGCGGGTCACTGGGCTCTTGGATTTCCACGTCGATCTGCATGACCTCATCGGAGACACCGCTGGCACTGGAGAGGAGAAAGGAGGACAACTTTGAGGGCTGGGTGCAGGCACACTTGGCGGGCGAGGGCAGTACGTGGCTGTGACCCAGGGGTCTCAGAGCATCTCAGAGACGCAATTCCCCAAAGAGCAAACGGCCTTGGCCATGGTTCACAGCGTTCGCCTGGCCCCGCTCCCTACCTCCTGCTCTGTCAGCTGCAGGATGGGCACCCCCATCCCTGGGGCAGGTGTTTGCAGGTGATTATGGGGAAATGGTGACCACACTTTGTAAAAACTTTCTTCCCCGCTCCCCACCTAGGACTCTATCCCTCACTCCCAGCAATCCACATGCTGCTGATATTGGCTTTTCCAAAGCCAAGTCCCCTCCAGTTGGCGGCACGGAAATCTAAGGGTGTCAGAGGGTGATGTGGCTTTGGTGTCCAGAGGGGTGAGGTGGAACTGCAGAGGTCAGAGGTGAGGCGGAACAGGACAGCGGGGCTCCAGGATCCATGCTGAGGACGCGGAGAAGCAGCCAGGTGTCACTTGGGGACAGGGGTAAATTGTGACAATGATTAGTTTGTGACATTCTGGCTTTTCCTACAAACACGTATCTAGACATGAACCCAGGACAGGGTAAATTTTGGGGTGATTTGGCAGCTATTACGTTAGTTTAATGAACCGACCATGCCTTCTGCCTCTTCCCAGCTTGTATAAAACGTCTGCTGCTCCAGTGGCAGGTGGAAAGAAAGCAGGTGTGGTGCCAGCCACTCCCTGTGGGGACTGAAGACCCTGCAGGTCAGAACGACCTTAGGAGCAGCTAAAGAGGTGCTTTCTAAGCCTTCAAGGCCAGAGCAACGCCACCCATCGGCTCCATCTCGAAAGATCTGAATTTCACTAATTACAAAATGATCACTGACCACGGACACTCAGGAGAACAGAGTGGCCATTTAGATACAACAAAGCTACTGAGACCTCTTCATCACGCCATCCAAACCTGCAACCTTCTCACTGAGAAGCTCAGAGACAATGATGGGGCTTCCAGGAAGCTTACTTCTCAAAGGAAGGGGTGCGCTGGAACCCTGGAACATGAGCACGACAGGCGGGAGGGAGGGGGCAAGGGACAGAAACGAGGCGAGAAGCGCGGCGGAGAGCGAGCCCAGGTCCAGAGGCCCACTTCCCGCTGCCGCTGCCGTCCCTGACACGGAACAGGACTCGCTCCCACAGACCCCTGAGTGATGCTTGGGGAAGATGGCGCCTGGGTTCTAGGTCAGAATCACACACCCTGGGCTTCTAGGAGAAAGAAGTCTAACTCTTTGAGAAACAGTAGCTGTGGAGAGAACTGGAAACAAATCGCGACAGCCCCTGTGATTTATCCCCTCTCAGAGCTTTCTTTTCCTAAGATGTGTGCCATTGTTTTCTCTTCAGAGCCTCTGACTAGCGTTTCCACAGGAAGCTTGGGACTGGGGGTTAGAATGCAGGTTCATTGTATTTGGAACATACAGGAACTGGGGGGCCTCCCTTCACACTCATGAAATGAGATCGCCCTGCTGACTGTGCTGAACTTTGCCCTCTGTGTTAGTTACCAGGACTGCGAGATTTACGGCACAGAATTAGTACGTTACGGGAGCTGCCACACAGTGGGAGCTCCTGCCATGCAACAGTGCGGCCCTACTGTGTGTACCCCCAGGCTTCTCCCCTCCTGTGTCCTCCTGGGCCCCTGACCTCAGGCAAACTGAACAACCCTGGATCCCACTGTCATGTGAGACTTTTCTTACCCCCACATCCCCATACATTACTGCTAGAGTTCACTTTATCCAAATACCTTTATAAATCTCTCCATGTATTCAAATTCTTGCTGCTCTGCAAGAGCCACGTATGACAACAGTGTGAAAAGCACTGTACTTCCTTCACCTAATTTTACTTCTTCGGTAAGCTTGTGTGGCTTGTCCTACACAGTTTGATTTTTCTCTTTTCCCTTAGACCCGCTGCCTGGTCAACATGTAAAGGAAACAGTGTCCTTTGAACTGACTGTCCTCTCTTCCATGTGCTGAAGAAAATGCCCTGTGTTGGGAGTTCTGAACCTGGGGACCACAGCAGCACGAGGCAGGCTGGCGTCTTGCACTTGTGCACACGTGCGTGTGTTTCTTGAATGAGTCCTTAGTCTGCACAGGCTTGTCAGTAGTTCTGAGGCCGTCAGGCTGTGGACCAGGCTCCTGACAATTTCCTCCATACGTCCTGCATTCGATGATCAGGCTTTGGGATGTGTCCTGTGCATCTCGGTGAAAAAGTGGAAATGAGAATTTTTGTGCCTCTGTGTAAATATTTAGTGCCTGAGAGCTTCCAGAAGGCTTGTATATTCGGCAATTTTGATCACGTCTTCATGTTCAAGTGCAAAGCTAAGGACTGCCATTGCAGCTGGTGGGTCTGAGTGACAGACTCTAAGTGTCCTGAAAAGACAGACCACGCTGATTTGTTCCAAGTTGTGCTTTAGTGCAGACCACGGAGGCCAGTCTCCATCTGAAGGGAATCCACCGTGATAAGTATGGTCGGTTTAGCAGAAGTTTATGAAACGTGTCTGCTTAGAACAGTGGGTCTCCCCCAGCCTGTGCAAAAGGACTGCCCAGTGGGGGCTTTGCAAATAAATTCACGACCGGGCACCTGTCCGCCAGGTTTCTGACTGTCGCTGAGCGGGACCAGGCACCAGTTCTGTGTCTCCCTCCCTCCATCCGTCCTTCTTCCCTCCTTCCCTTCCTCCCTCCGTCCTTGCCTCCTTCACGTCTTTCTTTTTTATCCAGGCGATTCCACCGTTCAGCTAGAATTGTGAACCACTGACTTAGAGGTTTGTAAAAGTTTACTTATGTGGATTTCTGTGCTCTTGGAGGTATTCAGTATGTAACGTTACTAGAAATAGAATGTACCCGCTTCATGGATTTGGGAGATGTGATCGGCAAAACCTGTAAAGATACAGACCAACCAAGAAGAAGGGAAATTCAGGGCTTTAGGTTCCCATGCGAACCAGTGAGCAGGGACAAGAACAGAGTTCTAGCCAAGGTGGCCCGAGACACGGCCACACCCAGCCGGTTTTCCTGCCCCCCCTGCCCCCCCAGCGGGCACATCGTGAGCAATAGGAAGTGCGACCCTGACGTGAGCTCCATTTCACGGCCGTGCAGCTGCCGAGCTTGGTCTAGTTTGCATGTAGGACGGTGTGGTCCTGCAGGGAGAGGCTGGGCCCTGTCACACTTAGAGCCCCGAGGGCCACCTGGGCATGGGAGCTGCTGCAGGCTGTTTGCAGGCCATGGTGCTACCAGCGTAGGGAAGCCAAGAAGCCTCTTCCTGCCGGCTTGCCTGGAGCTGCCCATGGTGGGGGGACGACAGAAGAGGACACAGAGCAGGGGACGCAGGGTCTCGTGTGCGCCTCACTCCTGCGCGGTTCCCTGCGTGTGGCGGAGGCGGCTCTGAGCAGTCTGTCGTCTTTTGCGGAGAAGATGCATCTGTCACATCTCCTGGACTGAAGAGCTCTCCTCCCCAGTCACTTCCCCTCCATGGGCCCGATGGGGCATCTGATTCAAGATCTAAGCCTTTTTCAGTAGGAAGGGTTTCACTTAAACAGACAAAGGCACAGCTGTCGACCACAGTGACAGCCCGAGGCTTCCCGACACTAAAGGGAAAGGAGATGCCTTTTCAGAAATCACGGCTCAGGTCAGCGCAGGCACAGACAGTGACCCGCCCTCCAGGCCAAGAAAGAAGACTGAGCCGGAGGCTTTGTCAGACCACCTCCGCACTCCCGAGGCCAAACACTGGCACCGTTTTCAGAAGAAAGAGATGAGTCTTACTTTGGGGTTGTCGTGCCTCCTTCCCAGCATGATGGAACGACTCCCACCTTTGCTGAGGATTTTCAACCTGCCCAGCACCGACTTAAGGGCTTTCCATGTCCTCCCAGCAGCCCCATACCTGACAGTTATTTTCTCCCAGTTTATGGACGAGAAACCTCGACTCAGAGTCACCCAGCCACTTACTATGCGAAGCGGCAGCTCTGACTGCGGAGGGCCCGCTCCTGGGCACTGAGTGGTGCCCCCACTGCTCTCCGCAGCGCGAGGACAGATGTGCTCATTAGCAATGAAGACGACTAACGCGACATGTCGTCCCAACAGAAACACAGGTCAGCACGTTACACGGGGCTTGAGACCCACGTGCTGGATGCTTCCCATGAATTCTGCAGGAGCAAAGAAGGGACAAAGCCTGGAACAAGATGCTTCGTGGTTCGCTTGCCTCGAGGGCCTCCCGCCATCTCTTTAAGTTCCATGATGCTTCTATACATCAAAGCAGAGTGTGGGAACTAGTGCACTAGATATGACAGCCCACCACTCATCTGGGGAGATAAGGGGCCACGCAGACCTAGGCCCGCTGGCACCGGGACGGTTTAGGGCAAGTATTGGTCATGCATTTCGATACCTCTTGACGATCTGTGTTTTTTTCCTGGAGTAGAAAACCAACACATTATGGCAGGCCCTTCAAAAGCACGCTGATCATCAAACCTCTCTCTGCAGCCGCTCACGTGGGCAACTGCCTTCCGTGTGCGTTCCGGGTGAGCTGGCGGAGTGGGTGGGGAAGCAAAGAGTGAAACTCCGTTTCCAACTTGGGTCGTTCCAGATGGTACTCTATAAGAAAAATTTCTGGAAACAAAAGTAAAGCCAGGGAGAGGGCGAATCTAGCATGTGAATGACTGTGCCCTAGGAAACCAGTTTGCGATGGGTTGCAAACAACTCAGGACACCTGGCAGCGGACATGTGAATGAGCTCCTGTGCTGGGTAGCACGTGTGCTGGACAGTGTCGGGGCTGCGCCCAGGTCTCCTCACACTGCTCGGTCATTTCCGTGCGCTTCCCCTCTGGCCTCCAAGTGCTTTTGTTTTATTGGTATCTATTGTCACATTCTCCGGGTGGCTCTTCTCGAGTTCTAGAGCCACTCTGCCCACCGTGCAAAGAGCTGAACGTTCCTCGCAGTTCACAGCCCTTGGAGGTGGCGCTGAGGTAGGTCAGACGGCCAAAGACTGAAAGCCCAGCTCCTTTGGCTCCAGCTGGGTCAGAGTCAGGGCACTGCTTCCACTCCAGTGTCTCTCCAGGGGATCAGGCTGAAGCCGCCCCCCCACCCCCCTGGGAGCTCCTCCGGAAACTGCCTCTCCCACCCTCCGTCCAGGTCTCTCACTGGTTTGTCCTGGAACGCTTCCTTCATAAACCACTGGCACACACATGCTTGTCTCAGGTCTGCTCCTGGGAAACTGCAGGAACTTCTAACGCGAGGAGACCAAAAGCAATTCACAGATGCTATGTGAAAGGTTCTGGCAATAGAAGAGAAAGGAGGGACAAGTGACAGGGTGGAGGGCCCATCATTCCAGGTCAAGCGTCGCCAGCTCCACACCCAGGGATCCCGGCCAAGCCAGGATCCGTCCGCAAAGGCACTTGGGAAATTCCCACCAGACACGAGCGCGGGCAGGTGTCACCCAGATGGCGGAGCCGCTGTGCTCCTTTCCCCCCCTTCCTTCACGTCTCACTTTCAAAACTCAAATAAGGATATTACTCAAACAAATCATTTCTTCTCAGACATTATCACAGGATTAAAGTTTCCCATTACTGACGTCTTTTTTCTAACTTTTTCATTAGCATTTTCAGAATAAAAACCTTTCATTATGAAGTAAAATATGCATGATCCCCCTTTAATGTATGTGCTTCATAATGAGATTTTTGTCACCATAAATTTGTCTCCTCATGTTCTCTATTTCTACCTTATAATACTCTGAGGCCTGGCAACCAGACTTCCTCTGGGAAAGTAACATGGAAAGATCGTAGCTTGAACCAAGTCGCGCTGCATTTCTTCCTGTTTCACTGCTCTCTTCCCCCCGCCACTGTTTTCCTCATTCATTCATTCATTCGCTCATTCATTCCTGAAATATTTCTGGGACTCTCGTTACTCCCTGGGTACGACTGGGCGATGGGTGCAGATGGAAAGGTGAAGATGCAGTGATGGCCCAGACTGAGCTGCTTCTGCCCAAGCGTCCCTCTCCCGTGTGCAGGGACATCACTTTGGGAGCTTGAAATCAACTACGGGGGGAGTGTTTACACCATGGACATTGGTAATCGCCATAAATCAGCACCCCCAAGCCCCCAAAGAGCACACTGCTGAGGCTGCTTCGGCTCCTAGAGCGTACAGTCCGGGGGGAAAGATGGACGCTAAGTCAGTGATATGAACAAACGTAAGTTGGCCACGGTAAGAAAAGGTGGGAAGTGGCACCTGGAGAGGTGGCAGCCTACTTCAGAGGGCCCTGCAGGTCAGGGACACGGGACAGGCTCCCTCGAAGCCGGGCTGGGGCTGCGATCTCTAGGATGGTGAGTAGGAATTCGAAGAGATCCAGGAGCTCTGCAGCTGCAAATGCCCTGAGCCTGGCGGGAGCCGCAGGGTGAAGAAGACACAAGCCCGTGAGGCGGGAACAGCAGAGGGCAGGGATTGTGGCATCGAGGGGGAGGGGCAGCTGAAGGGTGGGTGAGGGGGAGCACGGAATGCTCGGTGGGCCACACTGAGTGGTGTCTTCTGGAGCCGGCACACCAGGGCTGGGGGCCAAATGCAAGCCACAGCTTGTGTATGCGTAAATCCCAGGCTAAACATGGTCTTTACGTTTTTAAATGTTATTTAAGAAGAGAATACACAGCACAGAAAGTAAATGGCCTGCAAAGCCTACAATATTGACCGTCCCCCCTTTTATAGAAAAAGAGTTCTCTGGTGTTTAGCCTAGAAAAGTGGGAAATTAGCAAGCCTTTAAAAACAATAAGATAGCATTTATTTCAGTATGAAAATGCTTGGGAATACCTTCACTAGACGACACTGAGGGAGTCAAATGCTTATTCCCGCTGAAAATGAATATATTTGGATTTCAGGGCTGATCTGAGACTGTTCTGGGTAAGAAAACAGAAAAAGCACAAGTGTAGGCCGAGGGCCCTGGAATAAAAGCTGCAATCAGGACAAGGATTCAGAGACCAGACTGATGTGTATACAGTAATAACTAGTACAAAACGGTCTTCATTGAATGAGGAACAACAGACCAAATCCAATTACAGATGGCTGAAGTGGGGGAAAAACGAAAAAAGAAAGTGACAAACTTTCAGACAAGTCATGGTCCTGTAAAAACGCCTATAGAACGTTAGAGTGTCAGCTAGAGCAAGGAGCAATCCGTCACCCTGTGGGACCGTCCCATACACTGCGGGCATCTCTCAGCCTGGGTCCTGCCCTGCAAGAGCCAGAAGCAAAGCCACGGACACGATGACAGCTGACAGCACAGCCAATGCTCTCGAAAGACAAGCACGGACGGGCTGCACATCTCAGCTCCTCGGGTCGGCTGCACCGTCCTTAGGGAACCCTTCTCTCAGCCAGGTGGGGTTCTTGGCAGAACTGGGCATTTCCTTTCTTTCATCTAGCTGCGCACACTGCTTTCGGCACCGAGCTCCTCCATGAAAAAACCTGAGAGTAGGGTCAGTGAGGATGGGGTTGGGGGCTAAACAGAACCAGGTGGGCGTGCTTGCGGAGGCATGGGTGCCTCTGAAAGGGGACGGCAGCAGACAGTGGCTATTTGCTCTTTTCACGGCCAAGAGCTGAGTCAGCTCCAATGACACTGCGACCACACCCAGGCTCCATCTGACCACCAGTCGGGGTCCACGGCCAGGGGATGCTGGGTGGGTTTGAGCTGCGAATGCTGAAGGAGGGCTCTACAGATCCGTCCATGGGTGGTGGGGGCAGGGACGGCTGCATCAGGATGAGGTCCACCTGGAAACACGGCCTCCCCCTCCTTGGCAAAACAGTTTCTACCCCCTCACCTGGACACCTCCCACTGTGCATTGTGGCTTTTTCCTCCCTGGTTCTAGTGACAAAGGTGGCTGGTGGAGCCCCTATTGCAGGGATGGGCCCACTGCTGGGCTGTGATGGAGGGGGTCTTAGTGGTGAAAGTCAATCCACGCAAACGAAGCGTGCTGTGCTCAGGGCGTCCTGGGGCACACTGGGACGTCCCCCCGAGCCCTTCACATCTAAATGGGAACCCACTGAATGGCTTTAAGCAAATGGCAAGTGGCTTGAAAACGTCCCTGTGGTTGCAGGGTTGAGAATGGATCAGAGACGGACCAGTAAAGACGTGGTTCGACGAGGTAGAAATTCAAAAGAAATGAGGCTGTAGGAGACGCATCTGAGCTGGTGGGTGGGGGGACATCTGAGGACTGGCGGTCATGGTGGACCTATGAGCTTGTCCTGATTTGTTTGAAGTCCTGTGGACACAGTCACCACCTTCCTGCCCAGCGACTGCGTCCACTGGGTACCGCCCACCGGGGGGATTTGCAAGAACACAAACACATCAGCCGTGCAGACCCTGCGTCGGTCTCCACAAAGCCGCTAACGCATACAGCCCAGCTCTCCCTGCAGCGGGAGAGGGGAACGCCCAAACTGAAAGCGAGGACGACACCTGAGCAAATAGAGGGGCTCCCTGCATGTGGATAAGGGTTATGGGAAGGACTACTGGCTGAAGTCCGACCCCATTCCGTGACCTCCCTGCCCCGAGCCTCCTCGACCTCAGTGGCCAGGAGCAATGTCACTGCTGATGGCTGTCTGTACACGTGACACAACAACATGCAAATACCATGCAAACCTACTGCAAAGGGATATTTCAAGTCTTTTAAATGGTGGCAAATTTAATAAGACCCATGCACAGAATCTTGGAGACAACTCGATTAGTTGAGTCACACAAAATGATTGACAAAGGAGGACCTGGCATAGTTACAGATGCTAAAAAGGGAAAACCAGAGCACAGATAATGACAAGTCAGGCACTTCAAAAACTCATGATGTGATGACAAAACTACAAGATAAGCCTCTGAGAAAATTTGATGAAGACCTAGATTACGTTTTCAAAACTGATCAAAACTGAGTTTGTTTTTTTCTGAAAAATTACCTCTCCTACCCAATCAGTCCCGGTTTCAGTCTTCTCTGAGACTCAGGCTGTGGTTCTCATGATAAGTTTTGCTTATTTAAGACGAAACAACCTGAGCGTCTCTGTCTTAAGCTTCCTTATATAAGGTAAGTTCCTTCCTAATCAAACCTCATTTATAACTACTTGGAGTATGACACTTCTGCCTCTATTTTACATAGAGTGACTTTAAATGATCTTTTAAGGAGCACATGTTTTCCTCAGTGAAAGAGGGCTTCCTACCTTTGAAAGTCAGAGATGGGATTCAGGAGAGAGGGCTGGAGGGTCAGAAGCCACAGAAAGTCTTCAGTCGGTAACAGGGAAAAAAGGTAAAATTCTATTTAAAGTGAAATGTCCATGAAGTGGTCCCAGAGCGCCCTCCACCCCCAAGCTGAACGTGTCTCCCACTCGTGAGCTGGAGCTTGTGCTGCAGACAGAAATAGAAAGGAAATAAAGCTGCCTCTTGTATCTCTACATCCTGACATTTTCTTAAACATGTTCACTTGGAGATGGAGAACTATTTTATTTTTAAATATTTCTTTTTGTTGGGAGTTTTACTGCAAAAAAATCTAATTTGCATGCCACAGACACATTAGCATTCTTGCCAGGGCTGCAGGCTGTTCCAGATCACACAGTGTCTGCACACACAGGTAACGGGATTCCATAAACTCTCTCCCCTCAGCATCTCTGAGGCAGCCGAGGGGCAGCCTGGGAAGCACCACACAATCAGAACAAGGCGGAATTGGCGAGGAAGGCAGCTCCCGGATGTCTCACTCTCTCCTTATCGGGGGCTGGAAAAAGGGTCTATCTTTGAAGTACCAGCTCTGCGTGTCGGCTCCGTTCCACCTTCTACCTCGAATTGACAACTGCATGGGTATCACGTTTCCCCTTAGACGTTGCTCTCAAGAATTCCTGATTAAAAATACTTCCTCGGCTGTGTTTGGCAACTCAGTGCTTCTTCTACCACTCCCTCCATTTTACTTTGTTTTTAAAGAGAGAACACACTAAGAGGCAGTTCTCCATCAAGACTCCGTCTTTGCAGGATACGTCAGCAGACAGGTCAAAGGAAGGCGGTTGGGAGTGAAACCTTACGCGTCTTGACACAGGGTTTTGGTGCTTCGTCTTAAGGGCAGCACCACAGCTGACGGGTGACGGCCCACGGACGCTCTTCACCAGGACAGGGCATCCCCACACGTCTATCTATACCTGACAGCGAAGCTGCATGTGAAATCCCAAGCACACAAAACCTAACACCGTCGGCTGCATACTGGCACAAAGGATGAGCAAAGACGTTATCTAGCCATGATCTCTCTCAGCACACAGCTGAATTGCTGTGTAGAAAGCCAGCTTCTACATTCATTTGAAAATGCAAACAGGATTACTAATTGATGGTGATGACCACGGCTAAATCTACTCGTGGTTGGCTCAACTCCCGTTTGACATGACAAATGAAAGCCCCGAGAGGCTCCAATGTTTTATTCTTTTGCAATAAAAAAAAATTCAAATATGTATCTAGGGGATTCCTCCTATGGCAGAGATGGCTCTGAGGCTTAGCTGTTAAACCCCTGAGTGAACAGCCGCACCACATCCCAGGACCGATGTGCAATTGTGCACCAGCCTTCAAGGCCTGTGGTCTGAGGCTGAGAATTAATCTGCTGTTGAGGTTAATAGCATGTCAATTAATTTCTTGGTATAAATGTCAATACACTCAGTTAAGCCTTATAATTTAAATATAATTAAAGATCAACTTTAATGCTGCCATTTTGGTTTGGGGCATGATGTGCAGTTTACTTAAAATCTCACAAAGCTGCAGAGAAGGAGAAATCCATCAAGAAGTTAGTTTTTCTCACACCAGCAGAGGAAATAGAACTAACTGCCAGGCTTCACACATGCACCTATTAACCTTAACCATTCGCGTCACTCACAGAGAATTTCCACATCATGGGAGGCCATTTGGTCATCATAAACACACTTTAGATTAGATACTGGCTGTCGGCAGTGAAGCATACTGGCTGAGAGAATGGACTTTGGGGTGACTTCCACCCAGAACAGAACCCCGACGATGGTACTAGTTACGTTGTCTAATACTTAATCTCTTTTAGCCTCTGGTTTCTCAACTGTGAAATGGCCAATAATCGCAACAATCTCCCTGGGTGGCGGTCAGGCCTCTGAGTATGGTGTGCAGGCAGACAGGGCATCCGTCAGAAAGTCAGTGTGGTACATTTTCAAGTGGTGCAATCCACGACCTGCGCAACTGGAAGAGTCCCAGCACTGGCCATGATGACTACACGGGATCCTTCATGCAAAGTGTTGCGGCCTGCGCCCATGCAACGCTCGCCCGGGGCTGTGGGAAGGCACCCAGGGTAAGCCTGCCCTCGCAACTGGTGTTAAAGCTGAAATAAGTTTTGTGTGCTGTCTGTGGGGGCCGCGGTGATGTCAATTGCTACTCTCAGGAAAGTTAGAGCCTTTCTTTCTCTCTTAGCACTGGATTCTGACCTCTTCCCTCACCATGGGCCCACATTCAAGAACTGAAGAAGCAGGAAAGTTAATCCTCGCAAAAGACACCTTCATGGAAAGCATAGCGATCGCTGGTGCTGTCCAAGGTGCTGAACACACAGCCATGACCCAAGCACACAGGGCCTCAGCGCTCACGGAGATTGCATTTCAATGGATGTAAGATCTCCATGGAAACAGACACTGGTGGTGAGAAAGCCACCTCACCTGGCTGGAGATTATAGCGAATGTTTGTCCAAGAGGGAATCTGTCAGAGGAGACTTGGCTATTCCCACCATAATGTTCTGCTGACCACACTGATTCTTAGGTGAGAGACTTTGCAGCTGTGATTAAGGATTTTGAGACGGGGAGATTATCCTGGATTAACCAGCTGGGCCCTAAATACCACAACAAGTATCCTCATGAGAGGAAGATTTTACTATGAGAGAGAGAGAAAGAGAGAAGGCCACGTGACAATGACAGAAGCAGAAATTGCAGTGATGAGCGTAGAAGGAGAGGCTACAACCCAAGGAATAAGTGGCCTGTAGAGGTTCAAAAAGACAAGGAAACAGATTCTCATCAGAGCCCTGCCCACAACCAGTGACTTGCATCTCAGTTTTCTGACTTCCAAAACTGTAGGACAATACACTGATGTTGCTTTAAGCCACTAAGAGTGTGGTAACTGACTATAGAAGCCGTAAGAGACAAATACAGCCAGGAATTTGCTCATTGTTAGAAAGACCAACTTGCTAGAGCAACAAGCTATTTCAAATGTTGGGAAAGCCAGATGCCAAGTGTTACGGACTGTCTCTGCCCCTCCGAAATCCATGTAAAGCCCAGTGCTCTGTGTGATGGTGTGAGGCCTGTGGGAAGGGATTAGGAGGGAGATGAGGTCATGAGTGTCGATTGGCAAAAAGAACTTTTCAGAAAAATCCACAAGAAAAATGGTTTATTCGAGCAAAGGAGAAAGAAACAAAAACCACCACTGCAGTGTGGGAACGCACACGTCCAACCCTGGGCTCCAACCGGCTGCCACGTGAAGAAGAAAAATAATGACCCCAGTTCCAACATGGCTATTCTATTTATTCACATTCCTGCCCTGGAAGTTACCACAAAGTTTAACAGGAAGGCAGGACTAGAGAGTTAAGAAGGGGCCAGCTCCACCCGTAGTCCTCCCAGCTCTATGGTTAAGCATCTGAAAATGCCAGTTCACTTTTAGGATGAAGTGGGGCCCTCATGAATGGGATTAGGGCCCAGAGACCTTAGTGAGCCCCCTCGCCCCTTCCATCATGTGAGGACACGTAGAAAAGATGGCATCTAGGAAACAGAAAGTGGTCCTCACCGGACACTGGGCCTCCTGGTGCTCTGATGTTGGACCTCCAGTCTCCAGAATGGAGAGAAGTAAGTGTGTGCTGTTTACATTCCACCCAACATGTGCTACTTTGTTATAGCTGCCCCCGTGGAGTAAGACAAGACACTTTAGTGCAGATACGTGCATCTGAACGCTGATGGTGTGACACAAGGATTGCGAAACGTGCCTCTGGGAAGCGATGTGCCATCACATGTGTGAACAAGTCCTTCCAGCCTCATTGATTATGTGCAAAAACTTCACTTCCTTAAAATGACCTTTTCTCTCTGATTCAAACGGGCCTTGTACTCATTTGCTTCTTTGCTTTCCTTATCCTCCACCTGTGCACATACCGCTCGCCCACTCCCTTAATCAGCACGCCCTGAGGACGTCGGATTCCAGCAGATGTCAGATTCCAGCAGACATCAGTGTCAGTCTTAGGAACAAAGCCTCAGGTCTGTGGACCACAGAAACCGTATCAGTTAAACTGCAGATAACATCTTGACCTCCACTGTGTTTCAGCTCTAGACCCATGAAGGCAGAAGGACCCTACTGGCCACAACCCCTGGGGACCAGACCAAAGGAAGCCAGGACGATATCAGGACCTGAAGCCATGACCACTGCCTCCCACCCCAGTCCCCAACAATCGGTAGAGCCCAGGACCCAGCTCCCTGAGCTACTGTGACTAATGAGTTTCCTCCTATATAACCCACCCCCTAGAGGCCATGGGGACCTAGCTCACCAGTGTCCCCAGGTTTGGTGCCATTTCCTTAAGTAAACCTTTACTTTCTTTGCTGTAAACCCCTTTTATTTTGGTAACAATTACCCCTCCACCACCCCACCGTCTAAGCCACATTCCAGCAATAACTGTATTTAAATGATTAACGTTTAGGCCTCATCAAAACTTAGAACCAGATCAGGATTTTGCTCTGAGTATCATGAATTTGTAAAACAAAACAGGCAGGAAATTCTTGGCATGTAAATAAACACTTATTTCCTGTTCCCTCTTGGTGTCTTGGGGGACGCATTTGTATTAAATCAGAGGGCAAACATCTCGCTCACCCTTATGGACTTCAAGGAACAAAATTAAGCCAAGTCCTCTGAGGACTGTGGTGGGGTAACATATATTTTTTTAATTTCCCCTTTTCCTCCCTTTCATCCCATTCAGGCAGCGAGGCTCCTTGGTGCTTAGTGCTTCTGGGAGGCCAGAAAAACCTGGAGTTTACTTCCTGGCTTTTAAATTTCAAGAGCCTAGGGCCTTATGGAAATATAAAGATAACAAAGAAATAAATAAAAGAAATAAATAAAAATTCGGAAGAATGAAAAAGAATGTGTAATAATGAGTTTCCCCCACTCCCCAGAGAATAGTCTAACGTGCTTTCTTGGCTCGGGCTGACGTAACAGGTCACCACAGATGGGGAGGCTTAAACACACACGTATTTCTCAGTCAGGAGGCTGGAGGTCCGAGACCAGCGTGACCGCAGGGCCAGGTTCTGGGGCGAGCGGTCTTCCTGGCTCGCAGAGCAGACGGCCACCTTGTCTTGTGTCCTCCGATGGTGGAGAGAGAGACAGATCTCACTTCCTTGTCTTATAAGGACACTACTTCTGACAGGTTAGGGCCCCCGCCTCCTGGCCTCATTCAACTTTAATGCCTCCTAGAAGCCCTATCTCTCAGTCACTCAGAGGTTGAGGCTTCAACGCGAATTTTGGAGGAGGGACAATCCAGTGAGTGGCAGACACATTGGGTGGGGAGAGGAAGGGGACTCAGAGACGGTACGAAGAGGGGCTGCTGCTAAAGAGAAGAGGCGGGGAGCAGTCAGGGGATGGACGGCGCCAAAGCAACTCCAGGACCAAGGGTTGTGCCTGGCACTTGGCCATTTCCTCCTGGCAATCACAGCACAAAGGCTGGCGAGTGACAACAGGAAGGACACCAATTTTTGCCCCAAGGCTGTTTCATATAGTTTGCTTTACTCACTGTACATAACTCATTGACCCAACAATATCTCAGGAAGCCTCAGAGGAGGAGGACGCAGCTAATCGGCAGGGGGGCGGTGATGTGGAATAAAATGCTCCCAAAATGACACCTGGGTGGGGCTTCGTCACTCGTTGGGGAACCAGCCACCCCGTGAGCCGGCAGAATGCTCACATGTACCGCAGCTCCAGGACCTCACGACAGCCCCTCCTGGGCACTTTCCCTATGTGGACCACGCTTCCTGGGGACCTAACTCACTCCCGTGACGTAGATTCTCCAGGCCCTTGTATGAGTGACCAGGGAGATTTCAAAGTGACATAACTCTCAGCCACAGCCCAGTGACCAGAGGCCTAGGGTACAACGTAGCTTCCTTTGTCTGCCATCATTTCTGCCACAACAAATTCAACAGTCATTTGCCAGTGTCTGTAAAAGAGGTGATAAATCAACATTATGGTCAACCTTATAATAATTCAATAACTTACCCCGTGCAGCCGTCTGTAAACAGCGAGCAATTCACGAATAGCCCCATCACGAGATTTTATGATGCAGGCAGAACACGAGCATCATGATCATGTCCCCACCACGGAATTACAATCAGTGTCGCACCAGACAGAGGCCTACACCAGCTACTTGGTGGGGCCACCTGCACTGCCAGGTGATACTGATGTAGGGTCCCAGCTCCTACAGATTTTAATTCATCCGGGGTGTGCACTGAGCATGCCTCTGGGTTTCAAAAAAAAGTCCTTGTGTGATTCTAATGCACAGGCATGGTTGAGAACCCCCATTTTTGAGATGCAAGGAAACCCAACTGTTTGGGGCAGGTAATTCTATGAGACTTGGGGAGGAAGTGTGGAGAAGGTGCCATTTAAATCAGTGTCCTCCAGCTGGAAAGCACGTTAAAGTCGCCTGGGAAGATAAAACGCTGACTCGGCCTGGGTCCCAGCTCAGGAGTTGATTCCACTGGTCTGGGACGCTGCTGGAGCAGCTGGGTTACAGGGCGTCCAGACAACTGCACCAAGAAACTACTCTGAACTGCAGGTAGTTCACCCAACGTGTGATAATCACCTGGGAGCTGCATGGATGGGTGACTGGGTCCTGGGCCCCAAACTCTGACTTTAAACCAACTGGGACTGCAGCCTGGACAACAATTATTCTAAAAGCTTCCTAAAGCATCCTGCTATCCCCCAAGTTAGAAACCAGTGGTTTACACATTTTAGGCTGGAAACAGTGATGCTTGGTTGGAACTAGGATGAAAATGTGATGTTACTGCTCCAGAGATAACTGGCAATGTCAGCACGCTGGAACTTTTCAGGGGTGGCCAGAAAAGGTGGCATGGGCTGAGTGATATACCCGAACAAATCTGTATGTTGGCGTCCTACCCCTACGACGTGGAAGGTGACTGTACTGGGAGACACGGCCTCTGAAGAAGCATCATGGTGAAGCGAGAGCATCAGGGCGGATCCTATGCCAATACGACTGGTATCCTCAGAAAGAAAGGCACAGAGGCAAGACCATGTGAAGACACAGAGACGATTCGGCCAAGGAGAGAGGCCTCAGAAGAAACCAATCCTACTGACATTGGTCTCCAACTTCTACCATCTAGAACTGTGAGAAAACAGATCTGTTGTGCGAGCCCCCCAGCCCGGGCACGTTGTTGTGGCAGCCCCAGCAAACTAACAGGGAAGGCTTCTCAGGAGAGCAGACCCTTCAAATAAGTCATAATTCAAGGGAGGGTACGAGCTATGGGGACATCTTGGGGAAGAGCATTCCAGGCTGAGAGGAGAGCAGATGCATTAAGCTCTCAGTCTATATGGAGAAAAAGTGTGAAAAGCAGCAGCAGAATACAATTAAACATTCTTCCTCATTGTCAAGGTATTGCTGAGGGCATGTCTATCGTATTCCATGCTGTCCCTTCTCTGAGGATCCATGAAAAAAATTCCATTCAGGTCCTGTTATCAAGAGAAACTAGCCTCTCCTGAGTGTTGGTTTGGTTCCATTTTGTGGTTATTTCAACCTCGAATTTAATTACATTCTTTTTGTCTGAAGGCCAGTAGAACTTTTAGAAAGAAGTACCTGGTCTACCTCCTTCAACTGAGGAGACCCACATCGTAAGTGGTTCTGATATGAACCCTAACTTGACTTTCCTACGTCTACTCATGGTCTCCTTTCGCATGGACTCCCTTCATGAATTAATTTTATCTTTTCTATGGTTAACTCTGGTAACCAGGCTGCTATGGCTCACTTCTGGAACGATGTAGGTATAAACAAATGAACTATAAAGTAGTAATATCTTTAGCATGTTTGCGCTATGGTCACCGTCCTCAGACAAAGTCAACACATCACGTTGTTTTGTGATTTCATCAGCGTCTGCTTTCGTGGGGCAATGCCCTGAAATATGTGGACACACCCCTCTGAACGACACTGAATCATCACTATGGCCTCTTTTCCTTTTTAAGGCCAGATCAAAACAATCGTTTCCTCGCAATGAAACTTGAGAATATACTGGAGAATAATTAGGTATCCCACCCCTCAAAGGGTGTTTCCGTGAAAAGATGTGAGGACGTGCACATTGCACAGCAGTTTGCAGAGGCAGCGAGTCCAGCTCCGAGACCGCCTCTCGTGTCGCCTGTGGATATTCCAAAGTTGATCAAAGCCACTCAGCTATCAGCGACTATCCGGCACGCTGGAGCAGGGCTGTCACCCAGCACTCCTGAAGCTAATTGAAAGCTGTGGTCAGGCTGTGTTCTGAGACACAGACACTTTTAAGATTCTCAGGAGCTCAGAGTAGATTTCTCAGGAGCTAATCAAAGGTTTGGGGGGGGACCTGAGACAAATGATTTCCTAGGCAGCTGAGAGACGGAGAGCTTTGGCTGAAGCAGAAAATTCAATAATGGGGTTTCTCCACGCTCTGCTAGCTCCTTCTCAGGGCTGTCTGCCCTGAAGCATAACTGGTCGCAGCTCCTGGCTGGCTGTAAATGGAAGTGTGTCACCCCATTTCCATTCAGCCACTTGCAGAATTCTAGGTCCTAGCAATGGAGGCTGGGTGCAGTGTGACAGACTCGAGTTATTTTAAAATGTAGCCATCGGCGCCATTATTCTTGCTGTACTTTTTCAATGGAAACTTGGAAGCCAGTGGGAAGTTCAGGCAACGGGAATGGCAGGGGTGACGGAGGAAATTCTGAAACAAATGTCTTCAACAGCTTCAGAGACGGAGGCGAGGGCAGCCTCTGAGCATTAGTTTCAATCACAATGTGCCTTTGGATGCTGTCAGGAGGTAATCGCCCGGGAACACTGGTGCACTCAATCAGATCGGTCTCTTGAGTATATGCTTTTAATTCAATCAGTGGATTGCGTTTAATGAACCTGATTATGGGTAATAAACGATAAAAATGTGCTATCCCAGGGAGGCTTTCATCGTCATATGCGACTTAATGCCGTGGAAATCCTGGTTAGCCCTGTCCTACAATCTTGTTTAGTCCGTATCTGCAACTGGCCATAACTCTGCCGTCAACTGCAGACACACACACACACACACACACACACACACACACACACAGACACACACACACAGGCACACACACACACACAGACACACACACAGACACACACAGACACATACAGACACACACACACAGACACACACACACAGACACATACAGACACACACACACAGATACACACACACACACAGACACACACACACACAGACACACACAGACACACACAGACACCACACACAGACATACACACAGACACACACAGACACACACAGACATACACACAGACACACACACAGACACACACAGACACATACAGACACACACACACAGACACATACAGACACACACACAGACACATACAGACACACACACACAGACACATACAGACACACACACAGACACATACAGACACACACACACAGACACACACAGACACCACACACAGGCACACACACACACACAGACACACACAGACACACACAGACACACACACAGACACACACACACAGACACACACACACAGACACATACAGACACACACACACAGATACACACACATAGACACACACACACACACGTGGGCATGTGGTTAAATTACGGGTTTAAATTGTACTCAACAAGAATTGGAAGAAGAAAACAGAGTCTGCATTCAGTTCTTAGAGCTGCCCTTGTCACCTCGGTGGCAGCAATTACTAAAGGTCCCTGAATGAATGAATAAATGAATGAATGAATGAATGAACGAATAAATGAACGAAACTGTGATGAAGAATGCCTCTTTCCACACAAGGAATTTAGGTTGGGAAGTGGGAACTACAACTGCCGAACCTGAGGATTCCTCACAATACCTCCGTTCCCAGAAACCCTGTGGCAGTAACCGCGCATGTCCAGATCCCATATTCCTGTCCTGGCAGAGCTGAGTTTTTGGATTAAATGTGCTGCAAAGATTCACTGTGTGAGAGGTAGTTGGCGATACGGCTTCTTTCACACTCACACTGAGACGCTAGGAAGGGAGAGGATTTTGCCTGTAGTCACAGCCCACAGACCTGGCTGAACCATAGAGTTTATGGACTGCAGTGCAAGTGACAAAGCAGGGCTGGCTTTCTGTCCCTTTACGACGCCTGTCTTTGTGGTTTCCCTAGACCTCAGGTACGTGTGTCTCCCTGCAACAGGCCAAGGGACTTCGTCTTTCCATCAACTGTAAGATGACTTTTCCTTTCCTTTTACATTTTAACATCTTTGCAATTGGCATGACGTTGCCTTTGCAAAAACACGTGAGCTTGGTTGTTTTGCTGGTGGTATAACTGGACATTTCAGGGAGGAATGTGAGTTCCTGGTTGTCGCCTGAAAAGGTTTCATTGACATCTGATAATATCAAGAAAGCGCCAACATGTGACATCACCACCAGGAGAGGTGGGATGGTTTCGAAAGAAATTCTGAAGGCAATAATTGAGACCCCTTTTAAGGAATGCTTGCCTCTTGAAGGTGAGAGGGTGATACTCTGGAAAATCGGGGTCACTGATAACTGAGGGTTGATGTGATTCAGACATGGGACCCAATGTGAGCGTGTTAGAAATGTCATCAGCAATTTACTGTGCTTTTATCTCACTTATGTATGTACAATACAGTTATGTGATAAAAACCTGAGTCTAAAAGAGATCTCTCATTTCGTATAAAAAATTATGAAGAAGAAAAATTGCGTCATAATTTAAATGGCATGTTTTTTGTTACTGGTAATCAAAATAACAGTACGTTTTATAACCTATGGCACTTTATCTCAAATAAAATATGGTAATAACAACCTCTACTTACACAGACATGTAATTAATAAGGTACATTTTTTAAAACACTACACAAATAAGTAATAAACGGCTCGTTATCCTCTGGAGTCACTTAGGAGGCAAACAGATAACCTGAAAAAAAAACCTTCCCACTTGTTACAGGGGATATTTTTATATAATCAACAATCAAAGACTTCACTTTTATGGTATTGATATATAAGCATTTTTATTTGAATTTATATTGACGTAATTGTAGTTTCATGTGCAGTGATAAGAAATAATACAGAAGTGTCTCCTTTACCCAGTTTTCCCCAATGGTAACACCTTGTGCAACTACAGTGCAATTGCAGTCAGCATCCTGGCGAAGACATAATGACGGATCTTATTCAATAGTTGTCCTCGTGTGCGTGTGTGTGTGTGTGTGTGTGTGTGTGCGTGTGTGTGTGTGTGTGTAAGGCTATACACTCTTGTCACCCATGTTGGTTTGATACTCAACAATCAGAACACTGGCCAGCTCTCCCACCACAAGGACCCGTCATGTTGAGGTACAGTGGCCCCCACCACCCTCCTGCCTCCCCACCCCCACCCCAATCCCTCACAACCACTGTTCTATTTGCCACATCTAAAATGTTACCATTTCAAAAATGTTATTTAAACGGAATCATCTTGTATGGAACCTTTCAGGGCTATTGCTTTTTCACCCAGCATAAGTTTCTGAAGATTTTTCCAAGTTGTTGCCTGTATCAATAGCTCACTCCTTTTTATTGCTAGATCAAATATTTTCTTAAGAAAGAAAGCGGATATTGAATCCTTTGAGAGTTGTTTTGAGTAGGTATGGAGGCAAGTGCATACGGAATCTCGTGTGTATGCTCTTCCTGAAGAACAGAAGGGGCTTAGTAGTAGCGACAACTTTGATATGAATGACCTGGTCATTTGATCTCTTGCGAAGTGAGACGACCCCGCTAAAAGTCAAGGGCACCCCAGGAGCCACCCTTCCAACAGCCTGCAATCGCTTCTTAAACCAGTCACTACCAACAGCAACGATGCCGCCTGGGATCGGATTTCTGGTTTCCTTCCTTCTGTGAACTCTTTCAGACACACAAGCACAGGGATGACGCTGCCAAGAAAACCACCCGGCAGAGCAGGGAGACGAGGCTGTGAGTGACGCACGAGAGGGTCACCTACCTCTGCCAAGCCTGGAAAACACGTCCTTCCTTTCAGTCAACCAACGAGGAATTACAGCCGCTCGTTGCCACTGGGTTTGGAACGTCCTGTGCTTTAGAATTTACTTAGGCTGCCCTTCCAGCGTGCCGCCTGCTGCTCCTAGGTAGGCTTTTAAATGATTCCCACCCTGCATATGAGGAAACATAAATCCAGCACGACTAAGAGGTTTTCCCCAGGTGCTGTGGCTCCGAGGTGAAAAGCCAGTGTCAGATTCCAGGAAGTCTGACTCCAGAGCTGTCTGTGCCCCACTCTATGCAGTGTGTGATGCCTGCAGGAAAGGGCACCCCTATATGTGTACAGCTTGACGAATTGTCACAATGACTTTGTTGTGTCATCAGCACCTGGACCAAGTTATTGATCCATTACAACGCTCCAGAGGTTCCTCTCCAAATAAGACCGAGTCGGACAATCAGCTCTTAAGCGTCTTTTGGAGCAAAAAATAATATAAAACCCGGTATTATATTAAATTATATTATATATATCATATTGTACCTGGTCTTGTATTATAGTAAAATAAGACACGGTCTTATATTAATTTTTGCTGCAAAAGATGCATTAGAGCTGATTGTCTGGCTAGGTCTCATTTGCAGGGACACACAGCACTGCGTCGAGCCCACCACTGAGCACTGAGTTGGCTTCTGAAGCAGCACTGCCTGTTTCGGGACCTGCTGCCGATGGAATCACACCAAGCGTATTCTCCAACACCTGGTTTCCTTCACAGAACAGGAGCTCATCCATACTGCTGCATACAGTCGTAGCGCGTTAATTCTCACAGCGGCGTTGTGTTCCACAGTGTGAATGAGTCGCAAGTTACTTATTCATTCTGCTCACGACGAGCACGTAAGCGCTTCACCACTCTGGGCCACGTCCTGCGAACACTCTGGTGCCTGTCTTTTGGTAACACACATGCACCCCTTTCGTCTGAGTGTCATTCACCCAGGAATGCAATCATTGGGTCAGAATCCACACTTAAACATTGCCGTGTTGTTGGAAAAACTGTTGTTGGTGGTGCAAGTATTATGAAAGCGTACTAGCTTTTAGTAGCAGCTGAAATTTCTACTCTGCTACCAAAACAGAACTTGAATGCTGAAAGACTCAGCGGTTGGTTTACCATCAAACCCTCCCACTTTGATCCGGCCATCACACGTCAACTCAGAAGCCAGTTTACAAGACTCTGTCTTTGAAATTTACCACCTTTCATGCCCCAGCCATTTTAATCAGGGTTAGAACATCTGAGCACATGTTTGGGGACACTTAGATTCCTTCCAGTGCATTAAGTAACAAGGGACATTCAATTACCAAGTATTACCGTAAGCATCACCGGAAACGAGCCTCTAGGCAATATTACAGCCTCGAGCCCAGCTCCGGCAAAATCACGATCATTCGCTGTCTGTCACATTGGACAGAGCGCTGGGCCCGAGGTCCCTGCTGGGCTGGGTGGCTTGCAGGTGACGGGGTTTGTGAGTGGGCAGTGCAGCCAATCTCCTGTTGTGCTCCTGAGCACTTGGTAGCAGGCAAGACAGAACGCTCCAGTCGACGGTAATAGAAAACATTGATTCAATTGAACAGGCAAAGAAACAGGAGAGAGACCCTAAGTATTAACCCAAGGAAGTGCTTATAACTATTAGTCATTACTTTTTCATGATCAAATGCGCCATTTTCATGGTGGGTAAAAATGCCAACCCAAGGTCAGTTCTGACATCAGGGCATCTCGAGTTTGTCAACCTTGCACGGACTTTGGGAAACTGGCCTCTTTTCATGAATATGCAGTTTCTGAAATAGTCAAAAACGAGAACTGGGATGAAAACAGGCTTCGATCCCAATCCGTTCTTCCCAGAGCCAAGAGTCCCAGGACAGCAGCGGCAGTGTCAGCTCTTTCATGGCTGTTGGTGTCCTTACAGCCTGTTTCTCCTTTCAGCCTCTTTGTAGACTTGTTATTAAATCTGTAATTTCTCGTTTGTGGTCTGCTGGACTCGGTTTAGTTTCAGTTTATAACCTACTCTTTTTACTGCAAGGTATTAATGACGTACGGACTGTTGGAAAGCCTAAGAGGCAGTCTAGGCTGGGTTCCTAGCTTCTAGGAAGAACTGCCAAAGCCATGCCACAGAACTGGCCCCCAAGGAGTGACTGTCACTGTCCCACCTATCAGCAGGTGGCCCCCAAACCACTAGCACCAGTTGAGCTGCCAGCGCCAGTCTGAACCAGCGACAGAAGATGCCCCAGCCCTGCCTGTCTGCCTGAGATTCAGCTCCAAATACAAATGTGCATGTGTACCTCCGATTGGAAAAACCTAAACCACACCCAGAAATCCTCATTGCAAGCGCCTCTGGGAAATGTAGTTCTTAGCTGCTCAGTGGAAGGAGAAGTCCGTCAGCCCCATACCCGGTACCATTTATCAATGGAAACATGGCGTGGCCATTTTGCCACCTTGTGTAAACCCTCTACTTTCATAAGTCAAGTCTGTAGATGTCCTGTGTGGAAGCTGAGATTTCCACGAGTGAGAACAGTGCTTCTCCACCTTCACTGTGCATCAGACTCACGAGGACAATCTGAAACATGCAGAGGCTGAGACCCGCTCAGGCTGGGTGGCTCAGATGCCCTAATAATTCTAATATGCAGCCGAGGTGGGGATGTTGGGAGAGGAGGTACAGCCATCTCCTGGGGCTGCTACCTCCTGAAAACCACAGGACCCCCCAGAAGAGAGAATTCTGAGTGTCATCACTGTCAGGACCAAATTGCAAAAGGGAATGAAGTGAAAACAGAGGTTTAAGAACACGCCCCCCATGCGTGGGGAGCAGGGCTGGCCATGAACGACGCGTGGGGCAGATGAAGAGCTGCCTGTGACCAGCAAGACCTTGCGTGGAAGAAAAACGAAACGCAGTATTCAGCCGCCAAATCCACTACCGATAATATCAGAGCTTATCGAAACCTTAAGGGCGAATTGGGCAAAACAAAACAAAGCAAAACAGACACAGACGGCTGCCAACAAGTTATATCACAATCGGACAGGGTCCGCAAGGCCCTCTGGGGCCAAATCTGCGGTACTAACATCCACGCTTTCATCTTCTCTCCACAGAAAAGTCTCACAGCTCAAGGGTACCCGTGAGTCCTAGAAAACAGATGAAATGCGAGAACTCTGCTTTCCTGGCCTCTGTACCAATGACAGCCCACAAAGGTATGCACCCACGTCCCCATTCTGTTCCTTTCTCAGGGACAGACCCTGGCTACTCAGTATGCGGCCCACGGACCAGTTTCCCTTAGAACCGGTTGAAATGCACATTCCCGGACCCACCCGAGACGTCCACAATCAGAACCTGTGTACGTGACCGTTGCAGAAGCACATTCCCTACCATCTGAGACCACGGGCGCACATGCTGCCATCTTAGAGGGCACCATCCTATTGAGAAAGTTCGAGAACCTAAGAAGGAAGCAGCTTGCCAGTTTGTTGGACCTGAGCCGGCCAGTCTCCCCGTGACGGAGTGCGCTGATGTGCCCACACAGCCTGCAGTCACCCCATTCATCTCAAACTGTCTGCAAGCACAGAATTGCCTACTCCTGAATCCTAACGAGCACTTTAAATTATTAAAATGCTTCTTAAACATACTGGATTATAGATTTACTAGGACATCTAGGGAAAGAATAGTTTTGTGTCTTGGTTATTCCCAGTGACGTGAACACAGGTTGTGGGCTCACCTCCCACCCACCACTGGTTCAGCAGTTGATCTGACTGTCTGGTTGTTAAGAGGACGTGACTGAAATGTCCCTCTTCCCTTATGGGTGAGTGGAAGACATGAACCCACCCTCCTCTGCAGTGACAAGAGAATAAGGGCACAAGATTAACTGCTACAAATGTCTCTCCAGCTTCTTTTCAGGTTTAATAATTTAGAGCTTGAGTTGTTTGCTCAGAAGGCAAAGATATCTTCTGTTGCAAATTTCATGGCCGTGTATCACAGAGAGCGGGAGGCAAGGCGGCAAACCATTGGTGCATACTTAACGGACTCCCCAGAGAGAGGCAGCTGCATTCGGAAGCGGCTGCGATCAATCCTGACATCCCAACACAGAGGCTCGGAGAGCCGGCTTCCAGGAGCCACACGCCCCTAATTCCCATTAAATCAGGATATTGACACTCTGAGCGGAACGGGGAACGTGCTCTTGCCAGATTATGGAAATGGCGCCTGTTACTCCTGAGGCTCTTTGTAACAAAAGCATCGAGTGATTATCTATGTCTCAGGGCTAGCGTCATGCAGACCAACAGTAATGCAGGTGTGAGTTCCACACCTGACCCTGAGCCTCAACCCGAACCCTAAGCCCGACAGTAACACTAAGTACTGACACCAAGAGGAATACAGTATCTACTATGTGACACTCACGTGAGTGGCACGCAACACTGTACTAGCAACACCAATGGACTCCTTCCATGAAACCACCCAGCTAACTCACACCGAGCACTTGCTACGTGTTCTACGCTATTCAAACGTTTCACTCATTTTATTCACAGAGCAAATATTCGAAGTAGAAACCATAAACCGTCACCATTTCCACTGGGAGATGCAGACACAGAAGCAGACAGCGGCTGGGTCACTCGCCCGAGAGCAGACGGTTGATACACAGGAGAATGAAGATGTGAAAACAGGCAGCATGATGCCATATGTCACATGTGCAGTTTCTGTTCTGCTGCAGGAAACTTACATGTCACAGTGTCACACCGACGAGTCTCCAGGAAATGCTGTGATGGGACAGATGCCAATGGTGGGGACTGGACGGTCCCTCAGGGGCATCAGGACCCACCCCCACATCCCGGCCTCAGCACAGGCAGTGATGCTGCAGGACCAGCTGGAGGAGAGCGAGTGTGGGAAGGGACCATGGCTGTTGAGCTGCCCGTGCACCGTCCTCACACCAGACTTTCCTGGAGTCTACACCAGGGGCTGGCGAAGTACATCCAAGGCCAGGCAGGCTCTTCCTCATTGGGACACAGCTCGCCACTCACCCACAAATCACCTGGGCATTTGGTCTTACAGGGCCCACGCAGAGCAGTCGTGCCAGCGCATGTGCGGCCCAAGCCAGAGATACTGCCCCGACCCTCTTCTGGTCTGCAGTTACCTTCCTGAGCGTCCGTCTCCTTTCACCTCCCGCCCTCCTCCCATGGCATTCTGGGGTTCACGCCACTTAACCAGAAACAGGTTTCTACTACTTCTGAAGTTTCTAGAAAGCCCATGGCTAAAAGGCACAGACAAGCCAACTCAAACTGGCTTCAACCACCAAGAAAACGCGGTGCTTCCTGCACAGGGAGGAGGTTCAGGTCTGCGCTGGCTTTGGGTGTGGAAGGAGCCCGGAGTCCTGACACCTTCTGGTCTCCACGGGGCAGAGACGGGAGTCAGAGCGGTTCCCAGAGGGGCTCAGGTGCTGGGGACAGGCGGAAGCCCGCGTGGAGGCAGCAACCGCTGCTTGTGTCCCATCCACGCCACCGCGGGAGCACGGCCAAGCGTGCACAGAGGGTTTTGGTATTTTGAGAGACTGGAAGCCCAGATTTTCAGGTGAAATCCTTTGATTTTTCAAACAATTAATTTTAATTTAATACATGGGTCAAACCACATCCTGTGGGACAATCGAAGTGTTATCTGTGAGACAGATTCAGCCCCTGACTGCGAGTTTCTGGTCTAGACTGAAAGTTCCCGGAAGGAAACACCACATCTTACTCATCTGTACCCTGTGTGTGTGGCTGTGGAGGCACAGACTTGGGTCCACTGAATGAATGAGTGAATGAATGAATGAGTGAATGAAGGAATGAATGAATGAGTGAATGAATGAGTGAATGAATGAGTGAAGGAAGGAATGAATGAATGAGTGAATGAATGAGTGAATGAAGGAATGAATGAATGAGTGAATGAATGAGTGAATGAAGGAATGAATGAATGAGTGAATGAGTGAATGAATGAGTGAATGATTGAATGAATAAATGAACCAGCACTTGCACTACCCAGCTCTTTGTTAAGAACGTTACTCATCCCTGGTGCGCCAACGTGTTTAATGGATCTCTATTTAAATGCAGTGACTTCTTGGGGTTGTTTTCCTGTTTTTCCCACAATGGTGGCTGTGTCTGAGGCAGAGGCTGAGAGTATGTTCTGGGGTTTTCTGAAGATGCACTTAACCTTCTCCCGTCTGGATGGCACCCCACCAGTCTGCAGCCTTCATGTTTCCTTCTCGAGGGGAGCAGGGTTCCCATCATTGCCTCAGGCCAATCCTCAGAGACCGGGTGACCTTGAGCATGCGTGTCCTTCACTGACCTCAAGGAGCTTTTCAAAAGCCCGTCCTGAGAAGACCTGTGTGGCCTCTCCTTCCTGGACTCCAGCTAGCAAGCGACTCACGCCACACCAAAGTCATTTCCCTCTTGCAGGTGACATCCATCACCTAAAGGTGGCCATTACAGGGCACGGAGACATGAGCACAGCACAGAGCAAAGCCATGCTCTCCAAGTCCCAGGGCAACAAACACTCGCCGATCTCTGATCACCCCATCACTGATCTGCCGGGCGCCACAGAGAAGGCATCCACCTTGCAACCACACAGAAATACTTTTCCCAAAGGGGTCATCATTTAAGATTCATATTTCCATAAGTGACAATGCTATTCGTTATCACCACTTGCTCTGTAACGAGGCAGAATTGCAAATTGAATTAGACGACTGCGGTCTCCAAGTGGTTTCGTGGCATCGCACATTTCTCAGCAGCCAGCCAAGCATGCTATGCCATTGATCAAACTGTGCAGCCTCAGAATGACGGGTGGGAAAACCCACAAAAAACAAAACAGGCCTCCGAGCCGGGAGCTATAGCTATTAGTTTCAATTGCAGTTTCTGCCCAGAAACTTAAAGGTATTTCATCCTGGCTGGCTGCTGCTTTTCTCGATTCATTTCGTAAGAACTGGGAATGCAAACCCTGCCCAAGAGAGCCCAGCAGTCCCGGCCTGGGCTGGAAACTGCCCTGATGCACAAGCCCCGAACCCAGTTGGTGGACAACATTACTGAGACCAGTCGGCTTCAAAACGACCATGAGATTTGCTGGCCAGCCCCCACCACGGAAACACCTAGATCTCTCATGGTCTGCGTGACTTCTTGGAAACCTTAGTGTGGGGTTTCTGTGCCAGGATAGATTATGAGACACTCCCAGATCGGGGCCATCCTGGCATCAGGGGGGCACAAGGCGTGCCCGCAGGGAGGACTCTGAGAAGCAGGGCACAGCAGTGTGGAGTCGGGATGACTTCTAGGCTCCGTGGCCCTGAGGTGCCACACGGTGCCCACAGGACACCACGAATACACACCATACATGTCACATCACAATGGCTTGGAAACACGACAACACGGAAAAGACCACATGGTGTATGATTCCACTTAGAGGAAATGTCCAGAGATGAAAAATCTATAGACAAAGTAAGTGTGCACTGCCTGGGGCTGGGCTGGGAATGAGATGGACGGCAGAGGCCACAGGCGTCTTCTGGGGGTGACAGAAGAGAACGCGTGGGTTGTGCTGCTTACATAGCTCTCAGAACAGGTGGACTTTGTGAAATCTGAACTACACGTCTGTAAAACTCTTAAAAAACAATGACTGAAACTAGTAATAAAAAAAATAGAAACAAAAAACGATGACATTGCACCTCTGTCACTCATCCACCAAAGGTCTGAGCAGTTTCCACCACCAGGTAACTGGGGGGTTCAAAACAGAGTAGCTTTTACTATGGAAAATAAGAGGGGCCATTTTTACCCATTAGATTGGTGCAAATTGAGACATCTGACAATATTAAACACAGCAAGAATGGGAAGGGGGTATTTTAGTGTAAAACTGGTGGGAGGGTGACTTGCTAAAGGCACTTTGCAGAGGAATTGGGCAGTATTTAGTAAAACAGAAAATATTTATAACCGAGAGTTGAGTAACTCTCTAGTGCAGGGGTGTCCAAACTGTAGTCCGCGGGCCAACAGTGGCCTGCAATCCATTTTTAATTGGCCCACAGCAAATTCCAAAAATATATTTAGTTTACTTAAATAAACCAGGTGAGGCAATATGTACTTCAGCTCGAGTGAGTGGCCCGGCTGTTTGTGTATTTTACCGCATATGGCCCTTGGTGAAAAACGGTGTAAAAAGTTTGGACACCCCTGCTCTAGCGTATACCTGAAAAACTCTTTTTCACGCACTCACGGAGGTACGTACAATATATTCATTGCAGTGGTGTTTATCTTAGTGAGAAAAACAACAAAGATGTCCCCAAGTGCAAATGAGATCCTACATACTTGCCTACTTGGCATATATGCAGGTACACGGGTACATACACATACACTTGTATATATATATCCATATATGTGACTATGAGTGTAAATAAATCTTAAAAACAAATTCAGTGAAAGAATTGCAAAATGATTATGCTTAGTATCATTATTTATGTATGTAAAATAAAAAAATACACAATTGTGGAAAATTAGAAGACGCATGGCCGACCAAGGGCAGCAGTGTGTGACGTGACGCTGGGTAAGGGACGGGGGTGGCGGTGGCGGCTGTGGCAGGGGTGGGTGACTGCCTCCCACATTTCACGCCCCTTCTTTCTCCCTTTCAATAGCAGAAACCCCCAATTTGCAAACTGGGCATCTGGCCTGCTACACTCCATACCAAGTGGTTGGCATGGACATGTGACTAAGTTCAACCAATGGAAGATGAGGAAAAATCATTTGCAATTTCAAGGTCATGTCCCTGAGTGGAATTTGCTTGTGGGCCACTTCCCCTCTCCCTTCCCTGCTAACGAGGCGGAGGCCTTGAGGTGCTGGGCCGTTTGTGTCCATGTGGACAGGACCATGTTTAGGAGACCACAGAGCAACAAGGGGGGAGGGGCCACGGTCCTGCCAGGCCAGGTAGGACACACCTGCCTGCCTTCCCTGGGAGGCTCAGCCGCTGGGACTCCTGCACTAGAGACAAACACATCTTTTATCTTGTTCACACATTGCTAGTGATTCTTGAAGCGCTTCAACCCACCATCCCACGTAACGTGATATTTAAAGATGACTTTACATCAGAACATTTTTATTCCTTAACAAATCCAAGAGCAAATCTGGTAAAACTATATTGTTGTCCATTTTCATGGAGGTGAGATGTGTCTACGGAGCTATTTCCATGTCTCTGTTATGTTTTCTGCCTTCCTGAGACTTTTAAATGTATCCAAGGAAATATACAGATAGTCACGTTGCTTGTACACCTGAAATTGTGCTTGAAGGTTTCCACTAGGGACGTGTCACAGAAACACACTTACTGGGTTGCAGGCGAAACTATTTAATGTCTCCTATCTTCTCCCAATCCCTGAGCTGAAAAATAACCCCATTCTTAACCTTACAGGAATATTGACACTATTCCCCTGCTTTTGGTTCCCAGGTGCATTGCGAGCCCACGTTCCATTTTTAGCCGCTTGTCTGTCGCGTATGTGTCAGTAAGGAAACTCAACAGGTGACACCGACCCCCTCGCCCATGAGCGTGCAGGGGATCCTGGTGAGATGGGGTGGGGTTTTCCATGGCCATCCCACGCACACAACAGCCCCACGCGTGTGCCCATGGATGTGTACATCTGCCTTCAGTCACCTCTGTTCCAGCCACAATGGCAGCATGAGAGACACTGTCACCTGTGGGTGCCGAGACCCTGAGGGTGACTCACTCAAGAATTAGGAATTACCACGTTGCTTTTAACTGACTTTTTTTTGCCCAGGACAAAAGTGTTGCACTTTGGGCAGCACAGGCATTCCTCGAAAGTTAGCGTGAGCTGAATTTTTGCGGTTTTGTGTCTAAGAGCATTCAGCAATCCGGGAAGCCACTTTGTCACCAACATCAGGAAACTCTCCGCTACTGTTCTGATGTCTATTTAATAAACAGAAGCGGTTCTTCACATATGGAGTGTGGAAACACTGGGTTCCCATAAATAGCCCACACACATATTTGAACACTGTGTTACTTCCTATCTGCATGTTACAGAACTCAGACCGTGGAGCTTAGTAATGCATATAAAATAGTAAACATACTCACTCGGCTCGATACACACATTAAAACGCATCTCAAACGCCGCCAAGGCCCAGAAAGTTGAGCAGCTCTGTAAACACACCACAAACATCTGTGAACCTTGGTGATGCTGTGGGAAGCAGACATGCTCTCAGAACACTTTTGTTTCTTATACATTTTTATTCCTAAATACTTTTATAATGAATGTTCAAATAATAAAAATCATAATCAGAGGGAGCAATGACCTTATTTCCATGTGGAGAGAAAAAAACGCCAAATACCACAACAGGGTACCAATGGATTGGAATTGGCTAGATGAATCCTAAGAAAAGTCTACCTATTAGCACATCACTGACCAACATTCCATGAACAGAGCCAGACACAACAGTCACTACAGTGACTCACCGTACAGCCCTTCATGGCAGGAGGCCGCCTCACACCCACCTGTCAGCTGTGTGGACGGCGCCAGTTCTGGAACAGATTTTGGGGCTGTCACCCTGGGAACTGATTGACACCTGTCAAGGGGGCAGGCAACCCAAGGCCAAGTCCGGTGTCAGTGAAGTTGCTCTTGGAAACTATTGATGCTACACAGTTGCTTTTTAAATCACCCTTTCACGTACTCAGATACATTGTTAGAAATCCTGGCTCCTCGTAATAAAGATGCTGATGAATGCATTACGATTAAAGGGGAGAGACTGTAACCTTTCCCAGGGGCTATTTTTCCCAGGATTTTATGTCCTCTGATCCTTGGGTCACCGAGTCGGATTGCGAATCATCCTAGTTTTGATGGGGAGACTGAGGTGTGGGGCGTCCATGTTCCTCACCCCAGTTATAAGCTGAGTCTCTCATTTCCCCAATGAGAATCCATCTTCAATGTATGTATCACCACGTTGGCCACATAATCCCTCACGGATATAAATGAACTCATCAAATACTCAGCCACCACACAAACATCTTTAAAGCTACACAATATATACAGGGAGCTGTCGGTTTACAAATGCTTATTTTTGCACGCTCACATTTTATGAAATAAATCTGCACAAACTCACCACATGTCTTTTCAAACTAGCTGACTGTAACACAGACTTTTTTTAAATCATAGTTTTTCAGAGCATGGGACTGTCACCCCCATCAAGGCTGTTTGAGGACACGTGTGACCACTTACGATGCTGACACTGTTACATGTACTCCGAGTCATGAGAACACATCCATAGGCTCTCTGGACAGTGGCTTTTCTCATTTATTCTCTAGGTGTGTATTTAAGAGCCTTGAGAAGTCACCGCTTACTATATGGCTTTTTGGACTGAATCTTCTAAGTCCTGTCGACAAGCATGAGTCATTTCTTCAGAAATAATGACTTTTGTTCCACTGTGTCCCCCACACCCTTATTTTGTTTAAAACCAGCGTGATTCAGGCTCTAACACTAGCACTGACTCAGCGAGGGGAGCTAATGCTTCTCCCCAAATGGTTATTAGCAGGTAGAGAAGACACGCGCTCCTTTCTGTGAACTCTGGCTGGGATCCCACCCAGCAATATTTCTTTAGAACATCTTTGTTTTCACAAGCACGCGGGGCTACAGCATTTTCCCCATAAGCGATTATACTCAGCATGATGTAAGTCTTCATTTTCCCCTCACTGCTGTTTCAAAAGTTATACACTTAAAAAAAAAAATTTGGAACGTGTTCAAAATCAAATGTCATCAAGTAAGAAACTTCTTAGGAATTTCAACAGAAGAATTCTCCCTCTTCTCTGAAGAATAATTTTTCAGGAACAACTCGACTTATATCGTTCCTGTAAATGTCTGAGACCTGAGTTAACCCTAGACTTTTGGCTCCAAAACATTACGTCTTCCTATTGCACAGCCACTAGGCGCTCGTAGCTCCTAAGTACGTGAAACGTGGCTAGTGCAACCGAGAGACAGAATTTTAAACTGCATTTTACTTTAAATAGCACAAGTGGCCAGTGGTGTCCGTACTGGCCAGCATATGATAAGAGCTTACTGCCACGTCACAACAGGGAGAGGCAAGAAAAGCAAGACCATCAGATGTGAGCACACCTGGTGTAGGTGTGAGAGCCGGTCCCAAGCCTGCCCGTGGCAGGGACACAGCTGCCCTCTGCTCCTGTGTTCGCCTCCGAGCTCTTCTTCACGTGTTCGTCCAGGTTCCCTTTTCAAGGTCTCGCAACCACTCTGCTTGATTCCTCCCCCAGGTGGAGCTCCCAAACCAGGCGTCACTCCCTTAGTTCCTGTTGCTATCATTCCACAGAATTCTCCAGGGTGTGAGGTAATTGGTGTGAGTGGGGGCACTGACTCCGGGAGGGGAGCTGCCCTGCAACGAGCCCTGTACAGTGCAGGGTCAGGCAGAGCTTCCTTTCCAGCTGGTGAAACCCCGCTCGGGCTGTACAAACAGCTCGCAGTGCATGTGTATACATTTTTCACACGTGTGGCCGAATACACTGGAGAGAGACCTCCTGGCACGGACCTGCGGGTCTGAGAGCAAAGGTGTATATACAGTTTGAGGGATGTTGTCAAATTCTCTTCCAGAGGGGTTGTGCCATGTTTTATTCACCAGAAATGGAAAGGGGTGCTTCTTTCCTCATAGCCAACATCGAATGCGTGAAATGTGTGGTTTGTTATTAACATTTCCGGAGACATGTGGTAACTCAGACTACTTTTAATTTGCACTTCTCTTTTTAATGAGTAAAATTGGGCGTATTTTTGGATAGGTAAGGTCCCTTTGCTTTCATTTTCTGCAAGCTGTTGACATCTCTGACCCTTTTTCTATAAAGGAAATTGATCCCCTTTCTTCTCTGGTGTTAAAACCCATTGGGTCTGTCTTATCACTTGCTGTTACCTCCCACAGGTTTTTATTTTCTTATGACTTTTTCTCCTGTGCATGCAAGGGTCTATGCCACCCTACTTATCTGTTTCTTTCCGAATTCTGATCTGAGAGGATTTTTCTCCATTTCAATTGCAGAGGAATTCACCCATTCTGATTATACTAATAAATACTAATATTTGTATTTATTGCTCAGTTGGCTTGTTTTTACACCTAAATCTCTGATTTGTCATAGAGGTTTTATATACCAGGGATGCCAAAAAATGTATACATATTGTAAGGAAGGAAAAAACGGTATTAAAAGTGTAATACTCAATATAACGATAACAAAACAGGAACACAAGTCGGGTGTACACATTTTTTGGCACCCCCGGTACGTGACAATCAAACAATATGGTAAATGCTACAATAGAGACTGTGGGCAGTGAGCTACTGAAATGTATACATACATCTGTTGTTAAAATTTACAAAAACACTCATCGCTTTGCAGAGTCCAAATTCCTGTTTCTCGTAAGATATGACCGGGCTCTCTCTCCAAAGCACCAACAGCTTGAACAAACAGGCTTGTTTATTCAGGAACCCTCTGTGGAAGACACTGCTAGTCGCCGATCCAAAACTCATTTCCCCCTTATTATTAAAAGAACCTTAATTTTGCTGGCAAGGACCCTAGCCTGACACACACAAACCATCTCTCCCCTTGCACCGAGGAGGCTGGGGCCCATTTTACCTAGTATTTAGGAAGGCAGATGTCAGCTGGGATTCTGAAAACACGTTCCTCCTCGTTCTGAGTGTCACCCTTTCCCCCTCATTCTTCAGAGAAGGAAGGGGGTGGGATGTCTGAAAACCAAGACCAAGAAAGTCACAGGTTTGGGCTGGGAGACAGGAGCGAGGGAGCCAACCTCAGACACTGGTGACAGTGAGGCAGTGAGGACACTGGTACACCACTCTGGGAAGTCTTCGTCTGGACTAAGTTTTTGGTAAAATAACCCTCTCTCAGGTTAAATTACAGTAGTCCAGTTTCTACCACACAGCCCAACAATAACTAATCAATACTCTTTTCTGGATATTTAACATTATTAGTTGGAGACTGAAAATTCTTATCGAAAGTAAGCTATACCATTTCCCACAATTTGGGCGTAAAACTCACCCGGGAGCGTGGGATGATTTGGGCACCCTAGAGAAATATAGGTTATATTAGTCATAGAAGAAATGCGATAAATCCCTTTTTTCAGCAAGCGCCCTCCTGGTAACTTCAGTCTTCTGACGATGATGATACATTTCCCCAAGGCTTTGAGTCCCACGGACACTTACTGCCAAGAACTTTGCTGAGAGCTACAGGAAGACGATGCTTTTACCTCGACCTTGGAGGGGTTACACTCTATCTGTGCTAGGACACAACCAAACAACACGGTAACTGCTATAAGAGAGGTTTCGGACAGTGAGCTATTGAAATACAATGAAAGGAGTCATGATTCCTTCCGCAAAGCCCTATGAATTAAGTATTAGGAACATCTTAGCTGGCCATGAATTAACAATGTTTTATATTCAGTGGGCACTCACAGAATATTCTCTGAGTAGAATTAAAGTCCTGGCCTGTCCCTCCAGCCAGAACACGACCTGTACCTGTCTTTGGGGACCGTCACTGGGACACTGCCACCAATGCTGCCACCAGCAAGACCTGATTCCCCTTCAGGAGAATTTTTTGCTCATCGTAGGCCTCTCTCCATTCAGAGGTCGGCTCTTTTTGGCTAAGAAAGTTAGTAATGAGTTTCTTAGTGAAAAAAAGGTAAAACTTCCCTTCTGTACTGGGTTGAACAGTGCCCCTCAAATACTCGTGCTGACGTGGAACCTCAGACAGTGACCCTATTTGGGTTCGAGGGTCGTTACAGTTGTAACTAGTCACATTGCGTTAGGGTGGAGCCACACCCAGCGCCTGGCATCCCTGTAAGGAGGCCATGTGAACACGCAGGCTGCACACAGGGAGGGCAGATGGGACGAGCAGGGCAGAGCCAGGCCGAGGAGTCCCAGGTTTCCTGGCGACACTAGACGTGAGCAGGAAGCAGGGAAGGACCCCCAGACCTGCCGCCAGCTGCCGACGCCTTGGTTCCAGACGTCCAGCCACAGAACCGTGGGGAGAATTTCCTGGCATGTATTTGAAGCCAGCCAGTGTGTGGTAATTTGTTAGGGCAAATTACGTGCAGGAAATTAACACACCAGCTTCCCTGTATTTCCCTTGGGGAGTCCTCGCTCCCCAAGTCCCACCCCTGGTTCAGGTGGGACTAACACCATCCCCACGCTCTCGGGGTGGTCACAGAACCCAGACCTGGCCAAGCAGCATTGACCATGATGGCGTAAAGGAGGCTGTGACCCAGTGCGGGCCGACGAGAGAGTGTGGAACCCACACATTCTGCGGGACCTCATGCGGGAGTCGCTCTCCCCACAGGCGCTGGGATGAAGATGTAAGTTCAGGCACATCGTGTTTCCCCGAAAATAAGACCGAGCCAGACAATCAGCTCTAATGCGTCTTTTGGAGCAAAACTTAATATAAGACCCGGTCTTATATTATATTATACCCAGTCTTATACTAAAATAAGACCGGGCCTTATATTAATTTTTGCTCCAAAAGACGCATCAAGCTGATTGTCCGGCTCGGTCTTATTTTCGGGGAAACACGACAGAGCCACCACGAGGGACACAAGGGCTGCTGCAGGATGACGATGCTACAGGAGGCAGGTGGCAGAGGAGAGTGAAAGACACCCAGCTCCTGTGACATCCCCTCAGGTCATCGTCCAGGCTCTGCCTAAAACCAGAACCGCCAGCTTCATTTTTGGCTGCACGAGCCGACAGGACCCGTTATGGACAATCCACCTCAATCTACAAGCAAGAGAATCCTAACTACAAGTCTCTTTGGATAGGGCTACACTATGCCATGCTTTCCTTACTTCCCCTGTGGGTCACTCCTACCCCATATGAATGTAAGAAGTGAGTCCATGGCCTTCGTTTCCGAGGTGGCAAGTTACCGTGAGAGTATTGAGAGCCACTGCGCTGGCCTGGAGCCTGGCGTCGCTACACGAAGCCACGTGAGGCAGGGCTACAGAGTTCAGCCCGTGGCTTAGGTGTTTTTCATGAAAACTAATTTACTTGGGAGGTTATTTAGGGCTAATTTATTTCTGGGGGGAAGGTTAATTTTTGTTTTTCCCTATTTGACTATATCGCACCATCTGACCAAAGTGAACCTAGGACGTCCAAATTGTTATAAATTTAAGACAAGTCAGGCAAATCAGTTTCATCTTCAAAGGCCACGGTAAGAGCTTGGGAATGATTTCTGGGGAACCGTGTAAGAAGATTCTGAGCCCACGACAGCTCAGGAAGCGTGTGCTGCGGTCAGTCACTGGTGCCTGTTACGGCCGGGGAGGTGGGGTGGGGGGCGCTAGCTCGGATGCCATCCCTGGCTGGAAGAAACAAACAGACGAGATGCTGTACAGTCTGCTTTTCAAGTTCCACAAACAACACGCTGAAGCTCATTTTCAGCAACCACACATTTGGGGGGATTATCTGGGCCACTGCCATCGGCAGGAATAACTGTCAATCACCTCCACCCCGACGGTGCCCCTGGCAGGCTCCCCGCTCGTTTCCACAGGAACGCTGCCCAGTCCCAAACCATCTCTGAAACAGAAATAGCGAGGTTTGGTTTCCAGGGCACAGCATCGTCGGGCCTGTCAAATAAAGACAGAAAGCAGCAGGGGCAAACCAGACGGCATCCGGAGGAGGCTGTTTCCCTGCCGGGTGGTGCCCCGGTCGCCCATCTCAGGGTCTACGACACCGGCACCAAAGCACACACTGATCTACCGGCCCCCAGCTGACACGCTCACCCCCTCACTCTGAAACCTGTGTCCAACTGAACTGACACAAAGTAGCTGCAGCTCCGGCACCTTTCTGAGCCCTGACGTACGACCCGAGCATTCACCTGGGAACCGGTGAAACGTTGCAGGAACACTGTTATGTCGCAGTATTTAATCGTGACTTATGGTGCTTGATGCAGTTTTTGGTACAGTCTTTATTCAGCTAAGAAAATTCCCGTCCATTCCTACAGCTAACAGTTTGAGCTATTGGTATATCCACTTTAAAAATCAAACGGTCTTATGTTTTATGAGACGTGTTATTCAGATGTTTAAGAGACATTCAATTGAAATGATCATGTTACACAGATCCAGTGGTTCTCCTCCAGGGGAGTCTGCCGCCCAGGACAGTCTGCAATTTCTGGACATAGTTTTAATTGTCATACCAGTTGGGGGCCGGTGCTTTGACAGCTAGTGGGTGGAGACCAGGGAAGCTATTAAACATCCTCCAGGGCACAGGATACCCCCCACCTTTGGGAAAACAAAGAATGCTCTCTTCCAAAATGCTGACCGTGCTGAGATGGACACACCTGTGCTGACAGATTTCCTAATGCTGGTGCTGACGTCCTTATGTTGAACTCCTAATGAGTCAGATTCCCACATAAACTCTACTTGGTCATATTTTTAATGTACTGCTGGATTTGAATTACTAATATTCGACGTAGGATTTTTGCACCTACGTTCGTAAGTGATCTGAGATACATTTTTCTTTGTTTTTGAACTACAGTCAAATTTTGTCATCGGGGCAAAGGTATATTCAGAATAGTTGGGGATCTTTCCTCTTTCAAAATTTATCTTTTAACTAACAGGCAGTGAAATTCCCTCTTTCATTGTGTATTTCTACGGATTTTGACAAATGCATAGAGTTGTGTGACTACTACAAAGTAAAGACACAGACAGGGCTGCCACCACCCCCGCTGCAAAATAATTCCCTTCACCCGTCTCTTCATGGGCAAGTCCTCCCTCAACTTCCTGTCGTTTTTCTTGTGTGTGTGCTTTTTACTGTATTTTAAATTACAAAGTAATTCATGGTCATTGCAACTAATCAAACTCTACAGCAATGTTAAAAAATGCTTTTCTACTTCCCTCTAATTCCCACCCTGTACTGACACTAACATTTACATTTAAGAGAATATTTACGTATTTGGGGTTAGAAATCGTCCTATGCTAGAGACCAAAAAGGAACATCCATACAATTTAAACATTTTTGTTGGTGCAACTCAGCATGAACAAAACCAAAAGGGACACACACTGTGCAGTATCAATGCAGAGAAATGTCACCGAGCCACAACAGGAGGAGAGCACCCACAAGTGAATAAGATAAAGACCAACAACGTGATATAAAAAATTAGCCATGTTTTGTTCTTCAGATTCTACACATAAGTCAAATCACAGTATATGTCTTTCTCTGTCTGACTTATTTCACTTAGCATAACACCCTCTAGATCCATCCATGTTGTAGAAAATGACAAGATTTCAATTTTTTTTAAGGGCAAGTAATATTCTATTGTACATACGAATCACCTCTTCTTTATCCAGTCGTCTACTGATGGACACTTAGGACGAAATAAAAGCACAAAAATATTTTGGCTACTGTATGAAACAAAACAGAAACGGACTCATAGACAGAGAGAACAAAGTGATGGCCGCCAGATGGCAGAGGGTTGGGGGGATGGGTGAAAACGCGGACGGGATTAAGAAGTACAACTTGGCAGTTACAAAACAGTCACAGGATGTAAAGTACAGCACAGGGAATATAGTCAATAAAGTTGTAGTAACTCGTATGTATGGTGTCGGGTGGGTACTAGACAATCAGGGGGAATCACTTCATAAAGTTCTATAAATGTCTAACCACTATGCTGTACACCTGAAACTAATGTAAAATAATATTGAATGTCAACTATAATTGAAAAATAAAAAAAAATTAGCAATGGATTTCAACAGACAAGTCAGAGAAGAGGCCAGTATCCATCTGAAAAATGCTTTGCTTTATTAGCAATCAAGTACATGCAAACCAAAACCCCAAAGATAACACTTTACCCCGTCAGATTAGCACGAAATAGGCTGACACCAAGGTCTGGGAAGGTCGGTGGTAATAAGTGCTTTTACAAAATGTTGTCAGACAAATGAATTGGTTTGACTTTCTGAAAATTAATCTGGTATGTCTGTCATCAAAAATTCACATATTCTTTGACCCATATATCTCACTGGGGAATCCATCTACAGAAATAAAAGCACAAGTATGTAAGTGTGTACGCAGAATCACTCATACTGACAAAAATATTGGGACGGGACTATCCACTTCAGTTGAATAAATTATGGTAAAACTATTCTGGTGATTATTATGCAGATACTTAAAAAGGAAAGAATTCAATCTGTCGGTCTTGATCTGGAAGAATATACAGGATACATTTTTAAGTAAAAACAATAAGTAAATCCCAATTTATTTAAAAAAAAACACCGAGCACACATACAAACACTCACTTAGACAGCTGTGGCTGACACTGTAAGTGTGAAATGATATCGTCTGATAATTCCCTTCCTTGCTTCTTCCTCTCCTGCATGTAAACACGAAAAGTGCTCTGCAGATTTGAGTTGAGCCAAGAAGGAGAATAAACCACAGCGGAAGAACGTGACTGGCTGTGTTGCCAGTCTTTCCCCTGGTGACGATGACTGTCCCTGCACTACCTTGTCACAGAACGCATCCTCTCCTCTGGGACATTTGGTGACATTTCTCATTAGGGCCATGATTCTTCCAGAGTTAGGTTGGCAAGTAGATTTCGTTTCAAGAGCTGAATTCGGTGGACTGGTGCTGGCTGCCTGGGCCATGTCAGGGTTCGGTGGGGGGTGTGACGACCCCTTGTCAATGTTTTCCACAGGCTGGGGCAGGTGCTGGTGAACGAGAGTCAGCAAACTGCCAGCCGACGTCTAGATGCCATTCGAGCAGCCCTTCTGGGACAGGAAACGGAAACACAGTCCATCAGGGCAATCATCCCAGGCACTAATGTGGCTGAGCACTTACAAAATGTCTGCATCGATAAGTACTAACGACCAACATTATTTATGGTAATATCCACTGACTCGAAACAGAACTACGTCACCACATGTGATGAGGAAAGACCATTGCGTCCCAATTTTAAAAAAAGATTTATTGCCAATCAGAGCAATTTCAGGCATGACATTTAATTCATTAAAGCCAAACAAAACAGATTATAAGTGTGAAATTCCTTCCATTTTAAACAGCCTCATCAGTAGGTGTGCTGGGCAGCTTGGGGTGAGAACATAGTTGACGTTTTTTAGGAAATTACATAAAACTTTTCTAGCCTTTTTAAAATCCTCTCTGCAAAGATGTACCATGTTCTGAGTATTGCATTTGTTGGGTATGGGTGACAGCTGACTGGTGATGCAGACAGAAACCTGGAAGCATCTCTGCAGATGAGACGGCTTCCTTCCCAAGCAGCTACTTGTTGGTCTTTCCACTTGTGTCCGAGGCGTCGATGACAAACCTTCCACAGGCAGGAATTCCACTGTGTTTCCATGAAGCTTCCCAAGAAAGTGATGGTTTTCTCCTGAATTCACACCAGGAATAGAGGCGTTGAACACTAAGGCTGACTCTCCACCAAAACACCCCAAATTTCTGCCAGGCTGCCATCTTTCCCTTGCCTCAACCTGATTTTGGCCAACAGAGGCATTTTCTGTTCTCACATGATACACTCTTTACCCTTCAGGATTTCTCCAGCTTTCTAACAACTCATCTCATACGTACGTGAAGAATTCTTCACTTTGAAACTACTAGGAAGTTGTGTTTTTTAAAAAAAAATATTGAGTATATGTGGAATGTTGATGTACATGGCTGAATATTTAATTCAGCCATTACTAGTATACATTTCGATTCTCTAAATTAAAGTTACTGAACTGTGCGACCACCATCCTAGATCAAGTTGAGGACATTTCCATCACCCTAGTAAGATCCGTCACATCCAGTTCCCGTTCAGCTCCATACCTGCCCTAGGTCTCTGCCAGCTATGCATCCACCTCTGTGTCTGCAGATCTGCATTTCCTGAAGGTTCACAGAAGCGGAAGCATGCAGTGTTGGTCTCTGGTATCTGGCTCCTTTCACTCGGGATCATGGCTGGATGGCCATCGCGTGGGAGCAGACGCCGCACTCCACTCCACCTCAGGGCTGACCAGGGTCCCGCCATCTGCACACAACATGCTGTGCAGAGCCGAGCGTGTGCACAGACGCTGTGCTTCCCCAGCGTGCAGCTACTGTGATAACGGCACCGAGGACCTCCGCCTGCAGGTGCTGTGGGCACACAGCGCCGTTTCTCTAGGGAGCATGGCCAGCACGAAGCCGCTGGGCTCCCTGGTGCGTTTATGCTGAACATTCTAAGGAAATGACAAAGCTTCCCAAGTTGCTGCACCATCTTCTGTCCCCACCAGCAGGCAGGACGGTCCAGTTCTCCTCACACGTGCACTGCGCGTTCACGCTTTTCGATCTCTGCTCCTGTTCCATCATCACAGAAGCTTTTATCCTCCAGCTGATTTTAATCTAATTGACACTATGAGCTTACTGTCCTTTGAAAACCATGTTGGAAGAGTAAATGGCTAATGCAAAGGAAAGTGACCATGCACCTGCTGACACCCCTCACTCATGCCCTTTTGTCTGAAGGGGAACTTGTTCCTATTTGATGGAGTCGATAAATAGGGGTGATTCTGTCACGTTTCCCTGTGCAGGGGGCTGTGCCAGGTGTCTCAGCTGCCATTTACTGAACACATCCAGGAACGGGCACCCATTGAGGTCATTTTCTGCTTTATTGTGTGTGATATACCAAGACCCACGTGACGTGGCTTTAACTGTCTCTGGTCTACAAACTCGGAGACTAATGTTTGGGGGAGTTCGAGTTCCTGAAGCCACACAGGTGGTGGGCTGACACACGAAGCCTTGCTTTTTCTGTCATGGAGTCTGGGAGGAGGGGTGACAGCTGGCTTACACTTTGAGAAAGACAGGCTGTTGCTGAGTGCGTGCACAGCATTGCAGGGTGTGTGCATGTGTGTGCAGGAGCGTGTGTGATGCTCTCTGTGGTTGGACCTTGTTCTCCTGTCGCCCCCTGGAGGTGGTGTAGCGTCAGCTACTCCTTAATCACCTGACCTGGCAGTGAGGGAGGGCGAGTTTTTCAAAGACAGTTGGGGTTCTACTTCTCAAATAGGTCCTAAGCAGCCACCCCAGTGCCCACTCCGCAGCGGCACTCGTTATGTTCTGTATAACAAATCTCTGTCGAGTTCCACCGCACTTCAGGCCAGAACAACTCCTGGAGCTCAGACTCTGTGTCTGGGACCTTTGTTTCCTGCCACTAATAAGCCGTGTGCAGCTTCAGCACTGCTGTTACTGTTCAACAAGACCACTCATCCAATCTGAACTTCTGAGTGAGCGACGGGAACTACTATTGCTATTGAAACACACCATCGAAATTTGGAAAAGATGAGACTGCATATTTAGGGCCTGAGGCGTACGGCACTCCCTTTACTTCCTAACGTCCTGCTCCCCACATGATGGGGTGGCGTGCAGGTGACAGATGTGGGGACCAAAGCCATCTGGGCAGCACTCAAGGCAGGTTGCTGTGACAAAATCATCCAGGGGCTCAGGAGCTCTGAGATGGTCACGGCACGGCACCTGAGACACAGGGAGACATCACTGGCTAGTGAAAAATGTCCTGACCAACATGCAAACCCAAAGGGTCCTCGAGCTGGTGTCAAAGTCAAGCTTAAGAAGCATTTCATTTGCGTCTCAAATGAGTACGCGCTCTCTCCCCAGAAATCACCTCTTCAGTAGCTGCACTAGGCAAGTGGGACACTGTCTACAAAAGCGAGCATCTACTTCCTGTCCCACTGTCCTGTCCTGTCTGTTGACACTCCACTCTGAGCTTCCCTCTGTAACTGTCATTACGATTCAAAGCAGCGGGCAGTATGTCAGCTTGTCTCTTTTCCTCGGTGAACGCCATGGCTGCATAACTGGCATGACCGCCCATCTCTAATGGCATCCAAATGTAAGCGTAAGACACCTACCTAATTAACAGCTGGCCTTACAAGACTTTGAAGGGTCCCGATGACAATGAGCGCTCAGAATCCTGCTCAGTCTGAGAACCACACACAGTGTGTCTGAAGGAGACAGATGTAGGTATGTGTCACCACGAGCTCCCAGGGCTCACCAATAAACAGGGTCAAGTGTGTGGGTGTGGGCTGCAGATTCCAGGAGGGAAACTGCGTTTGGCTAACAAGCACGCACGTGGCTTCTATTAGGTCCAAACATTATAAAAGTGTAGGGTATTCAAAGGGAAGCGTTATGAAGCCAGGGGGCGTGATGCACGAGAGCTGAGATCGGAGTGACGCTAAGCTTGGGTGGTCGGCATCCTGGGTTCGCAGCCCAGCTCCGTCACTCACAGACTGTGCATCGTTGGGCGCAGTCCTTAACCTCCCTGAGTCTCTGTTTCCTCAACTTGAATTGAAGATAATCATGGCACTTATCTCCCAGGGTCTTTTTTTTTTTTCTCAGTACTGAGATAATATATGCAAAATGATTGAGTTACTATTTTAAAGATCACAAGCTTGAGGTGGGAGCTGACTTCAGCAATGTGTTTACAATACACCGTGATGACAACACATAAGGAGTAGGAAGGGCGCAGCCAGCTGGGGGTGGCTTCCAGGGACGGCATTGCTTCACTGGTGTCGACTTGTTACCAGGAATTCTCCCCGCAGAGAAAGGAAGACGGGAAATACAGGCAAAGTTGCAGCATGTGCGGAGGCGTGGAGACTGCCCAGTGGACACTGCATGTTCTGGAAGGGTTCCAGGTGGCTGAAACAGGAAACACGCGACGGAGTGCCTCAGGCGAAGCTTCTGGGAAGACAGGTGTAGACCATATGGCGAATGACCTGAAAATTCACATTGGCTGTTATGAAAAGCAGATTGAACTGCATTCTCCGGGGACCCGAGATTTTGAATCCGGGTGATAAATGAGTGTTTCTTAGGAAGGACAAACCTACTCTTGATGTGGAGAACGGATTCGAGAGAAGGGACAGTAGAGGCAGGGAAATTATTTAAGAAAGGTCACTGCAATTGTCCAGGCAAGAGACGCCGGTGGGAGGCACAGGTGTGGGAGCCGTGGAGCGGGCCGGCCACACACCACAGCGAGACGGACCTGATGGCCAGAACGGACACCGGAGCAGCTAAAAGCACAGCCTGCAGAGTCACACGAAACCTCGTTCAGCTCCTGATTCTCCTGATATAACTCCGTGTGGTTATATTACCACGCCCGCTGATGCTGTTTCCTCATGTCTAAACCGGAGCTAACTTCAGGGACCGTTTTTGAGGCCCATCATGAGAATCAAATAAAAGGACACACAAAGAGGCGTCAGCCTGGTGCCTGCTGTGGCTACTGCCGACTGCATTCCCGCCGTCCCTGGGATGACTGAGGCGACAGTTGAGGAGAGGAAACGGTGCCCAGTCCTCCGGCGGAGGCTGTCTCAGGGCGCTCGGGCTCAGAAGCCAGCCCTGCACCCTCACCGACTTCCCGGGCACATGGAGCGGCACGTCCCCACGGCCCTCCTGCTGCACGTGTAATACACACCGCGGTTTGGAATCAAGCACTTGGGTTTGTCCCGCAAAGGGAAGCAGCGGGACCACCAAACGCTGCCTGTGTAGCTGTCCACACTGAGTCCTCTTCCTCTGCTCCCTGTACGGATACATCAACGCCAGAGCTGGGTTGTCCCTATTTATCTGCCCCCCCATCCCCAGCTGCCTCTCTGCCCCCCAGCTCCACCCCCTCCTTCCTTCCCTCTGCTTGGGGACCCTCACGGGCTGTGTGTCCCATGGTGAGAGCACCGCCGACGGGCCCCTCTGCCAGGGCTCCAGCTCCAGCTCTGCTCCGTGACACACTGTCCCCCGGAGCTCCTGCTGCCGCTTGCCCCTCACCTGGCCTTTCATCCTGCCCACACTCAGGAAACAATCTTTCCACGAAATCCTCCTGGGGCCCTAAATGAGTGTCTCTTCTGTTCCCCCAAGACCCAGCTGTAACAACAGAAAATGGGGCAAAAACTCAGTGGGCTGGTTAATCTTTCAGAGTAAGTCTTCCCTCTCACTACAAAGGGTATTAGAGTGGGCAGAGGGTTGGCTGTACTGTTCTTTTCTTTTCTTTCTACTGGGGTTTGAGTCCACTGATAATGACACCATGAGACACAAGTGGACGTCATTACACTTTTCTGTCTTTTCTAACAAAAGAGCTTCTGAAATGGTTTAATCAGATGCATTGGATGAAGGATAATTACACAGTGAGACTCCGGGCATCACACAGAGAGAGCAATGCATCTGGAAGAAACGCTAAGGAAATGCGGTCCTATGGGGATTCGAACTCACACGCTTCCAACCGGGACTTAGATACTCCAGGGAGGGGCGCCTGGCTACAGACAAAGGTCAGATGGGGCACCTTGCAGGTGCTAAATTCCTCCCCAGAGCCCCCACGTTAGTCCCCACATTCAGCAGATGCTGCATTACAACCGGAACTGAAGATACACAGATCAGCTCACAGCTTCTGCCACTTGGACCCAGTGGAGTGGAGAGAGGTGACACCCAGCCAGGGGCGGGGGTAGAAGGCTGGGTAGATAAGACCCACTGACTGAGGGATGTTGGTCCTGAAAGGCAGCTGAACACCTGTGGTCTCCACTCTCTGTTCAACAGAAAGGAAAAGCCATTTTTCTCAATTACTAAGAAAAAGCCGAAGGCGAGCTTTTGCTGTCTTAGGTCTGGGGCATAACAGGCTTCCAGAATTAGCACATCAGGCTCTGCTCAGCGGGTGGTAATGGCACCCGAAACACCTCCTCTGTGTTCCCTGAAGAGCTCCAGTGACTTTCCCTTCACCTTGGTTCCCTGTGACACTCAGCTTGATGAATGTCTCGGCTGCTCAGCAGATCACCTGGAAATGAAGGGGCCCAGACAGGCAGTCCTGTTGGCTTTCATGAAGGGATCCGTTCTGCAGTGCACATCAAGAAAGCACGTTTGTTCAGGGACCAGGTTTAGAACATTGGCTCCTCATCGGAAACGCTTTCCTTGCTCACTCTAAACAACTAGTCAAGCTAATTCAGTCACTGACCCATCAAATGTTGTCTGCACCCGGGTAACTGTCCTTGGTGCTGGAGCCACACAGGCAGACAACACAGACGAGAGTCTGTCCCTCATGAAGCTTCCACGAGGGTGGGCGGGACACACCATAAACAAGAGTAATTTCATTTCAGATAGCAATCCGTCCTCTGCAAGATGCGACTGGCACGGCACAGGTAGTCCAGAGGGCAGGGGAAGGGTAAGACTCCATGCAGTCTAGTGCTTCTGAATTCTGGACCAGTATGAATATTTGGGATTGGGAAAAGAGAAATGAAAGTACCCAGGAATTCTTGGAGGACTCCTGAAATCACATGTCTTCTGTACACACTTCCAACATTCTTCATAGCTTTTACTCTGTACTATGGATAAAGAAAGTGTGTTTAATAAATATTAAACTGAGTCACACTTCCCGATAACTGTAGCCTATGGTGAATATTCTGACACTACAAAACAGCAGCGAACATCGCGGAGTACTATTCAGATAATCTGACACCAGTATGTCCCCCAAGGGTAACAGCTGCTCAGAATCAGGTGTCAAAATTGCCAACTCAAGGACTTCTTTTGCTTCCAAGATGTGTTATTTCCTGACGCACCACCCTGAGGTTTTGCATCTAGTGCCACTACATGTACAAACGTGTCAACATTTCTTCTATCAGCAATAACAACTCACTGTTAGCAGAACACAGGGCCACTGGCAGACGTCAGGACGTGGCCACAGCTGTAAGCAACACCAACCAATCAGACTATGGCGGCTTCACTCCTGCTGGGGCCTCAGGGCTCCAGACGCCCACCTGACCCCTCAGGGCTCCATCTCGTTTTCTTCTTTGACGTCGGTGGATTCTTTTGAACCAGGACGTCTCCATGTAGATTTAATACTTGCATCAGTACTGTATTTCTTTTCCACAATTCCTCCACTGATTTTTCTCAGGATTCAGGATTTGGAAAAATCAGATGTGTCTGGAGGCGTGATGGGAAGAAATCCTGCACAGGAGCCCTGACTCGTGCTGCCTGAGTCTGAGTGGCAGCTGTGCCTTTTACTGGCACATGCCAGCTTTGTGGCCCTGGGATGGTAGCTGACCTCTTGTGTGTGACTCCATTTTCTGACCTGTGAAAGGACACGGGGTTATGGGAGTGCAGTGAGATGAGATTCTTTAACATGTATGAAGCAGTCAAAACAATGTTTGGTATGTAATCACAGCCAACAAAGTCAGCTCTTGTTAACGAAGGGACAGTGGGGGTTGCCGAGGACCACATACAGACCACCAGGTGGCTGTGGGAAGACTCTGTGCTGTGAAAGACTCATTTCTTATGTGTTAGTGTGTGTGGTTAATCAGTCCTCATGGGACTGAGCTTAACCAAGAGGAGAAAGGCACAGGGAGAGCGACGCAGAAAGAGGCTGCAGACGATCGTAAGACCTGGTTTGCCGCTGGGCATGACGGTCATACCTTTCAGACGACTGGCTACAAAGGCAGACCTAGCTTGCTGGGGACGGAGAAACGCAAGTGCAGTTGAGAAGCAAATGCAGGACTGGCTTTCACTGGATGTCAAGTGCGCATGAAACGAGACAAGGGCATATGGGCTGGCCAGATGTGAGCGGGGGTGACCCCTGAAAAGGCTGTGGGCTCTCTGGCTGCCACACTCACTGGTAGAGTTAGAATTACGGTAGCGCTGGAAGTTTTCATGCCCCTCTGCTGAGAGGGGGTGGGGGTGGTGGGTGGGGGAGGGGGAGGTAGCCACTCAGCAGGAACTGAAAGCAAAGAGGTAGAAGAAATCAGCTGCACGGAGGAGGGGAAGACAAGAAAGCCCGAGCATGGAGACTTGCAGTGGAAGAGAGCTACCGAAGAAGGAAGGTTCCACCCAGGGGAGGCAGCAACGGCCTGGAGGGAAGCCCAGAATGGGGCCTCTGCGAGCAAAGCCAGGTGGGATCTAACCTGAGCTTCTCAGCAGACGATGGCAAATACATCTAAACAGAAGTCAGAGGACAAGAGTAGAGATGTGGACTGAGAAAGCCCAAAAGGCTCCCCTGGTCCAATGGCCTGAGAGGTGAAAAGGGTGTTTAGTTTGTAGACAGACGTAGATGCAGCAGTAGGGAAAAAAGTAAAGAAAACAAAGAGGACCCAGGGAGATGAGAGAAAGTCTGTATCCTTGTATCACACGAATAGGCTCCATCTTTCTTTTGACTCATTCATTTGTCTTCTTCGGGTCTTCACATCCATATGGAAAGTGTGGCTGAACAGATGCATGAGGTCTTCTACAGAGACCAAGAAAAGAGCACCGAGAGACAGGTAATTGATAGACAGAGCTAGGTAGATACATACATACCTGTGCACACATTCTTAGCAAATATGGGAGGTTCCGTTCAGGAGGACTCAGCAAGGAGGCATTACAGGACAGACATGCTAGGGACTCCAAGAAGTTATTTCATTTGATTCTCCAAAATTCTAGAAGGTAAGTATCGCTATCACAGGTGACAGACAAAACAGTTGAGCAGAAAGAGTAGAGAAACCCATTCAAAGCCATGGAGCTGTGACTTGAGCCGGTTCTGAGTGACACAGAACCCAGGGCCTGTCTCCTAAGGGAAGTCCTTTGACAGAAGGGGTGGGAGGAAAGGAGAGAATTACCAGTGTGGGGTGAAGGGAATGTCTGGGGCGCCATCTCTGGAGAAACACCTTGTTCTGAAAGTTAGTGGATGAGAGATACTGGATAAGAAGCACTTAGGAAATGTATTCCATAGCAGGAGAGAGAAGCAGAGACAGAGACAGAGAGACAAAGCAAAGAGGCAGAGATAGAAAAACAGAGAGAGGGACACATGAGGAAAACCTAAAAGAAAGGATGGCTTGATTTGCATCTTAAACTAGACGATTTAAAACTTGAAATGTTATCACAGGCCGAAAAAAAAAGTGATAGAATCTGAGTTGTAATTTTCACATTTGTGTGATGGAACTAATATGGTGCTTAGGACAGCATTTTATGGCAGCCCTTGCAAAGGAAATTATTACGAAAGCTGTGTGGTTAATAAACACTGTTCACACTGCCACTCTCTCAGCCCTCCGACAAGTGTGGGGCCGAAGCATAACACACCCAATTAATCTTACAGCAGCACAAAATATTCCTCCTGTTAAACAGGAATGGCATCCACAAACAAGGCTCCAGCAATTGCGTTTTGGCTACTCTTGGGGTTAGGGTAATGAAGAACACTTTCGTCCAGTGAATGATTTCAAGTTGATTACAAACAGGACGCTGAGGATGGGAGGTCAAGGCAACAGAGAGCGAAGCCTTCGGATTCCAAGCCTTCCCCATGGCCATGCCTGGGGGTGGGGAGGTGTCAGCAAATAGAGAGGCAGGGTCCTCACCTTGGTTCAGGGAACCCAAGCCAGGAATTCTCAGCACCCACAGCAAACCCCGAGACCTCGAACTGACAAACGTTTGAAATCCTTACTTTAAGGCATCTGATCCAAGGGACACATGAAGGGAAACTGAGTCCAGCCAGCATCACTTGTTCCCAGACAGTCGATCAGATTGTTTTGGACATGAGCTCTGCACGTAGACAGTCCTGTATGGGCTCACACTCTGGTGTTCTCTCCTCCCCGCCTTCTAGCCTTTGAACAAGCACATCCACTTACGAGCTGAGAACGATCTTGGTCAAGTCACATAACATCCCTTAGCCCCATTTGTCTCAGTTTAAAATGGGGATGGTCATAGCATCTCTGTCGCTGGATTAACTTACACTGAGATAGACACAATGCAAGTAAATTGCTTAGCATGTCCCTAGCGGAGAGAAAATACTCAACAAATAATAAATCACTGTTATTACTATTTTTGTTATTATTGTCTTCTGCATGCCTAAGCCAATTAAATGACAAAGACTGACATATCTACTCCCCCATTCAAAGTCACAGGAAAGCTGGTTTGGCAGGGAGGGCTGGCGTGACAGGAGTTGGTGGAGGAGACTTTCTTCTCACATGACAATTTATTTAGCTGAGCCTCAATTAACCATGCCTTCTTCCAGCAGCTGCTGTGAGCCCGTGACTACCTATAGCAGCACTGCACTCGCCAGTGATGGCTATTCCTTAACTCATTCACTCAACAAACATGTATCAAATACATTCCCTGGGGAAGACATGATTTGTAGGCACTTCTGAGTTCTGTCGGGAACACTGGACAGTCTTCCCCAGGAGGAAGGATGTGTATTTCCCCCGATTTACTACGCTGGCTCCTACTTGCCCTCACACATCATTCCCTTAGCCTGGAATACGCATCCCCTCTCTCCCTTGTGGCTTGTGCAGGGAACTCCTATGCATCCTTCAACACCCAGCTCCCATGTCACCACTCCAGAAAGTCTGCTCAGGTACACACAGGGGCGCGTGAACAACACAGATTCTCCACGGTGCCTGGTGAGCTTCTTCCTGGGCTGTAATTATCAACATCTACCCCTTCTGTTGGGTTAACAGCCCTGAAAAGCCAGGAGCTGTCCAAGTCGCTGAGTAAGGAATCTGACAGATACTAGGCACTTAACAAAAAGGTACATTCAATGAATAATTGAGAATAAAATCTAAAATATGCACCCATTTAAGATCACCCTACAAAGAAAATAAGTACTATTTTGAAAGCACTTGAATGGAAAAGGCAGTTGACACAACTCTGGCTCAGGCCAAAATACACTGATCATTGATTCTATTCTTGGGAAATTCAGATGGTGGGTCTCGGCCCAGGCATGGCTGAATCTAGGGTTTAAACTCTGTCTCCAGGACATGCTCGTGGCCCTGCTTTTCTCCGTCTCAATCTTATTCCCAAGCAGGTGGTGAACAGTTCCAGGCGTAAGTGATATCAGCTCCACACCATCCCTGGAAAGAGAGCTGTTTTCCCAAAAGTTCTAGCCAGAATCCTGGAAAGGAATCTCATTGGCCATGTTGGATCATATGACCACCCCAAACCAATCACCGTGGCCCAGGGGATGGGCTGTTCTGATTGGCTGGGGCTGGGTTGGGTGCCCATACCTATCACTAGGGGTAAAGAGTGAAAGGGAGGGAGTTCCCCTCTAACACTCAGGATGCGACCAGCAGAAGAGGATGGATGCTGGGTAGCCAGAGGGCAGGCTTCCACCTCACAAACCTTATACCGGAAATGGGATGTATCATGGGAATTTGGAAATGTTGCCAGGGCAGGCGTGTGGAGGCCAGGCACTGGCGCGTGGCCTGCCAGCCAGAAGAATTTAGACATGGAGACGGGATTCGTAGGGAAGGCCTGGCAGGGGACCCGTAGTCCAGTTCTGTGCTTCACCGACTATAGCAGACTAAACGTCTGGAAGTACAGATGAGAGCCGGCTCCCAAAGGCCTTGAATGCTGGGCAGCAGGAGCTGAATTTTATTCAGAAGGCAGTGGAGACCACTGAGGTTTTTCCTTGGGAGGAGGCTGAACCAGAGTCATACTTTAGAAAGACTAATCAGGCAGCTGCATGTAAAAAGCGCCGCACTGTGTGGATGGAGAGAAAGCATTTCAATAGCCCAGGTTACAGATAACGAGGGCCTGACTGTTCTGAGAAGACAGTACACGGGCAATCAGATTCCGGAGCAGCTGGGGACGGAAGCGACACTCCTGAAGTGTTTTCCTACCCAGGTCAGCTCCCCCGCTTCAGGCACTCTGCCTCTGGGGATCGCATTGAGGGGACAAAGCAAAGACATTTTCAAATGCTATCATTACGGGCATTACACAACGCTGCATTTTCCCCTCTGGCTCCTGCTCCGAAGGCTGCTTTCTCTTCTAGAGAGAAGAGGGCAGCTAAGCAATGCAGTGCAGCCCCATCTCAGTCTGTGGCAGCACGGCCCTGAGGCCCAGACCAAGGCCACCTGCGGGGGACTCCGCTGCAGGCTGTGACGACTGGAGACGCACAGGCAGAAAACCACACCCTGGATGGTCTCCCCAACACACACACACTAGCATTCATTACTGCAGAGGAGACACGAAAGACCCCGATGCAAATGTCACCCACGCATCATTTCTGCACCATAGGACAATTACACAAACAACTTACCCCACCTCCCGCCTCGGAAAGTCTCCAAAGCGGCTGCCAAGGCCCCAGAGAGCTTCAGTCACGACGTTTGGGTTCTTGCTTTTTACCCTTTTGTATTTCCAACATGAAAGTCATGAGACATTAATTAAAAGTGCAAGCGTTTCCATAAGCATCTCCCCCATCAGAGCTTGGTGATGACACTTCTCTGAACAGCCCCCACCCCCTGCAGCAGCCACTTTTCTCTTCCTAAAACACATTTCACATCAGATTCTCCACAAACTGGTCTTGCCTGACAGCTGTATATTTCTAATTACTCCAAGCCGAGGGTGCTTGCTGCATTTTATTTTGCTTTATCTCGACGATTAGATAAATCAAATTTAATGTCACGCCTTTAAAATCTGGCTTCCAGATGGAAACAGATGTTTTGCTTTCTTTTTAAAAAAATATTTTTAATGCATTTTTCAATTACATTTGACATACAATAGTTATATTAGTTTCAAGATGTTTTGCTTTCTTGACGGTGCATGTTTTCATGGGGCCCCCCCCACCCCGATAATAGCAGGTCTCTTAGTTAAGTCTCTTTTTAACATGGCTCCAAGCCTGCTCATCACCTAATTTATTAAAACAACAACGAAACAAAACCTTTCCTCCCTGACTTCATGAAGAAAACTGGCCCACACACAAGGGACCTTAAGATCTACGAAAAAGGGTGTTGCTACATGCCCGAAAAACACAAAATGTTGTATCTACACAGTCATTGAGAGGCCAGATCACTATTTTTTGTCTTCCAGTAGCACAACAGACATTCATTGTCTCAAATCAAGAGGTTAAAAATGCCGTCTGTCTAAACCTACTAAATAGGAGAAGATATTCACCAATGATACATCTGATAAGGGGGTTAATATCTAAAATGTATAAAATACTCATACAACTCAACACTAAAAGAACAAGAAATCCAATTAAAAAATGGACAGAGGACCTAAATAGACGTTTCTCCAAAGAGGACGGACATACAAATGGCCAACAGACATATGAAAAGATGCTCAAAGTCACTGATCATCAGAGAAATGCAAATAAAAACCACACTGAGATACCACCTCACCCCAGTCAGAATGACTATCGTCAATAAATCAACAAACAAGTGCTGGCGAGGACGTGGAGAGAAGTGAACCCTCGTGCAGTGTTGGTGGGATTGCAAATGGGTACAGCTACTATGGAAATTAGTGTGAAGGTTCCTTAAAACATTAAAAATAGACCTACCTTATGATCCAGCAATTCCGCTCCTGGGTATTTATCCAAAAAATCCAAAACACTAATTCAAAAAGATGTATGCACCCCTATGTTCACTGAAGCTTTATTTACAACAGCCAAGACATGGAAGCAACCTAAGTGCCCATCAATAGACAATTAGATAAAATGATATGGTACATATACACAATAGAGTATTACTCAGCCATAAAAAAGAATGAAATCTTGCCATTTGCAACAATATGAATGGACCTAGGGGGTATTATGCTAAGTGAAAGAAGTCAGACAGAGAAAGACAAATACCATATGAGCTCACTTATATATGGGATCTAAAGAACAAAATAAACGAACAAACAAAATAGACACACATTCATAGATACAGAGACCAAACTGGTGGCTACCAGATGGGAAGGGGGTTTCGGGAGCTGGGTGAAAAAGGGGACAGGATTAAGACGTACAAATTGGCAGTTACAGAAATAGTCCTGGGATGTAAAGTACAGCACAGGGAATAGAGTTAGTAATATTGTAATAACTGTGTGTGGTGTCAGGTGGGGACTAGGCTTATCAGGGGAATCACTTTGTAAATTAAATAAATGCCTAACCACTATGCTGTACACCTGAAGCTAATAAAAATAATACTGAATGTCAACTGTAATTGAAAAATAAAAGAAGATAAATGGCTGTCTTTGGTGGTGTCCACGCATGCGAGACATTTTTGCTTCAGAGCCTAGAGATGCCTAAATCAATTAAGGGGATGAACTGTGACAGGATTTCTCCGAGTGTGTCCCCAGCATCACGTCGTTAGAAATGCACGCTCTCTGGGCCTGCGGAATAAGCAAGTCCGGGGGTGGGCTCCGCAATCTGTGAGTTAACACGTCCTCCCAGCGATTCCGACGAGCGTTAACATTTGAGAACCGCTGCTCTAAGGTAACTGAGAAGAACCCAGAGTCTAAAGAACAGAAGGTTCACTGGGTCCTTCCCTGAAGCAACCACCGATCACGTTATCTGCTGAAGGCCCGAGGCATTGACCATCCCACCAGCACAGGGAGAGGGAATGCTGCTGCTCTAGTATCACATCCGCTTTCTTACAAAGCCAGAAAGAACGGCCCTTGCAGGCTTCCGAAACTGACCACAAAGCCTCGGGTTGCAAAGAGCCAGATCCACTGGGGTCCCCACTGGGGCAAGCCTGTGCACAGGAAAGGAGATCTTAGAAAGCTGAATGGACAGACTGTGTGTCTTTACATGGCTTTGATTTCGTTGTCTCTATTGAAGAACAAAACCATGGGAGCACCTCCAGAGCAGACTCAGAACATACTTTGCAATGCGATGTGAAGAAACTTGAAACTGAAACTCTAGGTCTTGGTGAGTCGGTCGCAGGCAAAGCTAACCCCTGAATGGCCGGCTCCCTGCAGTCTTCTCGCTGGGGTGCTATTAACCTTGAAGTTTTCTAAGACCTGCTGAGTGGAAAAGGTTCTGACAACGACGTAAGTGTGAAGCAGGACGGAGGGTGGGAGCCTGGCCCACACAGCACGTGAATGCACCCAGAATCCAGAGCTGGGGACACGTTGGACGGATCAATCCTTATTCCTGGGCAATCAAGCAGGGGAGCCTTTTGAGGTCTCTCTATAGACAGCTCATAAAATGGGGGTATTGATCTCGGGCTAAATTTGTAGTTCTGACTATAAAAGCAATTTGTTTTTGTGGAACAGTCATATAAGATGAATGCATTTGGGTTATTAACTCCAAAAAGAATGGCTGTGAGTAACTGCAAGTCTTCACGGCAGGTTTCTCTGTGAAGTTACTGAGCAGTTTCCACGTGCCTTTTTGGTGTGTGAAAATTATGTTAGGTGCTGGGGTGCCCACCATGACACGTGGAGCTGTGGGTCATAGAGAAAGCGCTCTGAGGGCCTCCGAGTGACAAGGACAGAGGCAGCAGTATGGAAGCTCCTTATGTCATGTCAGGCATATAATCAGGGTTTTGCTTATGACTCCTAACGTAATACATTCTCTGGGTAACTCTGTGTGTGGCGTAATGGGGGCTTTATGTCCTTATTTTTCAGGTGAGGACAGGATTGCTCACAGAAGTGATGTAACTTGTCCAAGGACACAGGGCAAGCCAAGGAGGGGACTCAGGCCTGTCTGTCTCTCATACCTGTATCCCCTAAGGGATATTGTGGAAGCACGCATGGAGAGTTCCAGGTCATGTGGCAACATGCAATGATTTGTATGATTAGAAACAGCTTCTTACATTTACTAAATCAAGTGTTCTTCCATCTGGCTAAAACTGACCCATACGTTGTCCTAGCACTTTTTGTCCCTAGAAAAGCAGAGGAAGATTGTCATTTATGGTGAGAACTGAGGTAACCATGGTGTGTGTGTGTGTGTGTGTGTGTGTGTGTGTGTGTGTGTGTGCAAATGACCAGAGAAACTATTCTGAGAACTAATGCTGCCTGTGATCAGATGCAGAGAGGACGAGGACGACTTCCCAGGTTTTACATGACCAGCTGACCCACAGCCACGTTTATATTATTGGGTCTCCCTGCACAAACGTCGCATAACTCCCAACACTTGCTCTCTCTGCCTGTGGGTGTTCCCACGCGGCCCAGGTAACAGAGCTGCTTCGGCGAGCAGAATCTGGCCAGGTGCCTCTGACCTGCATCTTCCCATCGCCACCTGGGGCCAGTGGGTGCCATATGCCACTCAGCTTTCTGCTAATGATCACATTCTCTAAACTAATCAAGAGCACATATCTGGCTTGTCCAGTTGGTTGAAATACTGCCTCAACCTTGACATTTTGGGCCAAAGAATTCTTTGTGGTGGGCGGCCGTCCTGGGCATCGTGGGATGTTTAGCAGCATCCGTCATGACAACCAAGTGTGGCTCCAGTCCCTGCAGAACGCCCCCAGGCTGAGCACGACAGCTGTAGGACAGGGTACGTGGTTTCCCTGGGGAGTCACATGAGGAGAAAGCCAGAGCCCTTTTGTTGTGACGAGTCCTCCTGGCCTCTGTAAGCCGGGCATGCTGAGACGGCACGTGTTAACTCTCCTGTATGCCCAGGTCTGGACATAGAGACCAATAAACGAGGCGATTTTTTTACTTAAATTTTATTGTGGAATATTGGGGGACGGTGTGTTTCTCCAGGGCCCATCAGCTCCAAGTCATTGTCCTTCAGTCTAGTTGTGGAGGGTGCAGCTCAGCTCCAAGTCCAGTTGCCATTTTCAATCTTTAGTTGCAGGGGACGCAGCCCACCATCCCATCCGGGAATTAAACCGGCAACCTTGTTGTTAAGAGCTTGCGCTCTAACCCACTGAGCCATCCGGCCGCCCCACTAAGCGCTTTTTTAAGTCTTGCCTTTTCTTCACTAGATCTCCACCCTCTATCCCAAAAGTCTCCCCTCCTCTTAAACCTTGCCTCTGCTTTAAGCTCTATGCTTGGAGAGATTCTGATAAAATATATTCAACCAAGGAAAATGAAACTTACAAGGCTGATGTTTGAAGTGGTCTTTCATCTTTGGAAAGTTCAGAACATGCCGGCAAGAATTTCATTTGGAAATAGGCCAAGGTACATAGGGGTTTCTCTCCATCCCCCACCCCAAACCTTCTTTCACTTGATGAGAGAGAACTTGGGCACTCAAAATCTCTCTCTCTTGGTTTCAAAATTAACCAGGTACATAGATCTGTTCAACACAGATTGTTCTATACGTTCCTTGATATATGAGCATCTTGCCCTGAATCATATCCTCTTTGAAACCCCATATTCAATCATTGCTTTAGGGGCAACTGCAGAATTATGGATTTCTAGGGGCTAGAGGAAGGTTCTTGAACATTTGATAATTAGATAAGCATCTGGTAACCCCGTCTCTCAACCGTTTTCAGAGAGAAAGGGAGTATGGATCTCCGGGGACAGGAGGATTTCACGAACATTAGAAGTCAGATGTGCTCAGGGTTGGTGAGGGCATGGGGAAAGGGGTACACCTGGAAGACCTTGCTCAGATGCAGCAGACGCGCCCCTAGACCCAGCAATCCACTTCCAAGGTGCACCCAGAGCGAGTCTCACGCAGGACCACAAGCGACACGCGCAGAGACGTCTGTGGCAGCACCGTTCGTGTCGCCAGCCTCAGGCCCTCACTGGGGAACGGGCTGGCACCACATGGTTCATGAATATGATGGAATATTATGCCACGGTTAGAAGTAACGAACCAGAAGTACACGCAGCGGCGAGATGATTGTAAAGCACGGGGCACGTGAGAAAAGACGGGATCAGAGCAAGGTCTAAGGTACATTTGAAAAGTTCAGACGTCAAGAACAGGTGGTCCCAATGGAACTAGACCTGGAGGAAGGGCTTAATACACAAAAAGACCCCACAGAACTAGACAACAAACAACCCTACGAAAGGAGAAAAAAATATACAACGATGTACAGAAGAGGAACTTTGATTAACCAACAAATACATGAGAAGATGCTCAATCTTTTTTTTTTTTAATTTTATTTTATTAAATTTATTGGGGTGACAATCTTACTAACGGAAAGGAAACGGGAATTTAAAAGATAGCAGTTTTCACCTATAATATTGTCAAATTGAAACCCATGAACACTTCACTATGGACACTGGGCTAGTAAGTGAACTCTCTCATACATGACTGGGAGGGGTGGCAATTGCTGCATCTTTTGGGAAGGTCATTTGTCCATGTTCATGAAAACAAAACTGCATCTATCTTTGACCACGTAAGTCTGCTCCTTGGTGGCCCTCAATGAGCCATTTCAACCAACATTCACAACATTCTGTACCCCTATGCACATGCACACACATAGCACACGTGTGTACACGCACACACACACACAGACACACAGAAACACTGGACTGACCACATGACTTGCACTGGCCAATGGACCTTGAGAAGGTATGATGCATGCAAAGTCTTGAAAAGTGCTGTCATGCTGAGTTTGTCTTCTTGGATCGCTCCCTCTTGGAAACTGGAGGTTATCGTTTTGTTAGAGACGCCAAACCAGCCACGCAGAGACCATCTGCCTGAGAACTGAGGAGCACAGCGGACCAGCCAGAACGAGGTCCCAGCCACACAGCTCCTGTAGCTGTTTCTGCCCGCCCTGCCCCCCCCCCACACCCGGCCATTCATCAGTCCCAGCTCATCAGATGCCAGCCATCCCCACCACAATGAACCACAATGTCCACCAACAGAGGAAGGATGCAATGACTCGTGCCTCATCTGTGCTCCAGAACCGTGTGGGGATACAGTGAGAAAGAGCTGTTATCTGCGATCTGAAGACATAACAAGCTACATTAAGGGAAAAAGCATATCACAGCACCGGGAAGGAACCCAGCTTTGTGAAAATATGTTTAAATCCTCAAAGAAATGCAAAATAAATGTGTACTGGCTCATGGACAAAGAGGGAAACGACACAGGGCTGCTGAGACTGGTTATTTCAGGAGGGTGGGAGGAGGGGTGGGGTGAGGGGGGCATGACTGGCTTTAGATACGTTTTTTTAAAGCCAGTCACTCATTACACATATTACTGCGGTAATTAACGAAAATCTAAGGACGAAAATGGTAGAGCAAACAGTTAAAAAACAAAGATCAGCATCTGTTGAAGGAAAACTTCAACAAAACAGAAAGACAACTTACTGAATGGGCGAAGGTATTTGCAAATGATAACTCCGATACGTGCTGCTATCCAAAATATGTAAGAAACTTACACAACTCAGGAACAAAAAACAATCCAATCAAAATGGGCAGAGGACCTGAACAGATATTTCTGCAAAGAGGACATATAGATGGCTGGGCCAACAGACATATGAAAAGATGCTCAATGTCACTGATCATCAGAGAAATGCAAATTAAAACCACACTGAGATACCACCTCACTCCTCTCAGAATGGCCAACATCAATAAATCAACAAACACCAAGTGTTGGAGAGGCTGTGGAGAAAAGGGAACCCTCATGCACTGTTGGTGGGATTGCAGATTGGTGCAGCCGTTATGGAAAACAGTGTGGAGGTTCCTCAAAACATTAAAAATAGATCTACCATATGATCCAGCAATTCTACTCCTGGGTATTTATCCAAAGAAACGGAGGACACTAATTGATAGATGTCTTGATAAAGAGGATGTGGTATATATGTATAATGGAATATTAAATGAAATAATTAATGAAATCTTGACATTTGTGACAACATGGATGGACCCAGAGGGTATTATGCTAAGTGAAGTAAGTCAGACAGAGAAAAACTACCATATGGTTTTACTTATATGTGGCATCTAAAAACACAAAAGTAAAACAAAACAAAAACAGACATAGACACAGAGACCAAAGGGAGGTTTGCCCAAGGGGAGGGGCTGGGGGAAGGGACATCCAGTCAGTAACACGTGATACTTTGCCAGGGGACAGGTGGCTACTAGACTTAGGGCGGTGATCACAGCATAAGGTGTATAAATGTTGGATCACTATATTGCACGCCTGAGGCTAATATAACTAATACAACGCTGTGAACCAACTATACTTACATAAAAATTTGTAAAAAGAGCAGCATCTGAAAACTCACCTATCACCTTCAACCTCTGGAAGAAAGCCCAGGGAACCTGCAAGAAAGCAGTCTTCCTAATTTTAAACACAGTCTCATTTTTCACCAACTTTAGACGCAGATTAATCCTGCAAAAAGTTTCTTTTTTCCACCTGGGTTTTCAAGATCCATTTAATATGGTTATTTGGCTCTTTTCCTAGCATGTTCCATTATACAGGGCAAACATCTGGTTTTCTCTTTGAGAACATATTTCCTCCGTGTGTGTCTGAGAGACAGAGAGAGAGAGAGAGTGTGTGTGTGTGTGTGTGCGTGAGTGTATTATGTCAAATGACCAAACCTTCAGAAATTCCTTTTACTCTGGAATTCAAATGACCTGAAAGCTCAGAAAAGGAGAGACCCTTGTTTTCTAAATATCATTCACCTTAAATAAATGACAGAAGAAAAAACAAACCACCCAAATTGCTGTCAGATACCTGTCATTATGATTACTTCCACATGCGCATAGAATCTGGACAAAGTCACACCAGCACGCTTACACTTTCCCTTCTTTGGTCTGATACTGTGCTTCTCAACTTTGCTTCCCATTAGAACCTTCCAGAAGACGTTGACAAAATACCGATCCCTGAGTCCCACCCAGAGACTTTGCTTTCATGTGTCTGCATCCTGGATATCAGGGCTTGGGCAATAATCTTTGGGTGACTCGGATGGACACCCAGGGCTGAGAAATACTGGTCTATGATGAATACAAATAGTAAATATTCTCAAACACACTTAAATTATTCCAATCTTGGCTCTTCTGAATCAATAACAAATCAAATTTCCTTTCACATAGTTTTAACACTAACTGCACTTTTTTATGTTGAGTCATTTGAAAAGTGGGGGGGAAATGTCGTTTCATCTAAAAACCTAGCTGACCAGGAGCATCATTTAGAGTGACTGCATGCACCGCGCTGGCCAAGTGCCTGTCACCGAGGCCGGCGCATGTCCCCACGCCAGATGCCAGGGCACTAGTGCAAACGGACACAAAACACGATGGCCAGGACTGGGCTGTAATTAGGTGGCATTCCGTAGCTCTGCTGGAATATTTCCGCAAGGTTGTAGCGTTTCATCCACAAACTCCCTCCATGAGGCAATCCTGGATGAAAACGCCCCCATTTCTCAATGATTTTTCTAATTTTGTTCGAACTTGCCCAAACTCTGTTTAAAATTGTGAACCTGTCCTGAACTGACCTTTACGCAGTTCTTTCCTTTTAAAAGCAAGTTGTGAGCACTTGACTTACTGCCCCAAATGCACTGCAACCGTCCACCTGGACCACACACTTCTCCAGGGGGCAGAGTTTATCACGCTTTCTCCGGGGTGGAATTAATTCCGCTGGATATAGAACCTTCAAGGAAGTTTGTTAACTAAAAATCACACCTAAACACAGCTCACTCCCATTTATTAGAAATTGTTGGCATGTGCCGGAAAGCACAATACATGAACATTCAAGCCATCTGGGTTGTTTCAGTGTAAGAAACAAGTATGGGTTACTGGGCTCTTGCTAAGTGCAGGTGGGGCTGCTCCTGGCCCATGTTGTAAAGGACCCTGCCCTGTTTCTCCTCGCCGTGAGCCAAAGGGACACGACCACCTAAAACTCGCTACCCCCTTCCAGACAGCATTCTGGACCCAGGTGCGTTAAGATGAGGTAAGTGTGTGCGTGCGAGCATCCAAATGGAAGGTGACCCCAGGAACCACCGCAGAGGCCTGTGGGCCTGAGAAGGGAGGGCGGGGCTCAGGCCCACTGGGGACCTGAGAGAATGCACTGAACCACCAGACAACCCAACTGTGCGTGGGGGCGGGGGGTTGGGGGCAGCTCTGAGTGGTATTAACCTCCCAACACATCCAGGTGTCCCCCATATGAGCTGAAGACGAAACCCCCCAGAAAGTCACAGGTGCTTGCGTTTGGAAGGGAGGGCTGTGGGCTGTGGAGCAGGCACTGTCTGCGTCTGCCATACCAGAACCCTAAAACGTGCTGCCCAAGGGGACCACAACCACTTCTGTGTGGGCACAGCCCCTTCCCTGAGTCCATCCTCCTGCAGGCGAGGCACACGCCCCATGCTCACTGCTGGGCCCAATGGGTGCCCGGGGCACAGCTGTTTGCAGAGGGCACAGAGGGAACTCACTCACGAGGACAGACAGTCCAGATGGGTGTGCCCCTCGCGGCTGGAGAGGCGGTGACGGTGGGAGGCAGATGGGGGACTGTGGGGGGGACAGTCCTCCTGGGGTGGCAGGTCCCAAGGCAGAATCTGGGGCTGCGAGTCTAAGAACTGGGAATCCTGGCCTGCCATCCCAGGCAGTTAGGAATGTGCATTTGTCACGGTGGGAGGACAGAGCATCTTTTATTTACCAGTTTGTCAGCGTGATGGATAACCCTGGGACATGGAGACATATGCTGTGTGCAGCACAGGCTGCTGGCACCCCTCCCACGGCCCCTGGGCCCCACCACTCTGGTGCGTTCAGCCTGACTTCCAACTGCTGAAATCCGCACCCCTGAGCCTCTGGGCTTCTGCTTACTGCGGAAGTCTGCTTTGCTGTCAGAACAGCAGGCAGCAAATGCAGACGAATGGGGCTCCCGGGAGCCACCCCACGGAAAGGCTGATGGGGTTGGATTTAATATCCTTGGCTCAGGTGGACAGCGCTAGGTGGCTCCCCACTGGGGCAGCTGCCGGGGCCACAGCAGTGACAAGCTGAGGCCCCCCTTTCTCTGGCCACATTCCCTTCCTAGTCTCACTTCCCGCCTCCCCGACTGGTATTTCCCTTCATGTCCACATTTGTGCTCAAATGCCTATGTCAGCGCCTGCTCTTGGGAGACTGAAAACCAAGGTGGCATATGGGCCTCCGTTTGTGCCCCGTCTCGGGCCCCACAAAGTGGGGGTGGGCCTGTGATGGGAGACCACCTTGCCCCTCTTCACTCTTCACTACAGCCAAAGGAAGAGGTGGCAGTATGGCCCCCACCTGAAGCCAGTCACGAAACATGAAAGTCACTGGCAAACTGATGACCCACAGACATATCTTGTTTGGCCTGGATGATATGGTCAGTGTTTGAAAACGTCGTCTGAACTCCAGATTTTCTTTTCACCCTAAACCCACAGCCCCATCTAACAACGGGCAGGATCCGTGACCTGTCAGTCCTGTGCCCTATTTGCCACAAACCCCCTTTCCTGTCTATGGCTCCCTCGTATTTCCTACCCACCCCAACCCCAGGCGTCTCATTATATGACCCTCTGTTGACGGCCATGGATTTCTTACTCATTTAATGGCACCAAACTTATGTCAGCTTTCCAGCTCTGGAATCTAGCCATATGGGCCCCAGCTCTAAACTCACCAGATGTGTGACTTCTGATAACCGAGTCTCCTTGAGACTGAGCAGTGAATACCAAATGGGATAACGCACACCGAAAGCCCTCTGGAGAATGCACAATGCTGAACAATGTGGGGTGCAGTTGTTAGCCCAAGGAAACCCCCCCCAGCTGTGTCCATACCCACAGCTCCGTACCAGGCACAGGCACAATACAACAACAGGTATGCATTACATAAGCCACCAACAGCGGTTGGCTGGTCACCAAATCCATTGCTTATTTGTGGCACAACAGAGCTGGACTACATTTCCCAGCCTCCCTTGCGGCACAGGCGACCACAGGACTGAGGCCAGAGAGATGTGAAGGGAAGTTGTCTGTGCCACCTCCGGGCCATCCCAACAAACTTCCCACGACCCCCCCTGCTTTTCTGGCGTCCTTCTCTCCATGCAGATGGTTCTGGAACCTTGGAAGCCTTGTGTTGAAGACAATGGGACCAAACGCCAAGGAGCCTGGGTTCTGAATGTCTGCTGAGTGGAGAGCTGCCTGTCATTAATAGCAATGCCTGTTTGGTGCTACACGAATCACAAACGAAGCTCGTCTGTGCGTGAGCCAGTATCCACTTGGGTTCATCTGCTCACGAAACAAGTGTGACTTCACAAACAGTTTGTAATATCTACAGGATATCAGGTTGAAAAACTTCCTGGATTTAGGCTTCAGTTTCTCCTTTTTTTTGAGTTAAAATTGGTAAGAAGAATTAGCAAATACCAGATTCAAGCCAATTAAGAATAGTTTGAGTTATAAATGCAGTACTTGGAAACTGATTAGGAAATACGTCCTGGGAGACACATTTTCCTGCTCACAGAAACCTCTGAAACACAATGAATTTTTATTTTAAGGAAACATGAGAGGGCTTTTCAGTCCAGAGGGAAGAAATTAGGAAGTAAATTTGTCCATAAAGCGATGGAACATAAGCAGAGAATTCCGTAACATTTCGTTAAATACACTCGCGGAGAAGGGCAGTTGGTGCACAGACTAAACTACAGACAGCTCCCAGTTTTCTAAGTCGCACCGCACTCTCCAGTCATGTGACATCCCCTAATTACGCCTTCCGATCTTCTTTGTGCTGCTTTGCTCATTAGAAGGTCTGTCTTCTCAGAGGTCCAGAGACAATACAGGACACACATCAGCCAAGGCTGAGTCCAGACATCCTCCTGGACATTTCTGCCCTTTCGTGTGATGACAGTACCTTCTCTTTTTGGCACTGGCGCCCTAAACAGTGTGGGGAGTTATCCATCTCCCGTCCTTTAGGTTCACGAGAGGCTGCTTTACCCTCGAGGCACAGAAGTCGGCCATGAAGCAGGCCGGACAGTTGGGGCGGTCCATTCTGCCGTGCGCAGAGGGGCACGTGGCCCCAGCCAGCTCAGGGCGATGCAGACCCAGAACTTTTGCTGGGATGGATAGGAAGTACTGTCGTCCCTTTTCCTGAGCCCACACGGCGGGTCCAAGCCACCACATGGCACTGCCTGACAACAGGGGAGCTGATGTGAAGGACGCTGAGTCCAGCAGTGGAGAAACCACGCCCAGGTGACACCATGTGTGCTCCTGCGCCCAGCTGTACCCGGCGCACATGTGCTCATGAACTTCCAGGTCTTTGAGCCAATGGATGCACGTTCTCCCACCCTGTCCTCTCCCCGTCTCCTCTCTCCCTGTCTCCCTTTGTTTCCCTCCATCCCCCTCCCCCTTCCTCCTTCCTTTAATGTGGTTTGCGTGGGATTCTGTAACTTGCAATCAAAGAGTCCAAAGTAATCCACCAGTTAATGGAAAATATTTTCCTACCGCTACCATTATTAAGAGTCTATAATATGGCAGGCATCAAACTTGGTCATTAATAAACCCACTTTAATGTCCAAAACCATATGACGGTGATCTCAGTTAACATTTATTGGGTGCTTGCTGTATACTGGGCAGTGTTCTAAGCATTTTCGTGGTTAGAAATAGTAATAGACACACACTGTTTAAAACACTCCAACAGTACAAACTGAAGTACAATTAAGTCAGTGTCTCCACTCTCCCAGACCTCACTCCCAAGTTCTCTCCCTCAGAATCAACAGCACGGCCAGTTACTCCGTATTCTGTCAGGAACACTGCATGTGAGCAAATCTGCATTCTAATAAAATGTGCAGACAATGTAGTGAGGGTGTCTGTCTGTAGCACAACCAACACCAGCTAACATTTGCTCATCACAGACCAGGTACAGCTTTCACACCTCATACTGACTCCCTATTTCATCTCCACGACACTCACACACGGAGTAACCCTACGAGGACGAGGACGAGGACGCCCCCCTAGATCTGGGAGGGACGCAGCCAGCTGCCTTCAGAGCGTGAATCCGGAGCACCCATTCTGCTCTGCTGACACGTTCGGGATCGATAAATAACTCCGTGTGAGTTTCTAAGACACTGACAAATGGAAAGGGGCCGAGAGAGTTGGACCTGAGCGTGTGCGGCACGGTGACAAAGGGTGGGTCGGAGGCGCTGAGTCCCTCCCTCAGTGTCCCCTCCCACCTGCCGGCCAAAGGTTTGGGGCAGACACCTGCCAGAGAGTCAGAGCCAGCGAATGCACCGTCACCCCACATCCCTGCCTCACACATGGGGGGAAGAAAGGGGATTAGGAGAGAAAATGCCCATGGTTCGGGCACTGCACAGAAACTTGGGTTCAGGTGGACAATCGGGGAAGCGGCCAACCGAGCAAGTAGGAGGCTGGAGCGTTTCTCCGCTGCCTCTGTGCGTGGAGCCACGGGGGGTAAGCTGTCCGGGTTTCTGTAGCATCCTTGCTCAGCTGACGCGGCACAGAGGACCAGGGGGCTTCAGGAACACGCCCAGGGTCACACTGCCAGGGGAGCTGGCAGTCACCAAGCATTTCCCTGCAGATGGTCACACAGCTGATGTAACTTTCCCAGGAGCCGTGCCCCACAAATCCATCACTCCAGCTTCATTTACCATAAGCAAGCTTAGGCCACCAGGTACAATCTGCCGATGCTTCACCGAGAGGACACGACTGCCTGCAAGCGCCGGGTCTGTCATCGTGAGGTGACAGGTGCTGAGAGCGAACCACCTGCCTCCCTTCTTTCCTGGAGGTGCCACCGCCACGCCCCCCACCACTGGGAGAGAGAACGCATGCTGGACGGACCAGCTGGTGAAGCCTTTGTTTCCCAAACCTGACCCGACCAACCGAGAGCTCTAAGGGCTTTACAACATGAGTGACGTGACCTGGTTGTTTCCACCACAGAGTTGCTTCCGACCTCCCGAGGGCACTGGTTTAAGACCCTTTGAGGTGAGGGTCAGTCTTGGGCGCCTCTGAACTGCCTTCGGCCCTGGGGTGAAAACACCTGCCTCTCAACAAACGTCTGTTGACATGATCACAAAATTACGAGGAGATTCATTTTGACATTTACAAACTCATTATGAACTAAGATAAACAGCAAACACAGTAAGGCCGACGTCTAGAAATGCAATATGAACACTTAGAGAACAATACACATCTTTTGGTAAGAGCTCTGTCTGGAAGCTCTGTCAGCGGAGAAATGAAATTGCTTCGTTCATCATCGTATCCATCACAGTTAGTACAGTATGTTCATAGAATTAACATTTCCTTGAATAAATGTATTAAGCGAATACCGGCAAGATTTTAAAAGCACACTGAGCTATTTAAGGATGGGAGGTGATGTATTTAGTAGCACACCTAAGGGGGAGTTTCAAGGTATATCTGCACTGAGACAATCACCAAGCTGTTTAGTAGAGAATCTTAAAATCAGGAGAGACATTCTGCACCAGTTTTAGTGAGCAATGGGAAAAACATGACTGATGACGGCAAACCTGGCTTGTTGGAGAGAGAAAATAGTTTGGCTGACTCAGTCTAGACCCCCTGAGGCTGAAAAAGTAAGGGCTTAAGCAGATCACAAAGGAGAAAATTATCATAGTCAACGTGGGAAATGATTCTGGCGTGACTAACGATCAGGGTGAGGGTAAAGGTTGGAAATGTCCCAAACATGGCAACAGGCAACTCACCAGCAACAGAGGTTCATGTGGGAAGAAAGAAAAATATGCATCTCAGTAGTAATAATATGATTGTTATTTCCAACTGCAGATTACAGTGGGAACAGGGGGGAAGAGTCATGAAGCACCAGTGGAAGGAGACGAGGAAGAAGAGCCACACGGTCTCCCAGCGCCTTCATCAGAGCGACCCCCCCCCCCCGCTGACCACGCCCAGAACGCAGACGACTACTGAAAATCATGGCGGGCGGGCTATTTTCTGTTTCTCTCCCCTCCGTCCACACCCCCGAAGGTTCATTCTCTGCCTCTACCATTGGCTCACATCAGTGCCCTTGGCATTCAGCCCCAGTTGGCTTTGCCCCTGGGCTTTCCTGGCATGAGAACAGAGGGCAGGAGGACACGTCCACGTCTGTGCTCCATCCCACATGGCTGATGGCGGCTGTATTCCTTCCTAACTCTAGCTTGTGACCCGTGGGGCCTCCTCCGTGACTCCAGCTCTCACTGGGCCTGGTAACACTGTTCTTTCTCCTGCCTTGTGTCCTCAGGCCAAGCGATGGTCATGGCTCCCTACTCTTGTTAGAGTCGGGATACGCCATGCCCCCGTTTTCGCCCTTAACCCTGCCCACACTGCAGTAAGTATTCTCTTGCCTAAAGTTCATTTGAACCCTACGGAATGAATTCTGTTTGCTGCTGGAATCCCGATTCATCCAAAATATTTCAAACTGTTCTATAAGATATTTGAACACATCTGGAATTCCACAGTGACCTGGAAATGTCCCTTGTCTGCGCCTACAAGGAAGACCACTGGCTTGCGAAAGAATGAGAGAAATCCCATTATTTGAGGATCTTTTTTCTTCCGTAGCCACACAATACTGACAAATTGCCCAGGTTTTGCTGTTCTTTTTCCCCTTTGAGCAGTGACAATTAAATAAATAAAAAGAAATCACTCCAGCACCATTCCCCGTGGCTGGGCTTCCCTCGTGACCCCAGAGCGTAAACAGCACACAGGAAGCTCAATAATAAAATCGATTCCGTGGTGTGTCAGCTAATGCGTGTCTCAGGGCACCGTCAGGATGAATATTGCAACAGGTGCGATGAGCCCCAAGATGCAACACAATGACCCCAATCTGGGTGGACAAACACATGCCGACTGCAAATTCCCACATCTTTCTCCGTTTAGAAGCCTACTGGTTGGCTTGGGTCAGAATGCCGGGTTCGGGGCACACGACAATCCGAATACACTTTTAGGCAAATAAAACAGTCCACACACGCTGGGACCATGGACCCAATGACCATCTTCTGCTTGCCTCTGTCAGTTATGGTTCCCGGGGGGCCAGGAGGAAAACCTGATTCCAAGTCGCTTGGGAAGAAGACATCTCACCTAGAATTACCATATGACCCAGCAATCCCTCTCCTAGGTATCTACCAAAAAGATCTGAAAACATTTACCCATAAAGATACATGTGCTCCAATGTTCATTGCAGCTTTGTTTACGGTGGCCAAGACACGGAAACAACCAAAATGGCCTTCGATAGATGAATGGATAAAGAAGTTGTGGTATATATACACAATGGAATACTATTCGGCGGTAAGAAAAGATGATATAGGAACATTTGTGACAACATGGATGGATCTTGAGAGTATAAAGCTAAGCGAAATAAGTCAGACAGAAAAAGCAGAGAACCATATGATTTCACTGATTTGTGGTATATAAACCAAAAACAACAAAAGAACAAGACAAGCAAATGAGAAACAAAAACTCATGGACATAGACAATAGTTTAGTGGTTGCCAGAGGGTAAGGGGGGTGGGGGGTGGGAGATGAGGGCAAATGGTGTCTAATACATGGTGATGGAAGGAGAACTGACTCTGGGTGATGAACACACAATGGGATTTATAGATGATGTAATACAGAATTGTACACCTGAAATCTATGTAACTTTACTAACAATTGTCACCCCAATAAACTTTAATTTTAAAAAAGGAGACATCTCACACGAGGACATAGGACCACGCTATGAAAACTAAGGGTGGGGATATACGGCGACTCCAGAACTAAAGTTAGATGCTCCAAATGGTCGGGCATCTCCTGCATCTCACTTCATTCCTATGTCTCTATCACCTTCTTGTGTTTCTCTGCCTTAGAATACACCTGCCAAATACAGTGAAGCGGCAGCCTGCCTCCACCTATTCATTCACTTAAAACATGTACGGTTTCCTATCATGTGTGTTCTGTTATTCTAGGAGCTGGAGACACTGTGGGGAGAGAAAACGGAGGATGATATAGTTACTGCTCTTATGAAATGTGTCTTCCACTGGGAGAGACGGGCGATACTACTAAAAAAGTTAATTAATTAAATAGAACAGTGTGCTAGAAGATTTATTTTATGTTGTATCTAATTTATTATCATGTAAGTAAGTACCATGATAAAATCACACGGCAGCATGTCTAAGGATCACCTTGGGAGATGGTCTTACATTTGCAAAATTAAAAAGCCTGGACAGAGGCCCTGGTGGCCTGATGAGAGCAGAAGGGTTTCGTCCTGGAGGGATGGGCACAGCAGAGTCAGTACTTCGCATGCAGAATGGAAAGCTACGGCTAAGAGGGCAAGTGTGCTTCAGATATTCTCCTGTATCTGTAACAGAACCCAACGCTCTACCAGGTGACTTTGGTCAGGCCAGGTCAGAGGTCATGTGGGGAGGACGCCGACTTCTGACCTTCTGGCCCCCGAAGGACACACACTGAGCATACATGGGTGGAGTCCCTGGGTGAGATTCGTTCCTAATGCCTCCGGGACAGGCGTCTTCCCCTGCCAGTGACATCACAGGGACAGCAAAATGCAGCAAATGGATAGGAACGAGGTGTAATGCGCCCCTGGAAACGTGGTTTGGGGACCTTCACTTTCGGGGTCAGTAGCGTAAGTTGGAGGAATCTGTGTAGAAAGCCACGAACGAGACCTCGTGGGGAGCAGCCACGACAGTGAGCGTAACTGTGGTCACGGTGGTGAGGCTGGATGTGTATCCTACAGCAAACCACACCCACCTGTGGCCCATGTGAGGCGGTGGTGCAGGTGACCTCCTCTGTCCCCTTCTCCCAGCGTGGCTTCTGGGAACTGCCAGCGTGGAGAGAACACACCGCGGCTTTCCTGAGTTGTCCCAACTGCCGCTGCTGCACAGGCTTTGTGCTTAGCAGCTACAAGAGGACACGTGCCAAGGACACGGGTGGGTCTGCGTCAGACAGCAGGTGACATGCAAGTGCCCGTCGGACCCTGAAGAACAAAGCATGCTCTTCCGGATGTATGTGCTCGGCTGCAGCGGCAACGTGCTCCCCTGCGCTTACCTCCTGGAGCAGAGAGCAGGTCACGGTCAGGAGGGCCGTGCGACGTGCTCCTGAGCGGGGCTCCTCTGGGCAGGGCCTGGACGCTCAGCTCCCCCGTGGCCACCGTGACCCAAATGCCTAACTGCATCTGTGTTATTACACATCTCATCTCCTGCAGATGTGACCCCAGTGCTTGGTGGGCACCTGAGAATATGGGGAGTCCAATGGGTCACAAGGAAACTGGGCAGGGAAAATGAGTTTCCCTTCAAAATTTCATACTTTTAATTACTGTGGCACTGACTTCTTTCCTTTCTACAGTTTCCACTGTAAATGAGGGGACACCAAGCACCCTCCGTCTACCCCAAAAGGCAGACAGGACCACACACACACAAAGAACGAAACCAAAAACTGCAGCATCCAAGTAAAATTAAATTTCAGGCTATAGGAAAAAGTACAAAATGAAATAAACCTTCCCGGATTAAGGGGAAATTCATACTTAAAATGACAACCAAAGTGAAAACCACTTCTCACAGACTGAAAGACTCGAGATCTATCTCCTCAGATTAGAAAAACGAGGCAGGAGACTTTGTGAAAAGGAGGTTTACTGAGATAATCCCCAAAATACAACCTCACGTCTCGAGATGTCTGAGGCTGCAAAGAAAAGGAGCTTGGGGGGGTGGGGGGCACCGTGCCATTTCTCTTTGGAAAAAAATTTGATTATATCAGAGAGATGTGCTCATTTCTCATTTTAAAACTTTCTAAAACCTCCAAATTTCCAGAACATCCTCAAAACGATACAGGGAAAGAACTGCCAAGAGTTCACAGCAGATTCTGAATAAAACTAGGGCTGGCACCCCGGGGGGTCAGTGACGGCAACCACCTCGACCGTCCCAAGGCCTGGCTCCCACCAGCCCAGGCTCAGAACAAAACCCTCAGGACCTCACACGCTCAGTTTCTCCACCTGTGGAAAGTACTCCTGACGTGACGTGATCTCGCCTCACCATTTCTGTGATTTTTCAATCCAAGTGCTGCCGGGGCCTCTTAGGGAGATTGAATATCAAGTATTGGGTAATGGCTTCTCAATTAGGCAAAAGATGTGAAATCACAGAATAACAAATGTTAATGTATTCCCCACTCGAAGCCACAGATCAAGCAAAGAGACACTCAGGAGGCATCTTCCCAAAGACTTATTAGAATGTCTGATATATTCAGTCCCCAAATATAGAAGCCTACTCACCTCAGCTCCTGTACACTGAGTCATTTTAGGTAAATGCTTTTGCACACTGGCTGGAAACAGATGCCTTTCTCCTTGTGCCATTTTTGCAATTCTGTGACACGTAGCACAAAATAAAATCTGAAAAGTGTATACCAATTAACTAGCATAGAGTCTGAACTGTAACCTGGTGTAGAAGACAGGTCTGCAAATGGCAGAAACCCAGGCTCAGTTGGCTGAGGCAAAGCTACATCACTGGCTCACGTGTGTGGAAAGCCCGGGAAAGTGCTGACTGCAGGGGAGCTGGATGTAGGGCTAATGTGGCCAGAGCTCGCGGGCTTCTCCTGCAGCGGGCTGCCCTCCTCTGGGCACGCTTTCCTGACTGTCAGGCCACATTAGGGCAAAGCCATCTGCAGCCCAAGTCACATCTGCCAGCTCCGGGGGAAAGAGCAGAAAGGAGCAAGCTTACTTCCTGCAAAAGCCCGGCACTGATATTCACTGATATTCATAACTTGCTCTCACTTACGGACCGATGGACGTGGCCAGTGGAATTCACTAGATGTGGACCGTGTTGCCCTCCCCTAGAATCAGAGGGTGACATCCGCTCTCCTCTAAGCAATGAATAGGGGGCGGGGGAGTAGTGCTTCCGGCTCACTTCCGGCCTGTCTTTTGCCACCATGAGGGCAGGAATCTTTTGTCGCCTCATTTATTGCCGTATCCTTAGTACCTGTGACACCGCATGTCACACGATAGGCACCCAGCAAGTATTGGACAAGTGAATGGAAAGGGGACTGAATGATGGTCAAAAGCAGCCCTGGGAAATTTGTTTTGTAACTTCCTAATAAGTACGAAGTATCTGGTTGCACTAAGTCAGAGAGAGTTTATGTAATTTACTATTTTCCAATGGCCTTTAAGATCCCTGGGTCACATGCAGCTGGGAGAGGGTCCGAGGGTTCCCTGGGTGCGGACAGGGAGGGAAGCATCTAACAGCAAATGGAGTGTGGACGGATGGAGTGAGGGAGCAGAGAGGAGCCCAAGTCCGTTCATCTGTGTAGGTGGTGGGTCTGGAGGCTCCCGGCAGGAAGTGGGGACCAGAAGTGGAGCAGGGAGGGAGGGCACTGCAGGCAAAGGGAGCGCTCTGCATGTGTAAACGCAGGCTTTGTTTTGAATGGTCTTCAATATTTTATTCACATACTTTAATCTTGAAATGCCCACTGTCTCACAGATGACATTCCACAACACATAACTAGCTCACACAGCTCGTCTGCCCTGAATGAGACCCACAATCACCTGTCAAGTCCACTTCTTAGGGGCTATTGCATCACTCATACCACGACTACAGAGGGAGTTGAAATGTGGGGACAGGAGGATGGGAGACAAGCAAAAAGACTGACACAGGTTTCTGGAAATCCGAGTTCTCACAAGATTCTCCCTTGTCTCTCAGGGGTCCCGTTTCCTGCAAATCCACCTAAAAGCTCAATGACCCTGACGTCTGACACTTGGACATGGTGTCACTGTCCCTGTCTGGGTCTCCCGGGAGCACATGGACTTGGGGCGCTGTCAGCCCAGCTCCCGTGGCTTTCACGCCGCCCCTCACACGCTGACACCTACAGCTCCAATCCAGCGGCTTTGAGCTGGACCATTTCATAGTCTCCTCTGAGAGGCGGGGCCAGCAGTGGGGCCTCACCCCGACTTGGGAGCGGCAGGCAGGGTCTCTGGGGAGAACACAGGGAACTCAGAGCAGCGGGGATGTGGGGGCTCCTCTGCACATGCCAAGCGCTCAGGCTGTGCTGTGCTGGTCTTTTCCATTTGTACAGCACAGCGCAATACAGGAACGCAATGCTGTAAAACTGCAGTAACCCTTGGCGACCATGTTTCTGTGGCACCTCCCACTGGGGGCAGCCACGCGGGCTGAAGGGTTCAGAACGCCTCGCGTGCTATATGTGAGCATCCAGCTGCAAGAGCCCGAATCGCCTGCATGCCTTTCAGAAGGACATGATTTCTTCTCCTCATCTCCAAAGTGCCGCTCGAAACTCTCAGAAGGTCAGCGAGGCCACAGTCAGATGCTCACTTATTTTTAAATGAAATGTATTGGAGTACAGTTTACATATAATAAAATGCTCCCATTTAAAGCATATAGTTGGATGGATTTTTGACAAGCGTATACGGCTGTGTAACCACAATCTCAGCCAAGCTACAGAATATATCCGTCAAGCCGGGAAGTCCCCTGTGACCCTGTGTGGTCCATTCCCTCCCCGACCCAGGTAAGCCCCGCCCTGCCTCCTGCCACTCCTGTTTAGATGTGCCTCTAACAGAACTTGCTACACATGGAACAGTACACTATGTACTCCTTTGTGGCTGGTTCCTTTCGCGCAGCGTTTCTGTTCTTGGATTTTCATCCACGTTGCGTGCATCAGTACCTCACTGCTTTTGATTTCTGAGTCTTCTCCCATGGGTGGAATGTAGAAACGTGCCCATCACGCACCTGATGGTGGATCCTGGGGTCACTGGGAATAAAGCTGCTGAGAACACGCAAGACTTAGTCTGTGAAACCAGCCGTTCCAGCGGAGGTGCGCTAGTTCCCCCCTGGAGTTTAAATGTCTTCCTTTAATAAGTAAGAGCATCGAGCACCCTTTCATGTGCTTATTGACCATCTGTACATCTTCCTTTGCGAAACCTCTGTTACAATATGTTGTTCATTTTTCAACGTGGGTCCTTTCTCTTCTATTCTGGACACCAGTCCTCTGTCAGCAATGTGATTTGGAAGTATTTTCTCCCAGCCTGCAACCTTGGTTTCAGTATTTCAATATTGAAAACAATAATATTCTGTATTTTGTATATTGTTTCCACATCCATCACTACATTTTATCCTAGAAAGAAACTTGCTAAGGAGGGAGAAGACATATTACATCTTACTTTTTCACAGGAAGTAAATAAGACAGAAGAAAGTGACTTATTCAATGTCACATGCCTGTTAACCAACAAATTAGATGTCCACTGGTTTTACCCACACAGAATTCATTCACCGAAATGTAAGCAATATGAAAAACAATGTTTTTGCTCTTTTATCGTTGTTTTTTTTTTTTTTTTAAATATGGCTTTTGATGTTTTTCCGGGGCTGAGAACTGTGCCCGGCACACAGCAGCCACTCAAATCACTGCTGACTGAATTCCTTTCTCCTTTCGGAACAAGACTATGGTCTGACTGATGCGGTTTCACTGACTGGCTATTCCTCCCTCTCCAGCCTGAGACCTAAGTCCCAGCCACAGCAATTGGTCCAGAGAGAGCCACGTGACCCAGGCTGGTCCAATCAGAGTGAATGCCAGGATTTCTGGAAGAACTACTAGAGAAACCTTCATTGTATCTTTGGACTGGACTGGACAAACAGGACGATTAGATGTCGGAATTGTTATAACCCATTGACCATGAAGAAAGGTGAGTCCTTCTGAGAACGCAGCCAACACAGAGAGCAGCCAGGTGGCAGAGGGCAGCTGAATGTGGGTGCCACCTTCTAAGCCACACGTCCTGCTGCGCTGTGTGACAAAACAGTGTGTACTGATTGTCCTCAGGCTCACGTGGCTGGGTCGTTGGCACTGGTGGTGGCACGAGTCGTGGGTTCACCCCCACGTGGGCTGCTCCTAGGCCAAGTGAGTGTCCACATGTGGCGGCAGCTGGCTGGCTTGTCCCAGAGTGAAGATTTCAAATCAGAGCAAAGCAGAAGTGGTGATGTCATTCATGGTCTAGATGCAGAAGTCACGTCGTCACTGTGCTGTGTTCTGCTCACTGCAGGCAAGGAGCTAAGTGGGACCCATACTTAATGACAGGTGTAGACTCTGCCTTTGGAAAGAGGCGTGTCAAAGAATTTCGAGACATGTTTTGAAAGTACTATCCCAGCCATACTTGAAGGTCTATCCCACGACTGTTTCGTTTCATGAGCCAATAATTCCACCACCAGCACCACCATCTCCATCAAATCTCTGTGTTTATTTCTTCTTTTCTTCCCTCGAGTAAACCAGTTGCAGCTGGGTTTCCTATCACCTTCAACAGACACAGAGAATCTCACTGATACAGAAATCAAAATGATGCCTTCTCACTTTAAATGCAGCATTCCTTCTGATAAACCACTGCTGGCACATGACAGTCTGGTTTTGACACAGAAGGACTGGATTTCCGTGTTGGCTGTGAAACACCGGGGCTTCTCAGAACTTGACAGTAAGTACAAACATCTGTCGCTGCGCTTACCTCAGGGACATGAAAGGACTTCTCCGTGCATGGAAGCTGCATGAGTGTGCAGGGCTGTGTTTCATTCATCTCTGCAAAGGGCCTGGTGGACATGAGGTGCCTAATACACATTTGCTGAGCAGCACGGATCTGACGCTACCCCACTGCCTGAAACGATTGTCAGTGTTTGAGATGGTTAGAATTGTGCTTTCATGATACATTCTTTTGATAGCTATGATTTGTTTGAAGCTGGAGCCGTCTGCCAGGAATGCAACCCTCAATCGCAGCACTATTCTTATGGGAAAATATGGTCTATGGAAGACAATATGCCCTGTGATTAGCGCTGTCCCAGAATGCCCCATGATGGGAAACAAGGGCTGCCTATGGTAGAATCGCCCTGCCGTCCTTCCAAGAGACTCATTCAATCAAAGCCTCTGGGCTAAACTGCCACTTTACACCACAAGAGGTTCTTTTGGAAGAACGTTAACTCTTGCATCGCCCCAGAAACCCAATTCAGCTTGTTTTAAATCAAGATTGATTCCCTGAGCACTGTGTGGATGTACTACCCACTTTATTTCACTTAGCTTTTAACCTGGATGCCTGCAGACTTCCCCAGCAGGAAACCGGCAGCCACACACGTCTCCCAAAGGTCGGAAAGGCACATCTCACTACTCCCACGGAGCTGGTTTCCAACCCCTCACAATCCTTTGAACTCACTTCCGGACACACACACACCCACACTAGCTACAAATAAAATATGAAAGTAGAGTTAAAACAACATGATTGATCCAGCTTCATCTTTTTGCATGTGTCTGTCCAGGTTTCCCAGCACCATTTATTGAACAGACTGTCTTTACCCCACCGTACATTCTTGCTTCCATTGTCATAGATTAAATGGCCATATAGGCATGGATTTATTTCTGGACTCTCTATTCTGTTCCATTGATCTATGGGTCTGTTTTTATGCCAGTACCATGCTGTTTTGATTACTGTAGCCTTGTAGTATAATTTGAAGTCAGGTATTGTTATACCTCCCACTTTGTTCTTATTTCTCAAGATTGTTGAGGATATCCGGGGTCTTTTGTTATCCCATATAAATTTTAGGATTATATGTTCTATTTCTGTGAAAAATGTTGTTGGTAGTTTGATAGGAATTGCGTTGCATATGTATATTGCCTTAGGCAGTACGGACATTTTAACTATATTAAAACTTGACACCTGAAACCCCTGTGGCTTTACAAAGTCCTGGAGTAGCTGTGATCATGACACTGACAATGAAAGAAGAACCTGCAAAGCGCTTTTCATGCATTAGGCCCCTCCCTCCTCAGGACCCCTTAAGGTATGTGGTTACGACGTCCGTTTTACACCCGTGGGTCGTAATGATAAGGCCAATACCGCCCAGCTGACAGGTGGCAGGGCAGGGTTTCTGACCAAAGCGTGTGACTCCCTGTCACCACTCACCTGCCCACTATGCTTTCCTGACTCCAGGGCACCTCACTTGACTCGAACGACCTCTACACGCAGTGTCATGGCTGAAACATCAAGCTCAGGCCCCAGGACGTCTTCGTGGGGTTTGAGACCTCGTCCCACCATTACCACTGGAGTGAACCAGACTCCTGCTTCTTTCTACTCTCACGAACTACCACAAACTCTGGCTTAACACCACACAGTTACTGCCTGGCAGTTCTGGGGGCCAGGAGTCAGAAACCAAGGCTGGACTGGTTCTTCCTGAAAACTCCGGGGAGAACCAACAGTCTGCCCTCTTCATTGTTTAGAGGTGCCCTGGCTTCCTTCGCTCCGTGTCCCTTACTTGAATCCCGTGCACCTCTGATTCATTGTCACCTCTCTCCTTCTGTCGTCAAGTCTGCCCCAGCTGCCTCTATGAGGACCACTGTCACTACAGCAGGTCCACCAGCATATCCAGGCTTATCCCCCATCTCAAGGTCCTTAACACGATCACATCTGCAGTCCCTTCACCCTGTAAGGTCACACACTCACAGTTCTCAGGAGTTAGGACACACGCAGATTTTGGGGAGAGGAAAGGCATTATTTGGCCTACCACTAAGAAGTACCTTAAGTTACCCAACTTTTGCCTCAGTTTCACAATCAATAAAACGGGAAGATATTTTTGCCGTTAGTTGAAGAGAATGAATCAAATGAGCTACATTTAGAGTAGTTACAGGTAAAACACTGAGCAGAGGTGGACACATATTTATCTCTTAACACATGTGAGGAGTTAGTCATCCAATTACTGTTTGGAGGTGTCTAGAAGTAGACATTATACTTTAATGAAAGGGGGCTAGTCTGAGGTTGTGGGAATGTCAAAGGTGAAGGAGACAAGTGACACAGAGACGTCAGAGCCACTAGGTGTACAGAAGCATGAGCCATTGCTATGCCTACCAGCCGCTGGCAAAGCCACTGCTACCCAGGGTGGAGGGGGAGGGGAGAGCGGAGGCCCACCTTCCAGGGTGTCAGCCATTTCATCACCCTCTGTTAAAACAGCACTCGACCATAAATACTAAAGGAAATTGCCCTTCCCCTCTGCAAAATTCATTTTTGCATGTAAAATTCAATTCACATCTTGTCATCAATCCCGCCTGAGGCTTCGGCTACAATTTCGTAGGCTCAAAACCCCATCACAAGGTCACTCTGCAATTAGCCGGGAGGCCGTTTGCTCTGTGGCAGGCCCGGTGGGATAAGGGACGGGGGGGGAAGTGTGTTTGGGCTGAGTGCGATGACATCTATGCCTTGAAAAGAAAAGCCAACTGCTAGTACTATCCACTGATTCAGAACTTCTAGATTTCCTTAATTTTGTATGATTTTAATATATATCCTAAGGTTATTATATAATAGACTAAAGCAATTTTAATTTATCTCACTAAAAGATAGTCAATGCACATTATTTCTCATAAGCATTTCAGATAGTTTTGTTACCACAGTCCAATAAGAATGTGGCATTGTGTTCTTAAATAGAAACACACAAAACGTACAATGTATGTAATGGCTAAGATAACCCGCAGGCAATCCTTTTTCAAAGACAGGTCTTTTTCCAAAGGAGAGCAAACAATTTCACTAATACCTCGACAGCTCCCTTCATGTCAATCTCCATTTCACTCTTGAAGGAAATCTGCACCTCTCTATAGGGCAAGTGTATAATAGCAATAAAAGTATGTAGCCCCCTGGATAGTTTTTGTAATTAATAAACTAATATATGCATATTGTAAAGATGGGAAATGTTAACAAATGAAAGACAGAGTCAAAGATCAATGAGAATAGACCTTCTCTTTGTTTAACATTGAACTCACATGCAATACAGTACCTAGCACATGGTAGAGTCTGGAAATAGTTCATGATTTGAATTCAGGAGAAAAGATATCATCCATAAGCTCACTGTTATTAAAATTTTGTCTTGATTTGCTTCTGCACAGCAAGAGAAACCATCGACAAAACAAAAAGGCAAGCAACCTAAGGGGAGAAGAGATTTGCAAACAACACCTCCAATAAGGGGCTATTATTGAAAATATACAAAGAACTCATACAACTCAACAATAAAAACATGAACAACCCAACTAAAAAATGGGCAGAGAACCTGAATAGACACTTCTCCCAAGAAGACACACAAACGCCAACAGACATATGAAAAAAGATCAACTTCACTAACTATGAGGGAAATACAGACAGAGGGAGGGTGCCAAAAAAATGTATACACATTTTAAGAAAGGAAAACTGCATCAAAATTGTAATACACAATAAATATTGATAACAAAAGATGAATACAAGTCACGTTTGACTTCTGTAACCGTGTTTCCCCAAAAATAAGACCTAGCCGACAATCAGCTCTAATGCATCTTTTAGAGCAAAAATTAATATAAGACCCGGTCTAATTTTACTATAAGACTGGGCCTTATACAGTATAGTATAGTATAATACAATATAATACCCGGTCTTATATTAATTTTTGCCGTTGGAATTTTCCGGTTAACTTCTGAGTCCATATGATCCAGTTTTCCGGTGAGATAAGACAAACTCCCCTCCGAACACACTTAGTTACAGTCACGAGTGACTGGACTTTCAGAGTCCGCGGGCGACCCTGCAGGGGACACGTGGATACAAGTATCCCGGGCTTTCTGGAATTCCACGGACACAACACTGACCAAACTGTGTAGAGTCCAGTTGATTTCTGCCCATTTGGAAACTGATCCTGACACAGTTACATCCTATACTTACTGATATTCTGACCACATCTGAAAAACCCATCTTTCTCTGAATATTTTAGAGTTCAGATTAAAGAGGTAACTGATCGCACAAGGTGAGCTGAGGGCACCCTTACATCTTGTTACCGTGGCACAGAATCTGCCTGTGAGACAGAGAGGACGGGTCTAGAGCCCCTGCATTTCTGGATTGGAATCTTCTGTTAAAAAAAAAAAGTCTTCAAACTAGTGAGATGAAAAAGCTTTTAAACTGCCTGTATGGAATTAGAATGGCTGGTCAGGGGGTCATTTCTTCTACGCTAACCACAGAGCATTCAAAGTGAAGTTAAGGGGTCCTGTGAGAAGTTTTAAAAACTTGTAAAGGAGTGGTCATTTTTCCACCTATCTGTCCACTTTTCCCAGCACAATTTATTGAATAGACTGTCTTTACCCCAGTGTATATTCTTGCCTCCTCTGTCACAGGTTAAGTGATCTTATCGGTGTGGGCTTCTTTCCAGGCTCCCTAGTCTGTCCCACTGAACGATGTGTCTCAGGCTATGCTAATACCACACCGTTTTGATGACCGTAGCCTTGTAGTATAGTTTGACGTAGTGTGATAGCTCCCACTTTGTTCTTCCTTCTCAAGATTGTTTTGGCTATTTAGGGTCTTTTGTGGTTCTATATAAATTTCAGGATTATTTGTTCTAGTTCTGAGAAGAATGGGATTGGTATTTTGACAGGAACTGTGTCAAATCTGTAAACTGCTTTGGATATTAAGGACATTTTAACACTATTAATGTAATCCATGAGCATGGTATATCCTTCCATCTATTTGTATTTTCTTCAATTTCTTTCTTCAGTGTCTTATTGTTTTATAGTTTTTGGTGTACAGATCTTTCACCTCCTTGGTTAAATTTATTCCTAGGCATTTTGTTCTTTTTGATGCAATTGTAAATGGGGCTGTTTTCTTCATTTCTCTTTCTGATTGTTCACTGTTAGCATATAGGAATGTGATGAGAGCATGTTTACATAAAAAATGAAAGAAAAATAAAAGAGTAATTTAGAAAGGATCAAAGAAACCTGGTGTCTGATAACTTAGGTCCCAGTGAGAAGTTGAAAATCAATTAATTAAAAATGAGATACAGAAATTGTATGTAAATGGAATCATAAAACACGTCATGTCATACGTCTGGCTTCTTTCACTCAGCCCAGTACCTTTGAGGTTTACTGACATTTCTTCAGGCCTCCGCATGTAGTGTGTTTTCATTGCTGTGTTATATTCCATTGCTCAGATGTAGCACAGTTTTTTATACACTCATCAATTCATAGACATTTGGTTATTTCTAGCTTGTGTTATCATAGAAAGGGCAAAATTATGGAAGAGGCTAGTGGTTTTCTGGAATTAGGGAAGAAGTGGAGATTCTCTGCAAACGAACAGCAGGGACTTTTTCTGGTGATGGGTGTGTCTAAAATTAGGTTGTGGTGATGGCTGAACAACAAAAAAAAGTTTTCTAAAACTGATTTAAGTTCATACTTTATACGGGTGGACTTTATGGTATATAACTATAACTCTAAAGTTTAATTTTAAAAAGCAGCTCCAAATAGGATTATAAAGCCCCAGGCCCTAATTGCTGATTTCTCCAACGATGTCTCACTTCAAATGCCACCATAAGCACAGAAGCTCTACCAGGTGACCGGTGACAAAATTAATCACCAGGGTTAGAAGACTCAGAATGCACCAAGGAAACTTCCTGAACTAATTGGCACACAGCATGGAAGTTGAGGGCTATGAGAAGAAAGGTGCTTCCAGAAATGATACAAAAATCTAAAATGCGTACACTTAAAAATACAATACAACACCCTGTCCAGGAAAACTACTGCTCAGAGGGAAATTTTTAGAATAGAACCAAAAACATGATACTTTTCACAGTTAGGCTATAAATAAAGCTCCTCGGGGTGGATCCTATAATTTTTGTTTTGTTTCTTTATTAATGTTCCAGGAAATACTATTATCTTTCTGAACTGCTCCCCAGGGCTTCCCACACACAGCACTTGTCCCACTAAGCGCACCAGGGAAACTGGAGATATCAGGAGGCCACGGGTTATAAACAGCTGCCATGGAGAATGAAGACGCAGACGTAAATGACTGAAAAAACTGACTTTCCGAAGAACAGTCTGTCCCGCCAAAACATCTAAGGCTGTTCAGGAGGTGGGGGGAAATCTAGGGCCCTTTTTTCAACAAACACCTATCAGAACAAACACGACGAAAATGCTAATGTCTCTTAGCAAATAAAAAATACTGTTAATTCTGCGTTTATATATATCCTATATTATGCTTACATGTATAAATACGCACATAGATATGGTATAAATAAGATATATATGGCTATCAATAGAGACAGTCAGAGATAGAGACACTGTAGATACGTAGATATAGATACAGGCATGTTCTTCCCTGTAGGATTTTTATTGACGGTTTCCATGTTTGGAGAGAAAGATGCTAAGGGCTATGCATATATGTGTACACACACACACACACACACACACGCATGTTTGCACACACAGTCACTGATGCTCCAAGTTCAGAAATTTACATGAAGACACACAGCAGTCCATGGTTCCCTAAATGGCACGTTGTGTGTCCCATTGGATAATTTCTGCTACTGGAGACATTTCTGGAACTTGCAATGCATGAGGAGCTTTACCTCTCCTTGCAGCAACATGTCTGTCCTGGGCCGGTGGGCGGGGCTCTGAGATCACAGACACTGGCCGTGACTCACCAAGCATTCTGATGAATGCTGGGCAAGTGGCATAATGCGATTATTGTTGCTAATAGCTGTATTATTTATGCTGCGTGTGTTACTTTTGCAGCAGAAGCGCCATGGTGTTTTCATATCACAGCGCGCTGGAGAGCCTACCAAAAGCACAAAGGCACTTTCTGCAAGTAAAGACAAGCGGCAATAATTCACTGCCGTTCCCCACGGAGAGCTGGTGTTAAATAATGTAATTCTCATTTGGATACTCTGCTTGGAAATGGGAGATATTAAATAGCCAATACATGCAGGCAATTCAAGTAAAGCCACACAAGGGTAAACTGAGGCAGCGCTCACACTTCCCCGGGCTGTGTGTCAGGCAGCAGGATGAGCGTCAGGACGAGGTGACGAGCCACAGAGACTCGGGCTGGGAATCCCCCGCACTGAGCAGCGTGAGCCGGAATCGTTGCGGCCGCCTTTCTCCGTCTGTATGTTTCTGCTGGAAGCACGACAGAGTCAGAGACATTTCTGGGGCTGGGCTGGGGCTCTCAGAGGACTCGCTCCTGCACACCTTCCCGGAGTCGTCCGCACACGTAGCAGCCACGTCTCGTCCCATTTCATCGACCTTAACTCACTGTTGTTCTCAAAAGCAACCATTCCCGTGGGTCTCCTGGTGGAATCACTCGAGTGGCAATCTGCTGTGCCCATCATAATGAGGTCCGTGTCCCCCCCAACATTACATTCCAGGCCAATCTAACGCGGATACACATTGATAGTTAGATCTAAGCCGTTCCTCGGAACTGCCGTGTAAGATGCTATTATGTGAATGTCCCATCTTTTAAAATCAATTCACCTCTCGATGGACACTTGAGTTGTTTTCAACTCTTAGCCATTTAAAAAATGTAGCAGTGAACACTCTTGTACACATCTCTCCACGTCCATGGCTGAGCTTTTATGGAGAGTAGATGTCCCAGCACAGCCATCCCAGGGTCACGTGGGTGCCTGTTTGAAACTTAATTAGCCAGACGCTGAAAATCTGTATCCAAGGTGAACAAACCATCCCACAATTCCTCCAGTATGAAGGGTCTGCATTCGCTTTCACTCTCAGAAAAATATTTTATTATTTGCATCTATTTGTTTTTTGGGTTTTTTCTTTTTTTTTTGAGCCAATCTGATTAGGAGAATAATATCTAGTCGTATTAGAAGCAAACCTCAGACTGTTATATCCCTAAAGTGGAAGTTATTAAAACACACTTGAATGGAAACGCTTCTGACAGACTGCAAGTTTAAACACAATGAGAAAACTCTGTTCACACTTGATACAGGCTCCACAAATGGCTAATGTAATTCATCTCGTACTCTGGGGAATTTTCATTTAGGCTAAGGAAATAAAGTATCATCTTTTATGATGTAAGAGGATGTGTGTGTGGGGGCTGCATATACTATATGTATAGTCATTGTAACAACGTAAAAATAATTAATAGCTGGTTTTCTTTGAATGCTGCTCTTGGTGCTTTCAAAGTGTGTCTGTTCACATGTAGGACTGTATCTGATTTTCACAAGAGTCCAGTGAAGGCTGACATTGTTCTGTGGACATCACAGAAGATGCTGAGCCTCTTGTTCCCTCTCTGGTGAAATGTGAGACGGCCAGCAAGACATGAGGAATAAAGGTGAGAGTTCCTGAATCTTACACTCACGTTCTTTCTACTCTCTGTGAAGGAATTACCATTCAGATGTAATATGATGACTATTGTAATCCACAAGAGTCAGTGACGAGGATGCTGAAAAATCACACTTGCCACAGGAAACACATCATTTGCAAAACCTTATACCAACGTCTCAGGTTTTGTTGTTGTCAAACTTAGGTTCTGGGTGTCAGAAGACTTGAACTATATCACGAAAGACGGATTGCTGGCAAACATCTCTAATCAAATTACTGCATTAATGTTCAAAAACTCTTAAGATCTTTATTTTCCATCACTTGGTCTGTCATCTTGACACAGTGAAGCAGCAGTAAAGTGCCAACATTAAAACTTCGCTTTCTAAAGCAAAACGGAACATTTTTAAGCAACCTAGAATATCCACTGCACGTCATTTTCGCCTGAACCAAAAAGAGGCCAGATCTTTCTGGCTTCAAATTTGGGCGAGCCAGCGGACGGGTACGGCCTCCCCAAATAGTCAGCATTCACTCAGCCAACAACACAGACCAACACCCAGGGCTCGAGGAAACATTTCCACAGTCTCAGTGCATCACAACTTGATTTCCCCTTTTCCGGATCGTCTCTTCTCCTCATTCAAAACAATCCATGTTCACTGGGGGAATTTTCAGAAATACACACTGAGCAAAGGAAGGGAAAATGGGAACCGCAGAACTACCGCCGGCTGTGGGGATGGCTGTCAGCATTCTGACGGAAGCTTCTTAGGTTCTCCTGCCCGTGTTTATTGATAAACAGAATTGGTGCTATCTGGTAAGCTCTTTCGTAATCTACTGATTTTTGTAACGGATTTATTAGGATACAATTAATATACTATAAAAATCATCATTTAAAGTGTACCACTCAGTAGTTTTTGGGTATTTTCACTTTAGTCACAAAATGGTACAACTCAGTCACCGCTATCTAATTTTAAAATAGTTTTCATAGTCCCCCCAAATCCCACACCCATTAGCCGTCAGGTTCCATTCTCTTCTCCCTGAGCCCCCGGCGATCACGAATCTACTTCCTGTATCACAGGACTTGCCTGTGTGGACACCTCACACAAATGGAATCATACAACGTGTGGTTGTCTGTGTGGCTTATCTGACTCGGCACCAAGTTTCCAAGGCTCAGGCATGTTGCCGTGTGTGTCCACACAGCTCTCGTTTTCATGGCCACATAATACTCCACTGAATGGACAGACCACCTGTGTTTACCCGTTCACCTGCGGCTGTTAGGATTCACGCTGCTGTGGAGTCCCCGTCCCTAGTTTCTGTGCAGTCGTCTGTTTGCTTTTAACTCTCTTGGGGACATAAGTAGCAGCATGAATCTTATGGTAGCTCGGGTCACGCCCACCTGTTCCTGGGGACATTCTTCTTTTTAAACTATTTTACTGGATTGATTTCCAGACATTTCTCTCTCTTACTTTCACTTCTTTGTTATTTTCTCCTCTGAAGCTTCTCTGTGTCCTGAAGTTTCTGCTCAATGTCACGTCTTGTTTTCCACTGCAGCCAATCTGACGGCCGTGTGCTTCTCACCTTCTACCGTCTTTCTCACCTCAGATGTCTGCTTCTCCTCACTGGCTGATCCATCTTTCATGATACGCTGCTGCTTCTGAGTCTGAGAACACTGATCAGTGTTTCACATCACCTCTGATTCAGGAAAGAAACTCTGTCCGTGTCTCTGATTGGCAAAGGTTTTCCCCAGATTCTTTCTTATGGTGATATTTTCGGGAGTCTGTGGGCTTTCTGCCCATTTGGGTACCCTGCCCCAAAGGTGTTCCCCTCCCCCAGTGACCTGTCTAGCACAATTACCTGTCAGGAGATGAACGCTGGAGCTTCTGACGTGCTTGGGCCCACCTGTGCCACAAGCTCCTGTCTCTAGTAGGAGATGGCCCTGACTTGTTCTGGGGGCCTGGGTCTCTTCTTTCCTTCCAGGTCCTTTTTTACGCACATTTGAGACTGGTCGTCTTTGCATTCTCCTCCTCCCAGCCCTGTCAGCCCTTCACCAAACGTTCTCTGCTTCTAACTTACACATCGTAACTTTTCTAGCGCGTTCCTGGCGTGGGTCTCCCACCTGTTACATTCACAGGACATTTCCATGGGAATGTGGTAGAATGAAGGAGGTGGTTAGGCACCGCGCTGTCTTTGTCACTCTATCGGAAATCCCACAACACGCATTCATTACAGAGACAGGCCTGTGGCGGCCCGGCCCAGCGAGTCTGCTCTTGTGTGTTTGGAGCAGGAAGCGGATTCTGAGCTGGCACATGGCTGCCTGTAATGAACGATGTTTTCTGTTTTACTCTGAAGTCTGCTGTGGTCATGTGATTAAGTGTCGATGAAGGAGAGACAAGAGAGAACTGGGGTTCGGCATGAATGTCCAAGACAGTTGCTTAAAGTGAGTTGATCCAGCTGAGAAGACCCCTGTCTGTCACTTTTCTTTGGCCTGCAATGCAGATGTGAGGACTGGAGGTATCTTACTCCAGGAGGACGAAAGGCATGAATTAGCTGTTGAAGAAAGATCGTTGTCTGCGGCCCTGATGGTCCTGGAGAGTTGCCACACCAGCCATCACCCACCTCCTCAGGGCTTCCTTTGAGTGAGACAGAAATAGACCTCTTTGTTCCTTAAGTCACCCCTATTTGCATTAAAAATGAAACAGTCAAACCTAATCCTAGCAAATATAGCATGAGATATATTTAGCGATACCAGTGTATATTAACTTTGAACATACTTTCATGATTTTAATATCTGTCTATATTTGAAGTATCAATTATTCTTTATTTATGACAGCTTATGTTAATACTTAAAATATATTTATTTTAAAATGAAACGCATTACCGACAATAAATGGAAAATTCGTATCATATGAAATAGATAATTATATTAAAAAAAGATTGACGCCTAGCTACGTACTCTTCCCTTCTACACCATATTAGCAAAGGATAGAGGCTTTGAGGACAGGTGAGTTAAAGGAGATGAAATTCTCTTCAATCAGAAGTCTGAACTGACAGAGAACTGAAAAGCATGTACGTTTCTGTCATTCAACTTTATTGAATATAGTCTCATTTTTATGTACCACCTATAAGCATTTAAGTAGCAACCACAGGAAACTCTGAGAAACACTCATCTATGCAGAGAAGAGCAAAGAAATGAAAATACATGGCTTTTGGTACACATTTACCTACGTTTACACAGTGCTACAGTGAGCAAGGTTCTGAGAATGCAAACCAGAATTTGACGGACAGAAGGACGTCATTGCTTATTCTGCTTCGGCTCCACAGTATTTCCTGGCAGGGCTTAGTCACAAGGGGCCTGATAGCTGCGCTCACATTTATATGTTAATACTGTGATGATAAGGTTTTCAGCAAAAACCTTCTTCCAAAAAGGAGGGTGTAATGCATCTTAGATAAGAGATCTTCACTCGTTTCTGTTCCGTTCATCACGAGCCCATAAGGGGGCCTTAATCCATAAAACTGCACCCGTCACAGGGACTTAACTTCATTAACAGGACTTTGCGATCCACGGTGAATTATCAGCGATGTAACAGCCCTGACTCTCAAGCTAATTAAGACAACTCCTTTCATTGCGATTATCTGACTCTGACTGTTAAGAGGACTGAAAAACACTCCAAAGGAGTAGGAAGAATTTTTAAAGCAAATCAGTTTCTGAAGCAAAACCTACTAACATTAAAACCTCCCCCCCAAAACATGGTTTCCAATTACCCTTAAGATAAAGAGCAAAGGCTCTCCCCACGGTCCACGCACTATCCTAAGGGTGGCACATGGTTTTTCTTTATTTAATTCCATAAAGGCAACGGCACAATGAAAAATTGTGATGGCGGATAAAAGTTGAACATATTAATGAATTTATCATATTCAAAAAATTTTCTCTTTTAACTCTACACTTTATTAAATGGTAACACATGCACATAGTAAAGAAAAAAAGAAAAATCACAGTCCCAATGGCTCACAGTAAAAATCTATATTTAGCCTTATCCCTCCCACCCCCAACTTCCCAGCTAACCCAGCAGAAATCACAGCTGACAGTTCCTCTGCTCAAAAACACTCTCTTCTCTTGGTTTCCCCCACATGGGGCCTCAGTACAGATGTTATTATACACCTTAGTTTTTTGAACAGATGCACTGCAGACTATTCAAGATGCATCCGTATGGATTTGCACACGACAACACAGACAGAGCTGAATTCTAGAACGTCATTATACAAGCATTTCCGGAGAGACCAGCGTATATCAGACACCGCTGCCGGGGCTGCAAACAAGACAGACAGGGGTCCCAAACCAAAGAGCTTCCACTCTACAGCTTCCTCCGTAAGCAGAGCCTTCCCAGCTTTAGTGTAAGAACGGAACTCCAAAAAATAAGTTTCTGCATCAACACATATGTATATATATATAAGACACACACAAAGTGTATGTGCGTATACAAGCAGCTACCAAATGCCTGTATCATACAGATGCACGTTCTATATGCACTTACTATGTACATATGCATATATTACGTACACCGACACATCATATACTATATACGCACACACTGAATATGTTATACTGTATGTACACATACACACATAATGTACTGCACATGCATGCGTAACATACTATGTGTACATATATACTGCACACAGAGACACACATACGTGGGTATATGTGAGTGTCTCTGGGTGTGCATGCTTTCTCCCACCATCCGGACCCATAGTAGGGATGAGAGCTGACTTCAGACTCTCCAAAGGGATAAGGAAGGTTCTCCCTAGGGAATGGCATTATGACCTCGGGCCTTTTCAAGGCGTCGCTGATAACCCAACCCACGCAGGGTCTTGTTCCTTAGAGAAGATACCGGTACCAGATGAGACAGACACATGGCAGCGCCACACGTGTACATTGCAATGCGCTCCAGAGATGTCAGGTTTCTGCTCCACTTAAACAAGAGTAAAGGTCTTGGGAGCACCTGTCAGAAGGGACGCATAAAAGGCAGCTTACACCTTAGTGGGGACAAGCGCCCCTTGGAAAGTCCCCTTACTTCTTCTCCGGTCCGCAGGAGATCTGATCGAACTCTTAGACAGAAAGGCAAAAGTAAAGAAAGAACCCTAGTTTTCCAATGGTTCAAATCCCTGTGCAGTTCCGAGCTGTTTCACAGGTAATGCTGCAACCGCTTGTACCAATGATACTCCATACGGCAGCCGGCAAGAAGAGGGAAGAGAAAAGAAGAGCACGTTCCCCCCAGTTCCTCCTCTTCTGGATACATCATAGAGTAATGTGTCTGCGTGCGGCTCCATCTATCTACCTGCCTACTTATCATTTGTCTGTCTGCCTATCTGTGTATCCACCCATCCTTCCTCGTTTCTGCTAACTGCACCACATAAAATAAACCTTTACTGTGGGGACCTTATTTCCCAAGTCCCATGAGTGGCGTGGTGCACCTGGCTGTGTGCGCCTCTGTTAGTTGGTTGCTATACCTACTACTATATAAACATCGACGGCAGCCCTCAAATACAGACTCTCTCTTTGCCCTCTCATTTGCCCTGCAAGCAACTCTCCAAGAAAAACTCCTGAAGCAGCGTCACAAAAGGGAAGGCACACACCAGAGCTTGAGAATTCAGAACCAAAGCCTGGAGGGAGCCGCACGGGGTAAAGAAGGGGATCCAAGTTAAATCATCCCAAACTGCTGTCTGAAGTTCTTTGGAAATAAGTCCCCCTAAAAACGTGTAATAGCCATCAGCTGAGATTCATAACTTCTGTATTAAAAGAAATATCGCGCTCTGAAGCTCAAAAATCTGACTCCAGAAGTGATTTACTACATACCTGGGATTTGTCTGTTCCATCACTGTTTCGATTTCCAGTAGCATAAAGAGCAAAGAGGAACCTAAACGTGGCAAAAGGACGTGACCAGATGGAATCCTCCGGAGCCACAAGTGAAACAGGAGTAAATCAGAACTACCGAGCTTCCAGTCTCTCTCAAATCGACTGGGTCTCATTTGGTGGGTATCAGAGCCAGAGGAAGGTCTTAATTTCTGCCGAGTGGTTTGCGAGCCTCCCCATCAGAAAACGCCTGCACAGCCATCAGTGTGAATTTGCACGGCCAGTGTGGCAGACGCCCCGGGTGCCCACAGAAACGTGCACCTTGTTTCTAACCCTTGCAAATGGGCCATTTTAGCAGACGCTTCCAGACTTGCGGTTCACCTAACAATGTGGATTAGAAAGAGGCCACTCCAGGGGCATGTACCACCATTTGTAGGGAACCACCCCCTCGCGGGTCAGTCCTGGCAGGTGACCGGAGTTGCGCTGGGCTTTAAGGAGGTCTGCTGTGAGTAACAGCCCACCTTGACCAAATGAAGGGTTCCATCCATCTTAGCCAAGGGCGCTCACGTTAGAGCCGGCACACGCCACCCGCATCCGTGGCAAGAACGGTTACTAGCAAACCTGAGAAAACCAAGCCGCGGCGAATCTGAACATAGCCAAGGTGGTTGGGACTCACCTGTTGTCCGAGCCTGCAGATGTCTTCTGACAAACGATGGCAGCAGGCGCGTACTTGCCCATGTAGTCCGAGCTCTCCTTGACCTCCCAGATGGAGGGGCTGCTGGCTCTGACCCCAGCCACGCGCAGGCCCTTCTTCACCTTCACCCTGTTGGAGACAGAAGAGCACAGCTGAGCCAGCACTGGGGGACCCGGGGTTGCTGCTGGGAACACGGAGAGCTTAGCACATACTGTTGTCTGGCAGGTGTAAGCTCATGGCTAATAGAATTTAGTCACATGTTTGCAGTCACCTTCCAATCCGTCTGTCCTACTTATCCCACCTCCCCCTTATTCCTGCCTTTAACACAGGAGCTGGAACAGCACATTGACAGTAGCAAGCATCGCTGACAGAAAAAAACAGAGAAACATTGTGCTAGTAGGTGGCTTTAATTTTTAAAAAAAGAATTTCCTGAGACCCCCTAGGCTGTTAAAACTAAATTCAAAAAGGAAATGAATTAAAACTTCAAAAGTAAAATTAATAACACTACACATTCATTGAATGTCTCCTATAACAAGTACTAATGGCACATCACCTGTATTGTTTAATTTTCTTAAAAATGTTCCAAGTTCCAAATGAGGGGCTGCAGCTCAAACAGGTACAGGAATAGGAAACAGGAGCTGAGATGTAAACTGATCCACCATCACCATCACCACCATCGTCACCATCACCATCACCACCATCACCATCACCAATGCTTATTGATGACTTAGCAGAAAACAGGTGCTCATTTAACTTCATCATAACTTTATCTCATTTAATCCCCACACATGCCCTGTGAGGTCAGTAGTGTTTTAATTGTCAGGGAACAGTTGAGAAACTTGGGATCACACAGCTCATGAGCAGGTGACCCAGGATTTGAAATGGCTCCTGACCGCATTGCAGGTGGAACCATGCTGGGTGCCTTCCTTGACTTGTAAAACTCTCCGGTAGCAAAACCATTCACTTTGACCCCGCTCACATTCTGTTACTCAGCATTGGTCGGCACATGTCATGAGATCTAACATCTACTCCAACGTGAGACAAAGACAAATTTACCGAAGCCAGGGTACCCCCATCATAGACCATGTTTATTATTTCTGTCCTCCATTCATTTGGTCCTTCCTTCATTCATCCATGGGAAGGGAGAGATGACCTGCCAATGGGTTTATCAGTGACGTCATTCCTTATTGACGAGCTGGACGAGTGAGGAAGGGGACACAGCAGAACTGGTCTCCTCTGGGCATCCTTATTTTCCTCTAAGAAATTTTGAGGGAAACACACACGTGGAATGGAAAATGTATGGTAAAGGGATGATGCAATGACTTGCAAACAGCCTGATGTATGAACTGGCCTATATGTTTGAAAAACTCGTGCTTCCTGTTGTGTTTTCTCTGCTCAGTCCCTCGGGTGACCTGTGAAGAGTTCAGGATCAGAAACACCAGGGACAAGTGGGGCCATTTGATGGTGACAGGGGGCAGAAGATGATGCCCAGAGCAGCAGACTCAGAGTACACGCTCCAGATTTCTGACTGCCGTACCTGCATGAACATAGTGGCAAGACGGACCCAGCCTCACCACCCAATCTTCACTCTCACGATGGGAGGAGACCAGTGTGGGGGGAGGAGAACGTCTTCTTAGGACTGGGGTTTGGAGACAGAAGGAGGACGGCCTGCCCCTGACACCAAGAACATGACTTCCCACAGCAACAACTTTAAAACAGGAAGGAGATCACGCCGCAGGTCTGGGCTACCCTCTGCAGAAAGGCTGCTGGCAGGCTGGCCCCTGGGGGCACCTGGGCACCTGGATTTCCCGCAGGTTCTGGCCACTTCCTGATAAGGGGGACCCGCCGGGCCTGTCTTATTCAGACAATGTGGTTCATGCTGGACACCGGCTTTCTTCCTGGCAGTCTAGAATGACGGTGTGTGCCAGGCAGAGGGTACCAAGGTGACCAGACCCCAAAAAACACCCAGGGCTCCTAGGCTGAGGTGGGCTCTGTGCTGGAGGCACCAAGGGCATCCTGGGACCCCAGTGGACTTACACAAGACTGCCCGCTCTCCTCCAGGCGTCACCCCATGCACCTGTCCCCTTCCTGGGTTCACTTTGTGCGCTTTCGCTATAATAAATCTTAGCCGTGATTGTGACTATATGCTGAGTCCCGTGAGCCTTCCCAGGGGTGGTCTTGGGGACCCCAACACACATACTGATTTGACTAGTCTACAAAGAAAATAGGAGTTGTGTGGCCGCCAGAGCTAGAGTGAGCATTTTTAGAAGGTGACCCTCATGTAACATACAGCATCGTTTCTACAGGAAAAATTAGTAAAATGTTTTGTGTTGCAAATGACCACTGCACTGGCCAGCGCTCTGAATACGGTCGTGTATGAGCTGGAAACTGTATGCATTGGCCGAGAGTCACGAAGCATGCAGGTGACTGAGCTATGCTGCCTGCCTTGCAGGAAATCATTTAAAGTCGGGCAACCAAGATGTGTGTGGTGGTAAAAGTAAGTTCAGCTCACTAAGGACGGCAACTGTCCCATTAAGATGAATTCTAAGAGCTGCCCCAATTACCGTGCGCTGGGGTTTTACTGAATCCAACGTGCTTAAATAAACAGCTCATCAACCTGGACTGGGCGCTCTTTGTATCATACAGGATAACTCCGTGCAGAGGCTTTTTCTGACAGAATGCGCCCATACTGGTCTTCAACTATGTTCATAAGTAGGTCATTTGAAATGCAGGTAAATTTTCTCCAAGGAATCATTTTTTTCAGTTCTTAGAAACAAACACAGTTGCTGATTTAACCCACGAAGTACCCAGTGTGTGTTGGTAATAAAGCTACTGCAGCCTCTGAAGCTCTAATTAATAGCGCGATTTCTAAGGGGAGAGTCTTTCTGAAGGTTCCAGGAAGTGGCCTTTCGCAGACACAGAATATTTTCATAAGAGAAGACACATTTCTAGGGCATGCGTCAGAGGCTCTGAGGTGGAGAAGGGGCCGTGCCCAGAGCTGTCACGGAACTGAGAACGACGGATTTGGGGGGGTGGGCAGTTAGCCCTCAGACGTTGCTACGGTAAGTGCGGAACACGCTTTGTGCTGGGGGAATGGTTCTGAAACACTAATCTCAGAGCGGTAAGTGGTAGTGTTTAGGAACCATTAAGGTAATTCTCAGAACACATGCAGTCTGGCTTCACTGGGTCTGAACCAAAGGCTAATTCCTTCCTTTGTTTATGATGACTGAGTTACTTACATTCATTAATGGAAGTTTTATAACCTACTGGTGGTTCAATAAATACAGGTTACACTGACAGCTTCATTATCCAGAGATAAACATAGCACTTGATTTCCGAAGACACTATGCTGTGTATTTATACTTAATAACATATCTACCATCGTGGGAGGGAAAGCCATAATTTGCCCCCCTTGTATGCACGCGCACTGCAGATTCATGTAAACAAACCTTGCTTGGGTTAGGGTATATTGTGTTTTCAAAACATAATAGACCTACAGTGTGTGTGTGTGTGTGTGTGTGTGTATGCGTGTGCGTGCGCTCATGCATACACACACACACATACACTGGGGGTACCAAAAAATGTATACACATGACCTGTATTCATCTTTTGTTATTGGTATATATTGAGCATTACAATTTTAATCCAGTTGTTTCCTTTCTTAAAATGTGCATCCATTTTGTTGGCACCCTTTGTACGTACATCTATGTACACATATCCACACACATACACATATAAATACACATGTATGTAAACACACATACGTGGTGCATGAGAGTGTGTGTTCCAAGCACAGTAGCCAGTGACACAGCTGAAGCACTGGGGACCTGGGTTCAGAACTGGGTGCATATCTGTTGTTCCTGCCGGCCCACCTGCCTTCGCTGGTGTTCTGGGGAACAGCAGAGGCTGCCCCGTCACAGGGACTGTGGGCCTGGGAAGAGTGACGGATGGAAACCTGCTTCTCGCCCATTGGTTCCAAGTCCAACCAAAGCACCTCTGGGTCAAAGCCAAGCTCTTCTGAATTTCTCCCGGTCTCCTTATTTATTTTCTCTCCTTAATTGAGGAAAAGGAGAGATATGCTGTGTTCTCTCATGTGCAGTAGCTATATTGCCATATTCTGTCATCACTCATCGCTTCTCATTTCTAACTGACCGGGAACAATTTACGAGGTGCTGTCTCCCCCCAAGCCCACAGCTAGAACACAGCCTTTATACTAAGAACCACGTCCAGCCCCTTTCTCCGTCTCGGCCCTGCCCCAGCCAACAACTGTATGAATGTGCTTGTTCTTGATGTTATAGCAATTCTCGGAGAATCACATCCCACTGTCCCTGCCTGTGACACTGGCCCCACCTTCTACCAGGGGAATCCCCTTTGCTAAGTATCTGCCATGGCTTTGGGACTGTCGCAGTACATGCAATTAAAGACCAGAAGAGCAGGCCCTAGTTACATCATAACCTAGCCAGCAGGGCCCAAATACATTTTATCATGCACTCTGACCAGTAAGATGTCCCTAGCATTCAGCCTTGACGGGGGCATATTTATGTATCAAGTTTACACGTGGCCTACTGAAATAATGAAATGTGCGCTGTAAAGCACACGCAGAAATGTAAGTGAAAAACGATGCAATTACAAATAAACATGCTGAAAGGTCCTGTATGTTCCCGTCTCGGTGAGACACTGTGCATCGCCCTGAGGGCACACGCCCTCCTGAGGGGACTGCTGAACCCACGGGAGCCCTCAGTCCCCAGCACAGGAGCCCTCAGTCCCCAGCACGGGATGGAGAAACTCCATGAGTGAAGTAAATGGACAGAGGAGCGGGGACATGGACGCGAGCTCTCCTGCTCGCTGCGTTCACATCGTCGTGAGGGTGTGGGCAGCTGCTCTCACGCTGCCATCTTTGTGGTCAAGTGAAACTTAGAATGAAGGCCAGTCGCTCCCAGGCAAACTGATTTTGATGGTTGCCTCCCAGGGAGGGGTTGCAAGTGCTGGAAGGACACGGGGAGCTGCAGGGTGCAGTCCCGCTGTCAAAGGATGGCCACCTGGGGGACCCGAAACACAGAGGGGTTTGTTTGCAAGAGGAAGGGGCGTCTCCAAGGCCCCGCGGGAGGGGCCAGGAGAGGAGAGAGTGGGACCCGCCCCACGAGGCCAGACCCACAGCCAGTCAGTAACTGACGACTAAGCAAACATCGAAAGGCCCTGCACGTGGGGCGTGTGTCACTTGTTAGAAAGTACAAACTAAACTAGGGCCTGGCAACTCAACTGTGAGGGCATACCTCACCCACAGGGGCTGCCGTCACCTCCAGGTCCCCTGCCACTGGGGCCTGATGCCGCCGAATCTTTACAGACTCAAGGGAGGCCAGAAACCCTCATGTTATGTGAAATCCCAAGGTTTTACAACACCGCCTGGCTAGACAAGGCATCTGAGGGCTGGAAGCAGCGGTGTCATCAGTTTGAGATGCTGCTGGCTGGGACGCAGGAAGTTAATCCCATTCTGAACGAGTGACTGAATCAGCGCGTCACCGAGCGATGTGGAAACGTCACACTGCCTGTGCAGCGTCACTGAGGCGTCCAGGTGTAGAAACGCACTTTACCTACGTCCTCCCCTCCACACACACACACACACACACACACACACGAAACAACCACAGCTTTATCACGTTTGTCCTGATCAAGAGGCTGGAATTGCTCCAGGTGGAAAAGCAATGAGCTGCACACGAGGGTGAAAGTCGCCTGAACTTCCATCACGCTGAAGCTCACCCACCAACACTGCACTCGTCACGTCTGCGCACTTCATTCACTTCTTTATATGACCAGGGTCCTGCCCAGAACTGCCACACGGCATCACAACCTGTGCCCTGACCAACCCCAGGGAGCACCATTCACAGAACAGGCGATGACACGCATGGGCCACCTAGAGTTGAGCAGTGCCCAACCTGCTCGACTGTATGCAGCAGCTATGGTCACTGATCGTCCCAGTCTCTCTTCAAGGACAAATACAATACTGAAACGCAGGGGCCGGGCTGGCTGCCGATCACTTCAGGAGCGCCGAAGAGTTGCAGAGCCAAAGCAGAACACCGCGGCGTGGCCCCAGCCTGAGCGACATGTGACGTCCGGCTGCCGGCTAGGCCCACTGCTTCGCTTTGTCTCCTGGGGCCTCGATGAGTTGCGCTTGACATCCCATTACACCTGGCCTGTGGGCTTTCTCTGCCGGCACAGACAGATGCTCCATCACTCTGTGCAGGCAACCTCAGAGCCCGACGCCTGCAGCAAGGAAGCACCTGGTTCTCCTCTGACTCTCAGTTCCTGACAAGGGTCCAAAGGTCAGTCTTGCCTACAGGCACTAGTGCACAGAAGACAGGTGACGAGTGGGCCCAGGACAGAAGGGACTGCACAGCGGACAGGAAGCCCGCTGGCTGAGTGGGCATGGGTGCCGATTGTCAGAAGCTTCAGAGGGAGCCCCGTCCACCACCAAAAAAACCAAAACAAAGCGTTGTACGAGTGTGCAAACCACTAAGCAGGTAATGAATCTAATGAATGGCGCCAGGTAAGACGTGAAACCTGCCTCTTTGTTGGTTTATTTGCTCATCGATGCATTCAGCACATACTTTCCGAATCCCATCTGTGTTCCAGGCACTAGTCACAGGGCTGGAAACGCAAATAAAAACAGTCATGTTTCCTGTTGACACAGAACTAACGTTCCCATGGGAGAGACCACACACGCACATTTATTATGCTGATAAGTCTGTGAAGAAAAAGAAAGCAAGGCACCAAGGGAATAGAGCCCCCAGGGGAGGGGTGGCTACCTTAGAGAGATTCAATTTACTGTATTACCCACCTACCTGCCGAACGGCAAAGCCACAATTAAACCGCGTGCGCAGACACCACTGTATTCCCGCCTCACACCTACCAACTACCCCACGGGTGGGTGCATTTGAACAAGAGCTGACAGACTGGGGCCCTTCAGATGGGCAAGTGGGTGACTTCAAGCTTTGTTACTACAGCCAGTACTTCAGAGAGTTCACACACACACACACACACACACACACACACGTACACGTGTGTCTGCTGCGTAAGTGCCTGAAGAAGGAACCCACGTCAAAGACGAGCCTTGCTCAGCTCTGACAGAACTTTCTAAAACGCCATTCAGAGACGCTCCCAATTTACACGTCCACTGAGGGTGTCTGAATGTGCCTTTTTTCCTGCCTTTTTGATCCCCGCAGAACTGATAAATAAAACTAGTATTTCATGAAGCTGAGGGGCACTGAATTTGTTTTCATATACTTGTATTTGAAGACCCTTTTTTCATTCAACACCTGTTTCCATCCTTTTCCATCTCTCTTGTTTTGTGGGTCTTATTTCTATTGTTTATTAGAAAATTCATTTGTAAGGAAATTAATCTCTTGATCCATCTGGAATTTATTTTGGTGTGAGAAATGTGTGAAAGAAGGGTACAGCTTTATTTTTTCTCCATATGGATTTTATTAGCACTGTTTATTAAATGATTCACCCAGTACCTGTTGCTTTAAAATGCCATCTTTAATATGTACTAAATTCATCTGTTTTTCAGGCTTAGTTTTGGACCCTCCGTGCACTTTTATTGATCTGTCTGCCTTCTCATGGGCCCAAATTCTTTAAACACAATAGCTTACAACGCGTCTTCATATCTGGTAGGGCTATTTCCTTCCTATTTGCCTCTTTTTTTTCCAATGTTATCTAGATGCCTATTTCAACAAGAATCATTTCTGTTAGCACAATTTCAAAGATAGCCTTTCAGTTTGAAAACAATAAATGTGCCCCTGAGACCTCCCTGTGTGAGGTTGACAGAACCATTCCTGGGGCAAGACGTCACCAGTGCCCATCGGCCACCTACAGGGCCAGCTCCCCACTGTCCCAACTTGCAAATTTTGACTTGAGTTTTTCCATTTTTAATTTCTGCTTTTTTATTGTGATGGGAACATTGAACATGAGATCTGCTGTCTTCAAGTTTCAAGTGCCCAGTACAGTATTGTATTGATTATCTCTGCACAAGCTATTTCCAAACCCAGAGTCAGTTGCTGATACTGGCAGATAGGGACTTTGAAGAGACAAAGTTTAACCCACAGCACAGGTCATTCCCACGGGTGCTCTGCAAACTCTAGTGGGCAGCCTTTTATTGATCTGATTTCCACCCCAATGTGACGACAATTAACATTTGCTCTACAGTGTTCTCTGACCAAAAAGTGACCGGAAAATGTTGGGTGGGAAAGCTAGTAAATGTGTCTTCGCTTAAAACTTTAATGTTAAAATATCACTTTTAAAAAACTAATAAACTCTGTTTTCCTGGAGCAGTGATGGGTTCACAGCAGAACTGAGCAGAAAGTACAGAGTTCCCATCTACCCATCATTCACCCCAACACACGCAAACGTCCCCCACAGACAACGCCCCACAGCACAGTGGGGACCCTACAACAGATGACACATCGTCAACACTTCTCATGTTGTGTTTCTGGAATGAAAAATGAAACCAGCGCATAAAAGAGCCGTGTTGGAAAACTGGTAGGATTTTGCAAGCGCTGTAATGGAGACAAGTTTTATCCCCATTTTACAGAGGAAGAAGCTGAGGCACAGAGCAGACCAGCCGCTGGCTTGAGGTCACACATGGGGACTAACGGGAGCGGCTCCAGGAGCTCTCCTTTGACGCAGTGGGTTCTAGCTCAACATCCCTGCCCCCGTGGGGTGTCTTCTGGGAACCCTGACAACCTGCCTCTGTCTCCTTCTCTGCCCCTCCGCAGGACACAGGGGACTCAGCATAGGGACAGCGGGATGTTGTGCAGGAGGAGAGTCAGGCTGACCTACACTCAGACAGCCTCCCCCAACCCTGACCTCCACACTGCGAAATGGCCTGTGCGACCATCTCCTCCCAGGACCCAACGCTGCTGCGAGCAGGGGCCTTTCTGGCCTGGAGTCCTGTTCATCTTTACAGCAAATGCCTCTCTCGCTGACCACGGTCACTGCCTCATTACTGGACACTGAGACACAGGCTCAGCCTCTCCCCAGTTTTCATACTGTCTCTGCTTCCCAGGTCCCTCAGGCCTGCACGTGTGTCCGCAGAGCTGGGTGGTCTGCACGCTCCTGCCTCTCGGCCCTGGAGTGTTTCCTCCACCAGGCCTCCCCCAGGGCACGTCACAAAGGGAGGGGACAGGGCGATTTCCAGAGATTGTTCTTTTACTCCATACAGGCTGGCTTTGAAATGGATCGCCGCTCTGAGGACAAGAAAATCCCACTTTGGAAATGAGCAGCACCTGAATATTCACCTCCTCCTCTCCCCCCGACTTCCTGTCCAGCTTCCATCCAGTTCTAGCTCCACATCACGGACTCGCACGGATGCAGCTCTGACGGCTCTCACCTGCATTCGTCACGTGTCCCTCCGCCTCACATTTTATGCGCCAAAAGCAAGTCACGTGGCCACGTCTCACTTCCAGGGCGGTGGGAAAGTTCTCCTAACATCTGCCACCCCTGCAAATGGATGCATTGAACTGACTAAGAAGAAACGCATTTATCCCGAGATGCAGAAGAGAAAACACAGTCATGTATTTCAAGAAATGATCCCCTTTCCCATTTTACAAATGAGAAAAACCAGTATTTCATAGAGGTTACGAAAACTGGATGTTTCCTTAGGTCACCCGAGTGGACTGTTAGACTCGTGAAAGGTAAAGGGTGGCTCCAAAACACTGAGGTCCTGGGGTTTCTTGTCACTGCCGCCTGCCCTACACGATACTGTCGCTTAGAGAAGGCCTTCCCTGCCTCTTTTTCCCAGTAGTGTATAAACTAAAAGCCTCAGCAGGAATTTGGGGACGTTGACTCAGCCCAGATGATACAAGAGACAAACTGACGCGTAGTCATGGAAAACATTCATCCTTTGAGCAGAACAGAGGTCATTTTCCAGATTCTGTGGCATCGGATGAAAGGACACACCCCATTTGTGGTGAAACTAATTATTCCACACTGGTGTGCTCTCCTGTATTTTCCTATTACAAACTCCTGATGGAGAAACGTGCTGACTTTGTCACCTTGGGCTGAAGGAGAGGGCCGCATCCCTCTGCTTTCCCAACTGTGCAGGGGGTTATTTACGGGGGGCTGGCTCGGTGCTCCTCCCCTCCGGCGGCCCAGGCGATGGCTCTTTGTTGCTATTTATCCTCCATCTTGACAGACAACAAAGCCGACCTACCATTTAGCAGCGCACTTCTGAACCGGCCCCTTTGTTGACGCTGCAGCAAGGCACTTACCAGCCCACACGCTGCAAAGCTGTCATTTGTCAGCAACCAGCTGTTCTACTTTCTACAACACTTAAGTAACAATTTCACAGCCATTACCAGTCTGCCGTAATGACACTGCTGAAAGCTAAGTGCTAAACTAGTTTTCCAGAACCAAGCAAGCCAGGGGACGTGAGACAGACACTTTGGTCGATAGGAAGGGACAGCTTGTATGTTTTAATGGGTGGGCTTCTGTCTCCATCGGGCCTTCCTTTCATCACCTCGGTCCCCTTGGTGGTTAGCAGACATGGTGGGTGGTCCTGTGCAGAGAGGACCATGGCGGTGCCTACCCTGTCCCACACGTGCCTGTCTCTCCTCCCACCTGTGGTGCAAGGGACGCTATGACATCTGTGAGCTAGGACATCAGAGGTGACCAGTATTTCCCAGTCTTCATGGTGCTTGGCTCTGGAGCTCTGAGCCACCGTTCAGAAGACGGAGGCCATCAGACTGTCAGGAAGCTCGAGCACAACGTGAGGCCACGTGTACTGTTCTGGTGACATCCCAGGTGGAGGTTACAGGTGACAGCCATCATCCACCATCGACATGTTGGGAGCGAGACTTCATAGGATCCCGGCCGTCGGTGGTCATGTCACCTCCTTCATGCCCTCCTGGCTGAGGCCCCAAGACACCAACCCCAGATACGCGCCTTTCCAATTCCAGACCCACAGAACCCACGAGCATAATAACGGTTGTTGTCAGAACGTTAAGTGTGTGGAGGCTTGTGTGCAGTCAGAGAAGCTGCACAGCAGTGTCCGCATGTGGAACGGGAAGGTCGCCACCTGCCTGTCCTTGCTTTGTGTCCTTGCTTTGTGTCAGAGGCCATGCTCCACTGGGGACAGCGCGGCTCGCCCTCAGAAGTCAGACAGGCCAGCTGGCTCACGGGCCGGACAAGGCCTAAAGATGTTTGCCTCACATAGTTTTAGTCCATCTTGATCATTGGAACCAATACTTTAAAATGGAAACATTTCCTTAAAACATCCAGGCTTTGGCCTTGAAACATCAATCATCATACTTGACCCGCACAGCCCTCACCAGCTGAGGTGCCAGCTGTCGGCAGGACACGTGCTCCTCAGCCCCTTGGGCCCCAGCACCCGCTGTGCAGCTCCCGACACCTGCCTTTTGCCTGCTCCGCCCTCAGTCACTCACTTTATTACCTGCCTGCCTGCCCCCTGGAGGCCACTGAGTCTGGGAATCCAGGCAATTCACACAGGGTCTCAAGTGGCTCCTGCAGCAGGAACCACGGGTTCTGGCAGCCTAGTTACAGCCCCTGGACTTCAGAACAAAGAGACCACGATGGAAGCCAGCTACAGGGGCGGAGACTGAGGTAAGTCGTCTCCTGACTGGAAGGGCCTCACACAGCTCTTGCTCTAAACTCCTTCCCACAAGATCTGAAAAGAGTACGTCTGTTGAGGCCTGAGAGTAAATAAATACACTGTCAGAGACAAATGTCAATACACATTCAGATACAAATGTCACAAAGAAATTGGAGAAGGTGAATCCATGTGTTACGTGGACGACTTCCAACCAAACCGTTTACATGTATGAAGCCTGGCAACTGGAAACTGAGATTGCAGCAGGAAGGTAGCACTGCAACTGTGTTTCCTCTCATATTAAAATCGATCCAGCCATCTGACTATCTATCCACCTGACTATCCATCTATTTATCCATCTATCTCTCTGCCTACCTACCTGTGTACCTATCATCTACCTTCCTATCTGTTGATCTGTCTATCTATCTATCTATCTATCTATCTATCTATCTATCTACCTACCTATCTATTATCTATCTATCTGTCATCTCCAGTGAGTAACTGTTCCCCAAGTGCAATATCGAGCTCCCGTCTTGCTCCACTCTGGCAGCCGGACACCCGTCCTTCTCCGTCCTCCTCCAGGGCCCCGCTCACCTGTGTGCACCACGCCTGGTGAGACAGCTCTGTTAGTGTCTGCACAGTCTTTCCCCATCATGGCCCCCTCTCCGGGAAGGCTTGGGAAGTAGCCACCACCCTGTAACTCAGAAAGACTGTTTCCCCGAAAATTAGACCTAGTCGGACCATCAGCTCTAATGCGTCTTTTGGAGCAAAAATTAATATAAGTCCCGGTCTTCTTTTATTATAAGACCCGGTCTTTGATATGATATGATATGATATGATATATGATATGATACTGGGTCTTATATTAATTTTTGCTCCAAAAGACGCATTAGAGCTGATGGTCTGGCTAGGTCTTATTTTCGGGGAAACACGGTATATATTCTGCTTTGTCTTTTCTCCATCAAAACACCAGTTTTCTAAAAACAGTCAGAGAAACAAAGAACAAACTGAAGGTTGCCAGATGGGAGTGGCGGCTGGGGGAGAAACGTGAGGGGATTGTAGTCAACAATGTTGTGATAACTGTGCAGGGTGACAGATGGTTTAGACGTAGGGTGGTGATCGGGCGTAAGGCATGTGAGTGTGGAATCACGATGGAGTGCACCTGAGACTAACGTCACACTGTCGGCCGACCATACTTGAATAAAAACATTAACAAAAGGAAGCACTCGTTTTCCGTCGTGAAATCACACGAATTGTGTGCTCAGGCCAGGGTGGAGCTTTGCGTTTCCTTCTGCATCCACGGCTCACGGAGCCCAGCTGCCTTCATTCAGCCCTGAGCATCATTCACTGTGCTCTGACGCCTTCAGCCGCTAACGTGACCACTCTGCAGCTGTCCACGCTCCACAGTGGGAGGAAAGCGTGCCCCTCCTGTCGGGGCCTCCACTCCTGCCTGCTCCTGGCCACTGGGCACCTGGGGCCGCACTGAGCTGAGAGGTCCCTGCGACCCTGCCCCTCAGCCCGCACCCTAATACGTCCCTCTCCCAGCGGGGATTCCTGTCATGTCCTCCTCAGAAAATGGAGGGGAGCTTCGTCTTCCGAAGGTGCTTTCGCCAGGAGTGGAGGGTCACCTGGGTGGTGGTGAAACACTGTAGGAGAGACTTCCAATGCTGCTGTCACAGTGAACAGAAATAATGTTGCAGTTTTCCTTGGACCTTTTTTCACCTGATGGACCAATAATCTTGTCGCCTTGCTTGCACAGACGCTGAAAACGCACTGGACAGAAAGGTAGCCCTTGGTCACGTGAATGTATTTAAATTGAGATCAGTTCAGTTCCTCAGTGGCACAGCCACGTTCGAGAACTTAATAGCTACGTGCAGACAGGGCCACCATGTCAGACCTCACAGGTAGAGAACATGTCGACGGCCACAGAAAATGTGATCGGACAGCCGTGCTCTAGAATAATTTTTACAAAACTATGCATCCCCAGGCACATTTTAAAGTTGACATTTAAAAATTTCCCTCCTCAGCGGCAAAGGTAGAAATTTTTAGTATATTGTAACTATTGACATTTTAAAATTAAACTGTTAGATCATTCTTCTAAAAGTATTCACTGGAATCTAAATACCATGGTGATTTGATACCCTCCATCATTCGTCTTAAAAAAATATACAGACAACCTCTTCTTTACCAGACTTAAATTGTACATTTATGCTTTTTTCACGTTCAGCTTGCATATCCATTTTACCTCTTTCACAGAATTTTATCCTAATGTGTTCTATTTTTGTGTCTGAAACTCTTTTATTGGTCACTCTGTCATTCTTCTCTGCAACAACAATATGTATATAAATTCAAATTTAGTTTTCCCCGTGTTCCCCAGTCTCTAAATAGGTTGTTTTAAATTCTAGGTTGAATTTCATTACAATTATATGCATAATGATGCATGCAAATACACACACACACACAGACACACACACACACATAAAACTTTTAAGGAGCAATTATTTAACATAAAAAATTGAAGGACTATCAGAAATGCGCTGCTTAATACAGGAATGGGATCATATAATCAAGATAGTCTATCTCGTGCTAAAGTAACAAAAACTCTCTCTGCCTTAAAATAACAGCCTGATTTTTTCTCCTACTTGGGGTTCTACATGGAGAGGCAGGAATTCAGGCTGGTGGAACCCACACTGTGATGGTGCCATCACTACACGGTACTTGAGAATGTCCCAACCAAAGGACGACACAGCGTGACATGTCACCGTGGGTTTCACATGTGTTTCTGCATAGAGGTGACACACATCATTTTGGCCAAAGCAGGTCACACGGCCACAGCTAATTTCATGGGACCTTGGAACGTACTCTTCCTGGAGGGTATCACATGCACAGAAAAAATGAAGCGGCTCCAGAATATTCTACATAGGAAGCATTTAAGATGAGGAATCAGAAACCATTGTCAAGCTGGAGGGAGGGTCGGGAAGCCCCTCCCAGCTCCTCTGCACCTGCTGCATGAACACAGATGATTCCGGCCTCCGTTCCCAGATGCTGGGAACCCCCATGATCTCTGTGAACCCACAGGAGAACACCTTCTTCTCTACGTTCCAAATCCCGGGCCTCTCACTACAGCCTCTAGCCCAGAACCACAGGGAAAAGGGAGCCTGCGACGTGTAGGTGCAGGCTCCTGCTCGCCAGCGCTGACCAGCATACAGAACGGGGTGTCGATGGCGGTGAGCTGACAGCGTGGAGCTGTCCATTCCCAATTAAAACATGTGACAGGGGACCCTGGAGGCATTTCATTTGTGGCAAGAATGAGACAGGTCAGCATCAATTCAATTCCTACATTCGACTTTAGAGGTGCAGTTCTGAGAAACTGAACTGAGTGCACTCTGTTACAGAAGGTCACTCCATTCTCTGAACTCCTTAGACGACAAAAATCACATCGTCATCCATCATCAGAAGTGATGTTTAAAGATTTGACACTTTGATCCGGTTCCCCTTCTGCATGGCTGAAAGCAAAGCATTAGAAGTCACGTGACTTGCAAAAACACTGCTAGGTATCCAAGTGGTGAGGCCCCTCAAAGACACCACTGTGAGTGGAGTGTCTGCAGCGTTGTCAGCCCGTATGGTTCACACCCAGGGCAACCCACCAGCGTGAGATCCCAGGTGGGTGAGCAGGGCAGGTGTGAAGTGGAGGATTTCACCTGAGATGCTTTCTTGGGCAGATCAATATATGGAGGCAGAGAACTCAGCCAACAGATTCTCCTAAAGCGATGCGTGTCTATATAGTCCTTGAAAGGCTCTATCTACACAGCACCAGGCACACACATGCCCCAGAGTGAAGACCTTTACAATTTAAAAATGTCCTCACATGTCCAAAGGGGGTGAGAGCCGCAGCAGGCAAACCATCACAGTACAACCTGCTGACCCACAACTGAACACACTGGGCATTTTCCCAGCAGGTTCAAAGGCTGTACGTTTTCAGCACAGGAACTATCTGCTATGTCTGAGAGGTGACACGAGCTGATGCATGAGAACAGATGGGGAATCCATTTTCATTTCATTCCTCCTCACCTAACATGCAGAGGTCATGATTTAACCCAGAACCCTTCTTCCCAGAGTAGGTATCAGTGACTGGTAGCAATGCCAGCCCAAGGGGAGAGACAATAAACAAGCGATTGTGTGACAGACAGTGATGATTGTAAGGAAATCTGCGGTGCCATCGAAAGTAAGTAAGGGACCGCACTCAGGTGGAGGGAGCCAGAGAACGGGACTCTGAGGTGACACTTAACTGGGGATGTAAAAGACCTAGTGGGATGAGAACGCAAAAAGCCAGTGCTGCTTCTCACATGGAGACAGAGAGCAATGCTGGTCTCTCCAGAATGAAGCTCGTTTATGGAATGCGAGGCATGGAGTCACTGCCGTTCTTCACAGCAGAAGCCTCGGAGCTTCTTCATGTCACACTAATAGTTTCCCTGATTAAAATCCGCAGCAGACAAGAACTCGGAGTCCCAGAGATACTGCTGGAGTTCAGATAATTTATGGAGAGCGGTTGAGCACAACATAAGCTATTTAAAGCTGCATAACATACCCACAAACTCTTATTAAGGGCACTGGTTTTCAACCCCCCGAGACAGGAACCAGTTATCATTATGCCTCACCATGAAAGCAGATTAAAATTAAATCAATTTGTTTATCTCTGGGTTCTCTGCCCAATTAACAGTTCAGGAAGAAAAGCCTGCTGTCCACATACCAAGACAACCCTCATTCAAATTGAGACATTAAAAATATAAATCTCGGGAGAATCGAGTACTAAATTTAATTATGAGAAGAGCAGAAAACCGGGACTCAGCTTATGAATGGATTGTGCTGTGAGTTCGAGCCAGTCTTTTCGGACACCATCCACTTAAAACAAAGGAAGGTGATAAGTTTCTATGTAAATTAATCCACAGCCTAAGTGGTTTTCTCTCCATAAACAGAAATGCCACTTTAAGTTGCAAATATATATACACACCTCTTGAAAGACATTTTACAGTGAAACATGGAAGCTCTGGAGAGAATTCACTATATACTTATTCATTCTCAGGGTTTATGGGTGACTGGCTTCAACTAAGCAATGATTTTTCCAGAGTCCCAAGTTCCTGGCTGCAAGGTACATGTTTCTGAATGCGGCTGACCCATTGGCGATGGATTATCAACTGGACAGTCCAGGAAGGCAATGCCTGGGTTCTCCCATCACGTGTTTGCAAGTTGGCATTGAATTTGCCAGTTCTTCCATGTCGAATAGAAGGGATTTGCTGCATCTTCTACTGCTAATGAGGAAGGGAACGCTGCTGTAAGCCAGCTCACCCTGCTTGAAGACACTCCCTCCTAGAAGCCACCCAGCTTCCCACCAAGTTATTAACCAAGTTGCTTTTAGGGAGGTAACCAGAGAAGAGGTTAACGCAAGGCGACTGAGTTAATTGGAGCTCCTGGCACCTCATGGAGCAGCAGAAACAGCTCCACCCTAGAGGAGACCCGAGTCAAGCTCAAGGTCTGCCACTCACTAGCTCTCTGTCCCTGACCCACAGACTCCGTGAGCCTCGGTGCCCCCATGTAGGAAGAGGAAGCAACATGCTCAGTCCAGCTCTGCGGTGGGTCATCTGGGGGGTCAGCTAAGCTCATGTGCGTCCAAGACCTTACCAGCTGCAACTCCCTAACACCCCCCAGAGCACCTCATGCTCCCCTCTGTGTGTCAAAGTGCCCTGACCCTCGCTAGTCCTTGGCCTGGAATGTGCTTCAACCTCTTGTGCACCTGGATAAATGCCATACGTCCTCTGTGACTCAGTTTACAGAAAGCTCTCTTGAAAAGTGATGCCTGATTTAGCCTGGTTTGACCAAGTCGGACAAACTTCCGCTGTGCTCCAACAGCACTCAGCACACTTCCGTTATGGCACCGGCCCCTTGCACTGTAACTGACATGCCATCCCTGTGTGACTGACCGCAGTGACCAGTAAACTATCATCTGCGTCCTTCCCTCCAACAGCCCTGGCCGCTAGCACAGCCGTCTCCACAGTTGTGATAAATTAATACACTGAATTATCATACATGTTAATTATTTTTAGAAGGCGCTTTGGTTTATGCCAGATATAAATCTGGGATCCTGAAATTACGCAGCAGAATAAAGGCAAGCTATGCCACCCCCCAAAAAAAAAAATTTTAAACATACACTATTTCTCTGTCCTCTCTCTCTGTCCATTTCTATAAAACTTTCAAGACCGGGCTGAGGACCATGGTGACAGAAAAGGCCACTTTCTAGAATGCGTCCAGCTTTTCTTCATTTGAAGTATTTTTGATCCTCGGTGCTTTTGGTTTAGTGTATGTGTGTAGCTGTGTATAGGTGAAGACACACATGGTGATCTTTTTCCATCCTTGGTTCATTTATCCCCCTCTTAACGCTTCTTGAGGGGAGGCGGGAAGACAGGCTACAGAGACCCCAAATCAGTGAGCATAAGAGATCACTGCAGTTACCCTACGAGGGAGGTTACAAGAAAAAACGTTTCTTTCTTCTGGTAGAGATCTCATTCTGTAAAATCCGACAGACCCAAAGCTTCCTCCTACACTGAACATCAAAGATCAAATAAAGGTGGCCTTTCGGGATGAATTTAGAACCCTGGGGGAAGGACAGCCTGCCCGGAAATTGACCTGGGATTGCAGGGGTGGGGAAGAGACAGGGTTAACAAAGGGACAGCAAAGCCCTGCCTGTGCACCCATCTGAGATGACCTCTGGCCCAGCGGTAACAAGCAAATTATTAACAATGGGTACATTACAGGAATCAGTCAGGACAGCCACGAACGCTGAGATGGTTCCCCGACCTGGGCAGTGGAGGGGCAAAAGGGAACAATACCAAATAAAGGACAAAACCCTTGGCTGGCAGGAAGCAGACCTCTATTTTTGAAGGTGGACGATACCTACTTTTACACACTGGCAATATTTCAGGTATCACTAAGGCACTTCACAGCGTTTTCACTTACTTCTCCAAGAGAATCTGGTGAGCAACAATTTTAGTGGTTATCTAGTCAACCTGCCTTATTTTATAGACAAGAAAATGGAAACCCGGAGAAGTTGAACAGCCTAAAGTAAAAGTGCTAGCTCGCGGCAGGGCTTAGAATCTGAGTCTCCTTGACTTGAATTTATTAAAATAAAAGCAGGCACTTGTCTGACAGGTCACCTGCATGGTCCCTAGGCAACACGTGGAAGGATAGTGCAGCCTGGTCACAGAATGTGACAGGGTGACAGAGAGCAGCCTGCACATTCTGGCAAGGCGCTCCTCGAGTCATTTGGGTTAAGGCTGTTTCCTCATCTTCTGGAACTCTGCAGGTAAAGGATGCTACAGCCTCCTGGGACAACTGTGCTGAGTGTCCGCTATTTCTGTCCCTCAACTTTCTTTTACTCTTCTTTTGTTTGTCCAGAGGTCATTTCCATCACCCACTCTCAAGCCTGGTGGATTGGGCGGAAATGACCCCACCTGTAGGTACAAGAGGGTGCGTCATGGCTTATGTCAGTGATTCTGTGAACCTCTACTGGTCCCCGGGGCATTTTCAAGGACTCTGTGAAGTCAAAACTCTTTCTATAGTAAAACCAAGACGCTAGTCACATTTTTCGCTATGTTGTCATGTGCAAAAATGGTGCAAAAATGATGGTGAAGAAAACTGTTCTCACCTTAGCACAGATCAAGGCAATGGACCCAAGCAAACTCTGCTACGAGTAATGATGTTAATTACTGCCACACACTCACAATGTAAAAAATTCCTATTTTATTTAAGGCTGTCCTCGATGAAGCAGTAAAAACCATTATCTTTATTAAATATGTGCCCTTGACTCCATGTCTTTAATATTTCGTGTGACGAAATACCTGCAGCACTTCTGCAACACTGAACTCTCATGGCTGTCCTGAGGGCCGCACGCGTGCTGTTCTCTGAGCGGAAAGCTGAGGTGGCTACGCTTTACGGGTACCATTGTCCCTTAAAGAAATGACTGGCACACTACGGGTATTCAGTTTGGGTATCTGACAAACACCTTCTCAATAATGAACAATGCAAAGATGCTACTTCTAGGAAAATACCCTCGTACTTGTTACCAATGCCCGAATTATAATTTTCAAGGAAAAATGGAAATTTGGATGAGTGTCATCTGCCATTGTGATTCTGAAATCTTCTCAATAAGCACAGGCTGTTTCTGATGACAGGGGTGTTGATGTTTCAAAGAAAATGTAAATTTTGATATTTTATAATAAAATGGGTCAACACTTGGAAGTCTTGCATAATTAGTGAATCAATATTTTCCAAATAACTAAGTCATGATGATATTATACAATCATGCCTGGGGAGGAGAACCATTCAAAATTACAACACAGACCTAAAGTTCACTGATTTTCAGTATTCACATTGCAACTAACCTTTAAGAAGCCACATGACAAGTTTTGGTGTAGTATTACACACACACACACACACACACACACACACACACCTGAAAAGGCTGTTAAAACATTTCTTTCTTTTCCACCTACATATACATGAGGTCAAATAATCTATCTATACTTCAATAAAAATGATGACATCACAACAGACTCAATGCAGAAGCTGATATGAGAACCCAGCCGTCATCTGTTAAGACAGACTTTTTTTAAAAATTGCAAAAAAAGTAACACCTTTCTCATGAATTTTATTTCATTTTGGAAAACATGGTTGTTTTTCATAAAAACATATCACTTATGTTAAGGTGCAGTGGCTTTATAATTGTTTTTAAAGCAAATTCATAAATATACATTTAAAAAATTTTTCAGTTTTAATATCTAACACAGTAAATATCGATAGGTATAACCTAAATAAACTTTTTTTTTTTTTTGGAGTCCTCGATAATTTTTAAGAGTGAAAAAAGAGCCAGAGCCAGAAAGTCTGAGAACCACTAGTTTAAGCCATCAGCTGTCCCCACGTCTGGCCGGCGTGGGTGGCTTAGGGGTGGACCTGTGACCTGAAGAGAATGATGGTTAGGGGGTGTTCTAGGGCATTTGGGAGAGAAGCGCGTTCATTGTACCTCCCACTAGGGCTTCCAGGAAGGGTGTGTTATGGGCGCCCTGAGGGGGAGCCGTCCCTGGCTTGCCTGCCACATGCAGAGTCTGAGGACAGGGCAGGGAGCTCTCGGCAGAGTTCTTGGGGTGTTTGCTGAAATGACGACTCAACCCCCCTAACTCCCCCTGGCAGCTGAGATTTCAGTTTCCTGAGGCACAAATTCCCTTTGCTGGTAAGTCAGTTCGAGTGTTTTCTGTCACTTGCCACCAGAAGCCTCACTTATACAACAGCCCCGGAAAATATCCTATGGCTTTACAGTCACTAACTCACCTCACTGACACATCGAATGCCCGCCCACCAGCTTCTGAGCAGAGTTTCATTTCCTGGGGAGAAGACATAACCCAAGTGCTCATGAATCATTATTTTATCATATAATTTCCTACGATCGTTCCTTAGACATGAACTTTGATCACATTAACACCATTATATTTGAACACACACTGTTGTTTTAAGAAATCTCAAGTCGAATTGTTCTGCTCCCTAAGAAATCTCACATACACATCTGTAGAAAGGCGGGTCACTTCCTAAGACATCTGTTTCTAAACATATATCCTTCCAACATCTTAAGCAATGCATTCAGCAATAGAAATTTCTTGTGTTTGGTTCACTGTTTTATTTTATATTATGTTACTTTATTTGCACCTCTAATTCATTACAGTATGTTTGAAGAGAATGTGAATGTTTCCCATTTTATTGTTTGATTGGTTCAAGAGAAATGCAAACAACGTGAATGGGATGCTGAACTGCAGATTTCTGGGGTAACTGATTCCTCGGGTCAGAAAGCCAAGACCCGAGCACAAGTGAGGACACACTACCCACGCACACAGCAGTGCTTCTCTCACCCAGGCACACAGAGAATCGCCTGGAAGGCACTAAATCATTATCAAGTCCCAGCTAGATTTGGGAAGACCAGAGTAAGGAGCTCTGAGGTGGGGGAAACATCCTAATTAAATAACCTGACGAGTAAGATTTCAAGTGGACACTGCTCTGAGTACAGAATCACAGAGACCTTCTGACTTTGTCAAGCTACCTGTCATGCCAGCTACACTGAAGGTGCAAAATGCCCAGGGAAACCAGAGGTTGGAACTGGAAGGAAGGAAGGTCCGCTGGGCATCTGGGGACAGTCATGTGACACAGGTACAAAACATGGATAATGGTTTTCAGATTGGCATTACAGGGATACCCTGGCCACCAGCCTTAGCAATGTTGCAAATGTCACCATCTTCTGGTTTTGTCCAGTGGTTTCAATGCTCACTGACAGCCTACTGTGCGCTAGAACCACACGGAGGGTGGGGTGACCGAGAGATGGACCAGCATAAAGGTACACGTCCTCTGCACTGCAATGTGGAATCGAAACACTTTACCATTCAAAATTTTAAATACAAGTTCGCCCTTTCAAAAGTCCATTTGCGAAAGGTGTGAGCACACAACACAACTATTACAGCTTGAGGTGATACAACACGCCAGCTTATGTAACACCCATCAAAGCCAAACCCGAGGGCTTCGCGAGGCAGCTCAAAGCAACAGCCTGGCTTTCACAGGCTCCACGGGGAGAGGACTGACCGCTGAGAGCTAAGACCTGAGATCACAGTGAAGGCCAACGTCACCCAGTTGCTGCTGCCATATTTTGTTTTCATATTTGGGTTTTTGTGGTCGACAAATAGAAAGTTATATGGAGCATTTTTAATTAAAGTGGACAAATCCTACTTCAGCTCTAAATCCCCATAAAGCAGTTGGTGTGTGATTTTTACTGGATGACAAATAAAGGCAGCTGTTTCGTCGGTGCTGAAGGAAGGGGTTCTCGGGAAAGGAGCAGGGCGACAAAACAGAGTTCAGTGTTTTTCTATCTGCTGAATAACGTCACCCAGAAACGGTTTAGTGGACACAAGGATGGGATCCAAAGACCAAACCAAATATTGGTACATCGCTTAGGATGCATTTGGCTTGAAGTAACTGAAGACCACATAGAAATGGCTTAAATAAACGACTTATCTTCCCACAAATCATTCAGTCCAGAGAAAGAGCAGATTGGGCTGTGTTGATTCTGCAGCTCAGTAAAGACTGTTTTTCTGCCATCGGAGCCTGTGGGCTTACTCTTATTATGGTCCCAAGACGGCTACGGTGGTTCCGAGCGATCGTGGTGACATGACATGTGTCTGAATTTAGTTTCATCTAGAAATATACACTGTGATGAGAACACAGGTGCCAAGAGTGTATTTGGAAAGTGATGCAAGAATCAGCGGCAGAGACTAGAGAAGACAGCTGGTCACAGATTCACTACGGGGCCAGGTGCCACTAGAGGACGCTTCCGGGGAGGCCCACTGGGAACTCTGAGAACCGGTGCAAAACACAGCGCAGAGCCACCCCTCTCAACAGGGGAGGAAAAGGGGGTACACGCACTGCCTTGGCCATTGGATAAGGGCCACTCCTGGGGGTGCTAATTCCACGCTGGCTCTGGCCTTGAGAGGGGTGGGCAAAGTGAGCACCGGTGGCCAGACACAGCCCCCAGATGGCGTGGAGGTGCTGGCCATGGAAAGTCGGAAGTGACCAGTGCAAGGAGAATGGTTCGGGCACCAACATCCATCACAGCGTAAGAGGTCTGTGGCCCACAGGCTTTGCACCCACTGTTGCTGGTGGCTACAGTATTCGCATTACAGAAGGAAACACTCTCAGGAGTCCCTCAGGTCACATGCCCCCACTGCTCCTACCACTGATGTGACACAGCGGCCACTGAGCCTGGCTTAGGAAAGCATGGCCAGCCTCCAGGCTGGGCGGGGTCCCGTCCCCCAGCACAGGGCAGTGGGAGGACCCCGCTGAGTCACGGGGGACAAAGCGGGGAGGGGCTGAGGCAGAAGTCGCGGGGTTGGCTGTAATCACACCACTTCAGCCATAACACATTCCAGTGAAAGGGACCAGAGGGTGGATGTTCTTCCCTGTCCCAGACAGACAGACAGAAGGACAGACGGAAGGACTCACTGTGGAATAGGAGCTTAAGCCCATTCTCACTACAGGGGGCCCGAAACCCCTAGGAAGGCAGGTTACCCCTCATGCTCTACTCAAATCTTCATTTAAAACGTAAACTGTGTGCAGAGAATGCGGGCATATCACTGAGGAGTGGTCCGCATTGGAACTGAGTGCCCAGGCTGAAGGCTGAGCCCTGCCAAAGCCTGACTGTAGGGAGTGGCCCGTGAGACGCAAACTGACGCCATCCTGAAGCTGGAAGCCCTGACGGAGAGGGAAGAACAGCACCTCTGACGGGGTGGGTGGGTAGATAGAAATGTGCAGGAGAAGAGCGACCTCGCCCCGGGGAAAGCGCCTGCTGCAGCTCCACCTGGGTCCTGGCCCCTGGCTGCTGCCCTCACTTAGGGCACTGAAGCCTCACGGCCCAGCAGGACCCCAGGCTCACACCTGCCCCTAAATCGTGTTGTTAGAAGCTAGAGAAAGAGAGAGAAACCACCCGCTCACCAGAATGTGCCCCCTGCTTCTCAATGGGCTCAGACGACCTGGGGAGCAAGAACGGAGGACCAGCTGGGAGAATCAGAGGTACTGGGGTTGGGGGGACAATTCCACCCACAGAGATAAAACCCTCGTACAATGTAAGGAGGGGATGCTCCCCTCTCCTGGGTCAGCCTGTTCACGCCTCCGAGTGCACTCGCTTTTCTGAGGAACTGCCTGTCTCATGATGCACACACTGTGTCCTCACTGAACTCTTTCCTTCAAGAAGACAAAGAGCAAGGTACAACGTCATTCCCGGTAACTACACCCCTCCTGACAGCAGGCTGTTCTTTAGAGATTTCTCCTATTGCCAGTAAGGAGAAACTTCAGAAAACACGTGGGATTCCAGAGACTGAAGGCTTGCTATTGGGAGATGACGACGACAGTCACTCAGGAAATACAGCAGCAGGTGAAAGCAGCAAATGTCCCTGCAACTTATGCTGATGGGGACACAGAGGAGACGTGACCTGGAGACGTGAGCTCACCGGGACACTGACGTCTCTACCGGAGACATTGTCTGCCATGGTGACAACCAGCTCGCTGTCACCTAGAGCGTAATCCACACTGAGTGACTCAGACAGGGGGCCCCAGGTCCGTTTCACATGAACTTGAATTATGTAAATTTAAAACACTGCAATATAAAGCATGTAAATCAAGCTTTGCCCTATGCACACTGTGTGAAGTAAGTGGACGGACTTGACCCTGGGCAGCTGTTGGGAGGACGCTCTGAGCAAATGGCTGCAGTGTCTCCGACGGGGTCTGGAGACTGGAGCTGGAAGGTGGAACTGGGGACACAGGCTGAAGGAGGGCAGAGGGGTCTGCTTGGGGATGGGGGTCTGCTCGCCCGCAGCAAGGCCTCCGTTTTGGAAAGATGACTGCTCAGACTTTCTGACCTGGACTCCAGGAAAGGCCAGTCAGTACTGTGACGTCTCTTCTCATTTAAGTGAGTCCGATGGGCTCAGAAGACCAAAGCAGCTTTGTGTGGGTGTCTCCGGAGGGCTGACTGCCCAGGTGGCGGCCACGGAGATGCCACATCTATGCAGAGCCAGTTCTAAAAGAAATTAGCCCTTTGATTCCAAAAGTATATGCTAGTTATTTGGTATGCACCCAAACAGTTAAACGATGTTGTTAAACGATGTAATCGCTTGACTCAAACCCACTCTGTAGCCCCTCCCACTTATAACCTTGATTTCAAGGGTCGGCAAATTACGGGTCGAATCCATGCTTTCACCTTCTTTTTACAGCCTGCAAACTGAAAATGGTATTATTATAGTTTTACTTGCTGCAATAAATCAAAAGAAAAGTAATATTTCACGACATAAGAGACATGTTCAAATTTAAACGTCCATAAATAAAGTTTTATTGGAAAGACAGCCACGTCTGGCCTGCGTGTGCTGTTGCCAGCTGCCTTCAGGCTACAACTGCAGATCTGGAGGTCTGCAGTGCAGAGCCTGACGTTCGCAAAGCCTAAAATGTTACTTACTATCTGGCCCTTTACAGAGAATTTATAGCTGATCTTGGTACTTTTTCTAGTTGAGTAAGAATTCTATAGAGACTCAATTTCAAAATGTCATGAGGCAGACATTACGAACCGGTCGACCTTAGCACAAGTGATAAAACACACACCACCCAGGTCTAAGTTCAACCGTATCTTTCCTTTCTTTTCGTTGTTTGTCTTAGAAATTTTCATACATGGGAAGTCAGAAAATAGTCTGTACTGAGACAAACCCAAATGTGAACCGAGAACGTTACCGTAACCTTGCTAGAAATCTCTTAACTATTTAAGTGGAAAGACCTCAAATTAACTTTCCCAGGGGAATGTCACTTTCATATGCTTTTCTTCCTCTGTTAGAATTTTCCATCCCAGGATCTGCTAACTTATCAAGAAGAATACTTTCCTTGATTAAGCAAATACTTGTGAGGAAGAAACATGTCTTATTCACCAAAATCGGGAGATGTTTTCAGAAATACAGATTACTTTTTAAAAAAATCTTGCTCCTCTGATGATGTGCAACTAAGGGTCTTTTACCATAAACTCTTAGTTTTCCAAAATAATATTTTTACATCTACCATCTTTGAATTTCTGCCATTGAAATGTACACAATGGACTCAATATTTTAAGCAAACGTTTGGAAAACAGGCGATAAAATGCCACAGGCTTACTAGACGGTATTTTCTTTCTTCTTTTTTTTTTTGTTTTTTTCTTTTTTGTTGTTGTTGTTTTTTTAAAATTTTATTTTATTAAATTTATTGGGGTGACAATTGTTAGTAAAATTACATAGATTTCAGGTGTACAATTCTGTATTACATCATCTATAAATCCCATTGTGTGTTCATCACCCAGAGTCAGCTCTCCTTCCATCACCATATATTTGATCCCCCTTACCCTCATCTCCCACCCCCCACCCCCCGCCCCCCTTACCCTCTGGTTGTTTTGTTTTCAAAGTAGAGGCATCAAGAGGAAAGTATGAATAACACACAGATATTGCTGTTCTCCCCAAATGAATGGATATAACGCATTTCAATCAAAATGCCAATGAGATGTGTATGGGCGGGGGGAATATCTTCACAATTTTATTAAATAAATGTATTTGCATAAGAAAAGCCAAGAACACTTAAGGGAAAAAGATATAACAGGAAAAGATTTTCCATACTATATGTCAAAATGTACTGCAGTTATAATAATAGCAATTAAAAGAGCATTGTGCTGCAATAAGAGTCGATAAACAGTTCTCCGGAACAAAACAGTCTCGAAGCAGAAGCACGCCCACACTGGCAGCCTGGAAGACACCTGCTCTGTACAGACCCTGTATTCACAGGGTGAATTCACAGGGTGACGAAACTTCTCAGCCTCCCTTGGGATTGAACTGGGGACATGAGCGTGAGTTTGTCTATGGAACGTGGCAGAAATCACCTAGGGCCCGTCTGTACTTAGCACTTAGAATCATGCCTTCGATCTTCCAGCCACTCCTGCCCTGCAGTGTCCACCTGTCCCAGGTGGCCCGAGTTCAAATGGACAAGGGCCCATGACCCACCTCACTGTGCCGTGGGTGGCAAGCCCGAGTCTATTAAGCTCTACCTGCAAACTTCAAGGCTTATGTGTTACAATACCACAGCCTAAGCTATCTTGATTAATATAGGTATACACATGTAATAAAGCATTTAAGACGAATAAGAAAAGAATAGATGACTCAATAAATGGACTTCTACTAATTAGCTCTTTGTTTTGGAAATGAGAAAATGTGAGACACCACAGACCACACTCAAAAGTAAATTCCACTGGTTCAACAATAAAAATGTATTAACCCCTCACAATGCAGTTAGATATAGGTCTTAAGACTATGAAATAAGTCGGAAAATGCTAATAAAATACATCAAATGAAAAATACAGATTTTAAGACACGAGTACTCATTTTAACTACAGTAAGTCTATTGTTGAAAAAGAAAGAATCACTGCAGAGTCCTCAGAAAACACATTTCCAAACCTGCAAATATAAAGGGTTTGCATTTGTACAGATTCCCTCGTTTTCTCCAGAATCACATTTCTACTAAGACTCACACACAACCCAGGCATCGGCCACCCACCTTTTCTGCTCTCACTGTCACGTTCACCCCTATGCAATGGGTGGTTTCCACCTAGAAGCACACTTTGTAACAGTGCAAAGGGTTGCTACAAAAATAACCAGAAAGAAGACGCCATACCCGCAGTGACATAGCACAGCGGGCCAGGGGTGTATCAGTCTCTTATCGCTGCTATAACAAATTGTCACAAATGTCTCAGTGCCTTACAATGGCATAAATCAGTCACCTCACAGCTTTGGAGGCAGGAGTTCAAAATCTGTTTCAGTGAGTGAAACTCCAGGTGCCTGCAGGGCTGGCTCCTTCTGGAGGCCCTAGGGGGATGCATTTCCTGGCTTTCCCAGCTGCTGGAGGTCGCCTGCCCTCCTTGTCTCATGGCCCCACAACATCTGACCTCTGCTTCTGTCCTCACATCTTCTGTGACCCCTGACCTTCCTGCCCCCTCTTCCAAGGACGCGTGTCCTTCGGAGTTTCCACCTCAACAATCCCGAACAACTTTCCATCTCAAGATCCTTCTCACATCTTCAAAGTCCCTTTCACCATGTAAGGTGACATCATGACAAGTCCCAGGGCTCAGGACACGGCCCTCTTTGGGGGACATGGCTCAGCCTACCGCAGTGGGTTAGGATCATGCACAGCTAACCAGCATGGCTCATCGGGCTCCAGGAAAACTGAGAGCTATTATGGCCTCTGCCTCATCAGTAATGTCCGGTGAGCCTGTCCCAGTGGAGCTGCCCTGGTGCACGTGTACATGCTGGACCAGAAACAAAGGGAGCAGAAGCAGAGACACCCAGAGCAATATTAGCACAGTTGCTGGAGTAATTGAATGAAATATGAATTGCGTTTTCTTCACCCTATTTTCATTGTTTATGACTCACATGAAGACAAATGATATTTAATTTAAAATGTATCAATGACTATGTCTCTAGCATCCCCAAATCATTTATCGTTAGTACCCAATGCAAACTTTATCAAAATGACCTTCTTCCACTGTGCCCTATAACAAAGGTCTGTGGGTTAAGACAGGGGAGACCCTGCTGCTTTGGCTCAGAACTCACTTTGTTTTAACAATTGGGAGACCCCAGCCAGAAGTTCTTTATCTTTGGGGAGGGCGGGGGGAATGGTAGCTGGCTGCAGACGCAAGAACAAATGCTCCAGGTATGTACATAAACACCTACTTCCAGCTGTCCTTTTTGCTTTCTCCCTCGCCAGCCCCAAGTCTACACTCCAGACCCTACATGGTTTCCAACAACCAGCTAGCGCCACATGGGGAGAACGCTGAAGCAGACGGTACACATTCGTTAGGTCAGCCGTCTGATTTCCGTGGGGCTCGCTGCCTGATGTCCTCGGGGCAGGTGGAGCGGCTCATCTTCCCGGGGGTTTAGTGAGCTGGCTGCAGAGAGTGCCTCGTCTCCACACACAGATTTCTATTCCGTCCTCAGCGACAGGACCAACTCCATCGGGCTGGGACTCCTTTGCTGCAGGAGGCGTGTGATCGAATGCCTGTCATCACCCGGTGGTTCCCTGGACACTTGGGGAACGTTTATCCTCCTGGATTTCACTGTTTCTAGTCATTTCCTCCTGAGAATAAATGCAATAACTCCCCTTTGTCTTCCTCCCTTCTAGTCTTTCAAACATGTTATATTATCTTCCCCTTTAGCTTCCATTTAGCCGAGAGATATATGCTCAGCTCATTTAATCTTTCTTCATCAATCAATTCCTCAATACCCCGGTTAACACGTCCCTCTTTCATTCTGTAAAAATTTTTTTCTTGGTCTCCAAACCCCTCCCCCTGCACCTGTGTCCGGGATGAAATGCATTTCTCCATGTTCTGCCTGACCTGCGAGACGTAAGTGGGCCAGCCAGCCCTCGTCCACAGCACTTTGTCACCGCACCTGAGACACAGAGAAGAGCCAGGGCAGGATGGCCATTGTCCTGCCACAGCCACAGCTGAGACACCTTCTCGGCACACAGCCACCCAAGTCTCCTTTAAAACAATCAGCATGCCAGGTCCCTCTTGCCACCGATGACCCATTTTCCCTTGTTCTCACAAGCACACTGGGAAGTTGTAAATTCTCCCAAACGCCGTTTCACTTTTTGCCCCTCGTTCCCATACATTGTGTGACAGCTGGGCCACATGTCCGAAGAACAGGACAAAGAATTGTACTCCGTCCTTCAGAGCTGGCTGTGTGAATGACAGACGAGGAGCCCAGCACGTACGGCAAAGTTGCACTGGCTGTCACAGAGACCAAAGTAACAGTGGCTCCAATACGACGGCAGTTTCTTTGTGTCAGGGAGCCAGAGCCGCATGGTGGCTCAGTGCTGATAGGGTTCGGGCACCTGTAGCTTCACTGTCCTTCGCTTTGTCCAGGACGCCTCACTTCTACTCCCACATGCTAACCTGCGTGGAGGACGGAGGGAGGACGGAGGGCCGCCTGCTCCTTTTCGTGCGTCCTCCTCGGTCACGAAACACAGGGCGTCACCCAGCGCAAAGCTAACGTGTCCAATCTGCATCCATGGGAATCAGTTTACCAGATAGGGTTGTGCTTGTTTTATGATGAAGAAGAAGGAAAAAAAGAATATTATGGACAATTAGGACGTCTAAGGATCCACAAGAAGGATGGAGGTGGCATGCCTTCAACCCCATGGGAAGAAAGATACTCTTAATAGGTAAATACAAGCTCTGAAACCAGAAGCTCAAAAGAAACCCTGCAATGAAGGTTGAGGAAAGTCCTGGCAATGGGAATAAATGATGGCAGATGAGTCTCACCATGTCTTTCTAAAAGTTCCTGATCGATCTTCAAACGACAGCATGACTTATCTCCTCCACATCTGTGCTGAGGAGGGTGACGGTGCTGGGCTTGCTCATACCTGCACCGTCCATATTACAAAACATCAGCATGTTTCAGTATCAACAGGAATATCATGCTTTGGAAGAAGACTTAAAAAATGGACAATCTATGCTGGACTTCGCAGCAACATGGCATACGTCATTCTCTCTTCCTGAAAATAGCGTTCAAACTAAATAGAATTGATTCCACCATTCATCAGCATTTTGAATGGAGTTGGTTTTGGTTTTTGTGTGTAAGGACTATGGTAGGGTTATGAAGGCACATTCACTCAATATCTGTTTGTCAAGTGTCTATTACGAGACAGCCACCTAAGGTATAAGCTAGATTAGAAACAACCCTGGCCCACGAAGCTGTTTTTTCTCAACGAGGGGGGTTATTTGCCAAATAAATGAATTAGGAAGAATTCTAAGCGGAATGACAAAACATGAAACATGGATTTTGAGTTTTCAGCTTAAGGGTGCATGAGCTGATATGTGTCTTGAATGAATGATTTTGATTGTTTAGTATTTAACTAAAGTGTGAATAAGAAATCACCTTTTAAGAAATTCAAGACGGGTCCACAATGGCAGTGAAATTCAGCACCAACCACAATGTAGAGAGTTTGTGCTGACCAAATGAAGATTTATCTAAATAACATGTTTGAAAAGGGTTTTTATTGTTCCTAAATGACATTATTTGTTCTATTGTCTATTATAAAAGTATCACATTTCACTGAATCTAATACACCACTGATTGCAAAACATGCCATGGATCATGTGCCACAAAAAAGGCAAAAAGACTGCTGGATGTAATGTTGGTCACGACGGAGCACCGTACCCCCTGGTTTCAGGGAGTGACATCAGTGTGACTTGGAATGGGTAAGATTTGGGGAAATATCTTGCTTTCCTGTTGTAGATGAGCTGCCATCCTCAGGTTCTACCGATCAGCCTTCAGCTGGTACAAGAAGTGGTGAGAAAAACTAAAAGGCACCCCCAATTTATGAACTGCTACAGGACTAGACTTGCCTGTCCTACGTGCTATGACATTATTTTTGCTTTGGAAATCTCCCATGTCATAGGATAACCCCAATAATCCTACAGAATTTGGCAATACCTTTCCTTTGACCCAGCGTCTAGGTATTTATCGAGCAGATGCGTTTCTTTATGAATGAAACATGTACAAGAATATTCTTGCAGCACTGCATACCTTAAAGACTGGAAACAAGCTAACTATCCAACAGTAGGAGACTGGATACATAAATCACAATACATTTGCCCAATAAAATCGTAAGTACCCATTATAAAGAAAAAGCCAGCTGTGAACGTTCTGATATGGAAACACCATGTAAGATATATTGTTAACGGAGACAAGGAAGATGCAGACGTATGTGTGTTTGTTAACATGCGTGAAGACAGACCAGGGTTCCTGGAGGTCTTACATAGTACATACAATGATATAATCTTATATAATCCTTCTAGATAACAATATCCTATGTGTATAAAACTCTGAAAGGAGATGTGGGGAAAGGACATAGCTCAGAAACGGGGATGGGAGGATGGGTGAAAAGAGTGAAGGGGAAGAGAGTCAATACTTGGGACCGTTTGCACGGTGACAGATGGCTCCTCGACTTAAGGCAGTGATCACGTTGTAAGGTCCACAAATGTCGAACCACTATATTGTGCACCTGAAAGTAACACACTACTGTCTGCCCACTGTACTTTAGAGAAACACCCACAGCTAATGATGTAAGACTAACATCTGTTCATTTGGGTGGCAAGTACATAGGTATTGATTACCTTTTGTACTTTTCAGCCCTGCAAGTGTTTCTGTATTTAAAAAAGGAAGTAGGGCTGTGGGGAGACAAGGGATATCGGGTTATGTTAACAGGGTGTCCCTCTGTACTGGTAACTCTGTCACGTCATTTATCGCCTGCTCCACGATGAGGGCGACGGTGAGCACGAGGGTGAGGAAGAGAAGCGGGAGGATAGAGACCAGGACAATTCCCAAATCGTCATCACACCCAGTGCCAAGAAGAGCAGAGCACGTGTCCTGAAACTTCATCCACAAGTCACAGTGCACGTGTCCTAAGACCGATCACTGCGAGAGCAGGTTACCTGTGCAGCAACAAGCGACCACCTACGGTCAGGGAAATGAACCGGCTGGAAAGACTCTCTCGCTCCGACTCGCTCCCCTCGCTCTGGAGGGGACCCCGAACAGCCCGTGGTGGGGAGTACGCGTTCCTTAATGCCATGGTGCTGAGAGTCCAGCAGCTCAAGGAAACGAAGATGTAAACTGCTGTGGCCCCACATGTTTTATCATGCCATCCAAACTCCATTCCCGGCACGGAGACGGGCAAGCAAATCTGGTCACACGCAATGGCTGAATTCAAGCGTTTTAAGGTATCGATGAAATAAATCAGGTCTCAGGCCCTTGAAAGGCGGGCAGGGTTTTGACTGATTTTAAATGTGCTGACAAGTGGGTGTATAGCAGGGGTGGTTCATGTGCCAGGGAGAGTTACGGGGAAACAGTGAAGCCACAGACTACAATAGCGAGGCTTTGGCTCCCGGGGAAGGCGAGCAGTTGTTGCCAAGGAATTACGGCCGACTTCTGAGCGGGAGACATTTTTCCTTTCCTTGCTCAATATTCAACATGTCGGACTAAAGTAAATTCGCATCGTGCTGGATTTAAAGACGACGCTTCAACACCTTACAGCATCAGGAGGTATTTGAAAGTGCTGTGGTTGAATGTCATAGGGAACACCTCTGCCTGGCATGCATTTCTCTAAACATGAATTCCTTGAGGCTTCCAGGGTTTCTCCAGCTGGCATGACTCCAGCACTGCTCACCACAGCTCCCTTCCTGCTGTGGATACATCACCCCGATACTAAGTGTCCTATTATGTATTGCTAACGTCCGACTCAGACAAGTCCTCAGAGGTCCCACTTGACAGATTTCCCAGGCAACCCACCAAACACACGGGGCTCGTTTACGTGTAAGCCACGACGATGTGAGCACACGTGACTCTGACCTGCAGGGCACACTCCGGAAGGAGGAACGGCTTAATGCTCCAACCCAGGGCATTTTCCTGGGCTCCCCCCTCGCCATTTAAAGGGTTTTAAAAGGTTTTATGAGCTGGTTCGGCTTAGCAACCCCATGAGCCACGTGGCCTTATTTAAGACCACGATTTGCTTCTAGGAGATTTGTGCATTGAAGGTAAGTGAAGAGATTTTCTTGACAGTTACTGGATAGACTGCCAGCTAAATGAACACTAATGTTGCACCCAAGTCCAGTGGAAATTCATATGCTGTTTTCCTCGCTGTCAGGAAGAGTGACGATCAAGCCTTCCGTTTTCACTGGAATGAATTCAAAAACGGATACATCACCATGTCGTCTCCACGAACGCAGCCAAAACATATAGAATATTTGAAAGTACGGCATCTGATCAAAACGTGGCTGCCATGATTTCCCACTAAGATTAGAGGAGGTAGGTCAACAGCCAGAAACTATTTCCGCCACCAGAGTCAGCCTTGCACCAACGGCGTCAGAGGCTTCCAAAATCCTGTGGAAACCAGTTCTCAGTGCCACCCACGTCACCTTTCTCTACCCATTTGCCAGCTGCTATTCTCATCAGCTCCTTGAGGCAGAGTCCTTGCCGTCCCCGGATAACCTTTCTTCTACCTCCAACACCGTGTTTGGACGCAGTTGGGGTGCACCGGACACTTGCTGGGGAAGCTTTCACTATCTGCTGCTCAGATTGTGGGCACGACACGTCCCGCAGCTCTCGGAACGAAAGCAATGCCAATTTCCCTTATTCCACTGGGGCGGGAAGTCTCATCACAGACAGGCAGAGCTGAAAGCACAGTGAGATCCTATACAAGTTCCTAGCTTTTTATGGAAGGAGAAACGAGGGTGAGAAAGAACTCTCCTAGATGCAGATCAGGCTCAAAGCAGAACCCGACCGCAAACCTGGTCTCCTCGCCAATTCCAGGTAAAGCAGACACTGCAGACGTGAAAGGGAACGGAAACTGACATTTAGGCCCCCCGTGAATTCAACCCCACAGGGCAAAGAGTTCATCCACGAGAGACAGGAAGGGGGGTCCCCTGAGAGAATGGCTTTCTGTCTCAGCCCATCACGGAAGCACGTGCCCTCAGGCAGTCGGAGGATGAAAACGTCACTCCTCTCAGTGGAACATGGAGAAATCCGCTAGAAATGCAAATGAGAGGCAGGAAATCCAGCCTTAGGTTCACATTCTCACCTGTGTTTCGACCGTGACCGCGTTTACCACTTGTCTAGTTACACTGGCCAAACCGTTCAATGCATATCACAAAACGCCCAAAGGTGGGCCGGCCGTTATCCACAGACGGACCCTGCCCATGAGGCACGGACCACCTGAGAGCTCAGACAGTGAGAGTTCAAACTTGGTCTTACAGCTACATGTGCTCTGTTGGACGGTACACTGCAACATGAGTCTTTGAAGATGCCGTTTGAATGAGGTCAGCGGCATAGGGAACTCAGTCAAAAGTAGTATGAGAAGGGTTTCAAAAGTAGGAACCCGGCCATGACATTCTTTGCAACCAACCAATCGACCAACCAACCCATGAGGCCCAGATGAAATTCATCCACGAACGTGAAGATGCATTTGGGGGTGCAGACTTCTAGCTCATTGTGAGACGGATTCTTAGGAAACGCAGGAGTTTTGCACACATTTCCTCTTCCGTGAGGAAAACGCATTGTACAAAATGCTCTTTATTTCTTCCTGGGCTGTTGCGGAAGGCGATGCCCCCTGTGACGGAGGATCTGCCTCGAGAGGGCCGTACACACCGACGAGCTACAGGTCCAAGCCAGTGGCCATCGGGTTGTACCAGCCTGTCTGGTGGGCGCGTGCAGCAAGGAATCCTGGATTTTCTGGGGTGTTTCCTCTCCCCCAGCTGAACCCTCAATCTCTCTCTGTCAGCACCAGGGCCCTACCTCTACTGCAAACTAGAAATAGATTTCTTGTACGTTTGTATTTTCTATTGCTGTTGCTATAGTTCTAAGTTCTTATTGACAATAATGACAGAAAACAAGCAAGAAATGCCATAATCATGGTACACATAAGCCAAAGGAACAGCAGCAAGAGAGGAAACAGAAGCAAAACAACACGACGCATGGGAAAGCCAAGCTCACAGAAAAACCATACTGTTTCTAAAGACCTACGTTTGGTACTGGATGTCCACGACCTGTTGTTTCTGTGCCTTCCGAGAACTGCCTCCCTCTCCCTCTGATCCCAGCAGCTGCTTTCCCACCTCCTCCCACTCGAAGGCCATGTGGACGGGTGGGTTGATTCTATGCCAAGCCGAGGTGGCCAGCCTGTGGTACCGCAGCATCTGACCGTGCTCGCAGAGGGACACTTGGTGGGACCAAGCCAACCACAGAGGTCCCCAGACCTCTGAGGGAGATGGGGCTACTTGCTTGCCCCCAGGATTGCTGAGGGAAAGAAAGCAGGCTTGGGGTTTCTGGCGGCCATATTTCCATCACAGAGGGTACCCACCCTGAGAATGGGTGAGGAGGGCAAACCCAAGAAGCAGAGGACTTACTGCCATTGGCTCTGTTGAAATCCTAGAACCAGCCATATGTGAAAGCAGCGTCACCCTCAGGACTCCCCGTTTCACGAACCAATCAATCCCGTTTTGCTTAATTCAGTTGCAGTAGGGCTTCTGTCCCCTGGAATTAACATGCTCACAACTCATATGTCTTGGTGCATCTGTCTGCGATTCCTTGTTTATAATCTAAGGCAGGAGTAATAACAAAAGTGTGACTTGGAATTACAGAAGCTTTAAATACCAGTGACTATAGAGTCCTCGGACAGAAAGATTCCCTACCAGTCAAGTAAAAAAGAACGTAAACCCAAAACATGACTACTCGTATCACATAATCTTGTCATCAGTTAGAATGTGTAATTGCTCTGAAGCTGTCACATTTGAAGCATAACCTTAGAATCATACAGAAGTTCACTGTCATGAATCAGTAGACGTCATGCATTTTACATGTCCCTTCTATATCCTGTGCATGCTTTCATTATCCCTGGTATTGAATGGCATTCTAATTATTCACCTGTGTCCCCACTGGCCCTGCCTCTGACTTCAGGACATTGGACAGCACCTGGGAGACAGCCGAACGGCCAGCCCTGAAGGCCAAATCAGGCAGAAAGGCTGAAAGTAAAAGCTACAGTCAGTTATGACAAGCACGCTGCAGGTGAGGAATGCCCGGACATCTATCCATAGCTCAGTACCCTATCTCTCCACAGACAGCGGACTGAACACCTAATACTGACACCAGGACGATTAACACGGCTGTCACCCGTCTCTTTCAGTGTTGCTCCTAAAAGGGGACAGCCTGGGATTCCGTAGGCTTATTTAAATTGCAGGGAGCAGACAATGATAAAATGGAAAGGAGGGGAAACATAATTGAAGAGTAGGAAAAAAGAACTTAGGAGGAAAGGCGGAAGAAACAGAGGCAAATGGTAGTTGATACCAGTAACCCCCAGCCCCCGTGACATAAGGTCTACGGTCCAGCGACCGCACTTCTTTGGGTCCCTGCTGATTTTAGGCACGTGGGCCATTTTTGAGTCAGAACATCACAGATATCATCATTTCCAGACCTGGCCCCACCGTCAGCCTCTGCTCATTGTTTTCAGTTGAGTTAGGAAAGCAAAGATGCACTGAAATCACTACAGTGCACTTAACCAAACGGAAAATGGCACAGAAGGAAGCAACGCCCCCTCCTCGTCCTGAAGCGTTCTCCCCCATAGATGGTGAAGCACGAGGTTCCATTAGCATTGTTGTTCTCTAAGCTTGACTCGCTGCAAATCCGTGTGCTGTTCCAGGCACCCAGCCAGGGCTCAAACGGGAGATGCCGCCGGCAGACCTGGTACTAAACAGTACAAACGCAGACCTTCCTCAGCAAACAGTCCTCATCAGAACAGCCTTGGTCTTGGGGAGAAGGGAGGGTGAACGAGGAGCCGTGAGATGCTGATTTCAGGACCCAGGTTTTTCCCTCCGTAGTAACCTGGCCACATGTCAACTTTGGGATTTCTTTCTTCATAGCGTGGGTATGTATAAAAATGAACATTATCATTTACCCTTAAAAACATAAATGTAAATCTAAGACGACCTCGATGCTGCTCATTCTTAAATGTTCTAAATCATGGCTCCACTTTCAGATCTTTTCTCCCGTATTCTGTCGTCTGTGTTCTCCTGTGTAGCACACAGAAACACATCCATGTGGCACTGAAGACTTCAACATGATGGGTGATTGAGAGAAAGATGAGTCTGGTGGAGACATTCCTTTCCATGAAGCACTGGATTTCCTGTGTGACTGACTCATCTCTAAAAGTCTACGTACAAAACACAAAGGCAGAGGCCACTGGAGAACAGGGATGGCCCCTGCTTTAAACCCCTAACATTCTGCGGAGGTTCTAGCATCTCTCTCACATCCAGGAAAAATGACCCTGTCTGATCTTATATCCTCCTGAACAGCCCTGGACCAACCTGATCTGAGCACTGGAAAAATCAACCTGGTTCTCTCTGAATAACCTCATGCCGCCTAAGCAGCTGTTTTAAAGATTGTGGGCAATTAGGATTCCACGTACATTCCTGTACTTAGGATGAAAGCGCGCTGATGAGCAAACACCCATCTGGAAGCCCTGATAGTCACATTTCCCACTGCAAACTAATAAGCGGACAATGGGTTTTTAATACATCACTGTTTACGGGTCAGAGTTCTTGGTTGTGCCCAGCAGCTGCACGTTGGGTCTGTGGGGGCCAGATAAACGAGCTTAGATGCTACGAAGCCAGAAACAACGCAGCCAGGGAAAGGGCCCAGCTCTACCACCGAACTGCTCCTGCACTGAAATCACAGCAGACGCAGCACTTCCTGCGTGTGACAGCCACGCCAGTACCCGACCCTCACCCTCGGCACTTGCTCGGTTCTCTGCACAGGGCAGCCTGCGCTTGTGTGGTGCTCACTTCTCCCCCTCAGTCTTGTGAGCAATGTCTTCTGGGCAGAACACAGGCTCTAGACGGAACCCTAGCTATAAATGTCATTTTAGTTTTCACTCTGTACAGTACAGAAGGCAAGCTAGAGGGAACTGGAGGAGGTATGGATGCAGCCAGTCCATTAATCTCTCCACAGACTTTCTTGAGTAGGAAACTGGGCTACCTGGCAATGAAGAAACAAGAGGGCAGAGACAGGGCTGCCGCACGTAGGTATGGAGACCCTAAGACAGGCTGCATTGCTACCGCCCCAGAGCCCTGTGGGAAAGCCGCTGACATTCCCTGTACCCATGAGATGGACCTGCTCAGTTAGAGAAAACGCTGGTGAGAAACTGAGCAAGGACACAGGTTTGAGGAGAGTGGCTGGACAGCCAATGAGCAATGAGCATGCTTCACAAGATGGCCTGAAGACCATGCCGAGGTCACCTTCTGTCCCTCCACCCGAAACAAGTGCTACAAAAATGCTTGATACCTGGAAACGACGTTCAGGGAGGGGCGAGGAGAACGCAGAACTGACTAACACAACGCATACTGATTGCCTGTGATTGGCTGAGATGAATTTTCTGCCACTTGGGTAGAAAGTGGGGACATTCTATTTGAATAAATAAAACTTGTCTTTTTCACACACCTGAGTATATCACCTGATTTAAGCACCCCTCCACAAAATTGCTCGTTGTAGAGAGTGACTCTCTGAATGCAGTAACGTTCTTTCAAAGCCTGCGTCCGTCCACAGACGGGGCGGCAGGAGGCCGTGGGAACCACTGCTCCCGTGTGTCGGCAATGATATTTGTTCTGCAACTGTTGGTTTCCTTGTCTGCCCTGGAAACGGAGAAAGAGACTGTCTCCTCATCTCTGTGTCTCCAGCGCTAACACAGTTCCTGCCTTTCTGAGTGGGGCCGCTGCAGTGTGGAGGGTCCCCAAGACCACCCTGGACTACTATTCAGTAGAAGAGCTCAGAGCCCAGTAAGACTGTGATCCTCCAAGCTGTGGTTTATTTGTGAGAGGATACAGGTTAAAGCAGCGATGAGAAAAGGTGTGGAGGGCGGGGCCCAGGGGGAACAGGTCCCCTCCCAGGAAAGCCACGCAGACACTACTCATCTCTCCATCAACGATGTGTGACCACGTGCACAGAGTACTGCCAACCTGGGCTCTCGCTCAAAGCTTGGCATCCAGCATTGTCACTGGAGGTTGGGCGCACAGAAATGGCTGCCCTTAGTCTCCAGCTGCCCCAAAGATGGACCTGACATCTTGTGGATCAAAGCTTCCACCAGAAATCATGTTGTTCACATACACTATCCAGCGTGACCCAGGGTCCCCAAGTAAACAAAGACTCTGATCCGGCAGCACATTCTAAGGGCTTCTAGGTTTACCCCATCGCCAGGAACCAAGGACCAAGGGCCAAGAGGTCTTCTGGAGATGTAAATCCTCACTGCTCACATTCAGTGCTTGTGGAGTAAACAGAATGGCTGACAAAGGACTGGAGGGGGAGGCGGAGAGAGACCAGGAAACAGGGAGGGTGGGAGGGAGGGAAGACGAGAGGGAGGGATTCTAAAATAAACTAAATGCCTATTTTCATGCCTTTTTCTGTATTTGTGAGTCCCTTAGGTTTCATACAGGCTTTTCCCTGTAACTCGCAGAGGTGTGCAGGTTGCTTGCTGAGTTGTTTGTGGCACGAGCCCAGCTTCTAACCCCACCAATCAGCTTCTAAGATACTTCTCAAGGCGGGACTCAGCACCGCCCAAGTGCTCTGTGCCAGATAAGGATGCCCACCCTGGTGGGCGGCTGACAGGCGAGTTGTTGCTGCAAGATTCTGGCGAATATTGATCGCTGTGGGGAAAAACAGGTAACACGTTGCAAGGAGAACAGAATAATTACCCACAAATCCCCGGCTCTTCAACTAAAAATCACTGTGAAGGAACAGTGAAGTGTGCTTTCAGGACTTTTAATTCAGCCCTCCTGAGCCTGAAGCGGCAAGAAAGAAGAAGTCTAATGTTTATTCACTTGAAACGCACAGGCTGTTCACTTAACAGACTGGAGAAGCTCGCACAGGCTAACAAAGCAGCAACTTTTGTGCAGCGAGCGGGCTGCGGTGCCCAGTGGGGGAGACTGAGAGCTCTTTGTACAAGCACATCATCACTGGTTCATTGTACCAGCCCATCCAGAGTTGGTTTTCATCTGAAAACCACAAAGGGGGAAGAAAGGCGAGAGGCAGGCAGCCCTTCAATCACCGAAGCTCAGGTCTGACAAACTGCTGGTACCGTTAATATGAGACCAGTTTGTCCACCGGATGGAAATGCAAGGGATTTTCTTTTGGGAAATCTGTACTGATTCTCATTTTTATTCACTTTGTTTCCAGACAAAAAAAAAAAAAAAAAAAAAGTGTGCTGAGTTTACAGGTAAGAACAAAACTATGTGCCCTGTAGAAAGCCAGGTGACCTCTGTTGACAGATAAACCCAAAATATCCAAGTCTCTTTACTGAGCCCTCAGCTCCGCCTCTGCCCTCATTTACATCCTCCCCACTCCTTCCCAGTCCGCAATTCCCAAAGGACTCTCCTCGTTTGGGTACAAAGAAACCTACGAGAGCAGCGGTTCCCACAGTTGGCGAGGACCCACAGACCACAGACCGCTGGGCCCCAAGCCCGGGATCCACCTGAGCAGGTCTGGGCCGGGGGCCCCACGTTTCATTGCTAAGAAGCTCCCAAGCAGTGCTGATGTTGTTAGGGGATCACCCCTTAGAGCCACTGGCGTAGAGATTTACCCGTATATCACTAGAAAGAAAACACAGGCATCTTAGCTTAGGGCAAAGGGGTTGGAGAAAAGGAAGAAAGTGGCAGAGCAGGTGGGTCCCACCCCTAAGGGTCCTGTCAGAGACTCATCTGCCCACCTCCCCTTGGCACGGTGGCCTCCCAGGAGAGATGGTGGCCCCTTACCCTGCTGCTGGCACTGACAATGGTGTGTACTCAACGTGACTGGTCACAGACAAGCCTTGGACTCAGCCCTCTGCTCACACCGGGGAGAGACTGGGGCTCCCCTGACCAACGCTGGGCTGGCAGGTGGGGCTGAGGCACCACGTGGTCAGGTCTGCTCTGGCCCCACATCAGGCTCAAGGGCTGGGGCGCCCCTGTCACCTGGGGCCCCAGTGCTGCTACCTGGAAGTGCTGCTCCAGGAAGCACGGCCCGTGGGGACCCACACACCTGCTACCTCCCCTGTCTTGTGACTTCTCTCCCCAACAAGCAGCGCTCCACGGTGTGGCGTACGGGCCGTGGGCCCACTTGCCACTGTTTTGAAGACCGCTACAAGGAAAGCGATGGTCCCCGTGTTGGGAGCGTGGCAGCGTGGGCCGAGAGCGTCTGTGAGAGACAGAAGAGAGAGGGCACGGGCTTCCCTCCTGCGCCATTTTGGTCCTATGCCTGTTGTTGTACGTAGACGGCCAGCTCTCCAGAGACACCGCCATTTCTGAGAGTGAGGATTCTGTGCTCGTGCTGTGTTTCTCAACGTCGTCCTTCAAGTGGAAATCCTAATTCTGTAGGTCCGGGCGGGGCCTGAAACATAACATCTCTGATGTGCTGCCTGGTGCTGTGGCCCAAAGTCTAAGCAGCCTGGTCTTAGCGTCCATTTTTCTTTTTTAATCCCACGGGTGCAGGGTAAGCGGCCCATAATGGGCCCCAAATGCAATAAACACTTGTTAAATGGGACTAACTACACAAGCACTGTGCTTCTGAATCAGTCAAGACTCTTAGCTGCAAGCAGCAGAAACCAACTCTAATTTCAGCAAGACAGAGCCAGTTGTACGGACCTGGGGGTCCACAGAATTGATGAGAGGTTAGGGTGCCGGGCTCGGGGACGGCTGGGAGGGTGAAAGCAGGGGTGGGCTGGTTAGACTCTCGTGATGTGGGGGCTGGGGCCCTCTAACCGCCGCCTGCCTCTCTGTGCCTTTGTTACTCAAATTCACAGTCCATGGAAGAAAATGACTGGCTTTGTTTGGGTCGAGCCCCTGCCTTTCACAGGAAGACACGCAGCCCTTGGTCTGTAGCCAATCAATAAAAGTAATTCCAATTAATGAATCTGGGCTGCTCTGAAGCAAGGGAATGCGTGATGGGTGCCCTAGGAGGGCACGTGTTCTCTTCATTCCAGAGAAATTAGGGGAGTGACGGAAGATCATTAGTGCACGCCCTGACTCCCTGCTCTCAGAGGAGTCTGCAGTGACCAGCCTCGAAATTGTGTGGTCGTTAGAAAAGTGTGTCCCAAGGAGGCTTAGAGCAACGTGCAAAGCAGACTCCTGGTGCTAGAACTCCCAGATCAATCAGTATGTGACCTTGGGCAAGTTGCTTAACCTCCCTGAGTGTGAACAAATGAGGATAATAACACAGGCTGCACACGTTGTTGCTCAAATGTCCATGGATGGCTGACGGACACACGAAATGTGGTTCATCCAGACAACGGAACAGTAAGAGGGAAGGACGTGCGGGCACAGACTGCAACATGGGTGAATTTGGCGAACAGTATTGTACTCGTGAACAAGGACCCAAAAGAAGAAACACTGTATGATTCCACTTACATGAGGTCTCTAGAAGACTCACATTCCTGGAACCAGAAAGTAGGGTGGTGGCTGCCAGGGGCTGCGGGAGGGGTTGGGGGAGGGGTTGGGGACGGGGCTGGGCTGTTGCTAAATGGGGACCGAGTTTCAACTGTGGATGGTGACAAAGCTCTGGAGCTGGATCGTAGTGATGCTCGCACAGCAATGGGAATGTACTTAATGCCACAGATCGGCACTTAACACTGGTTAGGACGGTCAATCTTACGCTATGTGTATTTCATCACAATTAAAAAGCTTCCTGGATTAAATGGAAAGTGCATGCAGTGGGGAATGACCCCCACACAGCCAGCATCACTTTACACTGCTCTGCACTTACACGCCAGAGCAGGGGGCACCCACAGTCCATAGAGCCTGTGAACCACCAGCGCCAACCCACACGCTTGCTCCCTGCCCTCACTGCGCCTGACAGAGATCTGATAGCACAATTACAGGACGATCGAGGGGGGGTTGATCCCCCAATTGTAGCCCAAGGCAGGAGCTTCAGCTACAACTCCTGACAACAGCGGTGTGATCCTCCCTTGTAGGAATGAGATCATGTGAAAGAGGCCAGAGGACGCAGGGCACAGTCCCCTGGAAGTGACATGCACGGCTCTGTCTTCAGCCTTGTAACCCCCTCGCCCTAAACAGCCTCAGCAACAATAGTCCCTCCTATGTTAACAGCCCCATTTCCTGTGCCGACATGAAACCTTCCCTTGTACTTTCTTCTGTATCACCCAGGTCAATAAAACCTAAAAACAACCAGATACCAGAGTTCCCTTTTCTAGAAGCCTGGCTGTTTCCTGGACGGGTGGGGATCCTGGGAAAGGTCCCTGAGAAGCAATCATCCGGCCACCAGAGGGGCAGAGACAGCCCTGAGGGTGGAGCCCTCGCAGCTGGTCCAGCACCACTGAAACCTCCCGCTGAGGGATATGGGTCCTAGGTTCCCAGCGGTAAGTAATTGATGGTGTTAACAGCAACCACAGAACCCTGGGCAGGCAGCGCTGTTTGTCCATAAGTGAATTAAAAACGTGTTCCTCGGACATACTAGGAAATAAACAGCACATAATCTGGGGGATTTATAGGGCAACTGGGTTAAGTACTGATGAGAGTGCATTGGTCGGACACGGCACTAACACTCTGGTAACAGACGGACCAGGGCACTGGTTCACACTGTTCCCTGCAGCTGCTCACAGCGCCTGCATCCAGGAGGGGGTGGGTATTCACAGGTCCCCAGCCTCAGATCGCAGCTGCGCCTGGGTCATTCCTGCAGCAGAATTCAAACAGGAGCGTGCCTGCCCCTTCCCCCCCTTCTCTCTCTCTCTCACTTACCATGTGTCAGACACTATCCAAAGCACTTTAGATGTGCTTTATATAATCCTTACCACACTTACGAGTTACACACTATTACTACCACATCTCACATATGAGGAAACTGAGGCATGGGGTGTTATAATAACCTGTGCGAGGGAGACCACAAACCCAGTGCATCTTTAGGGTAATAACTAGCGGCCGTCAGGTGGCGCTGGCTGGGAGGAACCCCGTCCAGGCTGACCGCAGCTGCTGGGCTTGCCTTGGGTAGGCTTCTCCTGTTCCCTCACCCTCGATGTCTACACCTGGAGTGGGTGTGGACGCCGGAGAGCTGCACGAGTCCTCAGCCGGTTCCTTGTTCCTGGCAGCTTGGGGCCCGGGGTTTATTCTCAGGGCAACACAACGAGCCTTGCATTCTCACTCATGCCAAGTCCAGCGGGGACCACATGGCGCTCGCCTCCACCCAGTGACGCGAGGATCCAGGCCCCTTCCATCTGTGAAGTCACTGACTCAGCACACAGCCTCCAAGTCCATCCCCTCACAGAAGACACGGTGGGGATGGCACACAGACACCGAGTTCCCTGAACCTCGCTGCCTGGGATCAGACGTGATGCGTGACAAAGCGGGAGTCGGGGGGAAGTGTGGGGAGCCCAGGGACAGCAGGTGTGCACAGCTGTCTCAGCAGCGTCCAGGATGTGGAAACACCAGTGTGGGAACCACACCATGCGGCCCCAGAACCCAGGCTCGGAAACATCGGGTCAGTTAGCGGAGCATTTAGGCACAAACAACAGAAAGACAATTGGAGGACTCAGCCAAAGGTACATTTCTTTTTCTCACGTAACAGAACATCAGAAGCAAGCTATTTCTGAGATACCGTGTTTCCTCGAAAAAAAGACCTAGCCGGACAATCAGCTCTAATGCGTCTTTTGGAGCAAAAGTTAATATAAGACCCGGTCTTATTTTACTATAATATAAGTCAGGGTCTTCTATAATAGAAGACTGGGTATAATATAATATAATATAATATAATATAATATAATATAATATAATACTGGGTCTTATATTAATTTTCCCTCCAAAAGACGCATTAGAGCTGACGGTCCGGCTGGGTCTTATTGTCGGGGACACATGGTAGTTTCAATAGCTGGTGGTGTCAAGGCCGGAGGCGTCACCACTGTGAAGAGGCTGCAGAGGTGGGGAACGCTTTGCCAGAGTGGCCCAGATCCACCGGAGTTCTGATGTGGGGACAGAGATAAGGGAATGTGACAACCAGGGGTCAGACACAATCACTCCACTCCACTCCCTCTTGGTTAGAACAATTCCACTCCTGAGATTAAATTTCAATCACAGCTACCTGAAATGCCTTGGCCATTGCGAACCACGGGACAGAATTCTGCAAAAAAGGAGTGAATCCAGGAGTTACAAACGCGCGTGCCTCCAGGGTCCAGGCAGATAGAAGAAATGAGCGAAACCAACTGTGGGGAGGGGACTGTGGTGGGGCCCTCAGTGGGAGCCAGTGGTCGCCAGGCAGACACAGTCCTCCCAGCATTTCTGGGGGTGCACATGGCAGGAGAAATGAGGATTTTATGGGACACAGCGTGGTTTTAGAAGGCTGGCACTTTCTACTTAATTTGTAGTTTGCCTTTCTGCATTCCTGACCCATAGCTGATCCAACAGTCAAGATGCTAACAGGATAGACCTGAGCTGGCAGGGGCCAGTGAGACTCAGAAAAGAATGCAAGTCCCCATGGAAATGAATTTCCACCTCCAGTCCCAAGACAGAGCCCAGTTAAGGGGCAACTGGGAGCCAGGCTGCGCTGAATCACGGGAAGAGGTAAGGACTCAGGATTGGAACCAGGGCGCGATGTGGGAAGGAGCTTTAGCAGGACCTGGATGCTGAGGCACAGAATGGCGGGTCACCGCTGAGCGGGAAGGGAGCCCTGAGCCCACGCGGGGGCTAAGCCCGCAGGTGCCGCTAATGGAGGGGGCGAGGCCAGGGGGCCAGCCACTCTGACATCTGAAAACCTCCGCTTTTGAGGCTAACACAGAAAACGAAGAATGGAGCAGATGAGCAGAATCGACAAGAAGAGATTCTAGACTCCAGACTCCAGTGAGTGAGGCTGCTTTCCAGGAAGGTTTCCATCCACCCTCAGACTTTACGTGGCCCCCACGCCCAGCTCTCCTGCTGTGACAGGATAGGGCTGTGAATCTGGAAGCCAGCTCTCAAGTCTGACACCTGATGAGGCCTTGGGCCCTTTACTTCCTGTGCACTCACCTGCCCACCTGCAAAAGGGGAGCCCACCCCTGCTGTGCAGTGTTGTCACCAGGACCACAGACAATGCAGGGAAGCTGACTGTACCTGGTGACATTTAAGTGAGACAAAACGATGCAAAGTGCTATGACTGTGAAATGTCCTATGGATGCCAAGGTTTTTTCCATGAAGGTTTTGCAAGACTATGGATTCATCACGGTGAGGTCATTTTTTAAAATTAAAATATCTAAAAACATGTTTAAGTAAATAAAACAAAGAAAAATAAAGTCATCCTCAAGCTAGAGTATTAAAGCTTTCGACATAACAACACTGACAGCAACCTGACCCCGGTCTCTGCTGAAATGCACCCCGTGTGCTATTCACGTTGTAGGTACTGTTACGCACCCATTTGGACCAGGTCACTGGGGTTTGGCAAACATTTTCAGTCAAGGGCCAGATGGTCAATATTTTCGGTTTTGCAAGCTATACAGTCTCTTGTGCAACTACTGAATCCTACTCAAGCTAAACTCAACAGCTGGGAGAGAAGAGCACCTGTAAAAAAAACAGTACAAACGGGGCCACTTTAAAATGAAGTAGGAGCTGCCGTCCCACAGGCGCTGCCTGGCACGTCCTACGGCTGAGCCTTGGGCTTGTTAACACAGGACAGTGCAGCCTAAGACTACACTGTGTCCCGAGAACTGTTTGGAACGATACAAGAAAGCAGATGTTATGACTGTCAGACTGATGACTAGGACTGGAAATTAAAAACGTTGTTTCGAGTTGTTGTCACACTGTCACGTTATCTGCACCAATAGCAATGCCTCCCTTCTACGGTGTCATTGTCCCCTTCCCTTCTCATAAATACCAGAGCCCTTGTCTCCTCAGCGGAACACCCCTTGGGCTCTGCCAGAATCAGTGTGTCCTGAATCGCTGTTCTTACTGATCTCAAACAAACGCTCCTGTCTCTCACTGTGACCTTTTATTTTTAGGTTAATGTCCCAAAATGGTGAGAATGGCATTCCTGAAAATTTTTGTACCTCCAATTAAAATTAAAGTCTACCTGGATTTAAAATACCTACACACACACACACACACATGTATATACACACTTACACATACATACATACATACTGGCACAGAGCATACCTGTGTCCCTGCTGAAATTCACTTATGAACGTGGCACCCCATTAAGGGACAGTTTCATCGTATTGTGCACAGGACTCCATGGAGAATAAATGTCTGTACAGCACTGTCCCTGCCAACGAAAGACTTATTACTTAAATCTGGGGACACTCAGCCAATGTCCCTCCATTCAGCTAATTTTCCAAAGTGTTGCTGTTCCTGAGGCATCCATTTGTCTTGGCGTCCCCACCCCCTCCCCCGACCACCCATTTGATTTTTTAACTTCAGCCAAATTGCCTTCATTTAAACTCAATTAACTTCTGAAAGGAAAGGTATCAAAGCAATCCCATTTGCTGAACAGAATTCTCCTAATGGCCCTGTTACAAATGTCTGCACTCTGTGCTTTAAGCGTGGGAATCAGCTGACACTGGGTTTAAAGGGCTCCATCAGTGGGTGTTAAAGAGATTCCTTACACAACTTTCTTTGACTCAAACTGAGTTTCAGCCATCATTTTCTTCCTAATTTAAACACCATAAGGAATTCTTTTTAAAGGACATTTCATTTTACAATCGAGTGCACTGACGTTACAGGAGCGGGACATTTAGGATGTAAAAAGCAGGGCTGTTCTCTAGACAGGCATCCAGGATGAGCTGTGCTCAGTTACAGGCCCTAAACTAGCCCGAAGCCACCCAACCCATGTCAGCAGGACCGCAAGTCTCAACAAACTGATTTCTGCCTTTGTCCCCAAACCCACTCGTCCTGCCACAGTCGTCTGCCAAACTGCTGGGGTCACCTGTGACTCTGTCCGTTCTTTCAAACTCACAATGAACCCACCAGCGAGTGCTGGCATCTCCACTTCTGAGGCTCACCCAGCACCCAGCCACCCCTGCCACCTCCCCGGCGGCCACGGGACAAGCCACCGTCTCCTGCCTGGACTATCGCTGTGACAGCTCTCTCCTGTTCTGTCTCGACCTTTGCTCCTTCCAATCCATTCTCCACACAGAACCATCCTCCTAAAGTACGTGAGGCATGTCACTGCCCAGATCCAAGCCATATTGCGCTGAGCATCCGTATTGCTCAGGGTGAAGGTCAAAGCCAAGGTCGAAGCATCTCCTGCAGCCTCACTGGGCCCTCTTCTCACCCATCCCTACCTCTCTGAGCACCTTCCCTCTCACTCGCCTCACTCCTGCCACAGCTGCCTGCTTACTTCCGGGAAGGACCAAACACCTCCCAGGCCCAGGTCACTGATACAGCCGTCCCCTGCTGAGCCCTGCTCTCCTCCTCCTCCTCCCAGCTCCACTTAGCAAAGAGGCCCACCCTGTCCAACCAAGGCGCAGCCCCTCTGGCAGGATCCCCACGCGTCTTATGCTGCGGCGGCCCTCTCCAGAGCGCTTAGGACCGCCCAGGCGGGTGACGCACCCACCTGCTCATTTTCTCTCTCTCCACCGGAATATGCATTTCACACAGCAGGGACTTTGTTCTGTAGTAGCCGCCCTGGCCACAGCCGAGTACCTGGCACAATACACGCGCTCGGCGATGCCCGATGCCCAGCGTGTTTGCTGCTGCCCCTGTGCCCTAGCACCCTAATAAAGTGAACCAGGGCCGGGGGCACGCTGGCAGCCACCAGACCCTGCTCCACGTGCTCGGGGACTCATACATCACACCTCCCCACCACGTGAGGGGGTCCTAGCATCCTCTCAGTTTGCCAACCAAGAGTCTAACCACAGAGACGCCAAACGACTTGCCCACGGCCACACAGCTGCTTGGCAGAGGCAGGCTGTGAACCAGGTGATTCGGCCCCGATCCCTGTGTGCTGCCCCTGCGACCACGCCCCTGACCGATGCTACTGTGCTGACCGATTCGTGTTGTCTGCACTACAGTTCATTCTCTACCCAGCACCCACCTGCCTTTTTGGAAAAGGAAAGAAGGTCATACCCCAACCTGACTTACAACCCTCACGTGTGACCGTCCTCAGCAAGGCGACTGCTCCTTTTCTCACAAGAGGTTTGTTGGGTCCACGGGGGGACTCTCCCCATTTAGATGCACACGTGGAAACAATGCTCCCTCATTGTCAGCCTGGGAGACCTATTATAATCGGGAACCCATCTCCCCTTCCCTTTGACCTCCTGTTTTCTACCAGATTGTGTTTTATTCCAGAGAGAGCCTCCAGGCCACTAGATGACGCTTTCCCTCTGGACACTTTGCTGCCCCTCCCTGGAAGTTACCCCCTCTGCTTTTCTCTCCATGCTTAGCTGTGGAAATCCTACGAAACCATCAATGACAAACGTCAGACCCTCTGTTGTGTAATCTCCCTCCCCCGCCCATCCCATCCTGCAGCCTCTGTCTCCTGCAGTGCTAACCTCATGAATTGCTAGTGTTAGCCACTGGGGTTCACTCCTGTGCATGCTCTGGCCCCCTGCCCCTGCCAACACCCCTCTAGACAGCACACCCCACACTCACATCTGGTTCACTCTGAATCCCAAAGGAGGAGTAAGACGTGGGACATGCCCTGGAGTCAGCTCTCACTCCTGGGGAGTGACGCAATGTCCTTGGGTATCATAAAAGTTTCCTGAGTCAAATGCCACTCACATTTGAAACTGAACACAGCCACCACCCATCCTCCAAACTGGAAGAGTGAACTCCACATGACACCACCTTACAGGTGAAGTAAAACTGCGTCCCGAGACAGGCGCGTCTTCCCACAGGTATGGGCTGGCTCGTCCCTGGATTTTTTTCCCATATGTTTCACAATACTTACGCACCTATGGGCATTCTGAGACCAGAAAAATGCAAAGTTTTCAAAAGTTAAGACATTGCCAATTCTTATAAAGAGCTTTTGCCTATTTAAATTCAAGAAACAATATAAACGCAACGATGTGACTTTGGTCCAAATCAGGTACACGTTGGAGACGGCCTGGGGAAATCTGATCTGTGATACTTCAAACTGCAAGAAACTCCTGGCAGCAAGCAAACTCATTACATCTTTTGTATCTGTCACGTGAGACTAAACAGGAACTAAAGAAGCTGAATTCCCCAGGAAACGGTGCCTCCTACGGGTTCAGTCAACAGACGGGGGCGTCTCTTCCTCCATCTGCATTAATCTCCTCTGAGGTCCAAGGTCCACAACCCGCGCCTTCCCCGGGTACGTCCATTTTATCAGCTCTTTGGGAATTGAAGAGCATCCGAATGACATCTCCCGGTCCTCATGAAAGTGTGATGGATGAGAGGAGACCCACCGAGCGCCTGCGTGCGCAGGCCCTGTCAGAGCCCATCACACTTACCATCCATCCCCCAGTTACCGGCCCCGCCTGACAGCCTTCTTTCAGATGGTTTCATTTTCTTATTGCCAAAGATCCACTAATGTGTTCTTCACAGGGGACTCAGGAGCGATAGAGACGTGAGCACAGAGGATTTGCAAGCTTGTGCCCCTAAAATGTAAAAGTACTCAGCCCAGAGCAGTTAAGCCAGTGACTTCTGAGAGCTGGGTTCGCATCTAAGTTAATAGAACAATATTCAAACAGGAGAAGAAAGAGAGCTTCTCCCCTAAGACCTACGCCTATACTGCAGAGAGCAATGGGCCTATGTGGAAACTGCCACCATTTTAGACACAGCGTACTCCGCCTGTCCCCTCTTCCACCGCCCGCCTGCCAGTGTCAGGTCCTGGAGTTGCTATGCGTACACCCAGGTGCAGAATTCAGTACCTGGTACACAGTAGGTGCTCTAGAAACTGTCCAAAAGGTCATGCACTGTACTTGAAAAGTTCTACATTTATTTAATCGTCTACAGAACTTAAATTCTACCTAATCTTGGGAACAAATCTGGTGCTTTTTATCTCTTTGTGGGCTACCCCAGATTATTCACGGAATCAATAATCTGGGGTAGCTAAGAAAGAGATAAACATTTCAAAGGCAAATAGCGTATGTGTAGTGATGCCACATCAAAGTACATGGCTGCCTAAATGAAAATTTCAGAAATCAGGAAAAGGAAATCTTGACGCATCCAACTTTGAATACTTTATTCTCTAAACTCTGCTGAGGTACAGTCGTGCCCCTTATCCACAGGGGTCCGTTGCAAGACTCCCCTGGATGCCTGAAACCATGGATACATCACAAATAAAAGAACAGAACAAAGCTCCCGAAAAAGAACCAAACAAAATGGAGACAATCAATCTAAGACATGCAAAATTCAAAGACTGGTTATAAGAATGTTCAACAATCGCAGAGAGAACTTCAACAAAGAGATATGAAACATAAAAATGGAGATAGAAACCATTTAAAAAGTTAGAAATAGAGAATAGAATAATTGAAATGAAGAATACATTAGAATCAACAGTAGATTAGATGAAGCAGAGGATCGAATCAGCGATTTGGAAAACACGGTAGCAGAAAACACTCAACCAGAACAGCAAAAAGAAAAAAGAATTTTTTAAAAATTGAGAAGACTTTAAGGGGCCCCTGGGACAACATCAAGTGTACCAACATTCGCATCCTAGAGGTACCATAAGGAAGAGAGAAAGAGCAAGGAATTGAGAACCTATCTGAAGAAATAATGATGGAAAAGTTCTCTAAGCTGGTGAAAGAAATATACATACAAGTTGAGGAAGCACAGAGAATCCCAAACAAGATGAACCCAAACAGGCCCACACCAAGACACATTGTAATTAAAATGGCAAAGGTTAAAGACAAAGAGAGAATCCTAAAAGCAGCAAGAAAAAAGCAGTTCGTTCTCTACAAGGGAGCTCCCATGAGACTATCAGCTGATTTCTCAACAGAAACTTTGCAGGCCAGAAGGGATTGGCAGGAAATATTCAAAGCAAGGACCTACAACCAAGATTACTCTACTCAGCAAAGCTGTCATTTAGACTCAAAGAACAGATAAAGAGCTTCCCAGACAAGAAAAAGCTAAAGGAGCTTGTCACCACCAAACCAGTATTATAAGAAATATTAGAGGGATTTCTTTAAAATGAGGGGGAAAAATCAAAATCATGAATAAAATGGCAATAACTACGTATCTATCAACAATTGCTTTAACTGTCAATGGACTGAATGCTCCAATCAAAAGACACAGAGTGGCTGAGTGGATAAGAAAACAAGACCCTCACATATGCTGCCTACAAGAGACTCACTTCAGACTGAAAGACACACACAGACTGAAAGTAAAGGGAGGGAAAAAGATAGTTGATGAAAATGGAGAGGAAAAAAAAAAAAAAAAGCTGGGGTAGCAATACTTATACCAGACAAGACAGATTTTAAAACAAAGTCTGTAATAAGAGACAAAGAAGGAAGGACCCAGTAATTCCACTTCTGGATATTTATTTGAAGAAATCCAAAACACGAATTTGAAAAGGCATATGCGTCCCTAAGTTTACTGCAGTTCTATTCACTACAGCCAAGATATGGAAGCAACCTAAGTGCCCATCAATAGACAACTGGATAAAGAATACGTGGCTCATATACACAATGGAACACTACTCAGCCATATTAAGCATGAAGCCTTGCCATCTGTGACAACATGGTTGCACCTAGAGGGCAGTATTATGAGGAATTAAATCAGAGAGAGACAAACACCATATTATTTCACTTACATGTGAAATCTAAAAAACAACATATAAAAAACAGAAACAAACTCATAGATACAGAGAACATTTTGATGGTTGCCAGACAGGAGGGGGTCGGGGACAGGATGGAAACAGGGAAGGGATTAAAAAGTACAAGTTTGTGGTTTCCAAATAGTCATGGGGATGTAAAGTACAGCGTAGGGAACAGAGTCAATAATATTGTAGTAACTCTGTGTGGTGCCAGGTGGGTACTAGATTTATCGAAGTGATCACTTTGCAAGTTATACAAATGTCGAATCACTGTATTGTACACCTGAAACTAATGTATTGTTTACATCAACTATAGCAGAAAAACAAAAAGTTATTTCAAAAGAATCCATTGGCTAAACTGATAATCATTCTCTAATTCACTTTTCACACAGATCTAAACATTCTAGTATCAGGTTTGCAAATTTTGCGGTGAGAGGCCAGGCATGCTCTGAGTACTTGAACCATGACCAAGCGGGCTGAGCGCCCCCTTCAGCTCGGCTGACTTCAGCCAGGTTCCCCTGCCTCCACCCACGACCTCCCTCTCAGCGGTTCCCACAGAATCCAGAGGGACCAAGCTCAAACGTGTCTCCCCTCCCCTTTCTTACAGCATTCACTTTATAAAACCTGTCACTGTAAATTCTTTCTCTGCCTCTTTGAGACGGAAATCTTTTTGAAAACCTCTTGCCAGACTTACATCTCCAGACGATCTGTCTCCAGGACCTGGGAGCCATCCCCTTGAAATGGAACCTCAAGGAAGAACCCCAACTGCAATCTCTGTGGGAAGGTCGGAGCCTTGCTCTGGGCGGTCAACATCCCTCCACTCGTGAAGACATGAGAACCTCACACTTCCTTTGGGTAAAGCCAGTGACAGACCGATGGACTGAGATCCCTCCACCCAGCTCTTAAACCACTCCACACCTTCTTCCTGGGGCAGAGCTCAGGCTGGCTTCCGGCCTCTCTCCCCTAATGCAATCGCCTTGAAGAAAGTCTTCCTTGCTTGCTCAACTTCGTCCAGGGTAATGTTTTTGCTTTGATGTCCTTACTAGTTTCTAACTTCCTACAACCAAATTGTCAGCTAAGTATTATTTTCTCTCCACTTTAGAGGTGACATGCCCAAGGTCCCACAGAGAGTAACTGCCAGGGTCCAAACCCAGGCTGAGATCAGACTCTAGAGGGCACTTCTTAGCACTCACAAAACAGGGTAAGGGGTCATGTTTCCTTGGAAATAGTTTACCAGTTTAATGTCTTAACCCCCACACTTAAATTCTTCAGCGCAAATGCTGTCAGCCACTTCTCTTCATTTGCAAAATCTGAGGTGAAAAAAATCAATATGAGCTAATGAGTCTGCAATGCTTCTACTCAAAAGGCCCCCAAACAACTGGCTGCTGTTGCAGACTGAGCAAGGGGCCGAGTATGTGATGCCTTGTTTCTCCCAGAGCTCCGCGATACCGGAAATGGCACACGCGTCCCTGCAGCCAGGGACTCCAAGACCTTTGCCATCTGGCCCTAGGAATTTCAAGGTGACACAACACAGCAAACAGAGCCACATGTCCTTCCAACTTGTTTTATTAATTTGGTCTTGTTCCATCCCCTTAACTTCAGAACAGCAGGCAATCCGGCCTGGGACAGCCCCGGTAAATGAGATGCCATCACACTGCAGAGTTATCTAGAATCCCCAGCCCACCCGCACCCCTGAGTGTAAATTCCATGAACTTGCAAATTGTTCTAGAGGAAAAGGAATCATCAGATTTCAAGGGTCATTTCTCCTACCACAGTGGGGGCATAAGAGTGAACCCCACGCTGCCTGGGAAGCCCATACTTGTTGCCTAATGGCTGATAAATGACCCAACCTCCACCCACCAATACAGGGAGACGTCTGAGGTAAGAGGGGCCCTGCTCTAGGTACAGGCCAACTGCTTAGATGGTTCTATAAATAAAGATGAAGCAAACACCACAAGTGGAATTTTAAAATATTTCTCTTGTCACTGTCAAAATGCTCACAAAAAAAGACATTGTTCCTGAACCCCTGAGGCACATGGAAAACAGAACTGTTGAATTCTTTCGGCAGGTGTGGGGACTGTGGGATCTCCATATACCATCTTCTCGGGTGGGCGGGGGGGATGTATCAGCTACACAGGTGTGGTGTTCCCTGGGAGCCTAAGGTGATAAGCGGCCCCTGCAATTATGTATCTAAGAGGTAATTAACGCTGGAGGTGTCTGCAACACTTCGGCATTTAGATGGCAAGTGTGAAGGCACATGCGTTAGGTGGAGATGCACAGAGCGCCAAGAAAGTCAAGAGTCTCAATCGGCAAAAACAAGACGCAGGAGTTGGCGTGTCAGAGAAGATGTTTTTCTAATCATCGGATGAGTACAGCAAAAAAAGTCCACGGAAACTGGGCTTTGGCTTGGGTGGGCAGTTTCTAATTCTGTGTGAGAAGGCATCTCGGTAAGACACTAAACCTCAGGGGCCATTTCTTCACATCCTTTCAATATGTATGTGTTAGAATGTCCTTGTGCACAAAGGGCTTTCCATCGTCACCTCCTTGCTGTCCCTATTCTTGTCCCTTCCTGACGGCCGCTCCGCCCAGCTCTGTGTTCCCAGGAGCCTGGACTTTGCACGCTGGCTCTGCCCGAGACCATTTTGTACATGGTGAGTGGAGGGCAACACCTTACAAAGTGTAAAACGAGCCACATTCCTGCCCTGCCCGAGGCCCTTCCTACTTTTGTAACATCCAGACTCCTCAGTGGAGTGGGCACTGCTGGTGGCAGATACTGTGGGGACAAAGGTGGCTGCAAAAGTCTGCTTGAACCTCCCTTGTTCAGAGGGAACTGTGTCCTTCTTTTCTAACATTGAAGACCACGTGCAGGTTTGGAATAAGAATCCAATAGTTGTGATAGTAATTTGCATTTATAAAGTGCCCATAATAAACTGCTATGTGTATCACACACATAAGAACATTATGTACCAAATGCCCCACAGTGACTAGGACAGAGGCTGCCACACCTACTTCTCGGCATACAATGGGCTTCACACGCACACACACCCCCGATTCCCACAGCAAAGTGACAAGGCCACGTGGCACAGACTTTCAGATTAATCCCTTACTCCCTCCCTCACCGACTTCAGGGACCAGAACCCCGTTTTGGCCGAAGGACAGAGGAGACACTTTAGGCTCCGCGGACTGTGCAGTGTCTGCCATAACCATCCAGCTGTGCTCACAGCACGGACGCGGCCGTGGACAGGACCGTAGAGTGTGGTTGTGTCCCAATAAAACTTTATTTCTGTAAAAACCGTGCTTAGCTCATGGGCCAGGCAGAAACCCCTACAGCGCAGTCCACAGACCCCACACTCACTCTGATGCTGTTCTCACCTCCGGCAATACCAGCTCCCCCGGCACCCCTGTCTTTCCACAGGTGACTCCTTATGACACAGATGTCAGCTCCCATGTCACCACTCCCTGACCACATCACCAAAGACTCCCCCAAACGCCTCCATTCCACAGCTGCACAGCCAGCTACTGGGGAAGGAATCAAGAAAAGTTGAAGGTTCATTACCTCCAGCCCTGGGGAGTCCAGGAGACACCCGGAGAGGGGTGTCTCCCCTCGCCAGGACCTGTTGCCCCCCTTATCTCACTGTGACACACAGATGGTGTTATTTCCTGTGTAAGCACCATGGACAGTGATTAGGGAATTCTGCTCTTTGTCACCCTCTTTTTTCCCTTGATTTCAGCATTCACGACTTCTGCGTTCCGCTAACTTTCACTGATTCATTCATTCTCAACTCCGCCAGAAGCACCATGAGGCCAACCACTTCGTCTGCTTATCTCCAGAGCCTACAACATACCAGGACCGTAAAAGGTTCTCAAGAAACACTGAATGAATGAATAAGTAGATGAATGAATGAATCCTGCGAGCAGCAGAAGGCTGGCATCGAAAAGGGACTAAGGTGCATCTAGATACCTGTGAAACTACCCCAGGTCGTCTCCTGCGTTTCATGTCATCTCCACTGGAGACTTCGAGAGACCCACCAGGAAATCCCATGCCCAGCCATGCTTTCGCTCTAGCTGGCGACATCCAGACTATCCTGAGGTGGCCATCGGTTCTCAACCCCTCTGTCACCTGCACCTGCGGGCCCGAGTGACACAGCCCATGACACCCGCCCCACAAGCTTCTGTCACAGCTTCTGGAACTGAGGGGGACACGATGGGCTGAGAGTCATCCACTGCACTTGCCTGTCAGATGAGTCAGGAGCGGGGACACGTGTTTCCTCTGACCATAACTAGTCCTGTGCAATGCATAGTAAGACCCCCTTATTCTCTTCTGCGATTTTCAGTGCCAGTGTCTCCCTGCAGCCTGTCTTGGAGCTGACTGAGCTGTGTTAGATCATGAAAATTCCCCAGCTACGAGCTCAACACACCTCACAGGACACTATTACAGCCCATTCCGTCTAAACCACGTGGAAAATCCAGTAAGTCAGGGGTACGGGGCAGGAGTCTGCTCCAGACGGAGGGAACGCTGGCTGGAGGACGAACACCATGTCCTCAGGGATGAACTGGGCAGGTCTGAGCTGAAGAGGTCTCTGTTATCTGACAGAGACAGAGAGAGAAGAAGGAAAAAGAGGAGGGGAAGGGAGGAAGGAACGAAGGAAGGAAGGGGAGAGATTCAAAGGAGAGATTCCATTACAGTCTTGGAACAGCTACAGCAGCAAACGCATTAGCTTGTGTTCTCTAACGAAAGAAAATACCCCAACTCCACTTGCTGTGGCTGCTGAAAACCATCTCATGAGATTCCGAGCAAGAAAAGGGCGAGAGGCCCTCGGACACGGCCAGCGTCCCAGACATCAGCCCAGGCCCAGCATCAGAGCTGGCTGCTGCCCAGCATGACACAAGATCAGTGGGGACACAGTCACCCCGAGTGTGGCCCAGAGGCCCTGCTTTCCAGGGGCCATGTGAGCCCTCGTTCTGTCTGCTCCCGTACCTGGTTCCACCTCTGACCCCTGGGTCCAGTGCCTCCTGCGTTCTCCCCCCAGCCACACGCAGGGTACACGCCACAAGTGTGTCCCTGACTGGCTCGCAGATTTACAACAGGCCCCTTTCTCTGAGGTCCAGTTCCTTCATCTAGCACAAGATGTGGAATTTGGACCCGAACAGTATGTTTTCAAGCCTCAGATACTCAGGGGGACCCTTCCTGACTTTTGCAGGATTGATGGACCACCAGTATTGTCACACACTAAATACTGTCCTTTCAGTCGACTCATTGTGTTAGAAATGCACTGATTCTAAGCACAAACCTCACATTATGATTGTACATTGAACCTCAACAGCACTCCAGAAACTCTTAGGGTGATGATATGTCTTTAACACCTGTCTTTGCTGAAATCAGAAAGTTTCAAGAGCCAGAGAAACATTAAACATTCCGACAAGAGTGGAGAATTTCTCCTTGACATAACCGGAAGGACTTGCAATTTATTGAAGAAGGAATTACTTTCTCACAATGGGCTTCAACATTACTTAGGCTGTGTCTCTACACCACCTACAATCATTGGATGTATCATTGGTGAGGGCTTGGCAGACAACTACCCATTCTGCAAACCCAGCCCGATGCCTGCTTTGGTAAATAGTTTGATTGAAACAGTCCCACATGTTAATTTGTGTATTTCCTACAGCTGCTTTGTCTACACACGGGCAGAGTTGAGCAGTCACACAGAAACTCCACAGCCCCCAAAGCCAACAATATTTACTTCCTGCCCCTCCACAGAAAATGTTTGTCCACTCGTGGATGGACGCAGTTCTCAGGGCATCTTCAGAGGCTTCCTGTAACTATGCCCTCTCCTCTCCTCACCCTTCTCTCCTCGCCTCTCCATTCCCCTCATCAGTCCCGGAGCTGTTTGTCTGGGCGTCTCACAGCTTTCATAACCTTCAGCTCCATGAGGGCGACAGGACCCAGAAAGCGTGTTACCCTGGGGATCAGGGAGGGACGGTGTGAACGCGGTGAGGTTAGCTTCCGTTCCTCGGCACTGGAAGAGGATTCGAATTCCTATGTGGACGTGCCTTAGGACAACTAAAGAACGCCGCATGTGACCCACCGAGCACATCACCTCACACTCCGTGAGCCTCCTGTGTGTGCATGGACGCACACCCAGGCACCAATGTCCTGTTAGCTCACTGGTTTTCCCTTCGTTCCACGCCCACAGATCTATCCGTAAGTGTAACAACTGATGCCGTCATGATTCTCGTGAGCTGCACTGTCCAACAGGGCAGACGCCAGTCAGTGAGACGCTAGGTTATTCACAGAGATGTGCTGTGAGTGTCAAACACACCAGGTGACAAAGACCGAGGACGAGCAAAGAAGAATGGGCCACTGATAGCTCACACTGATTATCTGTTGAGCTGACACTAATTGGATGTCCTGGGTTATATAACCTCTGCTACTCAAATGGACTCACCGGTTTTTCATCGGCTTCCTAGCGTGGCAGTGAGACACTGACTGCAGTTACGGGCACACATCTCCCGGGCAGCACTGGCCCAGAGCTCCCCACGGACATCTCTCATCGTCTCATTTATTCTGCACAACTACCCTGAGCAGGAATGACCTTACCCATTTGGCACAGGAGGACGCTGTGTGTCCGAAAGGGCAGGCATTCCATCTGAGGGGACCTTGCCAGTCATGGCCAGTGCCTGTACCCCCTTCCTGACCTTTGTCCTGGTCCTAATGGTCAGTCAGCACTCCCTAGGGCTTCTCACAGCATGCCCGCATTCAGGTCATCAAGGTCGGGGAGGGACAAAGGCTTTGTTTGTATCAGGGAGACAGAAGACGTGCATGGGTTATAGTGACACCAACGGCCCCATGGCCCCAGTAACAGGTTCTCTTCCCAGATGCCACGCGTCTCCCCTTCCCTCAAGGCAACCACTGCCATGAACTTGACTTTATCATTCCTAGCTGTGCTTTTATGCAAACATATGTACGCATGTAAATATGTTACATCTATATAAACGTGTATATACACGACACACACATATATACATATATACACATATAAGCAATGTATGTCTATGTTTTATAGACACACACAAACCAAACATAGTAGTATTTTCCATGATTTTCAAATTGCTATAGTGTCATATGACTTTTCTGTAACTCACTCTATGTGCTGACTCATTTTTGGTTTGGCTTTCTGCGATTTGTCCACTTGTGGCACGAGCTCTAGCTTACTCATTTTAGCTCACGTGTGCTGCTCCATGGTCTGCACAAGACCTGTATCGTCCTCACCTCGACGGGAGCTTCGGTAGTTTCCCAGGTCCCCCATCACGATCAGTGGACATCGTGGCGGCGGCCTCTGGCTGCAGACGCACGGTCCTTCCAGGTGCCTGCCCCTCACGAGTGCCACGTCTGCCTCACAACAGAGCGACAAACTGCTCTCCAAAGCGGACGTCCCAAGTCACACACACGCATGGTCTGCTTCTTGTCAGAATTCGCCTTTTTCCCAATAGGGTAAGTGTGGAATGGTACTTCAAATTGTGTGTTTCCCTGAGTACTGGAGACACTGAGCATCTTTTCGTAAGTGTATTGTGGGCGGGGGTATTCTTTTTTGCTGTGGATTGCTTGTCCACGTCCTTTGCTAAATCTTCTATTGTATTTTTTGGCACTTTCTTCTTGATTTGTATGACATCTTTAATTGTTCTGATCTTTAATTATTCTTTGTTGTTTTAGACACAGCTGTTTCATGATTCGCTTGTCATATACTTTGCACACAGCCCGTCCTTATAAAAACAAGTATTATTGACCAATTGGTTCACGCTTAAGAATCTATGTTCAGTTGTGATATAAGTCAACTTTATTTGCAGCAAATCACTGCCCAAAGCGGGAGAGTGGCCCAGATGGAGTTGGAGAGGAAGGCAGGGCCCGCTCACGCCAGGCCTGTGTGGTCTGCTTTCAGTCCTGTGGCCACAAAGCCACGGGAACCACTCAGCACGACCGCTTCCAGGGCAGGACCATCGGAAGAAAGCACAATGTGAAAACTTTCTCCTCGTAGGAAGCTGCCTCTTACGCTGCTGGCCATTCTATTCTGCTCCCTTTACTTTAAAACTAACTGATGAAGGGGAGGAAACAGAGACCAGGAAACCCTGTGTGAGACGAATTCCTATCAGAAGAGCCAGCGTAACTGCCCGACGGGAACTGAGTCACACACCAACACAGACCGTTCACCTTGATGCTGCCACGTGTGACCACCTGCTTCTCCATTTCTGTACCAGGGCCTCTCAACCCCTCGTTTTCATCAGCACTCCCTAATGAGGCTGTTTTTAAATACACTTTTTATTTTAGAACCATTTTAGGACTACAAAACAATGGCTAAGATACTACAGACTTCCCAAACACCCACACCCAGTTTCCCCTGTTTCAGCGTCTTACGTTACCGGGTGCATTTATTACAATTAATGAACCAGTGTTGGTACATTATGACTAATCAAAGTCTGCAGGTCCCTCACATTTCCTTAATTTTCACCTCTTTTGCTAGAACAGGACCTTGTCCAGGTCTCGCTGGGCTCCTAGTGGCTGAGACACTTTCTCAGGCTTCCCTTGTTTTGATGACCGGGGCAGTTTTGAGAGGTGCTGGTCAGGGATTTTGCAAGATGTCCCTTAACTGGAATTTGATGTTTTCCCTCATGATGACATTGCAGTGAAATATCTTCAGAGGAAGCCAACAGACGTGACATTCCCCTCACAGGCCAACGAAGGCACATGGCAGCTCTGGCCATCGGGAGCTCGTCTCCGGTGTCGCCGGTGTCTCTTTGATGTGGTCCCATCAGTGTGTACATGTGTGTGTGCACGCCTCAGTGAGTGTGTGAGCACCTGCTTACTGTCAGCCATTACAAGATGCTCTAGGTCTACAAAGCTTTGTCACACGAGTATTTCCTAATCACTTTTCCCTATAATATTTTAAGACCACAGGCATGCTGTGTATCTGTTATGTGCTGTCATTACATCTATACTGTTTTACACAATAAGGGCAAGCTTTTCTTTCCCCACAAGAACCCATTACATGCCCTTGGAGACCATTTCAACTGCACTGAGGGTGCAAGATGTGTGTCTAGGTTGACACCACACAGAGTTTCCAAACCCACTTCTTGCTGAAGACGACAACCGGATAAATGCTTACGGTCTAATTCGGAGTTGCTCTTTGTCTGAAAGAGTTGCTCTAAGACTTCGGGTGCCTGACATCCGATAAAGGGGACAATGTGTAGATCTGAAGGAGATGACGGCAGCAGCACTGAATGAGAGAACTTCTGAGAGAACAACAAGCCAGCAAGCCCAGCCCCTTCTGTCCTGACACCCCTCCCCTCGCGCCCTTCCCTGACGTCCTCGCCCACACGTCCTGCCCTGGGACCACTCTGAGCGGGTCCTCACAAGGACACCGACGGCCTCATCCTCCAGCCAGAGCAGCAAAGTCCTTCATTTGTTCTGTCATCTGCTGGAAAAGCTGCAAACGAGCTGCTGGCTGCTGAACCGGAAAACAGCATCATCTTAAAAGAGCCATTTCTGGAATGGGGCTGCATTTAGTTTCTCTCCAGATAATGCAATATTATGAAAGGAATGCAAACACTGAAGGCAATGGGGTGACTTTCCACATTCTGAACCGTCTGGTTACAGACAAAGACGTCGCCATGGAGATACAATTTTAAGTGACCCAACTTTTCTTTCCATTTCTCTCAGGACCCCGCAGACCCCGCCTCCAGCCCCCAGGAGGCCAGGCTCCTGCCTGCCCAGCACTGGGCTGCCCAACGGGTTAGATAATCATGGAGAGAACAGAGCTGTCCCTACCTTTCCATCACCAACAGGGAAATAAACAAGGTCTCTAGGCAGCTGCTTCACCACCAAACATACTTTGCAGTTAAAACAAATGCTGAAGGTCATCACGTCAGCGGGCGGCATGCCCTTGAAAGTGACAGTGCCTTACATGGGTAAGTTAATGGCAAACGCAATGGGCCATTTACCTTTCTCTCATTTTAAAGCACTTGGCAGCCGGTCAGGGGCCACAATGGTCAATGGGCAGACAGTTGTGGTCACAGGAAGCAGAACCTGAGACTCAGACGGTGGCTGAGAACAGATCCTCTCTGAGCCTCTAGACAAACCACACTGGCTTCTGGAAAGGAGGCTCGGCCCCGGCCTTCTCCTCTGTGCATCCAACTATTAATTCAGATGTAACCAGGGCCTGGCCAGGAGGCACTGAGCAGAGCTGGGCGCTGAGATGTAACATGAACAAATCAACAGACGCTACACGGGGGCTCCCTTTCCAGCAGCTTGGGACAGGTGGTCACTGAAATTAAACAATATCCATAAATAATGTGACTTCAGATGGGGCTGTGAGCTGGAGAGAACTGCAAAGGAAAGGCTTTCTGAGGAGGTGACGTGTGGAAGGAGACCTGCTCCTGGAAAAAAGCACAAACTATTCAAAGAATGAATAAGTTTTCCCAGAAACAGAAGGCACCCGTAATCCAGGAACCCCTGCGGAAGACAAAAACCACTGGCATGAGTAATTTAGATAGAAGGTTGCAAATAACCTCTAGTAACTCAGAAGCATCTTAGAGTTTCTTCTCTCATTTCATCCACAAAACTTCACCACCCACCCCGTAGCCTAATGGGGGTTTATTGCTTGTCATTACTCAATGATGCATGGTTCATTCTATCCCCCTACAGTCTTTAAAATGTGTAGCACTCCTGTCATTTCCCTCAGATACACACATTTGAGGCCTTTGCATCTAGAAATGCCAGCTCTGCTCATCAGCATTCCCGTCTCTCAGGGGACGCACACTAGCAAACGTCAGTGGCCAGTTAAAGTTCGATGCAAGTGCATTGCTGCTCCTTCCACCGAGAGGTGCTGTCTGATCTGGTTCCTGCACCCGGAAACCCCGACTGGCCTCAGTGACTCGCTGGGACGGAGAGAATGTGGTGGGACAGACATCCCGACTTCGGAAGCGAGGTCTGAAGGAGATCTGCAGCTTCAGCTTGGCTCCTCAAAACACTCATCTGTGCAGGCCAGCCACTGGGGGAGACGTGCGACTCCTCTGACCCCCGAAGCTGTGAGATGTTCACCTCTATGCCGAGGGAGAGAAAGATGCGAGGCCATGTGTGGAGAGAGAAGGAAGAGGCACCACGGGCAAGATACAGGTGGCCAAAGCAGCTGCCCCAGTGATGCCACCTGGAGCCGAGATGAACCGGCCAGCTGAGCCCTTCCCCAGCTTCTGACACCGAGAATTAGCAACACACGAAACAGCTGTTTTAAGCCACTAAGTTTGGGGTGGTTACTTATAACCTATCATATATACTTATATAGATATATACTTATATCTATTACAGTGATAGATAACCAGGATGGACCTTTTAGGGAAGAATCCCTGTATTATACAACTAATGGCTGTGCTGTGCTGTGCTGCCACTAAGAAGAAAACTTCCAAAAATGTGTGGCATGAAAACAAAAGGGTCATTTTCTTATATTCCAGTTACCTCGAAATTCTCAAAAACAAGTAAGTACTCACTCTCCTGCTCCTGTTGAGCGTAAAGGACTAGTCAGCTTAAAAAGTTATTTTGTGAAATGAGAAACAGCTTGGTTTTCTTCTACTAACGAGTAAAATAAAGGTGGGTAACAATAAAGCACAACACTTATCCTGCTCTGTTAAGCTTTGTGCAATTACTCTGGAGAATACAGAATCCCTGTTTTTATAGTTTACGGTTAATGGCTTTTGCAATATCATGGTATATGGCGCCATACAGTAGATTTTGGTTATAACCATTTTCTCACAAATGCAATTCAGGTCTTAAAAATAAACTGTTTCAGAGAATGATTCAAGCTGCCTTTATTTCCTGGTGTTCTCTAAATCTGCAAAGGAGGTACAATTTTCGACAAGTGACCAAAAGGGTTCCTATCCTTTGGTCAAAACCAAGGAGTTTTATTTGGGCACGTCTGTGAGTTATGGATTAAGGGGAAGGGTCATGGGGAGGTGTCAGGCTGACGGGCCTGGATGGGTGCAGCCTGAGTCATTCAGAAGCGTGATTGCAGGGTCACGGTGCAGTTGCCAAGGCCTCAGAGGAATGGGTAGTGGAGACAAAAGCCAGGGGTGGGATGAGACAGGACTGTAAAAGCAAACATGTGCCCAAATTACCGAGACGACGTAGCAGCATCACATAGATAAGTAAGTGGGAAAGGCGGTTCAACCCGCGTCCAAGCGCCTGGAGAAGCAGCGGTGGTTCATTGTGTCTACGATGCAAAACCACGCCCGGGAAAGCAGCGATGACGTGGCTCTCTTACCGTCGCCTCTGACACAGTCACTCCCTCCCTCGGCCTCTACTGCTTGCGAATCATGTCCATCACGCTCCAGAGGTCTGGCCAACCTGGCTGGCGGCCATCTGATACGGAGAACCGTGCTGGGCGGACCGTCTGTCACCGGTTGTCACCTTTAGGTCCAGTCTGCATTATGGTGGCTTCTGTGCAGATCCCAAACTCCGGTCCAATCAATTGCGGCCAGGACAACACACTCACACGGAGCCTTCATGCTGTGGCTTTTGTACAAAGAAAGGCCGTCCAGGAGAGTGTAAGAAGTAGCCCAAGGCTGGGAGTACAGGGCCACTTGTACACTTTGTCCCCAAATGCCCCATGCTGCTCCTTGCCCGTGGTGTGGGGATACACCACGCGGGGACGATTCACTGTGGGACGTGGTCCGTGACTCCATGGTGGGCAGTTCCTGTCTATTTCCTCCAGCTGACATCCTCCAGACACACGCTGGTGAGAACACCACTCCTGCCATCAGCCAGAGGAAACGGGGCGACTAAAACGCACGACCACCACCGTCGGTCCCAAGCAGCTTATTTTTCCACAGCCCAGAGTATTTCCCCAACTCACCAGACCTCTCTCTCCCAGACACCACCGCTGGCATGGGACCATGGTGGGGCAAGTGGGAAAGCAGTACATAAAAGTGCAGGCCGGTCACTCTTAGCAGGGCTCTGCCGGCTGCCGAGTTCAAGGAAACCCCTCCCCCTGCGGCATTTTGCACACAGTGTCTGGACTTGGAGCCGCGGTTGGTTTCAAAGCCTTGAATGCGTGCACATTTGAGGGGCTATCCCAGGGCCATTACATTTTCATGGAAACGAAGTTGTAAAAGCCTCACTCTGTTCCTCAGCAGCTCTGGAGCTCACAAATGGAGGGAAACTTATTGAAAACCTAATTTTCACAGATTGCAAAACACATTTCAAAAATGGAAAAGGAGAAGGCGGAGAGGTTATTTGATGTTTGGAAAACAGTGCCTCGGTGCAGCGCTCGCCGGGTAGTCCCCACAGCCCACTTAGACAGGAAAGAGGACCTCAGCTCACAGACGCCAAACTGTCGTGGGCATGTCAACCACGGAAGGGCCACTGGATGGCCTGGTGCTCATCTCAGATGCCTGGTGACAACAGGGCTGTCCACTTGGACTTAGTTTACGGTGGAGGGCGGCAGTGCTGCGAAATGAGTGAGGAACCTCAGCAAAATGCCTACGTGCCTTCTGTGCGTGTGTACACACACGGTTGGCTTTCCTCTGGGCTCTGGCGCAGTCCGTGCTCCTGGTGCATGACATGCTTCTGGTCATCAGGGGCAGGGAAGCAGAAATAGCACAGCAGCGACGCAGTCAAGATGGAGCCGGCGCGTTCTCGCTCTGCTCCTTACGTACGCCCCACCTGACTGAGCGGCTAAGGTGTTCCTGAGTCCACAGCTCAGCCTGTGCTAGGGGTGCCTTGGACTGGGATATCCCATTGCATGAAATGTAGTTGGTCTCACCTTCACAGACTCTACAAGCTATGAGGGTAAATATCATTAACGTTTGAGAAACAGGAAAACCCTTAAGCTTTCGTGTGGTGCAGATCAGAAGTGCTATAAAAGCTCAGGTGAAGGAATATTCTGTTCAGATGATGGGAGGTGGAAGACGAGGTGCCAGGTCACATGACGTGGGCCTTGTGATCAAACACCATCCTGATGAGCTGCACGTGAGTCTGAGCCTCCTTCTCTCTTTGCTGCCCAGGCAACACATCTCGCAAGCGGACGACATGCGTAACTTCTGCCCTAAATTCAGAGGTGTCCTTCAGTGTGAAGACGGCACAGACTCACCTTCACCTGGATCCGGAGCTGTCCCCACTACAGGCAGTGGACTTGGCCAGCTCACCACCCACAGTGCCCTCCTACCTGGCCCACCTCCACTCCGTGAATTATTTACGAGAAACGGCCAGGTTCAGGCACGTCAGTCTTGGGACTCAGTGAAGCTGGGACACGTATGGCTACAGTACGCAATCTTGGCTTTGGTGGCTCATGGCTCAAGTCCACTGACCTGACAGAACACGGGGAAATATGAGGAGTGAAGGCAGAAGGCAGGTGTGGCTGTATCTGCCCTTCTCGGTCAAGACATGTCAAGTCCCTCCAAAGCCCCCACTGACGTCTCGCCAGAATCCAGCAGGTTGTTTGGCCAGATCTCACCTCCAAAGGGCCTAGGAAATAAAGATTTGAACAGGCCACCCTGCCCACCATGGATGAAATGAGAGGTCTACCAGTGAACATGGAGGTGCGATGGATGCTGGCTAGGCCACGAGCAGCTTCTGGCAGAGCGACCAAGAACGACTTCTGATAACTGACGGCAAAGCCACATGCCATCCATCTGTGACTGTCCACATCAGAGGAGCAAAGGGAGAGCGGACACTTTCAATCCGATGTGATTAACACATCCACGCCCCCCAGACTTTCTGCTTTGTACTGTGAGAAACCTTTGGGGAACCCCCATCCATGTGCTTTTTTCCTTCCCCTTCTCATAGGAACAAATCATTCAGGATAAAGAGACTCAGATAATTATTCTCAAATCAGGGAAATCACTCTTTGGGGGTCCTTTTCAAAAGGTAGCCTCGCCATTCAAAGAAGGAGGGAAACGGAATGTTTACGCATCTCCTGTGTGGAGGTTTTTGTGATTGGAAATCATCATTGCTTGACGTTTTTGGTTTCTATTAAAGAAAAAAAAACAATGGAGAAGCTACCATCAGACTTCAACTGCAGGTATGGAGGCTGACTGGATGTCATCAAAGATGCGCTGTGGCAGTCCCAAGCAAACCGACCCCAGAACTCAGAGCACAGCCCTCCTAGCCCCGGGGACCCCCAGCCTCCCCTCGCTCGCGGCTCAGGCCAGCAGTGGGGCCTGTGGGCAACTAAGGAATTCCACCTTCGAGGGCTGTACGGACAGACACCAACTCCAGCTGGGAATCAGATTCCGGCCGCCTGAGAACAGGATATGCTTGTAAAGCGAGGCCGAGACCCTTTCAGCGGCTCTTGTCTCGGTGTTCTGCAGGTTTCATCAGAAGACTATTTCTAAAAACCTTGAAAAGGAGGCTTGTGCAGAGAAGGTCAGAACACTTAATTTGGGGCAGTCCTGAAACACCGTGGACTAAAACTACAGACACAAAATTACTCAAGGCCTGACCCCAAGAGCTGACACTCACGGGCACCTCGTACGCACAGGGCACCGTTCTAAGTGCTGGGTATGTCTCGCTGGCATGGTCCCCGTTTTGTGGCTGAGGAATCAGATGCTCAGAGGACCCTGGTTCCTGCACCCTTAACGAGCCCCATCAAACTGTCTCTACACAGTGACACAGTCAGCACGCACCACCCCGCAAAGACTGGTGGCCTCTGTATGTACCAACAAGCCCGAAGTCTCCCCTTTCACACTTTCCTGGGGTGCCTCCAGCTTGGAGAATGGGTCATCTGAGGCGTGGCCATCTGCTACAACTCACAACAGCAGTGACACCCCAAGAAGAGCTGGCCCAAGTCTGGCCTACAGGAATAACTAGGAACCAAAGAGGGGTTCAGGTAGATAAGCACGGGGAGCGCGTATCACCAGTGCAATGTGCAGTCCTCAGAGCAAGCAGGCAGGGCCCAGCAGCGGCGTGATACACACCAAACACCGAGGAAGGCAGGAGGCCGGGAACGAGCAAGAGGAAACAGAAGAAAGGGCGAGAAAACGCGGCAGGCGGGGGAATTCCAAGTAGAAGGCAGAGGGTTTCCAGGCTCTTCCAGTCCAAACGGACGTATGCTGCACTTTCATGTTCTACTTAAAATCGTGGCCGTGCCCAACACAGGACAACTGAGATCTTCATTACTCACTGAGTCGCTCACAGGTAGTTTCACGGGGGTTCTGAGACTTTCTTCCTAAGACACATGCATCTCTGTGGGTACAGACTAGTTAATGACCATTTTTCTATACACATGTATATTCCAGACCACCTTCCCTATGATGTATATGTATTTTGTGCAGTGATAAGAACATCGTAGATACACAAGTACATTTAGATTTGGTGCCTGGTAGGTAAACATTTCCGGCTGCTAATCTGTTGTAGCACTTTTGGTAAAACATCTGCCAAACTCATATTCTATGACCTCCTTCTGCACTTGAGAACCACCCAGGCTGAATTTGAGGCGTCTCCAGAGACCTTCAGTCACTCTCTTCTCACATGAAGTGCACTGTCTTTTCATTCTCTTGAACCAACTTTATAAAGAAATAAAACACATTTCTGTTTTCGGCACATGGCTGAAACAGTGGCTGAAGGGCCTTCTCACAGAACCACCAGAAATCTCCGCTTAGGTGTGAGCCGGCGGGGCCGAGCGCTGTGGGCACGGTGGGAAGACACGCGTACTGCCATCTGGCAGGAGTCTGCACAGTGTTTCTTCCCCATTTCTTGCAAAAACAAAAGGAAAACAATTAGAATTTGGAAGCATTTGTTTAAAAGTCTTGGAACTCTTTCCAATGTTCCCCTCTCACTGGAGTGAGGAGATGCTGAAACCTTCTTTTGGCAAGAGACAGGAAACAAACAAAGAAAAGGCAAACAATGAGAAAATGTACCAAACTATTGCTTCATAGTATTCCTAGCAAAGAGAGCAGACAAGCAAACATTCCCAGCCAGGAAAAACCCTCCTGGGACCTTTCCATCTGAGGGACTCTTGGAGGAAGAGATGCAACTTCACAGCTCACTGGTGATCTTACTTTGTGGAATGGAATACAAGTGCTCCAGTCACCGGTACAATGGGAGCTTCCAACAGGTTTCCCATGTGAAATTAAAAATGGGTGTTCATTAAAAAAAATATGCATCCCAATAAATTAGGGTGGGTGCGTTTTAAGGTAGGAAGAAGTAAATATGGCCAGGACCCTGGCCAGGGAAGGCTTTCTCCCCACTCTCGGAAATCACAATACTGGCTGTATACGCCAATGAAAGAATGTCAACTATTGGTTAGATAGCAGTGGGAATGTAAGAAATGAGAAAACAGCTAAAGTGGTAAGGGACACTTTATGGAAGAGATCAGATGTGGGGGAGGCACTTAAGTATGTAAACGGCTGTGGGGGCAGAGCCCCAAAGTGCAGTTTCCAGGTTCTCGGCCTCATGTGGAAAGGTGCTGGCTCAGGTAGTAAATGGCCATCAACTGTGATTTGATGGCCATCAGCTGTGGCTAGTTGGCCATCAGCTGTAACCAGTGAGCCATTGGCCACTAATATAACTGCCGTGGCTACGCTAGCAGCAAATGGGGGCTAGCAAGAGAATGGTGGCTGAGCCTGCAAGTGGTGCAGTGAGGGTTGCAAACAGTGTGGCTCCTGCTTCCTGTGTCTCCAACCCAGCCGCCAGCAAGAATATAGTGGTGTGACTCCCCCATCTATGGCTCCGTGGGTGTCCCTTTTTGGCCTCACCATGTCCTGCGTTCTTATGTGGGGAGCGGGAGCAGAGACCCCGCAGGCCGCCCCGCACGACAACAGCTTACAGCACAAGCATAGCAACGGCTGGAAAGGGCACAGAGGGTAGGAAACCCCAAGTAACAGAGATGAAATGCCGAGTAGAAGTGTTGATAAAAAGGGCAGTTCACGGCGTAAAGGACGGGGGAAGGCACCAGTATTAGCTACTGAAACAAATGATAGTTTGTAAGTTGGGGCAATTTTACGAATCCATTAACCATGCAAGCTACACACACGTGTACATACACGTACATGTATGAAAATGAATGTTTCGCTGCACGGCTGTGTGAGTTCTCAGGCCTGCAGAGTTCGGGCAGCCATCGCCATGAACAAGATATGGAGCAGTTTCATTGCCCCCCAAACTCCCTCCTGCTTTCTTTTTGTGGTCAGACCCTGTCAGGCCCTCCAGCCACGGTCCATGCTCAGTCCCTGCAGCTCGCCGCCTACAGAAGGTCACGGACAGTTGTGGCCTCCCTGGCGGGCTCGGCGCACTCAGCGACCTGCCTGAGAACCGACTGTGAAGGCGTGTTGGGGAGAGGGAGGGGCCACACGCGTGGAGAGTGGTGGTGTCTGCTGCACGGGACCGGGATCCATTCTTGCCACTTCCGCACATGGGTGGAAAGTTCAACAGTAAAATGCTTTTCAACTTTGAAAAAAATAACACCTCTTGTTTCCTCTGGTCTGCATATAAGCGTCGCTGCTTGAAAGGAATCTTCCGAAACCAAGGACCCCGGGTGGACAAAATGCTGGGACTCATTCAGTCCAGCCCGACCAACCGGCTCTGCAGTTATGCTCCCGTCCTTCCAGAAGGAAGAAGGAAGCGGTCAAAGCACCACCCCGACAGCTTCCCAGTCTGCGTTTAGGGTCGGACTGTTTCCAGTGCTTACTAAGCCCAGAGGCAGTGTCCTATTTCTCCAGCACAACCAACACCCAACCTTTGCTCCCGCCCAGGCTGACGAGCCCTTCAGTTTCTGATTCGAAGGCTTAATAGAGCAGAAATAGGCCAGTTTGTTCTATACAATGGATCTCACCTAAAAGGAGAGAACCCTGCTGTAAAAACTGGCTGTGCCCCTTTCCCAAGGGGGCAGAGGCCTGCCAGGTGAAAAGCCCTAACTTCAGACATGAGCAGTCACCGCATCGCCCCCACGGACCACGCCTGCCAAGGGCCTGCAGAGGACACATGGGGACGTACATCACTCCTCCCAGCCCCACCCCATTTGCACGTGTCTGAAACACCGGCCCCTCTGAGTTTCCTTCGCTGTAATGCAGTCAGAGTGTGGAAAAGCAGAAGTGAAATAAGTCTTCCTCAGACCAAGGGGAAAGGCATCGGGTGCTAGTTCTGCAGGCCCTGCAGAGCTGATGAAGGTTCTGGAAAGGGCACGCACCTGCGCACTGTGTGGGAAGCCCCGGCGGTCCCACACGCTGGCCCTCCTGGCCAAGAGAACGGAGCAATTCACTTTAAAAAATGCAGCTTTTCACGCACTTAGATTTTACTCAGATAGAGAATGTCAGAAACTTCATTTTCTGCCAAGAATGTGTATTTAGTGTCACCAAAGTAACCATCTTTAGGCTTCTTCCAATAAATCGTCTCCGTCGTAGCACAATGAGTCTCTGGTTTGTATAATTCATACCAGCTTAAGAGGTACTTTCAGACTGAACTCAAACTCTACGTGTGTTTTATGTGCGGGGGAATGTCCCATACAGACAGTGGTGCTGCATTTTATTGTATCAGAACCAATATTACTGTGCCATTCTGGTTGCTTTCAGGATGGAAGGTTTATTCTCTCAACAGCGTCTAGAAAGGGGGTACCATCCCTGTCTTCAGGCCAATGAGAAACGCCACCAGTAAGAAAGGAGACCTGCCTGGAAAGCACAGAGAGGTTATGGAAGAATTTAAATCACGAAGAGCCCAAGCAGCTGTGAGAAACTGCATACAACCCTCACTGAAAACCACGGTGTGAGTTAGAAAGGAAATATGGAATTCAACTAACATTTCATCCTGTGGTGAGAAGGAAAAGTTTCTGTAAGATAATGGTCTTAGCTGGGGGTGATGTGGGCCCCAAGATGTCTGCAGTGCCTGCAAACATTTCTGGTTGTCACAACTGAAGGGGGAGGGACGCTAATGGTAACTACCATGTTTCCCCCAAAATAAGACAGGGTCTTATATTAATTTTTGCTCTAAAAGATGCATTAGGGCTTATGTTCAGGGGATGTCATCCTGAAAAATCATGTTAGGGTTTACTTTCCAGTTAGGTCTTATTTTGGGGAAACACAGTAGTGGGGAGAGGCCAGGACGCGCGCACACACACACACACACACACACACAATTATCCAGTCCACAGTGTCAGTGGTGCTGAGGTTGAGACCTGCCTTAGCACCAGAGATGCAAAAACTTAACCACAGAGGCTGAGATGTACGGCCAGAGGTAAGAGGTGGTCCCATTTCCACATCGGCAAACCTGGGCTCTACCAACACGTGGACACTCTTTTAGGGCCATGAAATTTGTCATGATCTTTGGCTTTAAATTAATCAAAACGCTCAATCAACAGAGACACACATCCATGTATGCGTCAGACACTGGGTGCTGTGGTTTTCAGGATCCATGAGAAACAGAAGCTGCCTGCTCACATGGAGCTTACAGAGGGGGGAGACCAAAATGGTCAAAGCCCAATTCCCTAAACAGCTGCATTTCAGGAAGTGGTAAGTTCTGTTCAAAAACAAATGAAAGCCAGGTGATGGGGGAAGGCAGGGATCATACTCCAGATGGAATAGTTTAAAGTCTACCAAATGTATTCAGGGATTATCTCTGTATCTGTATGTCTAACCATCTAACTATGTAACTATGTATCTCTATATATAGCCATCTATCTAGATAACTATGTATCTGTAGACCTAACCATCTCTCTATGTAACTATGTATCTATCTCTATATCTATCTAACCACCTAGCCATCCATTCACCCACCCACCTTCCCATCCACCCATCTATCTATCATCTATCAATCATCTATCTATCTTTCCATCCATCTCTGTGTCTGTCTGTATGTCTATCTGTCTCTCCATCCATCTATCCTATCCCATCTTTTCACTTCATTTTTTTACCTAATGTTTGGAAAACTGATGAACAGTTATATCATATTCTGTGAACACTATTATTATGTGACTGTAAAATAACCAATGTTCCTTTAATGAGCCCTTTCGTGATTTGTAGATATTGTTCTATTATCTCCTGGCATTGAATAGCCTTGAATGTGACTGTGGAGAAGTCAGGCATGAGCCTGAATTTCTTCCCCTGTTAAGTGACGAGTGACTTGCCTTTTCCTTACCAAACGTTTTGAAATCTGGCATGTATCCCACCCCTCCCCGCCACACAAGCATATATAATATAAAGCATTGATGGAAATTAGATGGATGTGGTTTAAAGAAAAGAGTATATATCTTACATGAACACTTTAAAAAGCAAGAATAAACCCCCCTGTGTACTTAGCACCCAATGGAGAACTAGAATATGTTGAGCATCTTTAAAGGCCCTGCGTGTTCCTCCCCATAAATCCCACTGAGACCCACTACCCTAAAGTGTGTGTTCAACTCCTTATTTTGTATCGTTTTACCTAAATTAATGTATATGTCGATTATCCACAAACAGTGTTAATTTGATGCACATTTTTATCTTTACGTAAATGTATTTTTCTGTAAATTTCAATTAAATGTAGTATTACATTTCAGAGATGTAGGTATCAGATACTCATACTAATGTATCTGGCTGTAACTGAGTCATTTTCATGAATGCACAGGGTTCCATTGTCAAATGTATTTATCCATTACCCTCTCAGTAGTCGTTCGGGTTGTTTCTGTGTTGTTTCTAATTTGGGGCAATTACAAACAGTGCTGCTGTGGAGGTTTCTGAGTGCCTTCTACTGAACAAGCACAAGGGTTTCTCTAGGTTATATACCTCAGAAGTGGAAATACCAGGTCACAGTGTGTCATATCTTTGATATTACTGTGCAATTCCAAAGTATTTTCTAAGAAATTGTACCAATTTTCCCCCACCACCAATAAATGAGGGTTTCCTTTGTTCCACAATCTCAACAACTCTTGATACCATCAGACTGCCTAAAAATTGAAATTTCAATGTATTATGGTTTTAATTTGTTTTTCTCTCACTTCTAATGAGCTAGAGTATCTTTTCTTATCTTTATTGGCTACTTTGTGTTTCTCCTTCTGTGAAAGGCCTAGTCATATTTTTGTCCATTTTTCTATTTACTTATTTGCTTTGACTTATTGAATTATAAGCATTTTTAAAAATATATTCTGCATCCTAATTGTTGGTCTTATATGTTACAAATACCTTCCCCAAATTTACAGTTTTTGATTTCAAAAAAAGTAATTAGTTTTAGAATGTTGTCAAATGTACCACCTTTCCCCTGTGGTCAGTGTTTTGGTATCTTGTTTAAGAAATCTGTTCTTCCCAGAGCGTATAAAGATACCCTTTAGTGTTTCCTTCTATATTGATTTCTTTTTTCCCTTTTGAATACCTAATTGATCTGAAATTGATGTCTCCAAAGGGAATGGAGTAAAGATTTGATTCTTTTTTCTCTTTTCGATCATCAATGTCCCAGGGCCATTTTTCTCACTGATCTGCAATTTATTCTGTTAGACAGTCTCCCGTTTGCATGAGGCTCTTTCTGGTTGTCATCCTATTTACTTATTGTGTCCCACCATCATACTGTTGAATATCTATGACTTCTTAACTTTGAACCTTCCTCTGTGTAACAGATGAGTTCACTCTATGAATAGTTTCTTTCCAATAACTGTAAACTAGGTTAATGTTTTCAACTTGCAGGGGTGATTTCTCTCCCCCAGGAAACATTTGGTAATATCTGGGTACATTTTGGAGTCTAACAACTGGGGGATTTTCTAAGGGCATCTGGTGGTCAGAAATGCTGCTAAACATCCGACAATGCACAGGACACCCCCAGAACAAAATATGATCCGATCCAGATGTCGACAGTGTGAGGCTGAGAAACCCTGTCCTATCTAGTGGGTTACAACCCAAACTGTAGACTAAATATCCAGATGCCCCTACTGAAATACACAAATGGTTGAACATATAAATAGATAAATGAGGGAGAACAAACAAGTGTCACCTGCAGAATTTCAAATAATTTATGGGGCTATGTCCCTCCCCCCCAGGAGGTGGAGTATATATAATTGTCCACTCCATAACTGTGAACTGTGTGAAATCACTTCCTCCCACAGGGTACAGTTACGGGAACAGGAAAAGGCAACTTCACAGGACAAATGAGAAATGCCACCCCAGCCACAGGGTCCCGTAAACATCAACAGTGACAGTTCTGTGCTGCATTCACATAAGGGGATGAAAAGGGTATTTTACCTCTGTGGTTTTCCACCCCCAAGCCCACCACTTCAGTCTCATCAGGAGGAAAACATCAGACAAATCCCACGTGAGAAGCATTCTACAAAAGATCTGAGCTGTCAGTCTCAAATCTTTCAAGGTCATCACAAAAAAAAAATGTCTGAGAAATGGTCACCACCAACAGGCGCTAAGGAGACATGATGACTAAATGTATGTGGTGTCTTGAACAGAAGGGGCTTTGGGTAAAAACTAAGGGCATTTGAATCAAGTGTAGACTTTAGTTAATAATATTGGTGCATTAAGTGTGACAAAGGTACCGTGCAACGTAAGATGTTAGGACAGGAAAACTAGCCACGAGGCAGCTGGTTCTGTCCTGTAGTGAGCTCACAACATTCTTGTGACTCCAAATCTACTCTAAAATAAAACGTTTATTTCAAAAAGATGGAACCCCCTCCTTTCTCTGTTTACCTCTCACTCCATTCCCCATCGCACAAAATGCCATTAATCCCCCGAGATGACAGAGGGGACACAGTCCCAGGCACAGAGGCCGTGGGCATTTGTGGGTTTGGAGACCCCAACACCATCCTCTCCCTGACAGCACCCCGTTTTCCTCTTGAGGGAAATATAATACGTCCTTTGGTGGGATGTGCTCTTAGTGAAAGGTCACCCCAAGGTCCCACGTCTCGTCTGGGAGCCACCCCGGGCCCCTGTCCTGGCCCTGGAGCAGACAGCGAGGAGGGAGGTGAGCCAGCGCGGGCCCCTCCAGTCTGTACATTGTGTGCGCGGCAAGAAGAGGAAACTCGTGCAGGAATTCACTGTGGTGGTGCAGGAGGTGCTGAGGGAGCGGCTGCCTCTCTCTCTCTCTCTCTCCACCCCCCACCCTCTCTGAGACTCTGCCCACTGCCAAGCCCAGGGACCGTGTCTCTTATTAATGCTTGAGACCCATGGTATACATCCAACAAACCCTTTATTTTTTCTTAAATCAGCCAGACTGGCATTGACGGCCTGAACCAAGAATAGTATTGAATACACGAGGCGTATTTCACCTGAAATCGAGTGAAAAGAGATCCTAGTCTAGGCCAAGCAGTTCAAAGGCCACATCATCCCGTGAATTAAGCTCCGGGTTTGTCCCAAACAATCACATCAGATCCTAATAAGCTGAAAAGCTTCTGTAAAGCAGGGTTCCCGAAGCTCCAGGACCATCTTTTGAGTCATCAGTCATAGGCCAGCTTTCCCTTTGTCAAATACTTTTACTCTCTTACTCTGCTTCATAGTTCTCAGCTTTGCAAAAATATCTACTTGGTCATAATGCCTTGTCCAGAAATGACCTTCCCTCTGAGCAGTGCTAGGCACAGGTGCTCCACAGATTCATGGGCATTTCGCATTTAAAACTGCAGAGACCTCAGCAAAGTATTTGTATTCGTTAGTAATCAACAATTCACTCATTCATTCATTCATTCATTCATTCATTCATTCATTGAACCCATTTGAGAGTCTCTCTGACTTGGAGAAAAGGCCCCATTCGTCTGAGTTCTGTGCCCCTGTTCCACACCTTCTCACTTCCCTGACCAGTTGACGCTATGCAAACACTTGGCTCCAGCCTCGCCTTCAAGATATAATGACCTGGACTCCTTTGAAATCGACCTTCCATGGGAAAAAGGAACAGAGAATAAATAGGTGGGAGGATATGAAAGAAAGAGGACCAGTCTTTTCTTCCTCCAGACACATAACCAGGTGATTAGAGACCCAGATGCTTCTGAAAAGGCTCTCTGTGGGGGAGGAAAGGGGGCAGACGAACAGCCGTGGGAGCACGGAAGAAAGGCCCACGTGTGCCATGGACGCTGCCGGGTTCACTTGAAGGAAAACATTTTCTGAAATTAAAAGGCATCCTTAGATGTCTAAGGAATGAAAGCGTTTGCCTTTCTCCTTCTGGAGAGGCCTGCTTTGGAAGACACAACCCACGGGAGAGAAGTTATAAAATGACAAACAGCTGCATCTGGGTTTTCTTCTCAAAGGTTAACACATACGTGTGTGCACACACACATGCATACAGCCACAAAGCAATTTTTAAAACTGCTCTTACTGATAATTTGCACAACAAAACCTGGCCCCCAGAATGGAAGCCACACCTGTGTGTTAGCTGTGCTGTCACCCTGAGGTCACAGGCACCAAAATTAGCGGGGATGTGGCAGGAGGCGCTTGACAAGCAAAGAACAAGTTATAGCTGCGGTGTCAGTCCTCAAATTGGACAGGCTCCCTCCTGTTGGTGGCACTTAATTGGATCCCCTCTCCACACTGGCTGTCCTCAAGTGGGGATGGATATCCTGCTGGCACCTGACCTATAAGACACGAGCCCACCTCTGGACAGTGTCACACTGTCAACACAGAGAGTGTAGAAACAAAAGTCTCAATTTCAGAGACAAGTACCCAAGGAGACACGGCTGACCCTTCGGAGTTATTCTATTACAGCAGATGGCAGATCGAGCAGACCCACACCAGTGCCAGACATTTGGAAGCTATGCTCAATTAGTGTCAAATTGACTTCATTAAAAAAGATATACAGTTTTATTATTTTCTAATTATGAGAATTCAGACTAAAGGCTAATCACATTGCCAGATCCAGGTTTACCTCCAGCTGTTTTCATAAACAGATAAGACTTGTGTGTAATTAGAGAATTTTAAGTATGCAGCAAGCACCTTACTAATGCAAGCTTTGAAACAGACAGAAAGCATACCGCCTTACCAAATTAAACAAATAAACACTCACTCATGAAAGATCTGCTTCACTATTGTCTTAACTGGAAAACTGGTTTTTTTCTTTACGAATTTCTAACTGGTGGGCTCTGAACAAAATATAATTTTACTATACATTCAAAATGTTCGACCCTTTGACTTACAAGCAGAGCTACCACATCCAGCGGCCTCATCTGTGCGTGTTTGTGAATTTGCAAAGATTGGGACCCCTCAGATTACACAGCTCAGCGAAGCCTGGTCACAGCTTGCCGATGGCAGAGCCACGCACAGGACTCTGCTGGACGTTTGCAGCACGCAGTTGGTGGTCACCACATTCAGGCTTCCTGTGAAGACTAACACCACACGTACAATGGCTGCCCCAAAGAGCTGGACGTATCACCTCCTGGAGAGTTAAGGCCCCAGGAAATTTTGAGTTTTAGCCCTGGGTCCAGGAACGTGACAACCTAGAGTTGGGAAACAGAAAGGATGGCAGAGAGCGTGAACTCATGTGAGAATAACGCTCCCTTGATTCAAAACCTGTAGTTTCGAGCAGCAAAACATTCCTGCCTGTAAGCAGCCACCTGCACAGGATTATGACGTAAGACCGCTGGACCAGGAAACTCAAAGCCCAAAGCTGCTGGCCCATGCCAAGGGCCTCTGACCAGCCGACTCGGGTCTGAGCTCCAAAGGACAGAGGGACAGCGAACGAGACCTCAGGCCACAGATGTGTTTACGCGCCTGAATCGCTGGGCTCTGTCTGCAGATGCTCTCAGTCCAAACCAAAGGCTACAGCTGCCAAGAATTAGCCAAGTTCAATCATTAGACTGAGATGAAGGGACAACCCCTGTCACTAGGTCACAATCAACAGACTGCAAAGGGTAAAGCACATGAGTAAAAGAATGATTCCTTTCCTAAACTCACCCGCCCTCAACAAGAGCTGAAAGAAATAAAGGAAGAAAGAGCTGCTACATCCGGACGGAGCGGGACGAGAGAACAAATCATTATTGGGCGAACTCTTATACCCACATAGACAACGTGTCATGTACCACAGCACTTCCATTGTCAAGGGTCACAACACAAACTGTATCACATGGCAGCTTCAGACCACGTTGCTGAGCTGTGTCACAACGCTAGGCCGTGTGTAGTGACCCAAAACACTTAGGCCAACCCGCTGTTACAATCAAACTTGTCTGTGCTTGAAACAAACAAGAAGAAACGATGTAATGAAAATCCAGTCTCGCCAAGGCAAAGGGCACGTCTTGCGTGTTATATGCCAAAGAGGAAACGAACCCATATACTTTTCTGAAGCGCACACTACTGCTTCCAAAGGGCTTGTGTGCGGCATAGTCTTACATACGATACTTAACAAATTCTACTGCACATTCTTCACACATCACGTTCTTTCATCCTGGGAACACGCAGTGCTCTTTCCAGAGAGAACCACAACCCGAACTCTGAGGTTGGTTTCACATCAGACTTGGAACTCACGTGTTTGGAACACACTTGGACTTGCCAAGGCCACGTCCTGGATCCCTGACACCTGCTGCAGTCTCGGCTGCAGTCTCACTTCAGCTGCAGCCATTTAACTCCCCGATTTTCCCAGGGCTCCTGTCTGACCACCTGCGCACTCCTGACATGCGGTGTGGATGCCCACGCTGCGCACAAGGAGTAAGGCCGGCGTCTCCCTGTCCCGGCTGATCTGCGCCGGCCTAGATAGATTACTAAGAGTATCTTTGCCACCAAATAGGTAACCGGGTCTCTCCATGTCGCCGCGAGCATGGAGGTTGTGACACGGAGAACCCGCTTGCACACAGCTTTTCAGACCACACGGGGGTGTCTCAGGAGCCCACCTCGCCTGCCTGCGCGCTGCCACAGGTGCCCATTCCGCACTCACTCACCTCAGCGTGAACCGATCCTCCGTGCAGTTTCTGGAGACGGACACGGGGAAGCTGAGCACGTCGCCGAGCCGCGCCGTCTGCGGCAGGTAGTGCACCGCCACGTTGCCGTCCAAACGCAGCTCCCTCAGCGGAGGTCGGCTGTGCGCCTGGTACAGAAACACCGTCCCGATCCTCTGCAAGGGAGGGCCCGACTCGTCCACGTCGCTGCGGCCGGGCCCGGTGCCGCCACTTGTCAGCGTGGGCCCCCGGGCACAGTCCCCGCGCTCGTCCCCCGCGTGCACCGCGTAGTACAGCTCCACCGCGCTGCCCTCCGCGGGCTCCGCCGGCCTCTTCCTCCCGGCCAGCACGGCGGGGGCGCTGAACCAGCTGGACAGCAGCTGCAGCTGCGCCACGCACAGCCCCAGGTCCCCCCGCAGCCGGCAGCCGCCCCGCACCTCCCGGGTCTCCCGGAAGGCGAACACCCGCAGGCAGGGCAGCTGCTCCCCGGGGCTGCGCTCGGCCCAGTCTCGGCCCACGACGTGGAACAGAACCTGCACGGTGGGCCGGCCCGGGTAGACGCGGTCCCGCAGGATGTGGGCCTTCAGCTTCCAGTTGAGGGCAAACTGGCCGGGGAAGCCGAAGGGGCTGGCGGGCAGCAGGAGGTCCCGGCCCAGCGCCTGCTGCGCGGAGAAGGGCCCATAGCTGGCGTTGAGCACAGGCGGCCGCTGGGCCTTGTAGACCAGGAAGGACTCCACGCGCGACTGCAGGCTGGAGTTGCGCATGACGTCCTGGTTGGCCTCCTTCAGGAAGAAGGACACGTCGGCGTGCTGGACGCGGTAGGTCACGGGCAGGTAGGTAGGCAGCAGGGAGAAGCGCTGGATGCTCTCCAGGGCGCCGCGGCTCTGCGTCACTGTGGGAGCAATCGGAGCAGCGGTTACCAACTGTCCCCACGCGCGGACCCCGGATGCCCGCCTGCCCCGCGCCGCCCAGAGGCCAGCCCTGTCTCCACACGGCGTCCTGACGTCCCTCACTTCTCATTATGGTCGGTCAACAATCCACGGGACAGGAGGCCGTGGCCCACACCGCTAGTGGGGCTGAAACACGGCTGGCGCCTGGTGAGGGTGCAGCCCGCGTAATGGCGTCATGTGGTCAGGTCGTAACGTCCGACAGCAAACGTCATAGCGCAAAGCATCACTGCTCTGCACGCGCTCAGCCTTGCCACGCAGGGATGCAATCTGCTAGACATGCCAGCGGCACGCACCTGCCCAGGTGAGCTGCCTGCAGGCCGCTCCCCTTTCTACATCATGTGACAACTGGGCCGACCATGGTGGTTCTTAGTACAATTATGAGACGCCCTTCAGTGACAACCATTGGGAAACTTGGAAGAAGAAACTTCATTACCCAGGCCTGAGGTTCTGCTTTTCTTGGGGTCCAAACAAGAGGAAAGGCCAGCTCTCAGGGCTCAGCTACAACAAGAGGTGTTTGAGGAGCTGCTGGTGCAGGTCTGCACTGGGCTGCCAGGCTCGTGAGGCCCGGCTCGCACGTTGCGGCAGCTGTACCTCGAGGTTTCTGTGAAGTGCACTCTGTGATGTTCACACAGTGATGAAATCGCCTAATGACCTATGACTGTAGATACAGAAGGTGCCAAAAAAGTGTATACACATTTTAAAAAATGAAAACCTGTTAAAATTGTAATACTCAGTATATAGCAATAACAAAAGAATGACTACAAGTCACGTGTGACGTCTGCAATCACAAGAGGTGCCCCATGTGGTTCCCATCTGCATCCAGACACTTCTGGTGACGGCGAACTACTGCTTGAGCAACGTTGACCAAAGTGTCTACTTTATACATTTTTTTTTGTCATCCCTGGTATTTGTTTTACAAAATCTAACACCACTAATGTCAGTGGAAAACCAGTATTATCTGCCATGCGTAGAAGTTGAGCATGCAAATAAATAATATCCAAACAGAATAATGTTTTGAAATTTCAACTGGTGGTCATGTGTCCTTGGGGGGTTATGGAGGCATGGCTAAGACTCGATCTGTCTTTGTGAAAAGGAGAGGTCACCAAAGGTTGGAAAGCTGTTAAGGACGTGGAGCATCAAACAGAGAGGGGCGTTCGCATGGACGCAACCAGGCAGGCTGAGCTGGAAAAGGGTAGTGGCTCCCTCAGCAGGTGGCGTGTGGCTGTGTCCACATTCCACCCATTACACACGCTACACGTTAGGCCACATGGGCCACTAGGAAATGAGGGAGGACGCGGGGCAGAGTTGAATCAAGATGGACAGTCATAAATCACTGGACATCACACCCCCCCTCAGGGTTAAGCTGAGAGACAAGGCAGGACACGCTGGGAGGATGTGCTGGCTGGAGCCCTCCAGACTCCGACGAGGTGACTGGACCTCATCCATCATGCCAGGTGCACGTGTGGAAGGCACACACCCCCAGTCCCTGGAACCGAGGAATCGAGGCGAGCACTTCACTTCCATCCCATCACATCCTCTGTGGAAGCTGTGATGGCACCAGTGTACCAAAAGCATCCTGCTTTTTTTCCTTATGAAATAGATCCTTCCCTCGGAGGGAAAAAAAAAGTCCAAAACGTTATTTTGACAGTGTGCCTTCTATTCTGTTAGAAAAACACAGACACAGAAATTACATAATTCAAGTACCAATTTAATGGGTGTTAGCAATGGCAATTACTGGCCCGGGGAACACTGACTAGGCAATGCCACACGTTATAGGGGAGCCCTTCCTGTCAGGACGTGTCATCACTCCTGTCCATTCTGCCCCACACGCACCTCAGGCCCTGACACTCATGGCAGCCGGTTTCAAAGGCCGCGGGAAGCTTTTTCCAAGGCACAATGCTCCCCTGAGTCTGCAGTCCTCTGAGCAATTGTCGTGAGCAGAGAAAGCCAAGGGCTCAGACAAAGGGGCCCTGTCCATGGTTTGCTGCACGGAGCTCAAGAGACAGAAGCCAGCCGCTGAACCGCTCTGCCCCTCGTGGGCTGGTCCGTAGAATGAGGTGCTGACTGCAGGGCCCAAGCCCACGTCTAGTTCTAACAGTCAGGGAGCTACGTGTCTTTCCGTGACACTTGTGGACAAGGAGCCAGTCAGACACGTGCATTCGACATGAGCTTATGGACGGTCCAGAGTGAAGAACCCTCTCAGGGCAAGGGCACCACCAGCCCCAGGGCACACTGGGCCCCACCTCGGCCATCAGGGCTTGCGCGGGCCTGAACCTTTGCGACTGCCGGGGCTTGAGCCGTTCCAACTGACCCACACTGCAACGTGACGTGGTTCAACCTCCCAATCGGGAACCTTATTTCCAAAAATCGGGATATGGTAGATACCGCCAGAGACTTGGTTCCTTAACAGGATTATATCTTGAAGCCTTTCTGGAAATCACTCAGGATTGATGTTTTCTGTAAGTTTGTATTGCCGCATGTGAGTTTTACTGAAAGCCTAAAGAATTGGCACTGAATTGTGTGCTCGTGTTCTGGATGGAAGCTTTCTCGAGTGTCCCTTCACTGGGTCCCGCCTCCCCCGCCCTGCGCTTCCTGTGACGGAACGACTCTGGCTGCATGGTCCATCGGTGCCCTTCCCTACATCCCACGCTTGCCATCACTGGACTGCATGCCCGGGTATGGGTCTCTTTGTGCTCCAGTGCCTTCTGTGCAAATGAGCAGAGGCGCCATAGGGACCTTTGCTCCATTTTAATCACCGTCCTTAGGAGTGCGCCTGGCAAACACTCAGTACTCAGCAAATATTTGATCAATGCGTGAGCAAATGAATCTACGCATGAATAACACTTTTCATCTATTACAAAGCAGATTATATTTTTACATTAGGATTTTATGCTGTCTTCTCTGCTGCTGTCACTGCATAATTAGAACCCTGGATCTTTGTATCCAGGGTTCTAAGAGCCCCATGGGATCTGAGTGACTTGGAACTAAAACAGGAGCCTCTCTGTGGAACAGGATCCCTTGAAAGACCAACGTCAGTGACACAGTGTCCCCCGGTTCTTAAAAACGCATCTTGGCAGCAATTACCTTCAGTTGTCATCACATCAGCTTGTCATTCATTCCAGAAACAGCCAAAACCAAGTTCCCAAGTTACAGGTAGTTACACATCAATCCTGACACCTGCAGTCTGAGTGTTACTACTTCAAACACAATTATTCAACCAATTACATCTTGTAAGGGCAATGGCCCGGGGTCCTCTGAGTTAATTCCGGAAGCAACAGGGGGTCACATTCGAAGTCATTTCTGACCTTTATTCCGCAACTGGCCTGTGTGTCCCTTTGCTTGGTATCTGACCTAAATGTTGATTTCTTAAAAATGTTCCAAGTTGACCTCAAGCCAGTGTTCTTTGCTTTTTTTTTCCTTAACAAAATGACAAAAGTAGTGCCAATATTTGTCACAATGCACAGAATGGGCTAAGAAGTAAACCCATCGTCCTCAAATTCCCAAAGGGGTGACTATTCTAATCTGAGAACGGCCATTCCACTTACCAACGGGGAAGGTGTCAAGTAAGAAAGAAGCTGTGTGCAATAAATCTCAGTTAATGACCCATTAAGAAAAAACGTATCACATTTGATTTGGGCGCCATGGCTTTCAACACTTATTTGCAGGAAATGGCATGTTGATATCTTTAAGGACCCCCATGGCCCCGGAGACAATTTATATTAATTTAAACATTTTTGAAAAGATAATTTATCCCTAAATACTACTTTTAAGGAATAGGGGGGAAATGGGAATTTGAGGACAGACCTTTCAGTCTTCCCCTGAGCGGACCCAAAAGCAATAACTAAGGGACTGTGCTAGCAGGTACAACATCTGTGTCCCATGGCGGGGACAATTCCTGCGACATTGTGGGACGCAGACACTGCACGCAGAAAATGCCCCCTGGGCTGCCAGATAAAACACAGGCACCCACCGTGCTTGCATTCCCAATAAACAGAAACAGTGCATGGGGCACGGTCACAATAAAAACAAAAAGTACATTTGTTGTTTATCTGAAATTTGACTGTACCAGGGCACCCGGTATTAGTGATTGAATCTGGCACCCCTAAGCATGGTGTCATAGAAACAAAGCCCAGTCAGCCCGGGGGGACTCCCCGGAGGTGTCCACAAGTGAAGGCTGAGCAAGTCACCTGAGTGTGGAGCAGACCGAGCCACTGGTCACTCACCAAACACAGCCTGTGTCCCCTCCTCTGCTGCTTCCTCACTCTGTGCTGTAATGCCCATGCCCCCAAAGCAAATCTCTGGCAGGAAAATTGCCCTCTGTTCTAGAACATTCCCTTTAGGGCCTATACACCTAAGAAGACCCCCCCATTCACCCCAGCCAATGGGCCCTCCACGCCTAGGCAGGGTTTAGGTTCTGTCTTTCTCCTTGTGTCTGTCGCAGCTTCTGCTCGGCAGCGTGGGTCAGGGACCTTATTTCCCCACCAAATTCTTTATTTAATAATCACATTCCCTTTGCTCCCCCCGCTGTTCTCTGCACTAGACCAACGAGTGAACGTTGTACTCCTGGCAACCCCATGTGTTTGGGGCTGCGACGCAGAGTGGGTAAGTGGCTTGCCTGAAGTCACACAAGTGGCAGGGACAAGACAAACCCAGCAGGCCGTCTGCTCCTCCCCCACTAAGCAATGGGACTCTTAAGGGGAGACTCAAGGACTCAGTCCTGTTCTGCTCATTGTCCAAGTTACGACACGTTTTACCCAGAATGTGGTGTGAGTGCCAGTGCTTGCCGGTCACCAGGGGTACACAGAAAAATGCTTTGTTTACATTGTGATTGGCCGGGCAGCTCTCTTAATGAATCTGGCAAGCAATGCCACTCACCCCCAAAGCCCACGGTCCATGGTCATTATTGCTTAGGCGGACACTGAAGTAGGTCCTTTGTGGTGATGTGTCTACACCAGCTGTACCAGTTACAGGCGGGGGGCTTCAAGAACACGCCACTGCTGCAAACGTGATGATGACACGCGAGATGGCCCCAGGATCACGCACAGAGCTGGGCACACTGGGGGGCTCCATGTGTGTTCTTTATGTATGTATGTATTCTGTAAGTGACGAACGTTAGCTCCAGAGAAACACACACACTCTTTGGGATCTGTGTCAATAAAGGGACACTTTTAGGGGACCTGGAGAAGAACTGCACCCCCTCCGTCCCCCCACACTGCACTTGGAATGTAAGAGGAAGGCCCCAAGGTGGGGACAGGCTCCTTCCTCCACACACATTGCTTGCAGTTTGCGGCTAAAATACAGAAGTCGATTCAGAGAGATCAGAAGGGACTCTGCCTCCATTTCTCAGGCACATTTTCATATGTTGAATGATTCAGGAAAGTGGTATTTTACTGCAGCTTCTTCCTGAAGGAGCGTGACGCCCACGGTGGCAAATGCAGCCGCCCTCTGTGTTGCTTTCAGTGCGAGAAGCGCTCCAGCCTCAAGAATCACTTGTGATGAGAAATGTGTTTGTTCAGAGGCTGTGCGGTTACCTTCACGACGAGAGGCACGTCTGCCTTTATCTAGTCATTGTGTCATGCTGGCACGGAGATGGGCGCCAGGCACTGTCCTCGGTGCTGGGAGACCGGATTCAACAGGACACACAAGATCCCCCTCCTCGTGAAGGTGACATCCTGCTGAGGGGGACAGACTGAAGCACAAGGAAGGACAGGAGCCCACGTGATGCAATTTCATGCCTGAGTCAGTGCCGTGAAGAAGGCAGGGTTAGAGGATTGAAAGTCAGGCAGCCAGCCAAGCAAGATGAAGACCTGACACAGGGAGGCTGAGGACAGTCCCACGTTCCCACATAGATTAGTCACGGGGAGTCCTTGGGAGTCTGTACATTTCACTAGCTAAACGCAAAAGCTGGAAATTAAATGGAAAAACAGACAGTCCCATGAGGAATCTCAGCCCAGGATGACTGAGGACAGCTCTTTGTTGCAGGAGGTTTTGTGCACTGTTGAATATTTATCAGCATCCCTGACCTCAACCCACTAGATGCCAGCAGAAGTCCCCTGCCAAGTGTGACGACTGCTAATGTCTCCGGAGATAACCAAACGCCCCTCTGGGGCGAGCGGCCAGATAAACACAGGGCACCCATTTAAATCTGCATTTCAGCATAACAATGAATTCTTTTCTAAGCCAAAGTATGTCCCAAATATTGCATGGGGCATGCGTGGTTTATCTGAAAATCAAATTTAACCGGACATTCTGGAATTTAATGTGCTGTATCAGGCAACGCTAGTCGGAAAACAAAATCACTGCTACCTGAGAACCTCCACTCCTGTTTTATAATTTAAGACACCATATGTGTGTATGCCACATATGTGTGTATGTATGTATGTTCTTATGTGTGTATGCAGCCATGCCAGTCATGGGTAATATGTTGAAACGCCATCCAGGTTGGCGAAGGCACAATTGGAACTGACCTTCCAGACAAGTGAGTGTGGAAGACCCTCCTAGGTGGGAGCTAGCTCAGTGTCTGTTACGCCCATATTCTGAAAATAGAGACAAAAGTCATGCCACACTCAACATGACAAATTTTTTTTACAGACCTGACAAAGAGTTTACTAAACCACAGCGAACAATGCTGTCCAGAGTGCTGTTTCACAGGAGCTGATTTGACAATATCTAAGAGAAGTGTGGGACCCTCTTCTCTCTGCCTCACTCATTGCATGCCTCGCAATCTATTCTAGATATGAAAAAATAAGGAAAGTTGATATTATAAAAATGTTCAGTGTAGTGTCAGGGTTAAAGTTAAAAAATTAGAAACAAACTAAATATCCAATGAAAAGTATATTGAACCACTGCAGTCCTATTAAAATAGCCAAAATCCAAAACACGGACAACACCAAATGCTGGCGAGTATGTAGAGCAACAGGAACTCTCATTCATTGCTGGCAGGAATGCAAAATGGCGCAGCCACTTTCAAAGACAGTTTTGTGGTTTCTTATAAAACTAAACATACTCTTAACAAACGATCCAGTAATCACACTCCTTGGTATTTATTGAAAGGAGTTGAAAATTTATGTCCACACAAAAACCTGCACAGGGATGTTTAAAGCAGCTGTATCCATAATCACCAAAACTGGGAAACCACCAAGAGATCTGTCAGTAGGTGACGGAGAAATAAACTGTGGTCCATTCAGACAATGGAATACTACTCAGTGCTGAAAAGAAATGAGCTACTGTGGCTTCACATTTCTGCATTTGCTTTCTTTGGAAATGGGTTTCCATATAAAGGTGTTTTACAGGAAAATTGAGGGGGGGGGAATGATATTTATTGTGTTTTTGCCAAGTGTCAGGCACTTTTGATTTATTATATTGTTAGGTGTTCACCATAGTTTGAAGGCAAGTAGTTTATTATCCGCACTCAGCAGGTAAGAAAATTAAGGCTGAGAGAATCAAGACAGTTGGCTCATGGTGACAAAGTGGTCAAGCCTGGGTTTGAAGCGAGCTCTGTCTGCTTCCAGAATGAGCAGCCTTCACCTCCGGAATGCTGGCTTCACAGTAAAATGGAAACTGATTTATTACAAAACTCCTAATTAGAGAGAAGAAGCACTTTCCCTTCTAGGCATCTCTGTGGATAACTATGAGTTAGAGACACCACCATGCCCCCAACAAACTCCTCATCTGTTTTCCTCTTAATTTATGTCCTTTTAATAAAACGGGGCATAAATGGCCAATAATTAATTCACTTGCTACCATGTTAAAAAAGAAAATGAAACCTGGCGGTAAAGCGGGTAGTGAAGAAAGCGGGTTGTGGGTCAGGCGGCCAGGTTTTAGAACAATGACAACCACCCGCAAGCTTCCCTCTTGCTCGCGGTGAGACTTCGGCAAGTCATTTAATCTGCCTTCTTCTCCTGTTCTTCATCTGCAAAATGAGGATAATAACCCAACTCTATGCGCCTCGGAGCACTGTTGAGAGACTTACATGAGTTATTCCATGTCCATGTTCGACCCATGTCAGCTAGTATATTATTAATATGACGATTTTCAGAACTGGCAATCTGGCCATCCTAGAGAAAAACCCACCAAAAGCTGCCTACATACTCAAGATGAAGGAAGGAAGGAAGGAAGGAAGGAAGGAAGGAAGGAAGGAGTGAAAAACTGTTAGATCCAGTTCAATTCAGTAATAGAAAAATACATTTCTCAGAATGAAAAAGGCTCAAGTGTATATATAGTATATATATTAAGACTAGAGCTACACGATGACTGTCAACACTGTTAGAAAGTAGGTGATTTTCAGTGCGTCCTCTTACAAAGTTCTGAGTCCCCAGGAATGACAGATGTAGGGAAAACCTTCGTTATTTATTTTTACCGTCAGACACTTATTCATTGAGGGCACGTTTCTCTGAGCCTCATGAAACTTAGTGTTTCCCATAAGGAAAGTGCTTTTGAAAGCACTGAATTCTGTCAACACCAGGTAGCTGGGATGCTTTGAAAAAGATTCAGTAAATGTTCTACTCCACCAGAAAGTGCTTATGTGAGAGCCCCAGGCTCCTGAGAGGAGTATTTGCCTAAAACAGTACCCACCACCACTTGGGTTCAATGGTGAGCTTCTGGGTGACAAGTTTATTTCACCCTGACAAGGGATCTATCTGCTTCTAAACGCATGTGAGTCTTTATGAAATAGGACTTTCGTGGCTTCCTTGTTCGTTCGTTTGTTTACTGCCTCCTTCAAAGCTATTCATTACCTGGAATTTGCCAATAAAAACTTGATAACCAGTAGTCTAAGCTTCTTATCCCACCAAAAAAAAGAGAAAGAAACAGAGTCAAATGGGCCATAAAGGATCCATAACCAAGAATACGGTCACTGTTGCAATGGAACTAAGTTTTGGGGCCACCCTCAGTGTGGGCCGGATCCACACAAGACACGCAATTCACCACTATTTACAGACCTGGTTTCCTAAGAGCACTGCACACCTGAATGGTGTTGTCAGACTAACGACAACAATAGTGTAAATTAAAATAAAACGTGGAAATGGCTCCGCAATGGTCCTGGTCACCTGCTGTACCAACCACACGTCCACACGCAGGCCTGTCCTGTGCACAGACGATTCCAGCCACAAGAGGGCGACACCCGGGTAGTGCGCGGCGCTGAATCTGATAGGAAACACAAGGTGGCCTCCACACTCTCTTTCCTCCTGGGGCCCAGAAACACTCCATGCCACTGTGATGAAAACTAGAACACGGTCAGGGTCCTGCCTGGAGAGGGGAGGGACCGCCCATTCCAGCCACTCTAACTGGGAGGGGCTCCAGGCAGGAGACGTGGTTCTCCAGCCTGAAGTTCCCAAAGGTCTCCCCACTTGATCCGGGGCATGGGTCTGCCCGGCTGTGGGGAATGGGGGGACGCACTGTGCATCCCTGTGGGTGTGAGTGGCCGTCAGTCGGGGCACCCCACCCCAGGGTGCATCAGCGCGCACACCCTTCCAGGCGGGTCTCCTCACCGGGCTGGGCTCTCCCACCTACTGCCATCAGTCTGCCGTGCTTCTTATGCAGAAAGTGTAAAACCCACTTCACAGACTTGGGTCCCAGGAAATCTAATTTTCTTAGTGTGTCTATAACACAGCTCAATTGCTTCCTCATTCTGCTGTGCGTTGTGAAGTGAACCCCACCTCAACTGTTCCCCGTGTCTTGTCCTAGCTCACTCATGTGTGAGCAGGTGATGGAATCCCCAAGACTCCAATGACCAATCATTTACTATTTAGATCTCACACTGCTTTTCAAATGTTAACTGATCGATTCCCTCTCCCATATCAATAAGCCATTAGTTCCTAATTCCTCCTTTCCAATGAGAAACTAGGGCACCCTGAGAGTGGGCTGCAGCTGAAAACACACAGAATCCATCCAGACCAGGCAGAGAGCACCACTGGCTCACAGCATTCAGGGAAAGGTGAAATGCCAATTGCTTGTCAGTCTTCCCCCAGCTAGTGTGACACCCCCCCGAGACCCCCTACCAGCACCTGTCACATCAGTGACAAATCCCACCTGTTAGTTTGTTTTCCACAAAAGGCTTTGACATATCTCCCAGCACTGGAATATCTTATTAGCTGAAAGAACGTGAGGAGGAAAGAATCCTGGATGACTTATTAGCAATTTAAGAAATGCTTAGTCCTCCCTGTCTGGATCTGGCTGCACTAACACCCCTGACACAGCCTTCCTGAGTAAGTAGGTGGCGTTTAAACAGAAACCCACGTGAAGCTAGGAAGAAGAGGCCATGGCAATGGGCTGACATGCTTTCCAGCTTGACGGGACAGCAAGAGCAAAGGCCCTGAGGCAGACACACAGCCACAGGCCAGACCAGGTGCGGTCTCAAATCATGAGAATTTGGACTTTATTCTGCATGTGATAAGACGCCCTTAAAGTTTGGAGCCAGAGACTGAAACTGAGTTGATGACAGGAAGGCATCTTGCTGAGCAGACAGCCTAGCTGGGAGGCAACTGCAATAATGAAACCAAGTGGGTTAGCGTGAATGGCGGGTTAGTGTGGATGGCAGGGTTGGTGTGGATGGCAGGGTTAGTGTGGACGGCGGGTTAGTGTGGACGGCAGGTTAGTGTGGACAGGGCAGGTGAATTTGGAGAGAAGGTCTGCACACACTTGCCTAAGAGCTGGAGGTCTTTCCAGCTCCCAACCCGGCAGGCAGTGTCCCATCTGTCCAGTGAGAGAACCAAACCACAGCAGGACTCCCCAGCTGGCTGACCCTCGGCAGCTGTAAAGAAGTGCTCAGACCCATCCCACCCCGTGCTGACTGCTGTGTATGATGTGGCCCAAATGTGGAAGCTTTCTAAAGTCCCAGGTGATTCTACAGGGTAGTGAGGACCCTCATCAGATGGTCTCAGGGTCCTTTCTCGGTGCCTCATTGTGACAATATGATTGCCCCCATTTGAGCAACGTGGAGACCAAGAATGAAAATGAAACAAAATGTGTGTGTCAGGTTGCAGGGGAGTCAGAGGGACTAAGAGCAGGAAAGAAGGGGTGTCCCCTCCCCACCTCAGCTCCCAGATTGCCTGCATTACTAAGAGCTGGCTACTCAGCATGAGACCTTTGTTCTGAAGTGACTTACAATCACATTGAATTAACAGTTCAAACGTGGAATGTTAAGTGTGGGTGGATTAATAGGTGTCACTGGAAGGGAATTTGAAACTGCAACCTTAAAAGCCTTGCATGTTTTGGGAACTGATGTAAAGAAGAAGAAAAAATAAAGTGAAGTTGACATGATCAGAGCAAGGAGAGTCCTGGCAGCACAGCAGACTAAGGACTCGGCCCAACTTTACAGGGTCGCCTTGCCCTCCCGCTCCATCCTTTTCAATCAGAAAATGACATTCTTTTCCCATCACAGGCTTTATCCAGATTGTCAGTATTTCCCTACCAGGTCCATGCGCGATGTCTGTTTCTGCATTTCTGTTGAACAGCATGTGCAAAAGCCCATTACATAGATACAGTGAGAAACTAGAAGGATGGAGGCCCATTTATTCAGGGTATTGTGTGGGGGAAGAGAGGGGCCTCCCAAGTGACCCCCACTTCACTCCATCATCAAAGAAGAATGTCGAGTCAGAATACAAACAACGCAGTACGCCAAGAATCGGGGTGTCGGAATCCACCAGCACAGACGGCTCTCTAAAAGCAGGCCGGAAATTAAACCATGTTTTCTTTAAAGACGGACACTCACCTCTCATCCTCTTTTCCCTTGCTCCTCAATTCATCTGCCAACAATTTATGTTCCTGAGTGAACACAGCATATCTCGCTCTCTAATAGGAGTGCTTAAAAAGCATGCAACCCACTTAGCTCTGCCTGCACACTCTTCTCCCCAGAGCGACTGGACGCTGTGTCTTCTGACAACTCCGGTGCCAGACACCCCGTAGCCAGGAGCAGGAATGACCTGGGCACAGAGCAGGTGATAGGAAGTGACCCTGCGAGGCTGGGTCCTCACTTAGAATGTCAGAAGCCTGAGAAGCAAGGGCCCTCTGTTCTCCTGCATTCAGGGCCTGGCCATGGGGAAGGGGAAAGAGCCAGTTTCAAATCCTTTTGTAAAAAGTTCTAACGGTGAAACCCCCAGGTTGCCATCACTGGGCAAAAAGGCATCTGTGGTGTGAAGAGGGAAACAGGGACCCTGGTTCTGGACTTTCAGGAGGAACCTGCCCTTCCCCAAACTTGGTGCTTGGGACACTCAGGTGGATGGTGGCAGAACGTCACCCCCACAGGTCTCTGTTACTCCTTGGTGAGAAGCCCTCCCCACTGCCCACAGTAGACGCTGTGCACCGAAGGCGCACGAGCCAAGTCTGGCTCCAAAGCCTGCGTGGTATTATTTGAATTCATAATTAGCTCTTAATGCCAATATTTACAAAACATTAGATTTCACACAAAAATCTTGATTCTAGGTTCTTCCCTCAACACATTGCAAGATGTGACCAATCTGTGGCTCCATCGTCACACCGCAACACGTGACAGCACGGTGCTCATTAGGTGGGCCGAGGACTCACCGCATGGCCACAGTCCCCACCCAGCCCCCACGCCTCCTTTGTGTCACACGCTTTCCCTCCAGGCGTTGGACTTTCCATCTCCAGACTGCAGGATCAGTCCCAAAGCCCAGCTGCTTAAACTGATCTCTCTGGCTACCACGTGGGGACCAGGTCGCGGGTAGGGGACAAGGACGAGGTAGGACCAGAAGGGGCGTTGCCACAGTCCAGATGAGAGATGATGGTGGCAGCACTGCAGGTGAGAGGAAGTGACCACCATACGGACACAGTTCAAAGGCAGCGGCGACAGGACTTGGTGACAGGCTGGACGAGGCGTGTAACATCTACTCTGGACTTACCAAGCCCACCTTTTACCCATTTTGGCTCACGTCTCATTTTCCTCACTTATCTTCCTTCCGTCACAAGGCACAATGGAAGAGTTAGAAGATAAATGTCGTGCAGAACGTTCTAGTTTGTTCTCAGGTACACATGGCAATCCAATGTCAGAGACGATGACTTTTAAACCGTCTGGCACCGAGAACATCAGTGATTCACGGCTGAAAGGACAACACTGGCCAGCAAGGTGACACCCACCGCCAGTTCCCCTGGCAGAACAAAACATCACACTGAACTACCCTGAATTAGCTATTATGCGCTATCGTTCCCGGTGCCCTTGCATTTGAACCTAATGAAAATGTAAGATGTCGTGCACAGAGAAAATACAGTATTTACAAAACCGACAAATGATGGCCAACAGAACCCTTCACCTGTTGTTTGAGGCGTTCCCGCTACTTGAGAGGAGCTTCTGGCCCTTGAACCAAAATCCTATTCATCTTTTAAGCATCAGGTCAAATTCCACCTCACCCATGAAGCAGTTTTTCTGAGCACCCCATCGCTGATCCCATTTTTCTCTAAACTTCTACGGCAATTATTATTTGTTCAGTTGACCATGCAATTAGCCCGAGTGCCACGTGATGTCCCATCTAGTATTGCAGGCTGAAGTTTAGAGCATTAATTGTGATGAAGAATACTTTATCAGCCCCACAACCGCAATCAAAATCAAATTTACCCAAAATGAGATCCTATATGCTTGGGACACACTGATTATGACAAAATAAAAAAACACTCCTGTAAATTAACAAAAAACAGAAATGATTTGAATTTAGAATTGAATTCCCAGCAGGTTCTCCACCCCTACCCACCCCCAGTTTTCTTAGGCTTATGAAAAAACAACCAACAACTCTAAAGTGTTGGAGAATTTGGTTTCTTTACTCACAGAAAGGTAGCCACATACTGAAGGCATCATGAACTTGAACTTCTGAATCTAAACACATGTCCTATTTCTCAGTGGTGACAGGGCAGAGACCAGGTGACAATCAAATAACCAAGTGCATATACAAATGGCAGTTAGTCTAATCACAGATAAAACGTATTAAGAATCAATGCTATTTCACTAGTTGCTAAGAGATTAGAAGCGAGAATAAATCTGAGTCATTTATTTTACAGTGTGGCAACAACGAAAACAATAAACGTTGAAAGTTTAACATTCAAAATACTATCCTTCAGAACAAAATACCCAAAATGTCCAGCCACGGTTTGGCTGCCACCTAATTACGTAGCAACAAGGAACTGGTTAATGAGATCGTGTGAACAGCCGCTGTCTTCATCTTTGTCACATTTTGCATTATTGCTTATTTCATGTCTGTGAATGGAACGCTGAAAGGTCAAGAGGCTTCTCTATCCTGCTCACCATTTATTTGCAGAATCTGCACAATGTCTGGCATTTAGAAGGCCTTTAGCTCAGACGTAATTGTTGAGTAAAGCACAATGGTTGCATAAATCAGGCAGCTGGGAAAACGATACTCTAGGGTAGAAACATGCGATGGTATGGGGATGTTTTCATCAGACATACATGTGCAGGCATATAGTGACATTACATCTTTGGAAACAAAATCACAGAACCCTGCATACAGATGCATCTGCACAAGGTTAAAGGAACAAAATCCTCACAAAACAGAAGACCCAATCGTGAGTTACGCAACAGACTTGAACAGACCTGACAACCTACCTGAAATCCATGCACAGGATGTAGCGTGTAAGAAGCCACACACAAACAGATACATAGTAGCTGATGCCGTTTGCATAAAACTCAAAAGCAGGCAAAACCAACATATGTTCAGGATGGTGGATACCCTTGGGAACAAGCAGCAGTGACTGCAAGAGGGTGCCGGGAGCTTCTGGGTGCCAAAGAAGGGCTATCTCTCTTTTTTTCTCATTCAGCCTTATTGAGGTAGAATTGACAAACACAATTGTGAGACACGTCAAGTGTCCATCATGATGGGTTGCGGTATGTACCCACCGTGAAAGCATTGCTCCCACCAAGTTAACACATCTGGGAGGAATCCTTTCATGCACAATGTAGATCTATGCCATCATCACAATACACACTGTAAATTTCTCACAGCTTTATTCTTCAGTTATATAGTGCATACACGCACATACATACACACGCATATACATGCATACATATACACATATACACACATACATAATATACACATACATGCAATGCGTACACACATACACATACACACATATACATACACATACACACATAACGTATACATACACATGCATACACATGCATGCATGCATACACAACACACACATACATAACATACACTCACATGTGCGCGCACACACATACATACACATACACACACATGAACATACACATATACATACACATATGTATTTTGGTGAGAACATTTAAATTCTACTCTCTCAGCAAATGTCATCTCCGCAGCAGCATTATCAGCGACTGTCACTATGTTTCAGGTGAAACCCTCAGACCTCATTCATCTTGAAGCTGAAAGTTTACACCTTTTTGCCAACCTCGCCCCATTTCCCCACCCGTCAGCCCCTCGCAACCACGTTTCTATCTCCTGATCATGGACATACTGATTTTTAATTACCTAGTTGATCCCTTTTCTTTACAGATGTTAAATTTCAATAAACACGTTTATTTAAAAATACTGATAGTTTCTCACTGGGGATAGACTGTATGACTGACTTGCTGATTTTCCTTTTGTTTTCTGTTCCATAGAGTGATCAAGTGTTACTTTTATAATACCCCTATAATATTAAAAATTATTCCTATTTTAAAGAGAGCGTTTTGGAGCACAATTAAAATCCCATATCGGTGGACGTACCAGCCGAGATACGCACACGCGGCAGACCCGCCCGGGCTGTTGCAGTACCGCAGGGCCAGCACTAGGGGGCGCGCTCGTCGCCCCAGGAAAGAGCCCACTTGACGCCCAAAGGAATGGGCCCGGGGACCCCATTCTCCTCCCTGTGCCACCCATAAGGACCACCCTCCTGGGACACCAGGCAGGGTGGGGAAGAATGCGGGGCGTTCTGGAGAATGAATGCGGAGCGGCCCACGGAAGTGGACCGTTCCCGCCCTGCAGGCTCACGCTCCACGCGCCCTCCCACTGAGTTCACGAGAGACGGGGCCGCCCACTCACGGTGCTTCTTACCCTCTGCTCTGAGACCGTACGTCGCTATCTCGCTTTGCTCTGGATTGCCACGCTGCACGCGTGTTTTCCTTTCGCTTCCACTTTTCCTGTTTTTTAGGTAATGGACAACCTTAAAAGCAAACGGCATTTTTCGCTGTTTCTCTAAAGAGGCCTGTGCAGAAGTCGCGTCTTCACGGACCCCTGCGTGGCGCCGGGCGTGTTCCTGTTTATGTGCGCGGGACTCTTTTCCCTTGATGGGGATTTCACATAAGCGCGAATAAACACCTTACGAGCTATCGCAACACAATTCCGTGGAGGAAAATGTATTTTGCATCTGAAATATTGCTCCCCCGGAGTGTGTTCAGAAGCACCTTACACACAATATAAAATAGCAGGTGATTGCGAAACAAGTATTCCACGGACACCAAAGAGAACAGCACGAAAGGGTCACGTAATTCAGAGGACACTGGCCAGCAAAAGAGCGAGTTGCCGGCTGGTGGTGGAACCGTCGGGCTGGGTGCGTTCCTAGGCCAATTGAAAGCAGTAGGTTTTAGATTGGGGGGTGGGGGGGAACACCTTTAAATTTGCCACATAAAAACCCTCAGATAAAAGTGCTCTCAGAGACAAAAATGCCTTTGCCTTGTTATAAAAATGAATTTGTGCTTCTTTAAAGAGAAAGAAACATTAGGCACAAATGTTTGCACAGATGTTAATTCTTTGGTGGCCCGTGTGAAATCACCCTAAGGTATGGTTTTTCATCCCGGCCCTACTAAAACGTGGGGCTGGATGGGTCCTTGGGGGGCTGTCCTGTGTGCTGGACCACACTTAGCAGCATCGCTGGCCTCCATCCAAGAGCACTTCGTCCAGGTGTGATAACCACGTCTCCACACACAGCCAAAGAGCCTCTAATATTTTCTCGTTAGCTGACAACACTGAATGCTTGTGAAACTCCACAAGGAAATCTTAATGTCTTACATCTCTCCAGTCGCTGGAAGGTGAGGGATCTCTGATCTTAGGTGCATAGCAGGCCCTTTAGGAGGGTGTGCAGTCCCACTTCCCACGGGCCACACCACTCCCTAGAGTCTCCCAGCAGCTGTCCATCACCACTTACCATTTCCTTTAAACCGTTCTCTCCTTACACCTGCCTGTTTCACTCATGTATTGGGGATGCCAAAAAAATGTATACCCATTTTAAGAGGTGTTATCTATACTTTCTGAAGTTGGATTGAATTATGGTTGCAATGTGTAGTATGACATTCGCTCAAAAGATGGCATTAATTAAACGAATGCTTGTGTCACCATGCAACAGGCAGGACAAAGAAAATGGCGGAAGCACGGTTGTCGTTTGAGGAGCGCAGGACCATTTTGAAGTGGCATCTGAAATTCGAGAACGTTGTGGAAGTACAACAATGGAGGCGTGAGTGTGCAACAGAACCTCCAACACGCCTAACAAGTGCACGCATTCGTGATAAGTTTGAGACGCATGGTACTGTGTGAAGAAATTGAAACGGCATGCACAGCCATACAAGTGGACACTTTGGTCAACGTTGCTCAAGCAGCAGTTCACCATAATCAGAAGTGTCTGGATGCTGATGGGAACCACTTTGAGCACCTCTTGTAAATGCAGAAGTCAAACGTGACTTGTATTCATCTTTTGTTATCAATATATATTATGACAATTTTAATACAGTTTTTTCCTTTCTTAAAATGTGCATACATTTTTTGGCACCCTCTATGTATTTCACTGCTGGACTGTATGGAATTTGAATCTGCAGCCTCTGCTCCAAATGCAAAGAACCTAAAAGTTTCTGCCATAAAATAACTAATTTTGGGCAAATAAGCACAAACAGCAGTAAAGGAAATTACCTGAAGATCAGCGTTAGAAACCATCACCATGGTCTCACTGAGGCCCAGGACACCCGCCCATTATTTGACTTGTAGGGTGAAAATTAGTACCATTCTTTGCTCGTCTCTCAAGTTTGTAGCCATGGTGACACTGTGGCAAAGACCCTTGCAGCAAATAAAACTGAAATTAATAAAACAAAAAAGAAAACAACAAACAAAACAAAACAATCTGTTGCCTCCTGATCATGTATATGGGGCGTCCCTCATGACACAACTAATGGTATTTCTATAGCCAATAACGCACTGTATTGATTGGTTATCAGTGAACAAGCTAAGCAGATTAAATGACTCTTCCATTCATTTCTCGAAATCTTACTTAAATGATCTCAGCTATAATATTCTACCAAATACCAGGAAAAATCAATGAGATTAGAGATCTTGCTGCTAAACCTAAGTGGCCATGTTAGTCCTTGCTGTATAATAAATGGAATTAAAGTAACCATCGTCTGACTTTACAGCACACACCTCCCACCAAACACACAGATGGAGAAGACTCTATTGCAGGAGAAACAGGAAAGAGAAGAGGGAGGGAGGAAGAGGAGGGGGGACGGGGGGAAGGGGAGGGGGAGGGTTGTCTGTGATGCAACAACACGCCTCCTGCCTTTGATATGTAGCCTCACACTTAACAGCCAGAGATACAAAAAAAAAAAAGGAACTCCCGACACATTGTAGCGAAACATGGAAACAGTCACTTGGTCAATAAACTCTAACTCCCCACGTTTGGGGAGAGGGGCTGGAAATCTCAAGCAGTGCGGCCAGACCTAGAAGACTCAGTCAGACACCCATTCTCCCTGATTTTGTGTCTTTTATCAGAAAAGCAGGCCCAGGTCAAAATTAACCTCTAGCGCAGTAGTACCAGGTTTTCAATCCCAAAGGCATAGAGTGACTGCCATGTAACAGGACAGCATGCTTTCCTTCCACCAGGTCACGGGATCTGTAGAAGACAGCTGCCATCCTGAGGCTGTGCTCGCCAGGTGACAGGAGGAAGGGCCGGGCAGCCATAGCTGTTAGGAGGCGTGTTGGACATGAAGAAGGTCTCCTCCCTGTTCCCCGAGTCATGACGCCAGGAGAGAACACAGAGCTCCTGCGTGAAGGCCGGGATTCCAGGTGAAAGGACAGAAGGAGGGCCCCTGCCTCACCTGCCCACTCCTGGGTGGGAGTGCTGGGAGGGCCATACACACAGGACGCTCGCCCCTGTCCTGTCCCTGCCCTGGGATGCTTGCCAGCCTTTCAGAAAAAGAATCGTTTCAAGCACACCTGAGTCACACTATGGGCGACAGGTGAGGGTGGGCTCCGGGCACCCCACCCGATTCACTGAGTCCCCCCCCCAAGCAGGCACAAACGGGGAGCAGAGTCCTCCAGAAGACACTCATAACACACAGGTGCAACCTGCAAGGACGTAAGGCAGGGGACTGCAGCGTTGTGTGTGACGTCACCTTCAGCAGCAACCATAGAGCTCGGATGGCAGTGTCATCGGGCAAAGCTCCACTTCACGGCATTGGCTCATTTTCAGGCAATTTCCTTGTTAGAGGGATTCTTCCAGAATCAATACCTGCCAACACAGGTTTGGCCACTGTCCTGAGACCCCACGCGCACCTGCTCACGGATGTGGGCATGTCTGCTGGGTGCCACCTTCTCAGCGTCATGCAACCTGGCCATGTCCTAGGAGTCCTCTCGCCCTGCTCCTCAGCTGGGAGGTGGGGAGCCCCAGACGGCAGACGGCAGGGTCCACCCCACCCCCCTCCCGCCCTCCCACACACTCATCTCTCCATCCTCATTTGCAGTCTTCAGTGATCTGCTAAGATTCCATGAGCTAGTATCGGTGCTGAGGGCTTAGGGTCGGGTCTGGCCCACGGACAGGGGCTGGGAACCGTCAGCGGTCCGTATAAAACGTAAGACCGTAGAGAATAGAATACGAGCGAAGCTGCTCTGGCCAGCAGGTCCCGCCTGCAGGACACACCACATGGAGCACACTCAGCGTGACTCTCCTTCACAAAGAAAGAAGCAAGGGAACGAGCTCGAGGAAAACCTTCCGAAGTAAGAAGGACATAAACGGTTCCCCTGTGTAGAGATCTGATTCCACCTTTATCCTGTAAACCATCCTGTCCCACAGACCCACCCGGCCCTACTGAAAGAGAATTGTGCAGATGCTGTCAGGGGGGCAGGTGCAGCAGTGGGAGTAGCTTTTGGCGGGGTGGGGGGTGACATTCAGTTAGGGAGTTGTGTCACCAGGGAGGGCCAGGCCCAGGACGGAGGACATTTACGGATGATGACAAAATGCCAGCCAATCAACTGTCCAGGCAGAGAAGCGACCCTCACAAAGGCCAAACAACAGGCCCGCGCTGTCCACCTGGGGGAAGCCACGTAAACGGAGCGCGAGCCAGGCAGGTGCCTGCAAAGCTGGTCAGAGAATCTGTCTTCCCTTTACTGCAAGGAAAGGTTATCAGAGGATGGGAAATGGCAGTGATGTGATGTCATTTGCATTTAAAATCACACTCCTGCTGCTGCCAGGGGGATGGCGTGTGAGGGGCCAGGGGCAGGACTGCGAGGACCGATTAGGACACTGGCGAGGAAACAAAGATGACACTGGCCTGGACCAGCGGTGGAACTGGAGATGGGAAGATGTCATCAGATTCAAAATACATTCAGGAGAACTCAGGACTTGCAAAGAACTGTGAGGTGTGGGGGTGGCCAGTGGGTTGCAGTGCTTTGTAGTGTTGAACAAAGAGTGTTCTATTTTTTCTCTCTCAATAAAGAAACACTATTTTTCTTACATACACATAAGCCATGCTTGCTGGGAGCAGAGAGATTTCATCATGAATTTCATCCTTTATCGGGGACCTCCAAGGGGTTGGTACTTGGTGGTGACAGTGAGGAGCTGCACACCCGATGGAGCCCACAGGGTGAGGGGGACCCATGACGAAGGGAGTGGCACGATGCCCCCTGGTCTTCTGCACCCGAGTCTGCTTCTCCCCCGCCCACCAGCTTCCCCTCCAGTGGACAGACCTCTGTCCTCCCCACTCAGGGACCATCATGGACTCTTCTTCGTCTCACGCTTCTTCTCCAATCTGTCACCCACTTCTGTTGGCTCCACCTCTAAAAGATGTGCAAATCCCACTTCGTCCCACCTGCAGGGCTGCAGCATCTCTTCCCTGCCTTCCTGACTGGCGCCTGTGCCTGCCCCATAATCCCTTCTCCACACAGCGGCCGCAGGAGCCTGTCGAGATGTAAGTTGGTCCATGGCCCCCGAGAGGCTCTTCTCCTTCTGAGTGAATGTCCCTGCAGCAGCCTCCTGGTCCCCAGCCCGTCAGACTCATGGCTGCTCTCTGACCGCTCTTTCCTCCCTCTCCACCCAGCCATTCTGGCCTCTCCCAGTGACCCTCACTGGTCAGCTGCCAATCCACCTGGGCCTCTGCACCTGCCGTTCGCTCCACCTGGAGAGAGCTTTGCTCAGGCATCTATGTAACAAGTCCTGGTACTCGGTCTCATGTCCATTTAATAACCAACCCAGCCAGAAGAGCCTAGAAGGGCAGAAGAAAATGTTTCCTCCCCGACAAGAGAAACATCGACTTGCAACCACCCTGTCCCCACACACACACAGATGGTAAAGATATATTTTCTAAATGGGTTATACTGCCAGCCTCTCAGGTGTGGAAGAAAACCCAGATGACTTCAATATGTAATAAATGAAGAAATGTCAAAAAGGGGTTAAATTTGTTATATTTTCAACATCCATGTTTATAATTCACACTCACACACACTTCAATGTACATGTATTATCATTGAAAGATAACTCAAAATGCCAAACGTAAGAAACTCCAAGAAAGGGAGACTTGGATCAAATGGCCCTTTGCAAACACAATTCCCCTCTTACACCCTAAGAAACGGTTCTGATTCCCTCAGTGCCCAGTGCAGGGCTGTCAGAAGGAAGAGCCAGCAAATCAAACTTTCCTGCCTCTGAACATTGGGTTTAATGAGCCTTCAGCCCCTCGTGCCAGGTAAGTTCCATCCAGCTAGCCTTCCATGCTACTTGGAGATTTGAAGACTCTCTGATGGTTCATCCTGGAGTTTCCGCCTGCTAAGCCAGGACTCAGGCAGGACCCAGCTGCAAGCAGGAGGGGCAGGGTTACAGAAGCTGTGCGACTTGGGATTTTAGAAGGCGAGGAGGGCTGTTCACTGTCATAGTGTAACTCATAGTCACAAGTGTGTCTTCTTCAGTCTGTCCCCACTTTTGGCACAGAGCTCCCCGAACCCTTGGAATTTCCTGTGATGAGAGGAATAAAAGTGTCTTTGCTTCTGTCAATGTGCTGATTTTTGGAAAGCTCCAAGGATGGGGGCTTGCAGCCAGCCACTGAGGGGAGGGCTGGAACTCAGTCCCACCCACCAATCTCCTGGGAGGGCAGGGGCTGCCGTGTGAATCCATCACCAGCGATTTAATCAGCTGTGTCTGAGCACTGAAGCCTCCATATAAACATCCGAGAGGACCCGAGTCTAAGAGCTTCTGGGTTGGTGACCAGGTGGAGATTGGAGGAGAGTGGCTTGCTCAGAGAGAGCATGGAAGCCCTTTCCCCAGACCTTCCCATGCATCCCTTCCGTCTGGCATCCCTGAGTCATATCTCTTTATAACAAACCAGTGATCTAGTGAGTAAAATGCTTCTCTGAGTTCTGTGAGCCGCTCTAGCAAATGAATCGAACCCGAGGAGAGTGTCGTGAAAACCTCTGACCTACAGCAGGCTGGTCAGAAGCCCAGGGGACAGCCTGGATTTGCGAGTGGCATCTGAAGTGGGGGGTGGTCTCGTGGGACTGAGTCCTCAGCCTGTGGGATCTGACACCTCGCCAGGTAAACAGTGTCAGGACGGAGCTGAACTGCAGGACACCAGCTGGTGTGGGAGCCCTGCTCGGTGACGGGGAGGAAACACCCACTCACACAAATACACATCCGAACTGGTCCCAGAATAGGAGTCACTGAAACAACACTAACCTTGAAGGCAAGGACAGGGGCTTGAGCAGCTTTGGGGATAAGAAGCAGGAGAGATTATCTCCAAGATGCCTCAATGGTGGTAAATACACTGTCCCCATTTCTGGCCTCGGTGTGCCATTCCACTAGGACACAACATGCAATTATTCCAGTCTGGGTCCTAGGACCAGCCACCCCTGGGCCAGGAAAGGTGGGGTGTCTTGGTTAAGGGTTCCACCAAGACCACATCCAACAGAGGAAGAGAGGTACCCAAAGCAACTCTGGCTGGAGGCTACTGAAGAGAAGGAGCCTGGATAACAGACAGGCCAAAGCCACAGATGTCCACCAGCCTGCAGATACGTACGTTACGTCACGTGGTAACACGCAGGACCAAAGGGCATGGTTGTCCTGGATCCAGATCTACTTGGAGCAAGTGAAGTGGGATTCATCTCTCAGCGAGCTGGAGATGGGTGTGGAAATGGATCCTTCCCTGTAAAGCATTTCTGTCAATGCAGCCACCCTCAGAACTGAAGGACGAGATTCTCCCCAAGTTTCTTTGATCTCTGCTCATGTTAACATCAAAACTTCCCAGATGAAACACCCTATGGGCTTCATTTTTCATCGTCCTTGTCCAGAAAGTGCCACAGGGACTGCAATATCAAAAAATTCACAAAATGCAACGGAACACGTAAAGTCCCTTTAAAGCCAACAAGCTCTTGCATTATTCAGATCTGAACGAATCAGCAAGAATTTTTTTCCCTAAACTTAATCCAATTGATTAAAGTAAGAGTTGTTTTTTTATAGCCCTTCCAAATGTTCTCTAAATTACAGAGAGATTCCAGTAAAAACATTTCCAACCAAATCCTGGACTCTCACAAAGCAGTAAGCACATTTATTTAAACAATGGAGAATGATTTAAAATGCCCTTTTTTTTTTTTCTTTTTTTTTGCTGAAAAAAAAAACAAAGGTAGACTGACAAGTTAATTGAAAAAAGACATACGTACTCACACAGGATCACATGGTATTCAGCCAGTACTGGATATGACACACTTAAAATCTATCAATTTCAACAAAAGGAAATTAAAACGGCACATTTCCTGTGTGTTTTCTATTTTATGAGGCACATTTGTCCACTTGGTGACTATTTATGAACCTCGATGTGTGCAAAGCACTGTGCTAACTATGGTGGGAAAGTGTGTTTAACTCTTACTTGATCACCGCCCCCCACCCCGCCCCACAATTCTTTTCTAATCCTTGTCATAACCTTCAACTTTATTCCTTCTCCTGACGCCCCTCCCTCACACCCTGATACTCCCAGACCTCAAATTCCCCTTTATGTTAAATCAGAAATGCAAAGAATGAAAGCAAACCCTTGGCTTTTGCATTCGGAAAACCAGGGTCCGCCCAGCCCTGTACAGTAGAGGTCCAAGAATACGTATGTGATTCAAACTTTCCCAGAATAACTTTCTGGTGGAGGAAGAGGGAGAGAGGTAAAGACGAGGCCCAGCACAGCACTGTCTTCTGCCCTCAGAACGACGCCCAGGGGAAGTCTGGGGGTGGGAGGGAGACAGAACTTCTCCCTTGAGGTGTTGGGAAGTTAAGGCAGAGGGATCCATGCCCGAAATTCTCACGTGGCCTCTTGGGTGTCAGAACCTATCAGAGTCTCCCACTCCACACAGCAAAGCAACCAGACAGCGGACATGTCTGCTGTGACATCAGGAACTTTGGGAAACTGAGGCAACACCACTGAGGGTCTAGTGGCTTCAAAGATGGATGGAATGGTGTTGTCCAAGGGTTTGCGGTTTGTAGGAGTCACGGGTCTGACTGGCTGAAGCAGCTGGACGAGATCTGGACCACACAGCAGGGAACAGGCACGAAGACAGAAGCTCCCAGAGATGCTGACGTGGAGATGAGGAAATGGCCAAAGTCTGGGGGGGGGAGGGGGCCATGTGAATTTCGCGGAAGCAGGAGGAGGCCCCTCCCCCATGACCTGGGACTTAGATGCCTCCCAAGGGGAAAAGGAGGTGGCCAGAAAAATTCTGAGAGATTGAGTTTAAGCTGCTGTGCTTTCACACTCGATTAAGTAGCCTGGAAAATCACATCCATAAGGGAGGGTTAAAAGAAAGACTCGAGACAGCAATTCTGGCTTCAGTAGCATATCATCTGGACAAAGATTTAGCGCTTAAACTAGAGAAGCATTTCAACTTGCCCTTCCCTGGGGACTGGCAGCATCTTGTGATGTTTTTTATACATCGAGCCGAAATGGCACTGGGAAATGCTGCCCCATTTTTCACCACGGGGGCGCAGAGGCGTCTAAGCATTTTCCTATTGCAATAATGTTTCTGGTAAGAAATATTATCCAAACGTGGCAACGAGGCAAGAGGGCGACTCCTGTCCTTCCATCACCATGGACACACAGGCTCACCCAAGGACTGTTTAATTACCTGGAGCAGGTCCCCGTGGGGCTTGGATTGGAGTCCGTACACAGTGCAGCGATGTGTTTCTGCGGAGTGGCGGCTTGTTGCCCTGTGGGACACGGAGCCACTGTGCAGCTAACCTGACCAGCTCAGTGGCACGTACGTTCCTCATCAAACTGCCCATCCATGCCCACCTCCTTACCATCTACCTGGTTCCCTCTTTAACGAACGAGGGGCATAAAATCTTTGATGCATGTTCATGTCGTACTTTTATGACAAGTGTGTCATTACATTTTTGAAAATTATACGTTGACACTACACACGGGGGGTTAAGGTTGTAGGTCAGCCCGTCTTCTCGCCCCTAGTATGGCTGCCCTTCTGCTCTCCAGGCCAGTCTAAGCCCTTGAACGCAAGCCCCTGTGAGCGAACCATACCCATTGGATTCTGGTGGAGTCAGGGCAAAACGAAGCACGTGATGGCCACCAAAGCTCACATTTGCCTCTAGGTACTAAGTGTGGCTTTTCCTGCCTCTTCTGCCTTGTAACTGATGGAAAAGAAAGCCCCACTGTCTCTCTAATGCTTTGTCTGAATTAGGGGAGAAAGGGAGAATTAAGGGGGCACCACAGATCCCTGTGCTCTTCTCAGAAAAAAACACATATTACAAACCCGTCTCCACGTCCACCCATTCCCACCCCCAGCACCTTCGTCAATGCTCCATCCATCTTCCTACTGGCTGGTTTTTCTCAGCTCCCCATCCTGGCCACCCCACCCCCGAAATCCACGGGGAAAACTCCGCTAGGGAGACTGGGCTCGGGTACCACCCAACACATCCATGATTCCCTCTTTGCCCAGGCCACATGATCCACACATGTGAATACAGTTAAGAACAACGGCTCTGCCTGTCCTTCTGCGCCATGTTTACTTCACTGAGCACGGCAAGGACAAATGCTGTGTGATGTTGTTTTATGAGGAATCTAAAACAGTCCAATTCCTAGAAGCAGAGAGCAGCACAGTGGGGGCCAGGGGCTGGGGGAGGGGTGGGGAGCTGTTGTTTAATGGGGACAAAGGTTCAGTTTGGGAAGACGGAACGTTCTGGACATGAACGGTGGCGATGGTCACACAACCGTGTGAATGCTGTATCCTTCGCAGCAGTGTCGATGGTCAATTTTATGTGACGTGTAACTTTACCACCATGAAAAATAAACTTTTCAAAAGAAAACCAAGTTGAAGCTGTGCTCTCAGGAATGATTTAATTCAGTGCCAGAACAATTAAAATCGAGCTTGTTTATTGCTGGCCCCACACCCAGCACGAGGGCACACTGAGCCCCACCAGCCGGCAGGCTGCACCCTCTGCCTCCTTCCGGGTGTGGAAAGGGGGGCGTTTGGCCCTCCCTCCCTAGTGGAAGCCACGGTCTCTCACGGCCCCATCCTTCTCCCCTTCAGCCTTTCCCCACTGACCCCACCACTCCTGAGACAGAGGTCCTGTAACTGCAGATACGACGTGGAGATTCAAAACAGACAAAAACACAAAACAATTCCGTTGTCATAATTATGAAAATGAATACACGCTCAAGTCCGGGTCGCAGGGAAAGGTAGCTCCGTGCCCAGTTGTGTTACCTACCTCGTCGCTTGTAACGAAGACGCACTACACGTGCAACACCACAGAGGAGCTTCAAGTGCAGGCAGCCTCTGTCATCATTTCAAAACTTAACCGTGCCTGTGGGATGGGGGCCTTGGGCATGAAAGAATAGTCCATGACGAGGAGTCTTTCTTCTCTCTTAATCTCATGTTTTTGCAGAGGGGTCATTGCTTGACGCTTGCCAATTTAGTTTGTTCTGACGACGTATTTGTGGTTTCAAATACCATCTATATGCCAGTGACTCAAAAACTCGTATTCTCAGCCAAAATCCTGCCCCTGCGCTGCTGACCCCTCATGAAGCTGCCTCCTCACCAGCTCCTGGGCTGTCTCGCTGGCACCGCACTCAACGTCCAAGGCCAGCGCGAGAGCTGCCCCACGGCCATCTGCTTCTTCCCCAGAGCTCGCTGTCTTAGCAGAGGGGGGACATCTTGGGGACCTGTGTCTTCCTTTTCCTTCAACCTCACACTCATTTGTTTGCCAAGTCCCCTTAAATCTGTCTCCTCCTGCGCCCCGCTGCCATCCTCGTCCACGTCACAGCCCAAATCCGTCCCATGGCCCTTCATGACAGGACTCAGACCAGCAAGAGTAAATTTTTCGTTCGTTCCTTTTTAATGCAAATGTCATCATGCCTCAGGTTTTCTTTGTGTGTGTGTTTTTTTTTATCAATCCTTCACCTAGGAATTTATCAAGAAGGAAAAATCAGACACAGGCGGAAGCTGACGTGAACCACTATTGACAATCGTGAAACGTGAGACACCATGTCACTTTTGGGGAAGTAAACCAATGGGAGAATACAAGACACACCACTGAAATCAGATCCTCAAGACATTTAAGGGCCGGATGTGGCTGTTGCTTATGTTGTTTCCTGTTTACGGATGCACAGGCGTCTGCCCTGGGGCTGGGGTGGGGCCATGTGACAGAGTTTCAATCAATGGAATGGACAGAAGTGCGTATGGAGCTAGTGCCAAACATGGCCCTTCAATCATCTCCTTTTGAATCTCCAGCTCTCTTTCCTTTCCACACCGATTCCTGAAGCATATGTTCCAGAAGGGTCGGCACACGAGGCGAGCAGCCTGGACGCCTGGGTCAGAGTGTACAATTCCCTCCAGAGAGCCCCCTTCAACCGGGAACTACCTGAAGGAGACTGCTTGATGAAGAAAGAAATATCGGCTGCCTGAAACTATCCATATTCAGGATTTATTTGTTACCACAACGGAGCCTATCCTGCTTGACTAACAGGTATGTCACCATGCATACAGAAAATGACAAGTAAATAAGAATTCATGATCCCAGATAAATAAAAATCCACAAATATGACGGGAAAATGACAGAAGATAGTCACCAAAATGTTAACCATCGCTATATCTGGATATTGAAATATGAAGTGAATTAAGTGAATTTTCTTTTCCTCTTCATATTTTCTGTATCACAATCATTGTCTACTCTGTGACGTATAGATTTCATAAGCAAATCCTATTCAACTAAAAAATAAATTTAAAACTAATAAAAGCACATGTCATCAAGTTGCGTCAAATCTACTCTGGGGGTTAAACATTTGGCGTTGACTTCCTCCCGATGCGTGTATGTTGGGAGACACTGACGGAAACTATGCGTTTGGCTACGATTGCATGTGTGGAAGAGCACGTGCGCTAAATATAGGAAGCGAAGCAGCAAAACAAACAGCCATCTGTCTGAGTGTATTTTATAGCATCTGGCGTCGTGTCGTGCAAGGCACTTGGGAGCCCTGAGCAGCTACGCGGTCCACGCGTCTTCACTCGTTAGGCCACAAGGAAACACATGCCTTACAAACAGCCAGAGGACAGCTCGGGCTGGAGGACCCCACGGCAGCCTCGGAAGATGTTTGGAGGCTTCTGCACACTCCCTGTTAGGCTCGTGACAGGAAGGGAGCGCTCCGCTCAGGAGCAGGCGCCCACACTTCCAGCCCCGGTCAGTCGCCTCCCAGGTGGCCTGGTTCACACCCCTCTTCCTCATCCTCAGACTGGTCCTCAAGCCTGAACACGGCTCAGTGCCTCGGCCACCGCCCTGCCCCCACCTCAGACCCCAGGATGAGCCCCCAGGTGGACCATCATGCATGAACCTGGGGGGTATGGCTTCACGCACCACCGTGGAACTCAGGTGCAGCTCTGTGACGGACCTGGCTTCCCCCTGGCTGCCCGATGGGACACCAGCCTGGCACTGCAGGGGCGTTTTGTCTAGTGATATTCAGAGGTCAGTAAGGAACTGGCAGAGACATGATGGCCTTCCTCCCTGTGGGCCAGTCCCAACATGGCAGGGTCCTGCAGGAGCTGCCCCCGGAACAGCAGCCGCTGTGCTTCCTCGTGAAGGTGTGGCCAGCCCCTGCTCTTTCTACCTGCTCTCCCTCCCTCCCTGTGTCCTGTCACTTCATCCCCCACTCTTGGTCCTCTGAGCGTGTATTCTGCCAACACACACACACACGTGAGAGCATGCACACTTCTCCTTCAGGTCTGCTTCTTAGGGAATCTGGTTTACGACAAGCCCCAAGCACCCATTTCTCTCCAGATCCCCAATAAAGCTTCCAGCAACTTCTGAGTGCGGCTACCACAGGCTCCTGGAAGCTGCCCCCACATCCCTTCCTCAGCAATGAGCCTGCTGACCAGGGCTCAGCCATCCGACACCTGCGCCTCCTGGCCTCAGGCAAGCACCTGGCTGGATGGATCCAAACAGACTGAAGCATGAATGTCAAGGTCTAGGCCTCGAATGCCACACCGAGTGCTCACTCCACCTCACATCTGGCGTCACCACAGCGATTTCTGTCACGAGCAGCTCCAGCCTGAGCGAGAAGCTGCTACATGGAAGACCACAGGACAGGGACAATCGACAGCAGCAAAGCCAGCTCCCCTTCTGGGCTCACCCCTAGAGTCATCGGTACCTGAAGCCAACGTTGCCCAAAACGTGTGTATCACGTGTGCCAATCAATTCTTTCCACTGCTTAAGCGAGTTTGATTTGTCGTTGCTGTGACTTGCAAACAAAACACCCTAAGTGAGGGTATTGGTGCGTATGTGGTGGCCTCAAGGAGTTCAAAACTAATTTCCTATTCCCGCTGATCACATGAGCTGACAATCTCTCCCTGCTTCCGATGGGCAGCACGAGTTTTAAATGATCAGCCAAGGCTTCTCCCAAAACATGGTGCTGTTGTTGCTGTTGTTAATCCCAGAGTTGGGCTCCCTTACGCGGGCCGTTCCTTCAGGGCATAGAGAACTGTCCCAATGCTGCTCGGAGTCCTGGTTCTGTGCAGGCGTCTGGATTGTATTGTCTCCATCCCTAAGTCCCAGGCACTCGGCCTCATTTTTCAGTCTGGCAGCAGCATCCCACCTTCATAAGCAAGGGGGTCAAACAGACGGTGCTAATAGCCGCAGAGGCCACCCCGAGCTGCAGACTCTGGGGCTTCCCTTCTCCTGACATGACACGGAGCCTGGTCCCACTCACCAGAGCCGGGCAGTCGGCTCCTAGAGCCCTGAGCCATTTGGTGTGCAAACCACCCAGTGCATCCCTGTTTGGGGAGATGGATTGAACGCTGCTGTTGTCACTCCAATAGTCCCATGTACCAAGCTGCTGGAAAAGCGATCGGGTACATTCTGCAACGTTCTGTGCCGGCCGTGCAAACACACTCGGGTGGGTGAGACGACGTCTATGGAACAGTCTTATTTTCATACACCTGGCGAGAAACGTACAGAGGGATACATTCTATGCGGAGGGAAGTTACAGCCGGCTAACTCACAACTCCAAGGTGCACTCGTGACATTTACATTAAAAGGAGAAACACTTGTTGAACCAAAGGTCCCAGACTGCCCTCCATGGGCTGACTCTGACCTACACAATATGTTTTTTAAATTGTATTCAAACTCAACTTTAAAATGAGAAATTCCAACTGAGAAATCTTGAGTCCTGGCTTTTCTTCCCCCTGAAAAATCAAAATGTCAGCTGCACCGGGTGTGGCAGGAAGAAAGCAAGGTGACCGGCCTTCGCCACAAGCCCCACCTCTCCGTACTGCCACATGTCAGCCTGCTTTACCCACGAGGGTCACCTCACTGGCCCCCGCTGGTATCTGAGTTTATAAAACCCTTTGAAAGCATGTCCTGCTTTAGGTATTCTTTTTAGATCCTGAGACACCTGACTCCCGAAAGCCTTCCCCGGACGATGGAATGCTTCGGATAAGGGAAACCCACCACAGAAATGGTGATCATCGCATCCTAGCAATTTTTTCTTTCTTTTGCCTCATAAGACTCACACACTCATACGCAGTGTGTGACATACGTTAACACAATTCACACTGACAGCCCAGAGGCACAGGAAAGCAGGGAAGACGATGGCACCAGAATGTGTCTGCTGTCCCCCTGCACGGCCACCCCGAATTCAAATTACAATGAAATAGGAGCCATAACAAAGGTGGAAAAGCAAAATTACTTCAGCACAACAGGAAAATGATTCAAAAAAGCGCTTTGACAATTACAGGCTTGGCTCACCGGTGGTCTTTTCACTGGGTACAAACAGGTGACAGGCCTACCAGCAACAATGAGAGTCTGAGAAATCAATGTCACCTTCCTTATGGACAAAAATGCTAACCACCCACTCACACACACTCACACACACTCACATAACTCACACACACTCACACACACTCACACACACACTCACATACACTCACACTCACACCGCACACCACAGACACAGCACACACACACACACACACACGTGTTTTACAAAATGTTTAGTACTTAATCATTAGCTCATCAATGGGCAAAACTCTGTGAGGTTGGTCCTATTATCCCCATTTTCCTCCAGGAACTGCCCGAGGGATGGAGAGAATGGCCAGCGATGAGCGCCACCCAGGAGAGCGGGGCAGCATTGAGCTCCACCACCAGCCACACAGGGAGGGCACGGCCCGCTGTCACTCACAAACGGGATCACAGAGTGACAGGAAACGTGCCTTCTTCACCGAATGAATCAGTAAGACTGTTTCTGCGTGGCCAACGACTGACCTCTCTCGTGTTTTTAATAGGCGGGCAGTATTCTAAAGTGTAAACTGTACGAGAGTTTTTCTCTGAGCAGCTCCATACATACATAATTTAAATTTATTAGGATATGCATCAAAAATTCAATTTGTATAATGTGAAGTTTTTAGTAAAACTCCCACGTTGCTAAGGAAACCAGCTAACTGTTTTGTTTGTAATTGAAGGGCTTGGATCCCATGTACACTGATTCAATTGGGCCGTTTAATTTGGAAAGAATGTCAGGATCAAAGAAGCGGAAGGGGGCCATTTAAAGGAAGCAAATGTGTCCGTCCAGGCTCCCTGTCAGACAGCTGAAGCCGGCCCACAGCTTTCGGAAAGGGCTTTGCATCAGCATAACAGGTTCGTTGGATTTTCCGAGGGTCACAGAGCCAGGGGCGCTGTCCGCCATGGAGCCCTGGAAATAGCTCTCCTGTGCAGCGTGGCTGCTGATAAACCCCGAGATGCCGCCTGCTCCCACTTCTTCATTGCCTGTGATAACAGAACCCAGATGTTTCTACAAACGAGATAAGTCACATCAGAGCCCAAAAGGAGCCGGTTTGAGCTAGCAGAGGCCCAGCTCAGTGTAACGGCACAGCTCACAGTTCCAAGGACTAACCGAGCCCAGGTCCAGGGGACCTGCAAGGACAACGCCACACATTGAAGCCCAGGGTAACAGGGGCTTCTCCCGCCTCGTTCATCCTTCTCCGCATCTTTGAGGAATGCACAAGGCGCTGACGCTGACAGAGCGCACAAGGTCGTAGCTGTCCCACTGAGACCAGGCGGCAGGAGGACACGGGCTCCTTCCATCCTTGTGGGGCCGAAAAGCAAGGGGAAGAGGCAGGGGTCTGTGAGAGCCAGCCGGGGGGACACACGCGGCTCCTCTGTGGCTCGGCCACTCCTGGCGCACACGTAGCATGGATATGAATGTCCTCTAGGCAGAACAATCCCCTTCCTGGGAGACTTATTCAGGTGACACAATTGACTAAAATAAAAACAAGGCACAGTCACTCATTCATCATGTATTCAACGTGGAAAGCCCGCCATATGCTTGTCCCATGCCAGGTGCTAGGGCTGCAACAGCAAACAGGCGGACAGGTTGTAGTGGAGACAGAAAGCAAGCAGGCAGGAAGCAAGCAAGGTGACTGCAGCGGCAGGTGCCACGAAAACAGGGCCGATGACCGAGCGACGGTGGCGGTGCTGTGGATGGATGCGGGAAAGCCTCTACCGAAGAAATGAAATTTGAGTGGGGGGCTGGCTATCAAGAAAGAGTTGGAGGAGTGAAGGTAGGGAAGTAGCAGAATGTTCCAGGTGAAGCAATAGCTAGTGCAAAGGGCCTGAGGCAGCACTAAGTTTGACTTCTCTAGGAACACGGAGGAGGCTGAGGTCTGGAGTATACATGCTGAGACAGCCCTGTACAGCCCTGACGTTCACGGCACGATTACCAAGACCAAGGAAGGTGGAAAGAGCCTAACGGTCCACGAACGCAAACGCGGTGAAGTGAGTATTTCTGTACTGGCTGGGACTCGCGTCACACGGTCGGGGTGGGGAGTTCCTCTCCACCACTCAGGAGTGACAGGGACTTGGGCTGATCGCTAATGCCTCCGTTTTCACGGCAGTCACACGGGGACAATAAGAAATCTAGCTCTATGGTGACTGGATTAAATGTAAAAATTGTGCCTGGTGCTGGGAACACAGTACACATGAAATGTCTGCTACGGTGACGAGGTGAAGGTCAGTGACACAGGGGGGCACAAGCGGAAGAATGTTCATCAAATCATCACACGAAAGAATGTAAAGCTGCCGCTGTCCTAAGGTCTATGGCTGCGAGAGGGGACACTGACAATGTCACGATGAGCACTGATCTGGTCAGAGAGCTGACAAGCTTCCGAGGAAGCGAGTTTATCCACGGCCACATGGGGACGCTCCCGCCTTCCAACTCAGCTTCTCTGGGGACTCAGGTGTCTTCCCTCCTTCCTCTTCCTGGAGCCCCAGTTCCCCTGCCTATGGGCCCGCCCCACAGCTCCCCAGACGACCCACGCTGCATCGAAGGCCACAAACCATGACCGCCATCCATCGTGGTCCCAGCCCAACGTCCCTCAGGAACGGATCCCCACGGTGCTACTGCGCCAGGCGCTATCCCAAGGGGAGGCACAAGCTTGTCACACTGTGTTGGCACCGCTGTTGGAGCTGTGACCGGGCAGACACTCCAAATACAGGAACAACTGTAGCTGCACAGTGTACCATGGACAGAAGCTTGACGGAGTTTCTGACAAAATGTGGCGTGAACGAAAGCGGGAAGCAAACCCGTATACACACGCGCGCACACGGTTACAGCTACAATGACATATGCGAGACCGGAAAGGAACAGGCAACAAAAAGCAGACACGCAGTACAGCACCGAATTTGTTCCTGGGTCAGCCTGTGGGGACGGGACCCCACCGGGGCCGCTTCCACAGGAGGCCGTGGGTCAGCCGAGTGGCCGCTCTGTGCCTTAGTTTCCCCACGTGCAAACACGGGACACTGGCAGTGCCAACCTCAGAGGACTGAGGTTCGGGCCGGTGAGCAGGACAGCTGTGGGGCAGAGCAGGGCGCTGGGTGCCTGACGGGGAAGCACGGGGAAACGCAGCCGTTCTCGTCAGAGCCCTGAGCGGCAGTGTCCCTTCCTTTCTTCCAACTTTTCTGTTATGTTCTAAGCACAGAAAGAACTATCACAATAAATGCTTGACCTTCCTTCCCACAAACGTTGACAAAGAGGGAAAGACTCATACTCCTCAGCTGTAGAAGTGAGTTGCTATAATCTTGATTTATGTCCCGTATCTGTCCCAGGCGTGCGTCCTCTCCTCGGGCACCCGCCCCCATGCCCGGACCCCATGCTCCTGCAACCAGGGCTGCATGTGACCACAGCCACACGAGGCCAAACGCGTGGGCTCAAGCAGCTGGGGGCCGCAGCACCACACACCTCAGGCCTCCACCCTGTACCAAGTCTCTGGCTGAAGTGAACGTCCTAACTCACCAGAGCCCAGCTTCCGACGGATGGCAGGCCATCAGGGCTGCACAGAGGGCCACTCAGCCTCCCAGGGCCGGGGGAGCAGAAGTCACCCCCGTGCTGCTTCCTGTTGCTAAGGGACTTGTGAGGCTGTCACGGTTCTGCTGCCCTTAGCATTTCTGGGACAGAAACAGAGGTCAATTAACAAAGGGAAGGAAAGTAACCCACATCTGAGTCTGTGGGGGGGATGTGGGCAGATAAACACAAAAAGCAACAGCAGGAGAAAAGCAAGGGAGAGAAAAGCATGAAACTGCCACAGAGGACGTCAGTGGCTGTGAAAAGTGGTCTCACTTCACTCTCGTCCCCAGGGACACCCCTCCTGTGCCTTCTTGCCAGACACGAGCCACTGCAGGCATTGAACCTCTTCCGTAAAAATACACACCCATCACAATTATGGTTAAATATATATATATATATACACACACATATATATGTATGTATGTATATGTATATGTATATATGTATACACACAAATACACACACATCCACGTATGCATGCATATGGGTATATCGCATGATACACACATATAGACACATATGCATGCATGTACATGCATGTGCCATCTGCACGTGGTATGTATATATGCACGCATAGACATGTGTGTACACACGTGATGTGCATGTGTGTACATGCATGATGTACATATGTGTGCATGTACAGACGTATGTACGTTTGACATTGAGTACCCTATTCACTCTGCTTCCACAATAAACAAAGTTCTCCTCTGGCTTCGTAAGAAACCCAGACCAGCAACTAATGAGCCTTCAAATTGAGCTGTAGTGGTTTGTGCTGTGCTGGTGGTTTGAACAGAGTCATTCCAGGGAGGTTGGAAAAGGGGTACATTTTTAACCCCTTCGCTCCATAAAAGCAAAACCTTGGGGGAAAGCCCACCGTACAGTTACTCCACATACTGACCTCCACCCCAGGAACCCTGAAACCCTGAGGAGAGAACAACTGCCCCGGGCACGTCCGACCTGCAAGCTCTCAGGGCTCCCGCTGAAGAGATGCTCGTGGTGCTGTTTGGGAAATCCTTCCAGAAGCTGAGTGGAGAAGCTCAGCCCCTTCTGACACATCCTAGAGGCCCCCACCTGCAATTTCCCCAAGCCTCCCTCCTTGTTGTTTCTCAGGGGACCAGTGATGCACAGTGGTGTGTCCAGCCCTGCTCCGAATGTTCTGGACATTGGCTACTAGTTAAGTAAGCAAAACACTGACCCCTCCTCACTCCTGCATTGCAAGGAAGAGGCAGCCCTCCCCTGCTGCTTACATTTTCTTAGCTGTTTTGCAAGAATTGCCTAATTCATTTTTCCAGCCGCAGCATACTTGGTGATAAACATATTTAAATTGGATACTTAAGAAAGGAAAGACCGTGTTCCTTAATCATTTATGCAAGTTCTTGCTTCTTAACTAGGCAAAAAGCAGCAAGAACAACTTGTCAGGTCTGTAGCTACATTTTTCAGATAATAGGCTTCAAAAATAATTCCTTCTTTCCAGAGAGGAAAAAACAGGCATCTTCTCTAATCAAGGAGTCCATTTCTTCTTCGGCGGGTTTTAATCGCTGTCCACACCCATGAGTAGGAAAATAAATCTACCGCCGTGAATAGTGGCGTTTCCAACAACAACGCCGATACCAGGACGGCTTTTTTTCTTTATTAACAAAGGTGTTTTTCAATATGTACCACATACATGTCCAATTCAGTCATTTCAGAAAACCACAGAGAGAAGCTGAGAGTTGTTATCAGCTGGGTCTATACATTGTAACCAGTGTCATTGTGATGTTTGTTACTGTTATTTCAGGTGGCATTTACTTAAGCAGGACTGGAAACCCAAGCGCCCAGGGCTCCAGGGCTGGTCTGATGTGACTAAGAACAGTGCATCTGACGGGAGCTGCAGGAAATTGCAGCTCACTCTGTCCCAAGAGGAAGCCAGCGCTCCGAGCTGATGAGAAGCCAGACACCTTTTTATTTTTCTGTGTGACATCACCTAGATTTCAAAAATTGGCAATTAATTCAAACTTTAAAAAAAAGAACTCTGCGTGGGACAAACAAAACACATTTGTGAGCTAGAGTCAGCCTGCGAGGTCCTGCCAGGTCCCACCTGGCACCCTTGGAGGCAGTGTCTACTGACCAGAACGGCCAGCCGGCTGCCGCATCATCCTGCCTCTGACTTTCCATCATCAGAGTCGCCAAAGACCAACCACGTAAAATCCTGAATATGGTCCTGTCATGGGGACTTTGTCAAGCCACTCCCCTGTTTCATTGCAATACACCGATTTCTTATCACCCTTCCAGAAAACACATGGGCGTCACCAGCCTCCAGCCAAGAGAATCCCAAATATCAAGCAAAAAAACAACATCTCCAATGCAAAGAAATTTAAATTTGATTTAATTTGAAAATCAAAAGATTGACGGGTTAAAATCACTTTATGAGGCACACTTACTTTTAACGTGAGACAAAAAGGAATCTGTAAAAAAAAGGACAAAAGCAAAAAAAAAACATTTCCTTTCACCCCAGCATTAAAAAAAAAAAAAACACCATTACCAGAAATTGCCCTGTTTAAATTTCAGTTTTCTTAATTGACTGTGCAAGCCCAAGTGCCATCCATACCTCCCCAATTAGTTTGTTCCCAAGTCTGATGCTTCGACAGCCTGGGCAGAGTCTGAGCTCCAGCCTCGCAAAGCCTTGATGATCTGAAATGAACACAGTTGCCAACACTCGGGTAAGAGGCACCTGGAGAATTTGTCGGGAGTGATTTCCAGCGGTTTATGATTCCTGGAAGACTCATAGGAACACTTGGCACCATCAAGCTCCTATTAATATGACTCAAGTCACACCGCTGGGTACCGTTAACGCTCTGCTCTGAAGCTGCTGCAAAAAACGGTTTGCAAGTTGCTGGTGCTCTGGGACACTTGGGGACAACCTGAGACTGTCACACTAAACAAATGTTTGGAAGGGGTGACTTAAAAATAGCATGGACTCTGAGCCAGACGTGGTTTTATTTTTCCTTATTTGGGGTTACCACAGTATGGAGGGGCGGCTCTGACCCTAACACTGAGGCACGTACGCTTTTGTACACCTTTTTGTTTATTGGGGGCGTGTAGCACGTCTCTTTCAACTACACCTGGGCTTGTCCATCGTTGCTGGACAGCTTTTTACTGCTGCACGTAACAGTGGACTCTGGGTTCATGGATGAAAGGACAACGACAAAGTCTACATGGACAAGAAAGAACAGCAAGTTCAATGAGATACGTTTACTTCTTTGCCATGTAAATACCGTCTAGGGCTAAGCATTCTAGGGCTGGAATCATGCCTGCACGGCCAAGAGGGAACCTGGCCCCTTCTATCTGCTTCCACCGATACCCTGAACATTCTCATGAAACAAGGCGGTTGCATCAGCTCCAGACATCACGCCCAACATCCGCCAGCCGGAAGGACAGACTAAGAAAGGGCACTTGCATGTTAAGGACACTTCTGGAAGGTTCCATTTGACACACGTGCAGAGGCAAATGGCTACACCTAGCTATAAGGAAATGTAGTTCCAATTCCAGGCAGCTATGTGCTCCTTTTTAATCGGGGTCCCATTTTTAAGGAAGGAGGACACATGCTGGGAGAGACAACTGGAAGTTTCGTCAGTGGAAGGATCCCACACATTTTCAAGCAGAGCGCAGTGCTGGCAAGTCTCATATACAAATGGTTTCTTATTACTAATTGACTAACTACTGAATGCTGTGGGACCATGTGCTTTCACACATAATCCTTACAAACATCTTCCAAGGTGTCACTCTCAGCCCCAGTTCATCAGGAAGGAATCAGAGGCCCAGAAGCTGCAGCTGCCCGAGGTGACACAGAGTTGTGGGAAGAGCTGGCCGGCCCGCTCCATCTCTGAGCAGCCTGCAGCCTCAGGGATACCCCATCCTGCTGATTCCCGGGCCCCACACGGCCGCCGTCCGGTGGGCTGAGAGGCATGGCACCCAGCCTGCCCAGGCCTGGGCCCTCATTGCCCCTGTGACTTTTAGCGTCCCTTACCCATTGTCCCTTGAACGATGTGGTTCCGTTCCACAAGTAACCACTCAGTCCTGCTGTGTACGAGGCCCTGCCAGTACCTGTCACCGTTCTCCTCCTCCGACGTGTGCACGCCAGCAGACAGGCCCGCACGAGGCAGCCCAGGGTCTGCATTTAGCTCACAGAATTTTGTCTTCAGCCAAAATGTTTAAAAATACTTTATGAAAATTAGTTCTTAACCTTTACAAATCAGAGGTTTCTCATAAAAAATTTGGACGCCTGCCTTCCTTTAACAAAGAGGACGGTCCAGAGACCCTGGGTCCACATGGCAACCATGGGGCTGCGTCTCCATGGAGACCCTGCTCCCACCTGGCCTGCTTCCCCGACATCTCCTCCACTTGCCTGGCTCTGTGGCCATTTGGATTTATGACCCGTGGGAAGAAGGAAATGACACAGAACGCTAAGCTCCAGGCAAAGGCTGTAATAACGGAATTTCAAGCTTCCACAAGCCCCTGATACCTGCTACGTAGATAAATAACTAAAGAGCACCTCAGGGCGATTAATCCGGGACCTTTTATCATCATTAAATTGAGGAGAAAATTGAAACAGTGGCTGGAATCACTCTTTGATCTACAGCAAAGGGGTGGTAATAACCGTGTTTCTAAGGAGAAAGCTGATTAACATGGAACCACTGGTATTCCTGTAACAGCCATTGTCAGGAAGCGTCCCTGCTAAATGAGTCTCTGCTACAGAAAGCAGAGGGCCATTTGGGTTGCTAGGGCCTTCTGCTCTTGGCAGGTGAAGGCAGCCTGAGCTTTGTGGGCTCAAAGGCATTTTGGGGGTACAAAGTGAATGACAAAGGATTATTTAGTAAAAAGCTTTGTTGTAAGATCCATTTTTAAATCGATAACATCCTAAGTGCGGGGTTTGGGTTGAAGTTTCTTAAGTGTCCCAAACAGATCCTTACAATATAGAAATTGCCACATTTGGTGTTGGGTTTTTGGGGACCCTTTATCTACACATGTTGAAGTGGTTTGTTTATATTAACCCATGGAAACTTCACAATTATTTTTGACTTGTGTGTCACAGAAACAGTTTCAAGCACTAAATGAGACAAACTCTACAAAGCAGCCTGAGAAAAATCTGAGGATGGCCAGGCATAAGGCCTATCTCTGAGAGTATTAGTTGGGATACCATAAAAAAATTACCCCGAAAGGCACTGGCTAATACAAGACACTAGTTTACTTTTTTTCTTACGTAGGGAGTCCTGAGCTAGTAGGGCGGTTCCAAAACTCTCAATGTGTGGCTTCCATCTCGGGGTCCGAAGTGGCTGCTTCAGCTCCCACCATCACATCTCTATCCCAGCAATGGGAAGCAAAACTCCAGGGAGGATTATTTTTTTTTTTTAAGGAAAGGCTCCTGTGTTACATAAACCACTTCTCACATCTCACTGGCAGGAGTTTAGTCACATGGCCTCCCCGAGCGATGACGGAAGTGGGGAAATGTGGCCTTTAGCTGGGTATCCATGTGCTAAAATGTGGGCGCTGCATCACTGAAGGAAGAAGGTGAGAAAGGAGCCTGCTGAGCAATCAGCAGTCACATCCACACTAGAACAGGGAGCACTTCCTGAATTTACAACAGAAAAAGTGCAGTGTTCATATCCTTTCTGATGTTAACACAATAATAATTCTGGGGAAAAGGTAGAGAGGCATTTATGAAGAGGCTGCAGCATCACGTGGTCCCTAGGTGTGACCACACGGAAGCATGTAGCTCTGCTCTTCCGACCATGGGCTCAGCAATTGGACACTTTGTATCTGAATTCTGCTTCTACTCTTCTCTAACTGTGTGATCTTGGGCAAGTTAGTCAACCTCTCTGTGCCTTTGTTCATTATTGGTAAAAATGGGATGTGTATCTCAGTTGTTGTGAGAATTGAGTGGCATGATGCTTGCCAAGCTCATCAAATCATGCCTCACCTCATCCCCAGCACCCTGCCTATGCCCCAGACCTGGGGAAGAAGGGCGGTCAAGGGGAACTCAGACTTATGCCACACAAGTCATTGTCCATGAAGTGGCAGGGGTTACTCGGGCTCACATCTTACTGGCCAAAAATTAGTCACGCAGTTTGACCTAGCTGCAAGGGAGGCAGGGAAATGGAGTCTTGGCACATTTTTTCTTTTTCTCCCAAAATTCTGACAAAGAGCCAGGTGCCTTCATACTGTAACTCAATTCCTGTCCATGCTAAATCCCTAATCATCTTTCCAGAGCTGGGTTCCTGTGTGTTTGTTTCTGTTATCTTTCAGGTCATTATGGTAGACAGGCGAGGTCCTTGCTAGTGTTACTCTAAACTTGGAAAGCAAACATCGTCTTGCTTCCATGAAACAGTAACCAGTTCCTGAGTCCCTTGAAGCTTTGGGATTTGAAGACTGAGGCATGAGCTTCCTGGGAAGAACTGCCACGTCAGGCTCATGGGGTCTGCTTCTGAATTTCTCTACATGTACCACTGTGAGAGCCTCAGACTAGCTCTGGTTCAATGCAGGGTTCACTGTCACACAAGAACTTTGAGGCTTGCCTCAGAAGATCAGCAAGGTTAGCAAAACACTAACAAGCCCTGTGTTCAGAGATACAAATGGTCAATAATATGGTCATAAATATGATCTTCATTCTGCAAAGACTTTTGCTGATAATAAATTGCTATTCTCAGAACATTTCCATGGACCAGTTACAATAGTGGGGATGCTCAGAGATGCCTTTTCCTGCACAAGGTCACAGGGTTCACATGTGGCTGGACCAGAATTATATTCCAGGTTTACATATGTTCATTGTAGGGCCCAGATGTGTAGAGAAAGTGTTGAAAGTGAATGCAATTGGGAGGAAAAGGTCTTTTTTATTCAAGTTCTGATAGCTGTTTGCATTTGGACCAAATTTTGAATATGTTGGTTTGAGTCTAAAGCTCAATATTTGAGTTTTAAGAAAACTGAGGTCAGCGGATGGCAGTAAACCCAGTGTGTAGGCAGTAGGAATATTAAAAATATTTAACAACGGCTTAAATGGTTGCTGGCTAGATTGCCAGTTCTATCAGCAGAGATCTGTTCTCCGTGTAAGGCCAGAAAAGGTCTGAGTCACCCTGGGAGCCCCTTAGCGACCCACAGCCTGATAACATTCATAACACCTTTCAGTAATTCCAACAGCGTCCCAAGTTATAGCTTTCCTCTTCCCCACCCCTTTCCCTCTTCTGAGATCGGAAGAAATAACTGATTCTCTAGGATATCCCTGGGTGAAGCCACTGGCTGCCATGTAGGGCCCATTTTGTAAGAAAAACTCATCTTGAAATCCTAACATTACTCTCTGAGTAGCGGCACACTCACCCTAGGAGTGGAAAGTGGGAAGGTAATAACAAGACCGAGACGCGGAAGCACGCCCGTGTCACGTTCGTTCTGGGCACGACTTCCAGCACAGTCCTGAGGGGTCTGACTGCCCTCCCTGATGGGTTGTTTTCTTCTTCCCTTTTCAATCTTTAACTCTTTAAAATCCATTTTAGTTATCACTCATGTTTATCAGTTGTTTATTCTCACAGTATGGCAGATGAAAGGCAGAGGGCGTGATTCTTCACGCTCCTTAGGACTCAGGTAAGCCCGTCGCCAGCAGAGGCGCCAGCCAAGTTGTGTACGGTCCCCGGGTTCCTCTCTCTCTCTCTTAGCCATCCTCTTTTTGTCTCTGTCCTTTGTCCTGAAAGCACGCATTTCAACTTAAAGTCGATTCAGCTGAGAGGCGTATGGTTCAATTCTCTCCTATTACTAGTGACCAAGTCTGCGTGAACTGAAGGCAGATGCTTTTATATCACCTCCCAGACTCACGGGGTGGGGCTTCCTGCAGGACACCGCGCTTCGGTCATTCGAATCCCATTGACCACGGGCCGTCAGAAAACCCTCCGTGCAGACGGCCCCACTGTGTGCACACAGGCAGCTGTCTGCGGGAGGCCCCTCCGCTCGCTGGATACTCCTCAAAGGCCTCCATGGCGCCCTCGTGGGAATCAAAGTTAGAGAGCGGTGGTGTGAATCCGTGAGGCCCACCCGTCCTTTCTGCCTGGAGATAGATCCCACTGGCCCACCTATTGGCAAATGTATTTTTGTTGCAACCAACATACTGTGAGCTTTCAAAATCATGAGCTTTCACGTTAAAATCCAAACTTCTGAATTCTCTCGCATCAGCGGGCATCCAAGGCCTCCGTCAGTTGAGATGTATCGCGTACCTACTGTGTGCCAGGCACTGTTCTAGATGTCGGCGTTACAGCCCCGAGCCGGGCAGGCCGTGTCCTGGCCTTCACGGCCCCCGACTCATGGCGATTTACCACCCGGCAATCAGCCTGGTCACCATCTACATCACCTTCCTCGTCCTGTTAGCCTCAGGCTCTGCTGCCACAGCTGCTGATCTCAACACTGCCACTCGCTGGGGATGATGTTTGGACACACAGAACCTTCCGGAGAGGCAAGTCTTCTCATAAGTAACATGGGAGTAATATTATCTACCTCCAGAGGAGCTTTGTGAGGGTTAGGAGAACACAGAGCACTGCCTGGTATACAGAAGGTGCTGAGGAAATGCATTTCTTGACTCCACCCACTCGCCTCATTTCCTAAACTAGCCAGTGGACACTGCACACTAAGCAGAGCGGCCCGGGCACTGCACCATCTGCTCAGATTTCCAGCTTTCCTCATGCAGTGTTTGTGTGGGGGCCTCTCCCCTAAAGTCTGCTGGGCACTGAATTCTGTGCCCCCCAAAACACATGTTGAAGCTCTAACCCCCCCACGTGACGGCATTTGATATGGAGCCTTTGGGGGGGGGGGTGACTGGTTAGATGAGGTCATGAGGACGGGGCCCCAGGATGGGATTCGTGTCATTATAAGAGGAGGAGGGGGCACCCAAGCTCTGTCCCACATGTGAGCGCCCAGCGAGAAGGGGGCCGTCTGCAGCCGGGAAGGGGGCCCCCAGCACAACCTGACCACACTGGCACCCCGATCCCGGACTTCTGGTCTCTGGAGTCGTGAGAAAGGAGACCTCCGGTGTTTGAGCCGCAACCCCCACACCCCACACCCCACCTTTGGTATTTATTATGGCCGCCACCACCTGGACCAGTGTTGTCACACAGCAGCCTAGCCGCTTGTCCCTACCATCCTTTCCTTAGGGAAAGAGGGTTGCAGGTTGTCCCTCTTAGGGGTTGAGTCTTATAGGTCTCCTCTCTTGGTCCCAGTATGCTGGGTCTGCGGTCAAAGACGAGTAAGTTTCCTCAAGGGAGGGACGACTTAAGCCAGACGGGACCCCAGGGACCCCCATGAGTTAGCCTTTGAAACTAGGAGGGATGCCCCTCCTCCAATGTTTCCTGGGAGCTGCTGACTCCTGCTTCAAGTGACCAGCACTCTATTGTGCTAAGGAATGATTAATTGAGTGAAACCATCTCACGCCCCGCTTGGCTCATGGGATGATGGCCATGAGAGGCCTGCTCCCCCAGGGATTGTATACACCGCACCTTGTTCACATGGGGACAGCATGCACAGGTTGCTTTGGGACAATATGATTGGATATTGGGAACATGCTAATTGTATTAGTGGTGTAAGAGTTTTACAGACCCTGCCCAGAATCATGTGATGCCTATTGTAACAAAGCAATAAGTACCCACGACGACCCGATTCGGGGCTCCAGTCTCTTGAGGCTGTGAGTCCCTTGGTCCTCTGTGGTTTCTCTGCATTCAGTGTCTCTGGTCTCTTTATTTCTATAATAGAATTTAGCCCCTGCCGCCTCCCTCGCTTTCCCACTGCTTGTGTTGTGCAGGACGCAACATCTGGCGCCTAACGTGGGGCCCGAGGAGAGAAGAACAACTAAGAGTTGTATGGTCTGAAGGTACGGTTGAGGGGCCTCTGAGCATCCGTCGCGCGACAGCTGCCTGTAAGGGGGTAGTTTTATGGACTCAGAGTATTAAACCAAGGTTATTCAGAGGAAGTAATTAAATACTTTTCAATCTATCTTTGAGTGACAGTGCGTGGGAGTGTGTGTGTATGGTTATGGTCCCACGATCTTCGTGATTACGGGGCTTGAGTGGGCTCGTCACCGCGGTTCCGTCACTCTGTCATATGGCATAACGGCGACTTGGGGGTTTCCCCAACCTGGACCGGGATTTATACGGTTGAGCCTTAGCCAAGACAGGTGCTAAGTTCCCGCGAGCGGAACGGCCGAGCATCAGAGTGGATATTGAGTGAAAGTTTCTTCTTTTCCTTCTCGTATCCTTCTTGTGGGAAAGAAAAAAAAAAAAAAAAGGGAAATTCAGAAAGCAAGTACAGACCTTATATTTGCCTGCTGAAGCAGTTGCTTAAAAAAGGACAACATAGGGCCTCAGAAAAGAGGTTGGAAGAACTTCTCAAAGTAATTGAGGTCCATTGCTCTTGGTTTCCTACCCTGGGAACCTTAGACTTAGATAAATGGGAAGCAGTTGGTCAAGATCTCCGTGATCTCCATGCCAACGGAACTTCGTTTCCAAGTTCGATCTGGGAGACTTTTGAACTAGTTCGGTCAGTTCTAGAACCACTACAGACAGACTCGGAAGAGGAAAGGGAAGATAGGGAAGGTAAGAGAGATTCACCAAAGAGAACTAAAAAGGAAAAAGAAGATGAGGGGTCAGAGTCTAATTCCACTATAATCCCTCGAAATCTTTATCCTGATCTCGAGGAATGTTTCCAGGAGGAGTTTCCCGCTCCGTTCTGGCCTCCACCACCTCCATGTGCTGATCAGATGTGGCAACAGCCTAAGACTTGCTGTAATACCAATAATCCATTTATTCAGAACAATCCGTTTGCTCAAAAGCCTCCAGCAATAACAGCTAAACAATTCAGCTTCAAATTGTCAGCCTTAGAGCAGGGTATACATCAGGCAAAAATGGCTGGAGATGTGGATGCTCTTAATTTTCCAGTGATTTTCAGACAAATTGAAGCTCCTGGTCAAAATAACCCAGATGGAATCCATGAGGCAGTGTATGAGCCTTTTCCTTTTAAATTGCTTAAAGAGTTAAAACAGGCAGTATTACAGTTTGGGACTACTTCTCCCTATACTGTTGGCCTTGTTAGAGGTATTGCTGATGGCCACAGAATGATTCCAGCAGACTGGCAGGCCTTAGCTCAAACTTGCCTTACTCCTGCACAATTCTTGCAGTTTAAAACTTGGTGGATTGAAGGGGCTGAGAATAGAGAAAGACAAAACCAAGCTCTTAACATTAATATTACTGCTGATCAGCTTGTTGGCAAAGGCCACTGGGCACCAACCCGTAATCAATTAGATATGCAAGGAGTTGCTATAGAGCAACTTAAACAAATTTGCCTTGCTGCATGGGAAAAGATTGAAGTAGAAGGAAAGACTCATTCCTCCTTTCAGAAAGTTCTTCAAGGATCTCAGGAGCCTTATTCTGATTTCCTGGCTCGACTCCAGGAAGCCATTAAAAAACAAATTACTAATCCTGTAGCTGCAGATGTGATCCTTCAGATTATGGCATATGAGAATGCTAATAAGGATTGTCAAAGAGCCATAGGGGCACAGAAAGGAAAGACAGATGCAATGGGGTATTTGCGCTTGTGCCAAGAGGTAGGGACTGAGGATCATAAGGCAGCACTCTTGGCTAATGCAATTACCGGTGCTTTTCAAAAAAGAGATGTTTTCTGGCACTTGCCATAATTGTGGAAAAACAGGACATACTAAAAGAGATTGCAGGGTTAAAAGTAAAACAACCCTCAACCTCCTCAGCCCACACCTTTTCAAGGTGCAAAACAGCCTGGATTGTGTCCACGCTGTCAGAAAGGAAATCATTGGGCCTCCGCTTGCAGATCTAAATATCATAAAGACGGCACTCTGCTTCAGGGAAACGGGAAGCTGGGCCAGCCCCAGGCCCAGACAACAACCGGGGCATTTGTGGGTCAGACAATCCCTCAACTGGGGATGTTTGCCAACCTAGCGGCACCACAGAATTATCACACGGTGCCGCCCCCTCAAAACTATCCATTGAGCAATTAACTTCTGCCACTGAAGAAAGTGCTGCAGTAGATGTTTGTACTGCTCAGAATATTTTATTACTCCCAGGAGAAACACCTCTCCGGGTGCCTACAGGCATTGTTGGACCAATTCCCAAGAATACGGTTGGACTCCTCCTTGGTCGTTCCAGCTTAACATCAAAAGGAGTTACTGTCCACACCGGAATAATAGACCCAGATTTTAAAGGAGAAATTCAAATTGTTATGTCTTCTTCAGTTCCATGGTCAGCAAAAAAGGGAGAAAAAGTTGCTCAGCTTCTCTTAATTCCATATATTCCACCCAATTTACGAGGAACTCAAAAAAGAACAGGAGGATTTGGAAGTACAGGTTTAGCAGGAACATTCCTGGCAGAGAAAATTTCTAGCATTCGTCCTTTAGGCCACATTAGCCTTCAAGACAGACAATTTTAGGACTTATGGATACAGGTGCAGACGTCTCCATCATTTGCTCTCAAGATTGGCCTGCAAATTGGCCTACCCAACAAGCTGACACAAATGTTGTTGGAGTAGGAGAAATTTCAAAATTGCTTCAAAGCACCCATATCCTTCCTTGCCTTGGGCCAGAAGGACAAAAAGGATTTTTGCAGCCATATGTTGCTGATATTCCCATAAGTTTATGGGGTAGAGATTTACTTTCTCAATGGAGAGCAAAAATTGTTATTCCCCCAGGACAGTATAGCCCTCAAAGTCAGCAAATGATGAAACAGATGGGGTATCTAGATACCAGGACAAGGTTTAGGCAAATTTAATCAGGGCATTACCCAACCTCTCCAACCTGCATTACAGGTGGGCAGAGAAGGGATAGGATTTCATTCACAAGATCAACAGCCTTTTTGTTAGAGGACAATAACGCTGTCGCCGAGCTAAAAACTCCTTTAGCTCTTAAATGGATAGATAATAAGCCTCATTGGATTGAACGGTGGCCCCTTTCTAAGGAGAAATTAGAGGCATTAATGGAAATGGTACAGATTCAATTAGAACAAGATCATATAGAGTCTTCCACTAGTCCGTGGAATTCCTCAGTATTTGTTATAAAGAAAAGATCAGGAAAATGGAGAATGCTCACAGATTTAAGAGTAGTTAATTCTTTAATTGAACCCATGGGTCCACTTCAACCTGGCCTTCCTCAGCCATCCATGATTCCAAAGAATTGGCCATTGGTGGTCATAGACCTACAAGATTGCTTTTATTCAATTCCTTTACATCCTGAGGATTGCCCTAAATTTGCATTTTCAATACCATCTTTAAATAATAAAGAGCCAATCAAGAGGTATCAGTGGGAAGCACTCCCTCAGGGAATGCTAAATAGCCCTACCATTTGTCAATTTTATGTGGCTAGAGCTGTTGCTCCGGTCAGAGAGAAATTTCCAGCCTGTTATATCATTCATTATATGGATGACATTCTCTGTGCTGCGTCTTCACCAGAAGTCCTTGCAGATTGTTTCAAACTGTTGCAAGAGCAACGTGAGATGGCAGGACTCTGCATTGCTCCTGATGAAATTCAAACTACAACTCCCATCAAATATTTGGGAGCTATCTTGGATAGACAGACGATTAAACCTCAAAAGGTACAGATCAGAAGAGATCAAATTTCCACTTTAAATGATTTACAAAAATTGTTGGGAGATATTAATTGGTTACGTCCCACTCTGGGAATCCCAACTGATGCGCTGAATAATTTGTTTAGTCTTTTACGGGGTCCTTCTCAATTGGATAGTCCCCGTACTTTAACCCCTCAGGCTTGTCAGGAGTTGGACTTAGTAGAAAAGAAAATTCAAGCAGCTCAGGTTCAGCGCATAGATCCCTCTCAACCCTTACAAATTTTAATTTTTCCAACTCCTCATTCACCAACCGCAGTTATTGTCCAACAAAACGACCTTGTGGAGTGGTTGTTTCTGCCTAATAATTTTGTTAAATCTCTTCCGACATACTTAGAGTTAATTTCAGAACTTGTTTCTCGAGCTCGAACCAGAGTTCTTCATTTAAATGGAATAGAAGCCAATAAGATAATAGTTCCCTGTAAAAAACAGCAAACAAATCATTTAAATATCCATTCTGAAGTTTGGCAAATTGCTGTTTGTGGATATTTCGGCATAATTGATAACCATTATCCTAAACATAAATTGTTTCAGTTTCTATTAAAAACTAGTTGGATTCTCCCGAAAAGGTTCAGTTCAGTTCCTATTTCCCAAGGGAGGACAGTTTTTACTGATGGGTCCAGTAATGGCAAAGCTGCTATTGTTAGTGAAGTTGACCAACAGGTTATTCAGACTAATTGTACCTCAGCCCAGAAAGCAGAATTAGTTGCAGTTTTAACTGCTCTGCGGGAGTGTGGTGAGCCTTTGAATATTGTCTCTGATTCTGCTTATGTTGTACATACAGTACAAAACATAGAGACGGCACTTCTGTCTAACAACTCTAATCCGTCTCCAGTTTCTTTTTAACCAACTCCAACAAGTAGTTAGAAATAGACAACATCCATTTTTCATCACTCATATACGCGCTCATACTCCCCTCCCGGGACCTTTGACGCGTGGCAATGCCATTGCTGATTCTTTGGTTGCTAATGTATTAGTTACCGAGGCAACCAATATTCCATTCTTTGACTCATGCCAATGCTGCAGGTCTTCGGGCTCGGTTCCCAATTACCTGTAAACAGGCCAAGCATATTGTTCAAACTTGCCCAACTTGCCAGATTCTTACTGCTCCTCAAGAATGCCCAGAAGGGGTTAATCCCCGAGGTTTAGTACCCAATGATATTTGGCAGATGGATGTAACCCAAGTTCCTTCATTTGGGAAATTGTCATTTGTACATGTCACAATTGACACATCTTCTGGATATATCACTACAACCGTTCAGAGTGGTGAAACTGCAGGACACGCTTGCAGGCACTTGTTAATTTGTTTTTCTGTTATGGGACTTCCCAAAGCCATTAAAACAGATAACGGTCCTGCTTATACTAGCAATAAATTTACCAAATTTTGTGAACAGTGGAATATTCACCATACCACTGGAATTCCTTATAATCCTAAAGGTCAAGCCATTGTGGAGCGAGCTAATTGTACTTTAAAGAAACAATTACAAAAACAAAAAGGGGGAGACAAGGATCCTCCGCAGGTGCAATTAGCCAAAGCTATGTTCACTTTGAATTTTTAAAATTTTTCTGGCTCTAATAATATGGAGCCTCATCTTGGACACACAGCTGCAGAAAGACATTTTAATAATCTCCATAGCCCTAAGGCTTTGGAAGATGTGCCCATTTGGTGGAAGGATATCCAGACCAATCAATGGCATTTAGGGACTCTGTTAACATGGGGACGAGGTTATGCTTGTATTTCTCCAGGATCAAAAGAACGTCCTCTGTGGGTGCCAAGCCGGTGCATTAAGCCTTATCATGGAGTCCGATCCCTCGCAGAACATGGCAATCAGCACGCTGGTCCAAACCTCGGATGCTGTTCCTCCGCCGAATGTGATCATCACTCGCCGGATGGGATCTCCAACGATGACCCAGGTGTACGCGACCTACCGATACGTGGCACCGAGCGAGCCCTACCGGTGGATGAATCGCTTCATGGGCCCCCGTCATCAGGCTCCGACCTCCCCAGCTCCTCCGGCCCCTGTGGTGGTTCCGCAGCCGAGACGTCCATCAGGCCAGCCGTATCCGCCGCCGGCACCTCCTCCCAGTGAGGCGTCTTCATCATCTGAGACATCGCAGCCGAGGGTTCCACGCATCCGGATTCTTCGAGCTCCTCCCCGACGCAACCCGCTGCCTACTTGGAAGCAGATTAAGAAATTGTCCCGAGAGGCAGAGAGAAATCTTATAGTGTTAGGAATGCCGAGAACAGCCTCCAACATGCTTATCTCCACGATGGCTATTCTCACGGCTGTAAGGTTCCTTCCCATGGGTGTTAAAGCAGAAAACTTCACATATTGGGCTTATGGTCCCAATCCTCCATTGCTGACACCTGTAACTTGGAATGATGCGCCTCCTCTGATTTATATAAATGATAGCTCCTGGTTCCCAGGACCAGAGGATCAGAGAGGTCCAGAATTTCCTGATGAAGAAGGCAGAGAATTTAATCTCACCAAAACAACTGCCTTGGGATTTGTTTATCCTCCTCTTTGCATTGGTCCTGTCCCTCCTTGTATTCCGGTAAAGGATCAAGTGTGGGTCACCCCTAAGGGTGAAGGGACTGAGTCCTATAGGGACTTGTTCATGCTTTCAGGAAAAGGATTTCAGACTGAAGGGTTGAGTACCCATCTGTATCCTCCTCCCATTTCTACTTGTCCTCAAGAAAAGTGGGCAGCCAATAGTTCCCGTATTCACTGGGAAGAATGTAGAGGAAGTTTTGATAGAGTGCTAGCTCGAAATTCCATAGGTACAATTGTTGATTGGGGACCTTTTGGGATCGCTATGCACACCTGCTCTTCAGGAAGGTGCTCTGAGCCCCAATCTCTTAAAGACAAATTAGTGTTAGGAAGATTTCCAAAAATAGTTAAATTTCCTTATGATCTGTCCATTTATTGGATAGATAAAGTTCTGGCCCCACCTCAGTTAAAAATGATTACTCCCATTAGGGGTCCAGTGCAAAAGACCTTGTGGAAGGTGGCCTTGGCTTTAGCGCCTATTGGCATTTGGAATGGAAATTTGACCAAAGATAATAATAAACGGTACACCTTTAATTTTGAAAAATCTCAAAAGCTTAATTTACAAGCTTGCCTTAAATTGCCTTATGTTTTCCTGATTGGAAAATTTACTATAGAAAATTCCCTTAGCCTTGTTGAATGTTTTCATTGTCGTTTGCATACTTGTATCGATTCCTCCATTTATAATTCCTCAGAAGATAAAATTATGATTTTAAGAAAAAGACGGGGTCTATGGATTCCTGTCCGAGCCCCTAGAGTGTGGGAGGGATCTCCTACTGTTCATATTGTTCTTCAATTGCTTCATAAGGTTGTCCATCGAGCAAAAAGGTTTATTGGATTGTTAATTGCTGCTCTAATGGGAAAAATTGCTGTAACCACGGCTGCTGCTGTTTCTGGTGTCGCATTACACCAAACTGTTCAAACTACTGAATTTGTACAACAATGGCATGAAAATGCTAGTAAAACTTGGAATCAACAGGTTAAGATAGATGAAGAAATTAATGTCAGATTAGTAGATTTAGAAACAACAGTAGTTTCTCTTGGTGATCAGTTAGAAAATTTACGTACTATGATTTCTCTTAAATGTGATTGGAATGTAACCACTTATTGTGTAACCCCTTTTGATTATAATCAAACTCGTACTCCTTGGAATGATGTTCGTGCTCATCTTTTGGGGCACATGCCTAATCTCACTGTAAATATTGTACAATTACAACAAGAGGTTGATCAAATGTCTAGTGCTAAGCTTCAACTTTTACCTGGGGAAGATGTTTTGTCAGCTGCTTCGGATGGATTGTCCTCCTTGAATCCGGTTAAATGGATAAAAACCTGGGTGGTGGGTTTATTGGTGTTATTGTAACACTGATTATTGTATTCTGTTTGTTTTGTTTAGTCTTCGGATGCGGACATGCCTCCCTCCGAAAGGCATTGAATGAAGAAACGGCACGGTCTGTTTTTCTCACATTACAAAAACAAAAAGGGGGAGGTGTTGTCACACAGCAGCCTAGCCGCTTGTCCCTACCATCCTTTCCTTAGGGAAAGAGGGTTGCAGGTTGTCCCTCTTAAGGGTTGAGTTTTATAGGTCTCCTCTCTTGGTCCCAGTATGCTGGGTCTGCGGTCAAAGACGAGTAAGTTTCCTCAAGGGAGGGACGACTTAAGCCAGACGGGACCCCAGGGACCCCCATGAGTTAGCCTTTGAAACTAGGAATGCCCTCCTCCAATGTTTCCTGGGAGCTGCTGACTCCTGCTTCAAGTGACCAGCACTCTATTGTGCTAAGGAATGATTAATTGAGTGAAACCATCTCACGCCCGCTTAGCTCATGGGATGATGGCCATGAGAGGCCTGCTCCCCCAGGGATTGTATACACCGCACCTTGTTCACATGGGGACAGCATGCACAGGTTGCTTTGGGACAATATGATTGGATATTGGGAACATGCTAATTGTATTAGTGGTGTAAGAGTTTTACAGACCCTGCCCAGAATCATGTGATGCCTATTGTAACAAAGCAATAAGTACCCACGACGACCCGATTCGGGGCTCCAGTCTCTTGAGGCTGTGAGTCCCTTGGTCCTCTGTGGTTTCTCTGCATTCAGTGTCTCTGGTCTCTTTATTTCTATAATAGAATTTAGCTCCTGCCGCCTCCCTCGCTTTCCCACTGCTTGTGTTGTGCAGGACGCAACAGACCAGGGCACACCCACTTTTCTTTCTTTTACTGACGGGGGTTCATGTAAGATTTTAAGTGAAAAAATAAAAGCTGGTGCTTATACTTTTAAAGTAAGAACAGCTGCTATGTTAGAACAAGCTGAGCCAAGTTTGAAAGAGAAAAAAAATGTTACGAAAACACATGCACCAACATACAACAGAGTCGTGAGAAAAGCATACGTTACAGAGCTACATCGTGAGCAGCAAAACACACGATCACGGGCTGATCTATCAGTAAAGCTGTGTTTCTCCTCCAGTCCCTGAGACAGGACGTGGCATTAGAAATATAGCTTCTGGCCTGAAGGTCATTTGCTTCACCACAAAACCCCCAGCACGTCCTTCTGTCTTACCAGAACGGCTCAGTGCAGGAGGGGGGGTGGCTCTGAATGACCATGAGATTAAAAGGTTCCGTTTTACTGGGTCTCAGCAAAACAGTCCCTGGGGTCCAGGAACCCTGCTCCACAGACCTTTCAACGTGTACCTGACCTCTCTGATAATCAGAAATAAAGTTAGTTTTCATTGACTGGCCTGCCAGCTACACGGAGTTGCTCTTATGTTATCGACTCTATTTATTGCACAGTTTCAGTCGTGTATCGGACTCTATCCCGGCTCTTCTATCAGAAACATGTGCTTTTTAAGTTTCACTACTGATGCCTGTCAATTTCAGCTGCCAAGACCCGGGAAGGACACCGCGTCCCTGTGCCATTTGGTCACCGGGAAAGGGACGAACAGGAAAGGCACTTGGAGTTGACCAGCTCCCCTGCATGGGCAGACACACTTTCATGGGGACTATGTCACAGGTCACATTTCTTACTCAAGACACGGTCTACGTCCACTGTGTGGCTTGGTGTTGTCACGTGACATCAGAGGGTGAGGCACAAAGGTCAAGGCATGAGGCCAAAGTGCATTCGAATGGCACAGGCAGGTTACAGAACAATGTGATGGCACTGGAGAGGCCCACGGGCTCCCAGCTGGGACGGTGAACGAGGAAAGGCGGGGACACCACTGCGAAAGGGTGACTGCGAAACGAGAGGCTATTTGGGAAAGCGTCGCCTGTGTCAGACGAGGTGAAATGAAACCAATACGGTTAAACTCCGTGGGGGGGAACGTGAACTAGAACTTGGGACGCCTCATTCATCCACTGAACAAACACGTCTGTGTATTCCGTGCCAGACTCTGTGCTGGGTTTGGAGGATTCATGAGTCCACCAGACTCTCCGGTCTCTGCCCTCAAGGAGCAGACACTCTCTCTGAGGGGTTAGCATTCGGCGTAAATGACAAGGAGCCAAGCTACAGAAGGACCTGGGGAAGGGCTTTCCAGTTAGATGGAGGAACAGAGGCCAACAGGAGCCTGGCACCTGTGGGAACAGAGAGAAGCCCAGTGAGGTGGGGACGTCGTGCGCGATGAGACCACTAGTGGAGAAGTCAGGAGAGAAGAAGAAATCAGAAGCCACAGTGAGCGACCGAAAGCAGTTTGGGTTTTGTTCTCAACATGATTGCAAACCACGGGAGGTTTTTAATCAAGAATCTGCAATCCTCTGATGTTTATGCTTTGAGAGATCTTTCCAATTACTGATTAGAGGAGGGTGTAGAAGACAAGAGTTGCAGCAAAGGGACCCAGGAGGGGGCTGAGGCATGAGCCAGGCCAGATCACGGTGGGTACGGATGGAGTCACGGAGGCGGGGAGCACTCAATGGACTGGGGGGCACTGAGAAGGACTACGGACGTCATCCTCACTTTTACATTGTGCGTAGTTTGGCCCCATATGCACAAAATAAGGAGCCACAAAATCCTGTAACCATGGAAACTTCTCGACAACCAGTCAAAGCCCACTAAGAAATAGAATTTGTCTTTCTATCGTGGGGAGTGTGTTAGGACAACAATATCTCACCTCACAAATTAGTACACAGACTCCTTCCATGGGCTGTGGTACCATAGTTATAATTCTGTTTTCCCTACAAATCAACATCTTGTAGCCCCCACAGCAAGCACAGGACCTGAAACAAAGATGCTGAAATAGATGCTGGCTGAATTGCATTGTAAGAACTTTGTAAATATCTGGGTTCCCTCGATTTACGAGCTTCTGAATTTGTTTTCAATGGGGAAAGGGTTTCTAAATTGGCAATCACCAAAGAGTCAAAAGTACTGAGACCTTCCATTTAATGTCTCACTTCTGAGAACTGTATTCTGATGACATATCCCTATTTCGCACTCCACTGGAGGTGTTGCAAATTTCATGTGAATTGCATACGTCCCTTAGATTTGAGTAGCTTGCAGAATGTGTCCCAGTAAGACACAATCAAATTAGCAGTGTGTAGCCAAAGGGAACAGGACACACAAGAGGGTGAAATCAGCAGGTCCAAGCTCATTAGAATCACAAAGGCTCACATTTTTACATGAGCTGCTTTAGGAAGCAAGGTCTGAAAATACATTGATCAAAAATAAAATGGGAATGCAACTCATGGAAATATACCTACAGATGGGCAACAGAAGAGAATTTGACCTTTAACAATTAATTATATACTACATTAAGGATATACATTTATATAATCTGTTTCATCTGTTTTAAAATGAAACACTGCTTCCAGAGCAAAGTAGTGGAGAAAATAAAGTTATGCAATCTCACTCACTTAAGCAACAAAGGTATGAAAACCATTTAAATGGCTTTTGAAACAGTCATTGTTTTGAGCTCCGACCACAAAAAAAAAAAAAAAAAAAGTTAATTTAGGTGTGTTTTTTCCCCTCCAGTCACAAACATCCTGGTCTTTACAGGGAATAGACAGAACTAACCTGCCCAGTAACCAGTCTGTGTTTCCCCTCACCTTTCCAAGAACCAAGGTTATGATTTTTAAAAATCTAATTACTAAATGAATCTGTCAATTTCAGCCCAGCTTTGAGTCTTTCAGCCAAGGATACCTGGAGTCTTGGCTGAAAAAAGAGATCAATTTGAAAAGCAAATATTCTAACAGCGGAGCGTGGTCCACAGACCCACTTTTCGGGAAGCTGCCCTGTATTTTCTGCACATCAGCACAAAGACTGAGAGAAGCAACGGACCCCTCTTTTCTGATGCACAACCTGACACAGGGAAGAGAACCCATTTTTTTTATTTTTCCTGGATGGTTTGGTTACAGTGCTAAGCTATGGGGACAAGGGAACTGACCTCTTAGGGGACCATTCAGATGGACCCCAAAGCAAACGTCTGAATTGCTGTGCGAAGAAAACAAAAGTGCCACGTTCCTGAGCCCTGGATGGAAAGACCATCTCCATGTAAAAGATGTTTCTGGGTGAGCCCCGCTGAAGGGACGTGTGTCGCTACATATGTGTCCTTTTAACTGCGTCGGATGTTGCAGGGCGCAGTCGTTAAAAGGCCCAGCTGTGGAGGAAATGGTTCCTAGAAAGGGCTACAGGAAGGACCTAACGTGGGGTTATGCCAAGAACTGACCTGCACTATTTAAGTTGTCAGCTGGGTGTTTTTGTTTGTTAGTTTGTTTTGTGTTTGTGTTTTGGCTTTAATTTGGCTGATTCTATGCCATTGAATTCATAAAAATTCAGTGAGTTTAGATGTGTCTCTACTAAGGCTCTTAGCTCTTCTAACAACGTCACAGAACTTAAAACCAGTGAACCCGCGTGGCGTCTCCAGAATGGTTATAAGTCCAGACACTGATCAGGCAAGTGGGTCGTTGACAATAGTACAAAAGGGGCAGGGGTCCCGCAGAAGTCCCGGCGGGGCTACATCCAGAAAGGCATGACAGGTCACAGCCCCACTGAGCGACTGTGCAAGACCCAGAATATGCCTTGTCCTCACATCAACAGAGTGACAGCACAAGAAGCCTACAGACGTGTGTGAGCATGTAGGACATTGGATAACGGTGACTTTTTTCTTTTTGTTTAAAATAACTGTCCGATGGGGGAAAAAAGTGAGATTTTACATAAAAACACAGACATCTGTGTTTGCTCCCACTCCCAGGAGCAAACCTGACGGAAAGATCTGACCATGCGGGTCCCTTTCACTGGAGCCTGGGTGAGCCCACTCCTAGGAGCGGGGCCGCCTCGAAGCCAGCACCTCCCTCTCGGCCCTGTCCTGTGGTTCTGCTACCTGCCTGGCCAGGCAGCTTGTGAGTACGGGAGACCAACCATAAACGTCTTCCCGGAAATGGCCTTCGCCCAAGAAGCCACAGTGCTCTTTAATCGTTCCTTTAAAGGTCACAGATGGACACACACACCCTTCCTTCCCCGGCCCCCACCACACCACTTGATGGAAAGTTAGCCAGACTCTCCTTCGTCAGTGGACACGCTCTGCAGCCCCCCTTACAAATCTCACGCATGCACTGCCCGCACGTGGCACCGCTGCTGTTGGCTCTTCTGTTTCTCTTTGTACCATTAGCAAAGGATGTCATGTTGGCCATTCAACTCTGTCTTCGGTTTTTCCTTGTCTTCCACCCAAAAGCAATTCCTGCCTGTGAAAGGCAGGCAGGCTGCGTCCGTCCCCATGAGGCTGGACCAATGGACGAAAAATAGCTCCATGTGACTGAAGTCCCACTGAGGCTGAGAAACAAGCAAAGAGCCATTCACATACGGCTGCCCTGCATTACTCCATCCTTGCTCCCTACAAAGCAATCTGTGGATCGGATCAGTCTGGCCCCACACTCACACGCACAGAAGCTCCCTGAGGGACTGGCTTACACTTAGCAAGGAGCCCCAGAGCCACAGGCAGTCACAGCAATTAGCAAGAGAAAAGCCTGAACCCTGTCATTATTTTCACTCGCCAAACTCACACTGTTGGTCTTGGCTCCCTTCCTACCGTGTCAATACAAAATATGGGGCTCTATTTAGGAAACAATGATTGTGATTCTCAGCCAAGAGGAACGAGGTGCGTGCTGAACATTATTGTTAATGACAAAAGAATTTTAAATCGCACAAGTATCATAGGGCACGTCTTAATCACACACAAGGACATCACGCTCTCCGAGCATTTCTGCCTGATGAGCTCGACTCTTTATTCAAGTCGTGGGAAGAGCAGAATCCAACACTTTTAGATCTTTAATATACATGGAGAATAAAAACAAGGACCCCCATAACTCACCGACTAAAAGACAACCACTCTCAGATTAGCTCAGTAAACAGAATCGACCTCTGCGTGAAACTTCAAAAGGGTGAAAATAAAGATGGGGCATAAGCATGTCTAGAAAGCAGGGATGGCAATTGTAACAGGAAGGTACATCCAAGATCCAAAGAACGAAACCAAAGAATGTCAATTTATGAACTCGATACAATGTAGACACAATGAATATTAATGAGGGCTACTTAGGTCACGTTGAAATATTAAAGACAGAATTGCATATGTTGAAATATATAAAAGAAAAGTTGATAAACAGAAATAAGGAGAAATTGGACAGAACACAGTAGGAATGAGAGATATTTAACGCACTACAGCTCATAGGAGGGGGGGAGGGAGGGAGGGAGGGGGGGGGAGGGGGAGGGAGGGAGGGAGGGAGGGAGGGAGGGAGGGAGGGAGGGAGGGAGGAGGGAGGGAGGGAGGGAGGGAGGGGGGAGGGGGAGGGGGGAGGGAGGGAGGGGAGGGAGGGAGGGAGGGAGGGGAGGGGCGGGGAGGGAGGGAGGGAGGGAGGGAGGGAGGGAGGGAGGGAGGGCCTCAGAATATAAGTAACAACGTTCCGTTAATAGCTTTCTCTACACATAAAACTAAAATATTACAAAGACTGTATTTTTCAAATGTCCAAAAACATTCAGAAAAATTGTCCACAAGAAACATCAATAAATCTTCGAATTAGTAGTAGGCTAGAGTAAAATTCTGGACTACAATCTAGCACGATGATAAGTTCTTTTAAAATAGGAAGAAAAAAATAGCTACAAGCCACTACTTAGAAACATATGACCTCTTCGAGCAAATCCTGGGTCAAATGGAAATCAGTCGTGACCAGACTGGTTGATGAGTCGTTCAAACGGGGACGAGGGTATGGAGCCATCCAGACATCCCGGGGAGCCTGCTCTGTGGGCGAGTGCGTGAGGGTCCCCTGGAACCCCCGCCGCCCCACGTGAAGGAGTCAGGCACAGCTCTGCTCTAACACGTGCACATGTGAACACGCAGCCAATATTATCACCTTGTCTGGTTTTGCAGAGCTGCTGACTTAGGTGCAGCTCCTGTACAAAGTGGATTTGAGGCTCTGGGGACAGTGACAGCTGATGTGCATGTTTTGAAAAGTGAATCCTTTAGAAAGACCAATACTAACACATGATACGCCTCCAGTTAACCGAATTGAGGACATAGAAGCAGAAAATATCAATGATGAAAATTAGAAATGAGAGAGGGTAAATAAACACAGGTACTCGGGAAACGTAAAGACGTACAATACTGGACAGAACCCTGTTCTACACTCGAAAAGCTGGGGGAAAGGAGTGTTTCCAGGAAACTGTAAGATACAAAAATGGACTCCAGCAAAGATATGATTAACATGGAAATATAAATGCCGACTAGATTATAAAAAGGGATCAAGGAGCTGCCCCCAAGGAAAAGCATCTGTAATCAGAAGGGGAAGGAGGGAGAGGAGGCCCAGCTACCAGTAAGAAAAGGCATCTTTCTCAGCCTGGAATGTACCAAAAACCTACAACTAGTGGAATGTCACTGGCATTTTTATTAGGAAGAAGAGTAGAATGTCTCTTTCACCAGCACTTCTCTGTCGAGACCCAGGAAAGGAAGGAAGGAAGCCAAGAAAAAATAAATAACACACAGATGGACTAAAAAAAAAAAAAAACTATGATTATTGGCAGACAAAATGATGGTCTATATATATTTAAAAATCTGATATATTCCACTGACAAATCTAAAATAGTCTAGTTTTTCCTTATTTAAAAAATCTAAAGAAAAGAAAAACAAAAATGACAAAATGTTAACATTTCTTCATTTGAGATGGTCAGTAAATTAAGTGATTGTTACATTGTTTCTGGTGTGTGAGAGTGTGTGTGTAACAGTTACTAAAAAGGGGGCAGTGAAAGATGGAAAGTAGGACGCCTTGGTGGTTTCGCATGAAAATTGTTCACATATCAAGGAAAATATATACACATGCGCACTATTAACCTGTTCCCAAGAGCATTCCAGAAAAATAACACAGAAATGGATCAGAGATGGGGCTTCAATAAAATTTTTTAAAATCTAAATCAAATAAATTTCAGCAGCATTATGACTAAGTGATATCATTCTAGGAAAAGAGAAACATTAAAACATTAAATTATTATTCAACAGATGGATGAAAAAAAAAAGATAACCATCTTGAGTGATGTCCAAAAGACCCATTTAATAGACATATGAAAAAAATGCTCAACATCACTAATCATCAGAGAAATGCAAATCAAAACCACAATGAGGTATCACCTCATTCCAGTGAGAATGGCTATCATCAACAAGACAAATAGTAACAAATGTTGGAGAGGCTGTGGAGAAAAAGGAGCCCTCATACACTGTTGGTGGGAATGCAGACTGGTGCAGCCGCTATGGAAGGCAGTGTGGAGGTTCCTCAAAGAATTACGAATAGAATTGCCATATGACCCAGCAATCCCTCTCCTGGGTATCTACCCAAAAAATCTGAAACATTTATCCATAAAGACACGTGTGCTCCAATGTTCATTGCAGCTTTGTTTACGGTGGTCAAGACATGGAAACAATCAAAATGTCCTTCGATAGATGAATGGATAAAGAAGTTGTGGTATATATACACAATGGAATGCTATTCGGCGGTAAGAAAAGATGATATAGGAACATTTGTGACAACATGGATGGATCTTGAGAGTGTAATGCTAAGCGAAATAAGTCAGACAGGAAAAGCAGAGAACCATATGATTTCACTGATATGTGGTATATAAACCAAAAACAACAAAAGAACAAGACAAACAGATGAGAAACAAAAACTCATAGACACAGACAATAGTTTAGTGGTTACCAGAGGGTCAGGGGGTGGGGGGTGGGAGATGAGGGTAAGGGGGATCAAATATATGGTGATGGAAGGAGAACTGACTCTGGGTGGTGAACACACAATGGGATTTATAGATGATGTAATACAGAATTGTTCCCCTGAAATCTATGTAATTTTACTAACAATTGTCACCCCAATAAACTTTAATTTAAAAAAAAGAAAATCAAAATTATTCCTAAGTCAAAATCAAGCCCCAAGCAAAATAAAAGAAATGGGTATTCTAAATTAAAGAGAAAAAAAAGAAATAAAAGAGTACTGATATTTCTGAGTGACGGCAGGCGTATCCAGAGAACCCAACAAAACTACAGAAAACAACCGCAAACGATCAGAGCATTCAGCAAGGACACTGGACACGGAGTCAAGAGTTTCTTTACAGGAAGCTACAACCAGTTACAAATGCAATGGCAGGAAGCTTCCGTTTATAATTTCCCATGAAAAGTACAGCACCGGTGAGCAGATCTAACAAGGAACTTGCGAGACCTCCTTAGGAAAAGGCGCATACTCTACCGAGGAACATAAAATGTTTGGGGAAAACTTACAGCAATCAGTTCTTTCCCAGTGTAATGTTTGCTCCACACTTAGTGCCTCTTCGCTGGGTTGGGGGCAGCTTCCAGATGTCCCCTCCCTCCGCCTTCCTCACCTCCACTCTGGGCCCTTCTGCTCCTTCACCTGAACACCAAAGCCCTGAGTTCACTCAGGGCCTGTCCCCATTCTCAGTGGCCTTGACGTCCACAAAGGTGACCCTCTGACCTCTGGGCTCTGGGTCCCTTCATCCCACCTTTACCTGCTGTGGTGGCAGAATTAGGGGCCCCAAGGAGCTTCCTGTGCTCACCCTGGGGACCACCAGTGTGAGGAGGTCCCACCTCTGTGAACCTGTGACCTCTCATGGCCAAATGGACTCTGCAGAGGCCATGACGGTCCCCAAGGAACTGTCCTTATAGGGGGTGGTCACTCTGGGTGATCCAAGGGGACTCGATGTAATCGCAGGAGCCCCAAAAGCAGACAAGGACGGGAGGCCAGGCAGACTGAAAAGTGAGGCGGGCTGGAGTGCCGTTGCTGGCTTTGACCACGGGGGCGGCCACGGAGACAGTGGGGGTGGGGCGCCCCACCTGGCAGCCAGCAAGGAAACGGGCTTCGGTCCCAGACCTCCATGGAACTGAATCTCCCCCACCCCACGCCTGATGGAGTCTGCAAGCAGACTGTCCCCCAAACCTGCAGCTCAAAGCCCAGGCCCCGACACCTGGACTTCAGCCCTGAGACCCTCAGCAGAAGCCCAGCTGAGCCCCCTGGTCTCCTGAGGTGCAGACCTGGGAGCCACACACATAGGAAACGTGAGTCACGCTGCCATTCATCCCACAGACAGACACTCACAGATGGTCGTCATCATCAGAAACCACGGCATCTAGACAGCCCTGAACCCCCACTGCCCACATCGTCAGCATGAAGGCCTAGCCCGACCACCTTCCTCCCTCCCCCGCCCTCGTCTCTCTCCCTGGAGAGCATTCTCTCCCTCCCGTCTCCTCTCTCTCCCTCTCGCCCTGCTTTCTATCTCATCCTCTCTTTTTCTTTCTCCATCTCTCTTTCTCTCCCTCCCTCCTTCTCTTTATCTCTCTCCCCCTCCCTCCCTCCGTCTCCCTCTCTATGCTGTTTTCACAGAAAAAGCACCTGTGGGATCACAGAGCACAGCTGCCCGCTGTGTGGTGTCAGCACTGCCCCTGCCGCCCCCAGAGGTTCTCTGACCTACAGGGGGTTCTTTTTAAAAGCCATTCTTCTGCTTAAAGTTGCCAGAATGGATTTTTCATTGGTAGCCAGGCACTGACTAGTACAATCACGTCTACTCGTTTGCATCTTTTTTAGAAGCTGCCTTTTCTTGTTCCACGTGCTCATTTGGGGTCGTCTTCCTCATCAAGCCTCTCTGACAATCATCTCCAGAAACTGTCTCTGTTTCCTTCAGTCCCGTCTTCAAAGCTTTGCAATCTGCCTTCTGTGCCCACCACACCACCGAAACTGCCATCGTCAAGATGCCCACTCACCTCTGCCTGGGACGCAAAGGGCCAACAACATCTCTGCATCATGACAACAGCATTTGTCGTGTTGGCCCCTCTGCCTTTGTTGAAACATCTCCTCTCAAACCAGCACCTCCTCCCTCTGCTCAGCCGCGTCGTCTCTCCCCCTGGAGGACCCTTTGTCACACAACCTGTTCCACGTGGGACGCTCTCAAGCCCTGAGCCCTTCTCGTCCCTCCCCACACTCCCCCTAGGACAGCACCTCCACGCTCTGGCCTAAATACCGCCCACGCATTGTCCCCTCCAGGCCACACATTCCGCCAAGCCCCGCAGGAGTCTGTCCACTCCGCCTTGACATCCCACGTGGACGTCACACACGTTTCCCAAATGTCCCGAGCAGAGGCAGGCGTTTCCTCCTAACCTTGTTCTGCCCACTTCCTCCTGGCTCAGTAAACGGCACCATCTTAGTGATGGTTTTCACACCAGGAATGGTGGAGTCGTACTTGTTCCCTCCTTTCCCTCACGTTCAGTAACTCTCGCTATTTCCCCGGCTCACTGCCTCTCGAGTGCGTCCGCTTCTCTCCAGGTCCAGTCCTCACCCTGATCCTACTCACCTCTGTGGGCCACTTGCCAAAAGTGCCACCAGGGTCCTCCCTCCCTCCTTCCACCCCCTCCACGCTCATCGGCTGGCAGCGAGAACTTGACAAAACACGTACGCACGATCATCTCACGTCCTGTGTAAAGCCCTTCATTCGCTTCCTGCTTTACGGTGAATAGTAAATCTAATGCACTCCTGTGAACACAGCCCCGTGTGCCTGGCCCAGGGGTCCTACTCTGCGGCCCTCGGGCTTAGCTCCCTGCCTCAGGCAGGGCCCTTTTCACCAGCTGAGCCCTGGCCCGTGCGGCCAGCTTTGGGACCAAGCACACCACGCCCCTCCCTGACCCAGCACCCTGGCGCTGCCCCTCCCCCCAGGACACCTTCTCCTGTTTCTCATGTAACCGACACCTGCCCGGCCTTCGAGATTCAGACGCTGCTCCAGAGAAGCCGACATCAGCCCCTCGTCACCCACTCGGCTCAACCAAATGATCTTTTCATTTCCTGCCAGTTGTAATCACCTTCTTACCTGTTTGCTTCTGGCCCCCCACCCCCTAAACACACACACCAGCTTACAAGCCCCTTGAAACAGGAGACTTTTCCCAGAACAACAAAGCGCTTAATGGATATTTATTGTAAAAATCTTTTACGATGTATACACGGGTGTTATCGGTGGTGCAGTAATTAACCCAAGGGCATCAGTGAAATAAAGGTCCGTACCTACAGTTAGTGGGTTAACATGCAGCCATTAAGAGAGTGACTTTGTTCTTAGTTCTATAGATATGTTAGAATCCAGAATATACCGTTGAGTGAAAAATAGCAGGTTTCAAAATAGTGTGTGTGGTTCTCCCGGGCATAGTAAGTGCCGCCACCCGTCAGGGAAGCATATCTACACGTGTGCATGGTGACCACACCAGCTCTTCTGAAGGGGGCTGTCTGCCTGTGCCGGGTGCCATCCCCAGCCCCCAGGCCCCAGTCGCTTTTCTACAACACCATTTGGCCAATATTTTGAGTCAGACCTTTCCACGCATTTCTTTCAAAGTAGGTCACATATGCGATCACTGTGAAAAACGTACTTTTTGTTTCTAAGGGTGTGTGTGGGAGGGGGGTGTCTGTGTGACTCTCCAAAAGGAAAGTCCCCCCCAAACGCTGGGGGTTTTCCCTCTGGGTGGCGGGATTGCAGGTCCTATTATGTTCTGCTTTAGGCTCGTCTTCATTGTTTGAATTTTCTACAACACTGCGCATTCCCTTCACAGTTAGAAATGAAAGCTCCTTTCCCTTGGAAAACAGAAACAAATGTAATGGTCGGATAGTCGTATGAATTCCGTGCAGGAAGGCTCCAGACTCGCACAGTCAGATGCCAAAGAAACATCAGAGTGGACCTGCCCGCCAGATTGCGCTGGCGTTTGGTTTGGGTTGCTTTCCTCTGTTCCCCCACGTGGTGTGAACGGAGGCGCCTCGGTGTGAACGGAGGCCCCTCGGTGTGAACGGAGGCACTTTGGGGGTCTGCTCTGCTCGTGGCGAGATCCCGCGGGTCACTTACCTCTAAAGGTGAGACCTGCCACGTGGGCATCAGGAGCCGCTTCTTAAAAAACCACCCTCGCTCGACTCCAACGCTACAAAATATATTCTTTAGGGCCATCTCCCTCTTCTATGAGCACACAGGGAAAGGCACCAGCCAGAATGTACATATTTATGCACACGTGACGACGAATGAAAGCATCCCTACCTTACAATCACAGTTTGCATTTGTCACAAAGGGCAGAGGTCACGCTCATGTGTAAACCCACACTGTGGCGAAGGGAACGTGGAGACGTTTCAGTGCCATTTTCCAGACAGAAAACCAGAGCCACTTCCCACAGAGCGAGGTGACCAGCGCTCCCTTCTTAGATGCCGTGGGGCTAGCTCACCACAAAAGGCCCACTCAACTTTCCATCCTCGCACACAAGGAAAACTCAGTATTATTTATAGGAACAAAGAGTCCAATAAAACACACACCAATAGAAAAAGTCAAAATAAAAGAGAAGCAAATTCTATCTTTGAGGCTATAAAAGGAAGACAAAAATGATGACTACTGTGAAGATGAAATGGGAGAAAGATCTATTTTTGTCATCACCAGTCCTCCCCAATCCTTGGGAGAGGGTTTATTTCTAAGGCACGTGTCAGAGGCTTCTTGTGAGCTCATCCTAACACTATTTACTCCGCAGCTTGTGTTTCCTCTGATTACAGCATTTGTTAAAACAAATGCCAGTGATGTCCTCATGCGTACATGAATGTTTCTGAAATACCGAAAAGGTTTTTCTCAAAGACAAAAATTCTGGAATATAATCACAGACAGGAAAGTAAATAGATACACCATATATCCCCATGGAAGTAATGAGTCAGCTCTTATTACAGTCATCCAACTCTGTCTAAAGATAGCGCGTGGCTAATCAGACAGGAGTCAATTTAATAACTCGCTGACATTAATAAGAAGAGACAGGAATTGGATGAAACGTTGTTTACGACTGCAGAAGAATGGTAACAAAACTGGTACTAGAGTGTGTAAATTTGGAGAGATCATAAATTCATTTCTGACAAATATGCGATAGTTGCAATTAAACTTCCTGGCACCTTAATACATTCACACGTGCGTTCACTTAGTGTGTGTTTCACTAACGACCTACTAAGTAGCAGGTACTGTTAGGTTTTTCTTTAGCTGCACAGATTCTTTTTTCTGCGAAGGAACGGGATGCTTTAGCAGCACACAGAGCAGCAGGCGACAACCAGCTTCTCGGTAACCAGCCTTCACTGGGAACACACAGAATCGGGACAGGAAACAGAGGAAGAAATTCACAAACTTAGTCTGTGTGAAGAGTCCGGGAAAACAAAGTCTGCCCCTCCACTATCCAGCATTACCCACCTGCGCTTCCGAGGGCTCTGTGTACAAACCTTGAGAACATTCTCATTGCATCTTCCGTTTGAGAAGTGACACACGACAAACTCCAGCCAACAGGAAAAATGGAAGAAATCAAGTCCAGAAGTGAAGACCCAATGGCGTGTGTGTGTGTGTGTGTGTGTGTGTGTGTTTTCCAAGATGGCGGCTGCCGTCCACATGGCGGCTGGACTGACGAATGGGTGTCCCTGTGAGCGGTGTGTTCACGGTGCACAAGATAGCACTGCTGTGTGTTCATCCCTCAGGAGCTGCTAAAATACCCCCCCGCACACACACCAATTACACACAGGCCCTGCCTTGCTGGAGGAAGCCTGGAAACAGGCACAAGCGGTCAAACACAAGAACGCTTTCCTCACCCCGTCTCACGCAGTCCACAGGTGATGCACTAGAGACTCACACACTTGAAACTTACACAGTGTCATTAACCGATGTCACCCCAATAAACCCAACACAAACATTTTAGAAGATGCTTCCTTGGATTAGAGATTCCTTATCGACAGGGAAACCTGCTTCCTCCTTCCCCATCCCCACCCGTCCCCACAGTGCCAGTCACCCCCGTGCGCCGAGGGAGGTGGGCGAGTGGATTGATAGAAAGGGATCGAGAACAGGCGCTGGGAAGGAGAGCTGGCCTCCGCTTTCATTTTCTGTATCTTCCAAAATAACTGGATAAATAAAAGACGCTACCAGACACTAACACCTCCTACACATCACCTGAGATGAAGGAGGGAAATTGCTGCCTCTTGAGATCTGGATAAAACCAGTTCAAGCCCCAATTCCACCATGTGTGGGGGTACAAATCCCTCCTAGGATTTTTGTGTGTTGAATTTTGCACCTTGACTAACTGTGTGGACTCTGGAGCTTGTGGAACCGACCACAAGGAGTTAGGAAGGAACGAGACCTACTGATCATTAGAGGACAGTGAGACAGGGCGCGGTGGGTAAAAAGGATCAAGGCCAAGGGTTTTACAGACTGAAGAACGTTTTTGATTGTCTACCACATATGAGGCACCACGCTGGGTGCTGGGCTGTAATAGTGAGAAAAGACAGGGTCTTTGCACCTCACGGAGCAAATTCAGTGGGGAGACGGAAAATTAATACGTCGGAAAGACAACATGAGAGACATGATAGAGAATCAGAAACAAAAACAAAGCCAGTGCCACACGACAGAGGACAGCAGTGGGACAGAGGGTGGCTGGGAAGGTGTTTCTGAGGACGGGACACTGAGCTCCAGAGGGAGGGGAGAAGGAGCCAGTCATGGGGGAGCTGAGATGTGCCCAGGTCCTCGAGACCACGTGGTCCGGGGTTCACTAGGACGACCCACAGGACACAGCGTGCAACTGCACTCGCGACTATGACATGACAGCAAAGGGACCCAAAGCTCAACCAGCAGAGGGAAAAGACGCTGGTGTGACGTCCACAGGGAAGGCGGCTCCAGCCCCCAGGCCCTCTCCAGTGGGGCCGGCCGCGATGCTCTGAACTCCGACGGCTCCTGTGGAATGTCACCAGGGAAGCCCGGGAGAGACTCCGTGTCCAGTGTATTTATTGGGGGCTGGTCACATGGGCACCTTCAGATGGGCACTGACCCAACTCCCAGATGCCCAGAAGGAAAGCTGGGTGCAGCATAAACCACATGGTTTGTGCAAATCGTCTGGACACACGGAGCCCCCCCGGCCAACCAGGGGACGGTGGGAACTCTCCCAAAATCTAAGTTCCCAGACCCCTCCCCAGGGTGACTCTGCCCGCAGCCTTTCTCTGGAGAGCAGTCTCGGGCCTGTAGCGTAAACTAGTGCGGTCTAGTGGGTGTCTGGGGACACAGTGTGACACAGCCAGCTTCCTCATGGGATGGTAACAGGGAGGGCGTCTGGCACTCCACACCCACAGCTCCCCTCCAACTGGACCCTCCATCCCCCTGCATTTCTTGTGATAGTTCCAGATGACAGAGGTTAGTGCAGGGAGCTCAGCCTTCCTCACTCCTGAGAGCACACGAGTCTCACACCAGGTGACACCCCCGGTGAGCCAGGCTGTTACCTGACACAAGGAGCATCCAAGGCAGAAATACAGGGTGGGCTGACCTCACAGGTGAAGACACCTGAGCCTGCTCACAAGCAGCGGCCTGAGGGGGAGACACACTTGAATGCTGCCGTGAAACAGGAGTGTTGGGGACCCCCTTTTATTCAAATAAAACCGTATGTATTTAAGGTGTGTATCGTGATGCTGAGACACACACAGACAGTGACGTGACTACGGTCAGGCTCATCAGCCAACTTCTCCTCACAAAGCTTCCACTTCCTGTGTGCGGAGAGCACCTGACGTCCACCCTTGGCGAACGTCCAGTCTTCGTACAGCGTTGTTCCTGTACTCGCCATGCTGTCCACTAGCTCCAGGGATGGCCTCATCCCACGCCACGGTCACGGTGACCCTGGGACCACATCTCCCCACGCCAGCCCCCACCCAGGCGGTCCTTCCCTGCGAGCTCGCAGTGAGGTCACAGAAAGAAAGGGAAGAAAGGACAAACAGAAACACTTCTATGAAAGAAAGACAAGAGCCAGGGCAGTTTGCGGATAGATGTCTTCCCTCAGAAGCTGAGAACGGATTTTGTCTGGAACTGAAAAGCAACACTCAGAATGGGGGATGCCAACTGCTTTATTCCAAAAATGTGGATCCGAAATACGGAAGCCACAAAAATATTCTAATGAACATAGGACGATCCCACTGGGTGGGGCATAAGGCAGTTTCATATCGCGTCGTGAGAAATGTCAACACTGGGAGTTAATAACCGAGCTCCTCTCTACTTGGTCTCCGCTACATTCTCTGCACGGCTGACCTCCGAAAACCCTTACCGCTACCCCGGAAGGTAAGCTCGATGATTTCCAACCCCATTTACGGTGAAGAAACTGGAGTTTGAAGACATGACGTCACTGGCCCAACGGCGGCCAGTTGACGAAGAGCTGAGTCCAATCTGTCTTGGTGCCAAATCCATGTTTCCGTCCTTAGAGAGTCAGTGACCTCTGAGAAGTCGGGAGCCCTGGATGCAGATTACACAGCTGCGTCAACGCTGCTCAGCGGCTCCTCAACCAGGTTCTCACATAAGAAAGAGTGGAACTTGCAAAATACTAACTGATGCTACGTGAGCCGTCTGCTGTGTTGCACAGAGTCCCCGTCATTTCGGTTCTTCCCCGTTATTCCCCGTTAGAAGCCTGTTCTGAGAGGCGCCTCTGAGAAACCCACACGCCTGCCTGGCTTCCTATGCTGACGTTTCGCTAAGTTAAATTTTACACCATTCCTCCCTGGAGACCAAGGCATTCTCCACAAACGAATTCCAGGAAGTCCCACGAGGAGCAAGGTGTTTGAGGAAGGAAGCGGTCTATGTGCCACTGGAGGAGAGAAGGTCATTTTTAATCCCCTTCACCTCCAGGAAGTGTATGCTGGGCCCGCTCAGAGCCTGAGTTAGGCTCCTAAGGTGAGTGTGGAAACTGGGGGAGCACATCCATTAAAACATAAAATATGGATAAGCTGCCTGCTAGCTCACTAAGCGACTCAAAACGTAATCTTCCTGCAGAAATGTGCTACATATTTGTTTATATTCATGTTAATAGCCCACTAACTAATGATAAATGTATGATAATTTATTCTAAGTGAAATGAAGTGTGCCCTAAAGACAGACTCTGTAAATGAAAGCGCAAGCTCCCCCGAGCCCAGAGCAAGCACATTAATAACTACATTCTCTCACTGCAGTGAAAACGACTGTATGCAAATTATATGCAAAGTGCACGCAGTAACCAACTTGTGGCAAAGTGGGGTCCTGGGAAGCAAAGTTCAGGGCACAGGTTCTGTGAGACGATCTCGCCCTCCTCACTAGGGCTCGGAAATCCACCTCCCAGGACAAGAGACTTCTTGCTGCATGTGGCTTGGGCACATCTCGGATTCAGGACGGTCTGCCCTTGTTTTCCACACATAACGGCACTGATAACAGCCGCCTGGTGTTACATTGCGTGCATTTAGCCATCATTAGGCCACCCTGCTTCTGTGAATGCAGAAATCATTATCGTCATCATTCCTATTAACAATTCTAATATATCCGCGCAGATACGTCTCAGAATGTCTACTGGCACTCGCAGGCGTCCTCTGCTCAATGTCACAACCATCACCTATTATGCTGATACAATGGGAGCGTTCAGATTCAATCCAGGTTATTGATCATCTGTGGCAGACATAATTACTCAGCGAGCCAGACACCTATATCCTCCCTCACTGCTAACAGGAAGGAAGAGAGGAAGGGAGGGAGGGAGGGAGGGAGGGAGGGAGGGAGGGAGGGAGGGAGGGAGGGAGGGAAGGAAGAAAGGAAGGGGGACTGAGGCAGGAATAAAGAAGACTCCACTCCAGTTCAGATATGGGGAGAGACACTTTAATCTCGGGAAACATAGTCCCTCCAGCTTCTGGTTGAAAAGCAGACATTGGCCACAGCTGTGGCCAATGAGTGTTCAAAGGGAAATCTGCCCAAGTTGTTCTTTAAAAAAATTCTTCCCAGATCAGAGAAAGAAAACAATTGTCTGCTCCAAGCTGTGTTTTCCTTCTCCCTCTGGAAGCAGGGGTGGCCCGTGCCATCGTGTCACGATGGGGGAGGCCGGGAAACTCACTGGAGATTGGAACCCCTGCCACTGGTGTGAAGTAAGTCCCTCCTTCACGACTTCTTTCATGTGACACAGGAGCCGAGTGTTGCAGGCTCTGGTGACTGCCCTTCCTGGGTGACAGCTGATGTCACCCCTAGTACTGGGTGGCTCAGGTCACAATGAGGCCTGGCTGCTGAAGAAACCAGGACTGTGGTTATAAACAAGGGGCCACCTGGGATCCTCTAGGGCCCAGCGCTGTCCTGAGATGTCACAGCCATAGGGATAAGTCGCCCACAGAACAGCAATGTCACTCTGCCGTCCTCCGTAATTGAGCAGATTGTTGTCTCGAGGGATGGAGACTGTGTGTGCATGTGTGTGCACGTGTGCACATGTGTGATGTGTGGATGCATGTGTGTGCATGTGTGTGCGTGTTGGTTGATAGCATGTAGTACGCAAGTACATTCTGCATTTCCCAGAGGCGAAGCTGCAGACATTAGCTCTTCATCAAGCAAAAGTCGTACTCACGTAACAACAAAATGACACTGTTTCTTGAATGTGCATGAAATAAACACTTCCCCTGGATCATGAAAATCAGAAAAAGCGTCCCCTCCCCAACACATGCAAAGAGATGAATTAGTACAGTGAAATGACTCCCTACCTGTCTACTGATGTGGACACACACTTTTACCAAAATTCAGCAGTCTGAGGCAATGATTATTACACTGACATTCCATGAACATAAAGACTTGGGCAGCTTGAAAAAAATTACTTTGTAGCTATAGCTATTCACAGACTAATTAAGGCAGCTATTAACAAATCTATCCCCTAATTGATTCCAAATTTTGCAAAGCAAAGAAGAAAAAGCAGATGAAAGGGAGGAAGAAAATCTATTCTTAACCTGAAGGGGAAATCTATTCCAAGACACTTGCTAGGAAACAGAAAACATGACTTTGGTGTTTGTTAATTGTCAATAGACAGCGATACGTGTGACCACTGACACTGAATGTCTCCAGGGAAAAGCATGTAATTTACACAGCAACAAATGTGCTGCCTAAATCTAATAATTATCATTTTTTTACAGATAGTGTTTGCTTTATTTGGAATATGTACATTGGTGGCAAATTCTGAAAATTTTCTCATTTGACATCTCCCAAAACACAATTTATTCTCAAGGACATTACTTTTTCATGGCAAATAAACCTGGACACACCCAAACTAAACTCAGGTCCTGAGAGTTACTGGCAAGGTGAGGAGCTTTGTCGTGACAATTTTCGCACAAAAGTCACACACGGAAATGAATGTCTTTAAAATACTAGGTTTACAAATAAAATGCCTTCTAAAGCTTTCTTTAGTAGAATTAGGTGAAAAAAAAAAAAAAGACATTGCCTTTATTTTGTCTTCCTCAATGGGGTGAGTTCTCAAAACTGGAAGCACATACACGAGTGTGGAAGACAAAAAGAAGAGATATGTTCCTGCTACAAAGTGGCTCAGACCCGGCAAGCAGTGGTTTTCCGCCAAACAAAAAGCCTTTGGTGCTTTGATTTGTTGTTAACGTTTTTAACGGAAAACATAAATGCCGACAATTTATCCCCGACCACGTGCCCGTGTGGGAATGAATGGGCTGCAATATCACACTCGCTGTTGGATTTTTCTGGCTCTCCGCAACCCGTGAAATATACATGAAACGGCTTCGTGCCACCTGCAAATGAAAAAGTCAAGTAAAATTTACAGTTTGGAGGCAGCGCTCCGAAAGCCCTGGTAAAGCTAATTTAATGCATCTGTCATATACAATTACACACAAACTGTAATCCAAAAAACATCTATTTTTTTCTCTCTCTCTTCCGACAAAAACATACAGCCATTGCCCAGACTTGAAATTAAACAGCTGTCCCACCAAACAAAGATATTAACCTATGACGTTTTTATGAACCGATCAAATTTGATTGTCCAGCCTGTACTTCAGGAGTAGTGGCTCTCTCCATTACAGAAATTGCTACACTGGCTCCGTGATCTTAAAACGTGGCCATAAATCAGGATTAAAAGCCATGGGTGAGCTGGTATTAACTCAGAGATGTCAGTGCTGTCACTGCTAAATCACTCAGCAGCCCAGATAGAAATGGTCAATAGGCTGCTCTGAGGTGTCCTGCAGAGTAGAAAACCCCTTTCTCACCTTCTTCAGAAACAGCTGAGGTGGAAGACCTCGTATATTGTCCAGACCCACCCTGCGTGAACTCAGCCATCCATCGGCAGAGCTGAAGGCCACATGGTCACAGGCCATCTGTGCAGCCAGCAAATGAGGCTGCACCATCGTTCCCAGGGCTCAGGCCCCCTTACTCAAACTTTCAACTGGCCCCCTCCCCATTGAATCCCAAGGGAGGGGAGTAAAAAAAGGGCAGGCTTAACACACACGTGGTTCTTCTGTAGTTGTTGCTAAGTTGTGTAATAAAATATCTGTGACACATTGGGTGAGGGTTGCCCTCAGTATATAACAAGTATATCTATATTTCTACCATGCGTTCTTTATCCAATCATTAGTCGGCACACAATGCAACAGACAGATGGTGCATTACACAATTGTACACCTGAAACCTACAATGTTATTAACCAATGTCAACCCCATACATTTAATTAATGAAAAATAAAGCATCAAGCAATTACAAACAAGCTCTAAGAAATTAATTTGTAACTAAATTTATTGGGATAGCATTGCTTAATAACATTATACGTTTCAGGTGTACTTTATAATACAAAACCTGTCTATTGCATTGTGTGCTCACCACCCAAAGTCTAATCTCCTTCCGTCACCATATATTTGACCCCTTTTACCCTCATCACCCTCCCCCGCCCCTTTCCCCTCTGGTGACCACCATTCTGTGTCTGGGAGTTTGTTCTGTTTATTTGTTGCCTTCTGTTTTATATCCCACATATGAGTGAAGTCATAGGATTCTTGTCCTTTTCCACTGACTTATTTCACTGAGCACGATATTCTCAAGGTCCAGCCATGTTGCCCCAAAAGGCAATATTTCATCCTTTCTATGGCTGAGTCCTGTTCTGTTGGATGTACCACATCTTCTTTATCCCATCGTCCATCTAAGGACACTTAGCTTGTCTCCATGTCTTGGCCACTGTGACTAATGCTGCAGTGAACATAGGGCTGCATGTGTCTTTATGAGTAAGTGTTTGCGAACGCTTCGGTAGAGACTCAGAAGCAGGGTTTCTGGGTCACGTGGTAGCTCTATTCTTAATTTTTAGAGGAACCTCTGTACTGTTTTCCATAGAGAAATTCATTTTAAAATAGACTGAGCAAACCCACATTAAAAAACCAACATAGGATATGAATATGCAAATATGATTTTCAAAAGAAAACAATGGGAGCAAGCCAAGAAAATGAGCTAACCCAATAGTAATCAATGACATGCAAATTGAAAGACACATCATAGCTCCTTTTTCCTTTAATCACGACAGAGACTACAGCCAACGGACAGGTGGGGAACAGGATTTTCCACATTTAAAACCTAACGCCTTTTTGAAACACCTACTCTTAGCCCAGAAATTCCACTTTCAGGAAAATGCCTTTTTAAACGATTGGGAAAACTTTATGAAAGAGGGACATAAGGAGAGTTACCACAGCCCAAGAGCAGAAACACGGGAGCAAACCACACAGGTACTTGGAACGCCTGGAAGGAGAGAGCATCTGGGCTTAGAAAGAGAACAGGACCCAAGAGAAACACACTCATGGCGTTAGGTTCCGTCTGAGGCCGAGGACGTCACCGCCTGGGAGGTGACAGCCAACCAGACCAAGTGCCACAATGAGTGGACTCACACACCACACGAGCACGGCTCCTAAGCACCGGCATCTGCACGTCCCACCCAGACACACCCAGGGCAGCACACAGCATTTTGAGTTCCCGCCATGTGTACATATGAACATATATTCACATGTAAGGTGTGTAAGTATACACAGCATGGTGACCACAGTATATTCTGTAACATAAATTAGGCCTATATGGCGCAGCAGTATATTAGCACGGCAGCCTGTGTGATGATTCACACACAAGTAAATATGTATATGTACACTACACCATATACGAACATACATGTATAAGACAACATGTACCGACCTGTATTTTTCTTCTGTAGGAATTACACGCACAAACCATTTTCCTAATATAGTACGTGCGTTATAAAATGTAATCTGAAAACTTTTCTTAAACGTTGTTCAGGACCGAGTGTAACTTACACACTGAGAGGAAGCTGCAGGCCGTTCCTGCCACGGCCCCGGGTGGGGAGACAGCCGCTCAGGGGCCGCATTCCCCTCCGTTAGCTGCATCCGGTGTCCTGGCAAAGGGACCCGACTGCTCGTGACCTTGGGCACTGACACCCCAGCCCCCTCGTCCGTCAGACCCTGATGCCACGTCTGTCGTCACAGCCTGGTGTGAGGACTAATGCCACTGGGCTCAAGTGTCTAGAGCCTCGTGCTGAATTCCTCCGTTTGAATGTAGGTCCACATCTCAGCAAATAATCAATGGGAATTAAAAAAAAGTCTTTCCAACTTCAACCCATGAAGCAAATGGTACTTAGAGAAAAGTAAAAGCAGAAGGAGGACCCAGACCTTCGAACATGAACATATTCCAATAAAACGCCCAGTCCATTGGGCTGGGCCCTGGCAGGGGGCTTTGAGACGACCTGTTGTCCAGCAGCTGCCAGGCGTGGAGTCCAGCACGTCCATTCCCCCTGGGGACTCAGCACGCTTCTGATGCTCTGCTCGGTCCCTCATCTGCAAACACTGAACAGCGAGGCACCGTCTGCTGTGCCGCGTCATAAGACAAAACTGCGTCCAAGGGCTGCGTGCACGAACAGCTTGCTGGGTACCACCCAGAAGCATCACTGTGGTACGATTACCAACGATAACAGCAATCATAGTCGGACGTCCTGTTTCCTTATGACCTGCGGGAAGCTACAGAAGCGTATAGGTTAAGTTTATTCCACTTGACCACAACGCAGAGGTTCCAATTTGTAAGCAGTAAGTAGACAGATACACATCTAACACATCCTGTGTTCCCTAGTGTATATGCCAAATGCATGTACACACACACTCTTATATGTATACACATATAAAATGATAACTTCTAAAAGGCTCAATAATGTCGTCACCAAAAGTTTTCAGGGTACTAGGGTATCATGCTACTCTTCCTGGAGATTATCAAATCCCAGTGAGGAAAAACAAGATTCACACACCCTGAAGACCACGTCTAAGATGCAAAAAGGAAGAAATGGCCACAGGTGAGTGTTTCAAAGCCTCATCAGATTGTCCAATTAGATTGAAGGACTTTTTCCTTCCCTCACTCAGAGCTGGGAGATGCTGAAATCCCACTTCAATCGACTATAATCCCCCCAGCACCTCAGAGGACACTTTTCTTCCAAGCCAGGAAAGAGAGAACAAAGGGCAGCCAGGCACCTGCTAATTTTGCCTTTTGTGTTTCCTGCCCTCTGCTCTGATAATAATGAGCCGCCCGCTCTGAAATGGGAATGCCGCTTGCAATTTTCATTGAAGCTATTTCTTAAACTTTTGCCCTAAGTTCTCTCCTTTTAATAGATAAAGTTGTGATTCACAGAGGGAGAGGCAACAACAGAGAGAGGAAAACGGGAACCATGAGGCTAAAAGCTGAGTGCAGCGATGCCAAAATGTTAATTATATTTCAATGAGAATGCCCCCCAAAGTGCCAAAGCAATAACTTCAGGACTGTTCTGCTGGGTAAGTCGGTCTCTAGTCCCTTTAATACAAATTAAAATAAGATAGGAGAAAACGCCGTAAGAATGATAATAATTTGTTTGTTTTCATTCTGCTTAATTTATTTCCATTCTTCATAATCCTGGTTTCCCATTTATATTTATAATAGGAAATTTTACTAGAAAGTAAATTGTTTTATTTAAAAAGCATCTCTTTACCAAAAGAAGGCCATTAAGCAAAGAGCAGTCCTGTTGGTTCCAGATACGGCAGACATTGTAAAGATAAAACACAAATGACTTAGCGTGGAAATTTGGGCACACTCGTGAACGTGGCCTAGTCTCCGAAAATCACTGCCTTCGAGAGGATGAATTCTAACGATATTTCTCAATGTGTTTGACTGAAGAACCTCCCTCCCCCTTTTTTAATTATTAAAGAAAGAACTCTGGTTTTTATTTTTATTTTTTTCAATACATGACTTTTATTGCATCTTTAAAATATCCCAAGTAAGTCCGAGGTATCACCGGACATCTTGGCGCTTCTGCAGCTGGACAACTTAGATCTTATTCATTACCCTGCTGAACTGTCCCCTTTTCAGAAACACAGATACCATCCAAACTGTTCCACTGTCCTTGTTTTTAACTGTTGTGGCTTGTGGAATCAAAGCAGCTGAGTTTGATACAAGCTCAACATTATTTCCTTCAAGAATTAACTCATCTTTCTGGGCTTGAGATACTGAACAAGCAATACCTGACCTCATCTGAACCCTGCGGATGTATTTTTCACCCAACAAGTTTTGGATTTCCACAAGAGAACCGTTCTCCTGAGTAAGGACATTGGTGGGGAAGTGAGCACACACAGAAGCCAGCCCACGGTAACAGCCTTGACCACGCGCTGTGCAGGACTACAGGAGCCAGTTCCTGTTTCCCCACCATCTGTCAGCCCGGACCCTCTTCTTCTTTCCAAGGAGACTCAGCTCTACGCTGATGTGACTGAAGCCCCTCCACGGGGAGCCTCTGGGGCCTTCCCAGTAACTGGGGCCCCTTCAGAGCGACGTCTGCATTTGCCGGAATGGGCACCATCTGACGCTGAGAATGGGCTTCGTCCTCACAGTAGATGCAGCAAAAAGAGCAGAACTCTGGTTTCTAATAGCTTTGATGGAAGAACCCATTTTTTAAAGAAGACTCTCCAAAGACTCATCTAAACTGCATCCCTAATCAACTCACATAAGACTTTTTCAGAATAAGAAAAAATAAAACGTATCATTTTTTTTCAATAAAAAATGAATATGCCTGAATGATAAAGATTTTTAAGATACTTCTGTTGAAAATAGTATTACATTCTACCAATTCTGAATTTTTCAAACGTTTACCACGTTCTTACTACTACAGAATATTCAAAGATCACAGTGCAATTCCAGCGCCTACGTAACTATAATGTCATTGCAAATACAAGATGTAAATTAAATACATGGACCGCAGAAAAACTCAAGTGTGAGTCACTGGAAATCATCAAAGGCCAAAATGCGTGACACGAACAAGTTGTTTATGTAACAGAAAAGGAAAAGGACGAAAGCTACCTGAAGAAACAAAATACGGGGCGTAACGGTGGGTGTGTGGGCAAGAAGCTCGGAAGACAGGAGGGGAAGCTCCTGCTGGAGGCGACTGCTCAGCTTTTGTTCTCAAACCCCTCGGTCTTCCACTCTTACGAGATATTTCGTCAAATCTACGCCACGTTCCATTGCGAGTAGACACTGTCTAGACCCTGAGAACATGCTGACCCTGTAAGAGCAGCGATGGAAACAGAGACACACACAGAATGAGCCCACGCGGCAACTTCTGGGCACGTTCATGTTATTAGAATTGTGATGATGCAAATATATTGCGTTTGTGATTAAAAAAAATAATACCAATCACACATGAAATTACTACTAACTAATAAGATAGATGCTGAAAGGTACTTTCATGATCATGTAACTGATGGTACCTAGAATCTATCAGAGCTTCTTGGGGCCGTGGAGCAGGCATCCTGGTGTCCCGTTAGGATGAAGATGCATGATTTACTGTGTTTCCCGAAAATAAGACCTCGCCAGACAATCAGCTCTGATGCGTCTTTTGGAGCAAAAATTAATATAAGACCCAGTCTTATTTTACTATAAGACCAGGTATAATATAATATAATATAATATAATATAATATAATATAATATAATATAATATAATATAATATAATATATATAATTAATATGATACCAGTCTTATATTAATTTTTGCTCCAAAAGACACGTTAGAGCTGATTGTCCTACTAGGTCTTATTTTCGGGGAAACAGGGTAGCTGAAAAGGGTAAATCTTACAAGAGGACATCTCATTTTCAATGAAACACAGTAACTTAAAGCAATTCAACTTTATGTGTTTGGAAAAGGTAAGAGGGAGGGAGGGAGATAACATAATTTAAACAATGCAAGCATCAAATTACACAAATTGTTCTACCACATGAGCGCCTGTTTGGAGGGTGCATGAGATGGGGCACCTCCCCCTGTCTCCCGACAACCGGATCGCCCACGCCTCTCCTATGGTAACACAACTATTTTGCCGACAAGTAATAATGTCCAGGGCTCTTATTTATTATGAGTCAAACCCCCAGTAACTTCACTGATGTTCACCTGAAGACGGTGGGACCTTTCCCGGCTCTGAAAGAAAGCCTCCTGTGCTGGTCTCCCCGAGGGGGCCCCTGAGCCCTCACTGTACCCCTAAAACGGAGGGACCCCAGCACTCAGACGCACTGAGGGCACAGCAGTGAAATCACGCTCGCAGTTCCGACAGCCATAGCCTCGCTCCTTTTTAGCTCTAGAATTCATCCTCTGTGCTGCCAAGGGATTGACTCGCAGTCCCGCAAGGACGCGTAGCAATGGGTGCTGAGTTAGAATGTATTTTCCGTGTTAGCGTGAAGTGGTGAGAGTCAGTGAAAAAGGACGGAGTCGCCTCATTCATGCGACAGGATGCGGGCCGCTGGTAGCTGACTCTAGCATCAGCTAACGCTTCCCTCCTGTACCACCGATGTAAGAAGGTTTGGGACGTCCTGACAAACACTGCCATCCCAGTAACTGGTGACATAACTAAAGGGTTCCCTTTCCTTGTGTTGTCATAACAGGAAGTCCAGCTGCTGGGGGCCAGGACTGGTGAGAGCAACTGCTTTCCTCCTTCACTACATTTCAACACTAGAAGGAAAATATATTCCAAGTGCCCAAGGAAACATGAAATGGAAATGTCTGTATATATTTTAAAACATGCATCCAAAGTCAGTCCGTTTTGTGGTGAGTAATCCCAGGACGGCTAATAATGAAAACACTGCTTCCCTCTAAGAGTGTTTAGATGCAGAAGAAATTGCTGGGAAATGGTCGGCAATGTAAGTGTAGCTTCCAAAACCCAGAGAAAACTTGAATGTTTGTCCTTGGGTCACTGTTACTGAGGTTTCAAGGGCAACACATCCTACACATTAGTCAGAAATCAGTAATAGCAACACCACGTATAGCCTTATGGAGGAAAGCAAAACGTCTAATTTGAGACCAGAACAACGCCTGTAATCATCACACGTGCCCCTATCTTATGAGGTGTACATTCTAGCTATACCTGACTGCATTCAAATGTGACCCCGCAAAGGCCCACAGCCGCCCCCGGGGGAAGGCGCATTTTATCTAATATAATAAGCTTGTATTAGATTTATCCCAAATTAAAATGATTCTCAAGAGCAAAGTCATCATGTCGTAAACAGGTTTCAGTAAAATTCCGGTATCTGCATCACACCTGGTTCTGTCTCTTTCCGCCCCCTCTACCTGTGGTCGCGGCTTCTGATGCTTCTGGCGATTTTTGACTGAATGGCAGACAATGTATACGAAAAGCTGTGATGACTCTGGATTACATTCCATCCCCCCAGAGAAGACTTATTTTGCTTCCAGCAGACAATCAGAGTAAGAGGGAGGATGTGAATCCAGCCTGAACTGAACTGTTTCAAGGCTGCTTTTCAGTGTCCACGAGGGTTAGTCTACTCCTGGTTCCCCCTCATTCAGAGCCTCTGGCCCTCGGGAACCCCAGTTAAAAGTGCTGATGGGCCAGGCTCCAGGAAAAGCCCTGAGCCCCGTTGCCGTGTCCCCTGATCTGTGCGTGATCTGACTGCTGATAATGTTTGCTCAGCTCATCGGCCTCGTAGCCGCACTTCCTGTCCAGTTCCTCAGTTTTTCAACTGCTGCTCTTTGTCAGCAAATACTGCAAGAGAAACAGTGATGCAGAATGTGGGGCGCACGTCAATGCTTTTCCCTCCTCCCTGGATTCTGAACTTTCGTCCCTGCCGCCTTCGTCACCTTGAACTCCACTTCCGGTGTTCCCAGGTCGGGTGGACCTCCAACAGCTCTGATCTACATTGTGGTACCTGAGCCAGACTTAAAATCAGCACATGTACAGGCTCGAAGGCGGTTCAGAATATCAGGACCACTCAAGGTAGGAATGCACGTCTCTCTATGATGATTACAGACATCTGCTCATTCTCTGAGGGTCCTCCCGGGGGGCCGTGAGGTCTGCCCTTGAATTCGGGCAGGCTCCGTCACTGCTCTGACCTACAGAATATGGCTGAAGTGATGGTCTTTCCGGCTCGAGGCCAGGCCTGTATCACTGCTTCATCTCAATAAAAGGTTTGTTGTGATTCAAGACAGCCTATCACAGCTAGCGATGGAAGCCATGCCCAGTGTAAGCACAAAACCATGCAGTAAGCCTTGAAAGCAATCAGCCACTTTTGTTGGGTCTCAGCAACACAGAAAGACCCTTGTGGCTGGTCTCACTTCATTCAGGTCTCTGCTTGATGGTCAACGCTTCAGAGACTCACTCTCCAATCATCGTCTGTCAAACAGCATCCTCTGTCACTTCCCATCCTCCCACCATCCTGTAACCTCTTCACGTTTATCACAACATCACATCTATATTCTCACCTCTACAGAGTAATTTCCCAAGTGCTGTGTGACAGTCTTCCAGGCGCTTCACACTGTCTGCTTCGCTCTGTCCTTCTGGCCACATTCTAGGAACAGACTTCCCGACCCAGGGAACTTGTTTGTTCCTGGCCACACAGTTGGCTTTGGCCAATGGAACATGAGAAAGTGCCACGTGGCCCTTCAGGACTGAAGCTGTCGGAGCCAGGACACACGCTGCCAGCCCCCCTTTCTCTCTCCCACAATGATGGTGATGACCCAGGTGGTGGCTGCTCCCTCCATCACCCTGAGTCCTGGAGTGAGGGCAGTGCCAGGCAGAACCTGCAGCCAATACATAGAGTGAAGAGACATAAACCTCTGTTGTGTTAAACACCAGAAATCTGGGGGGCTACTTGCTACCGCAGCACATAATAGCCCATCCTGACGCATCGAGCAGAACTTCGTGTGTTATGGTCCCTGCTGGAGACCAGTGTCTCCTGCATCACCAGCATTCATGACATATCTGACAACGGTGAACAAGTTTAAGGAATTATCAGCCCCATGGATTTAAGACTCAACTAAGTGTTAGAGACGAAAATAATTCTCTTTATGGTACACTTTGAGCCTAAGAATGGAATTTCATAGGAAATCATTTATCTCCATAGTTACGTTCATTTTTCTAGATTTTATTCATAGCCAAATAATAATCCAAACTTGACATTCTCTCCAAAGCCAGCCATTCACTTTTACTCGCCCAAATGATCATGGTTTTACAGAAGAGAGAATGAATATTATCTGACACGGGGCTGTTCCTGCTCCAAATGAGAAACATTATACGTAATTTGTGACTTTACCAATGACTTTGCATCATTAGTAGATTCTGAACGTGGTCAATTAACTGAAATAAGTGTGAGCTGACTGCCCTCCAGACTGTGAGCTTTAGTATTCACTCCGGCAGGGATTCCCCTCTGAGCTACGGGGTCCGCCTTTGTATCTGACATCTGAAATCCTCAAAGATAATGTCCTCGTGGTTCCTTTGAAAACTATCACAGCAATTCTGTAAAGACATCAGGTGCAAATGGTCCCTTAAGGCCCTGCTCTTAAATGAAACACGGAGAGACCGGGACACAGAAGTGACAATTTCGGTTCCTTAATATATAAAGAGAGCTGCCACCCAGTACATAAGTACTTGAGCTTAGTCTGCAAATAAAAATGACTCTTTGTTTGATAAATTGGTCCTAGCAGTAAGATTTAAAAATCAAAAACGACCATTTTTCCAACAAGGAAACTGTGGGAAAATAGCTTAAGAAGGTAGTAATAAAAGAGTGTACATGCCTCTTAGCAAGGACTGCCGTGCATGAGCAGAGGCACAGAACCACCATCTGAAAACTAGAGGTTGTTTTAGGGAGAAATTAGGGCACTGAGGCATTTTCCTTGGGCTTGTCTCTTTGATGTGTCACTTCAATGTCTCCCCTTTCTCTCTGTGAGTCATGAAGATTAAAAATCATTTTGAGGGACTATTGCGATCATGGCTCCCAAAGACTCTACTGGCTCCAAGGATGTGAGTTGAACCCAACCAGGCCTAAGGTCCCGTCTCCACGTGCGAGTCAGCACATTCCCGGAAGAAGACATGAATTCTCACGTTCACATCACCTTCCTTTTGCTTTGCTCTGTCCCCTCCACTGCTCTGACCCAGCCCTGTCGCACCCCAGCCAACCGTCTTCCCAGCTCTTGTCTAGCCACAGCGCCATTTTAAGGTGACAAATCATTCACTCCCAGCTTTGAGCATAGACTCAGCAATGAAGAGGGAACTGCCCCAGAGAAAACATGTTCAGTCATGGACAGGAGTTTACAGTGTAACAGTAGACCATTCGCTTCTCTGGTTTTCCACTTTCCACCTTCGCGAAGCCTCAACGGTGGTGTTTGCTCAATCCTCACTTTCTAAACCCAGTTATTCCATTTTGATATTATTTTCTCTATTAAAATACAGCTTTTAAAAACATTATTTTTAAGGATACTAATGAGTTCTCCTAAAATGTAGAACTAAACACCATACAAAAACAAGCATAAAACCGTACGTCCATTTTTCTAGGGGAAGAAAACAGTGCCTCCCTTAGTTGAGTCATCAATTCAAAACTGAAACCGAAACCTAAAACCTTGGGACGTGGTTTGCTTTGACTTTACAAAAAGCTGACACTTTATTCACGTTATAATTAGATTTGAATCTACTAGAGTTGTATCAATACAGCTGCACATGTACATACAATATAATAATTAAATTATAACACAATTAACAAAAAAATAAAGAGGTTTATCACTTACAAAAACTAGTTGGTCACTGTTGCTGATCAGGGAAACTAGGGACAAAATGGCAGTGTCAACAAAAGGTTGCTGCCCCCAACGCAATGCCAACAGGAATCCCCAACACGGAGGGCGGTAAAAGGAGAAACTATTCAGATAAACAGTTTGCAAACAGGGGAAATGCAGCCTCCAGAGGAAACAAAAAGTTTGCATCCCTGAGACAAAGGGGTGGCTGCTTATATACAGAAAGTGCTCACCTTGGTCCCTGATTTGTCCATTTTTATGCAAATGAAGACCCCAAATTTGCACAGCTTGATTGGTCCACATTGCACAGTCATGATTGGTTGTTATGGAGCCTCTCTCTCTGATTCGTTAGTAAAGATACAAATTAGAATAGCTCTGATTGGACAGGGCAGGTCTCAGCCCATTGGTCGAAATATAATACCAGGAACTCCTTTATAAGGGTCGGCTCCAATGTCAGGAACACAGTCAGGAGGCTGGCAGCTCAGTCTGCAGCTTTTCCCTGATGTGCAACATACATGAGTGGCCTCTGTTGACAATGGCTGCTAGAGACTGGTTATGAATTTGGCCCAATTAACCAGAAGGAGTATATTCCTTCTCGGGGTCAACAGCAGGAAGGGACTGATCTTATCGAGGGCAGCTCCTTGCCAGGCCCCAGGCTCATATTTCATACACACGATCTCATTTGCATCTTGCAACACCCCTCTCACTATGACATTCATTCACCTGTTATGCAGCTAAGGCAATGGAATCAGAGCGTGTTCGGACTTAACAGTTCAATAGGCAGAGCTGAAATTTCACCTTGTCACTCACTGAATGGCCACCTAAACCAACCCGCAGGCTCCCCCCCACACCACACCTACCCCACTGCCTGCCTTGTCTAGTAGACAGAGATCTCTGTAACCGTTCGTGCCAGGGGTCTTCTATGTGGTAAGAGCGTCCATTGAAATGCGGGGTTCCCATGCATTAGTAGATCGGAGTTTCCAAACCTAACACCCCTGACTTCATGTCTGAAGTTGTTTAATATCAGGCCTGAAGGCACTGGTGGGTCTCGCTAGCGCTCACAGTGATTTCCACGGGGCCACGATCAGCGAGGACGGCACACACATGACTCAGAGAGAGAGGAAACCGGCTGAGCGCTCTCCACTCTGGGTAACAACGTGCCCTAAATAATAACTCAACTCTGAACCCGTTAGTAAATCTGCCTTTGAAATGGGCCCAGCCCTTCCCACCAAGGACGTGGACCAGGCGCTTATTCTAACGTTTATGGGAGAATTCACCATGCAACTATGCAACACGTTAAAGGGACACGAGTTGGCAGAAATATCAGCCCAAGGCAACATCAAGATTCACATAAATACAAGGTGTGCACACGTGGGATTGCATTGCTGTTAACTTCTGCTTGTCTGTAGGGGTCTAGGTGTAAACAGGGCATCTTATAAACACGTTCTCTGCAGGAATTAGAATGTTTTCTAAAATACTTGCCAGAATCAAGTAAAGAGCCTGACACATCAGAAATTGGCGTCATTCTTGGGGCAGCCGGTTAGCTCAGTGGGTTAGAGCGCGGTGCTCTTAACAAGGTTGCCAGTTCGATCCCCACATGGGCCACAGTGAGCTGCACCCTCCACAACTAGACTTAAACAACCACTTGACTTGGAACTGATGGGTTCTGGAAAGACACACTTAAATAAAGTTAAAAAAAAAAAGAAAAGAAAGAAATTGGCGTCCTTCAATCAGGGTCCCTTTTGCAACGCATTTGCACCTTCAAGGAAAAGAAGTGGGTCGACACGCTAAGGCGACATGTCCAGGACATGTTCTAACCCATCACGTACCAGTTACTCATAATGCGCACACCATGCCACACGCACTGAGGACGTTTCCACGTGAAGAAACACAATAAATACTTTCCTTAATTAGATTCTTTTAAAAGAAATAGCTCAAGAAGTAGTAGCAGCCCGACACTTTAATTGGTCCTCGCTGATTCCACCATGATGAAAAACGCATCTCATAAGCAGTTAGTCATTGGTGCATGTTGATCTGAGCGCTGGAGTAAGGGTGAACCGGAGGTCAGGGTTTACTCCAGAGGGAACATCTCAATATTCATACAAATATTAGCTCCGTTTGGAAAACACAGGCTGGATGCGGAATGCTTTCACCCAACGATCTGGCACAGATGTAGACAGAGGCAGATATTCTATCCATAGGGAAAACTTGACTTCCAAAGTGAATCGTGATTGAATTTGCATAGAGAGCTAATCAGTGCACGTGAGAAGCTCTACGTTCTCCATCCTGAATGGTTTCCCAGTTATTTGGAAATTAGTTGACTTGCTTTTCACATTTAGGATTTTAAAACCTCCTGGCTCATTACAGACTGTTTTTTTTTCCCCCTTAACCAGTCACAACAGGTTTTCTTCTCTTAGGCTGCCACCATAAATATTAAATTGAAAAATTGTTCATTTTTCATGTGTTGCCACATTGCTGGTTAAATTGTACACTTAAATTGCCAGCATTTGCACTGCTCCGTCGGAGATAATTGTGACTTTAGTAACATGTGAAAGGCTGTGTGTAGTCCCAAGGATGTTACCACTGCATTATTTGCAACAGTAAAAAAATTAAAGGCACCCAAAATGTCAGCAGTGAGAAAACAAAGCAAATTACAGCATGATTGCGGTTTTATTTGGTAAAATATGTGTGTGCTTGTGTACACGGCACTGCTTCAGTACAGCTAAGCGTGCTGTGCACTGCACAATTCCAGGGGGGACACTGAAAACACAGTCAGTGTCAGGGGCCACCAAACTGTTTCTATAAAGGTGCACAGAGTAAATATCTTAGGCCTTGGGAGCCCTGGGGTCAGTGCCACAACTACTCGGCTGGAACACTGTAGCAAAAAGCCACCGAAGACATAACTGAATGAACAGCCGTGTTCCAACAAAGCTGTACATTTGGACACCAAAATTGGAATCTCATACAATTTTCACAGGTCATAAAATATTCTCCTTTGTTAAAATTTTTAAAACCCTTTAAAAATGTAAAAACTTTTTAGCTCAAAGACCACACAAAAACAGGTGGCAGACTAGAAATGACCCTTGACCCCTGGGCCCCCGAGTGCCGACCCTGACCTATATGACGGTCCCAGCTGATGCTGTGCATGTACAGTGTGAGCTCCCTTAGGTGAAAACCTGGTGCAAGTGCGTGAACAGAGTCTGAGAATCATCGCAGCAAATCACTAACAGCTGTCCGCCCCCCACCAAGAGCCAGAAGGCCAGCGCTCCCAGGACACCAAAGCAATGGCTCCTTGGAACTCCCCTGGGTCCGGTCCGGAGTGAGGGACACTCCCCAGGTCCTGGCAGACTGCGCCCCATCCTGGTAGAGCTTTGGGTGGGTGGGGGATGTGCAAATACAGGAACCTGCAGGCGTGTCCTTGATGTGACCACGTGCGAAGGACCCTCAGCATCCACTAGGGAGGGTGACGGTCACTGCCGTCCTCTCTGCTCCTCAGTCCTGCCCTCGTGACCCTTAGGACGCAGCTCTGTATCTCGCTCCCTGTGCGAGTTTTCATAAGTAACTCCAGACTCACGGGCACTTTCGTCTTCCACTACAATTACGTATGTAACTTACCTTACGTCCTCCTGGAAACAACTCCAGGCGCCCTTGCTGGTGGCTGCTTAGTTTCTATGTGCTGAGCATCTCAGGGGCACGTTCAGACCAACACCATGTTTCCCCGAAAATAAGACCGGGTCCTATGTTAAGTTTTGCTTCAGAAGATACATTAGGGCTTCTGTTCAGCGGATGTCATCCTGAAAAATCATGCTAGGGCTTATTTGCCAATTCGGTCTTATTTTCGGGGAAACACGGTGTGACCCCAAACACGCTGGCTTTGCTTTCTAGGTTTGCTTCTCGTTCTCCGTGCCTGTGTTCTCTGCACCTTTGACAGCGCCTCCCTCCCTCCGTTCCTCCCACCTTCCCTCCCACCCTCCCTCTCTCTCCCTTCCCTTCACACTCTTTTCTTTCCATCCTCTTCCTCTCCCACGTCCCACTCAAGATTGCAAACATTTACAGGCACCAGCGATAAACTAGCTAAATCTCCAAGGCAGGTGTGTATGACGGGTTTTCAGAATGAATGTGATATTTTACAATAAGCAATTCCTGGAATACAGGTATGACTTTTTGAACGAACTAGAAAATGATCCAAAGCAAGACACAGACCAAGGGTCCAGAATACGCCAGGGCTGTCTTCTGTGGATGGTCTACAGAAGCTTCCGTATGACTTTTGGGGATATTTTCTGACTTTCTTATATGGAGCAATCCTAGACTTTCAGTATTCCTAACATTTCTCTTTCAGCTTCCAATTACGTACAGAACTGAGGATTCGTGTGCACCCTCTAGCACAGATATGCCTCCTGACGTCTACAGACCACAGAGCTGGACGAAAAGTCTGCATACAGACGCACTGGCAACCAACCACCCTGCCCTTCTGGAGCCGCCACTGTCCTGGTTACCCCGGTTACCCCCGGTTACCCCAGGTTACCAGGCCCCTCTGCCTGCTTCTCACATTGCCATCACCCTGGCTCCCTCTGAGGGCCCTGAAGACCACTACCTGTTCAAAAAAAAAACTGCACAATTTGGAAATAAGGCAAGAAGCTTCCTGCCTGCCCTTTCAAAGTCATGCCAGGACGTTGAACAAGCCCCCGAAATGTCATGGGATCCTCTGGGGAAAGGGGGCTTCGTAAGACTTACTAGTTACTGTTGATTAGGGCTCAGACTCTGCACGCAGATGTTACCTTGTAGATCGATTTGGTGCAAATGACGTTTGTCCAGGAGACATGCAAATCATTTCTGTCACGTGGAGAAGGAAACAGAGGCCCCTAACCTGTTCTGCTTTTTAGCTTATGTGAAGAAATGTATGTCAGTTTCTCATAATTACCTTTTGGCCAACTACCCCCGTCACCGAGTCCCTCATTAACAAACAAAATTACCATTTGACCCCTTGCTTACTTTGTTACACTGTGGTTGTTAACCTCTTGAGAAAATTTGAACTTTTGAAACTTTTTAACTTTCTGGAAAACTCTTACTTTTCAGAAAGTGATACTTGGACAAACCTTTGCTCGTTTGGGCAGAATGAACCTAGGCGTTCTCTGCCTGGCAAACAGGGCTGTTTTCAAAGGCTGGCTCGGGCCGCCTCCGAATCCTGATGCTCTCACATCTACATCAGGTGGGGAGTTCCAGTTCAGTGGGCAATTTGGGGACCTTCATCCCTGCCGGGGATTTGCTGGGGAATCTCATGCCCGATGGTTCAACAGAAAGCAGACTCAGCCACAGGCATCCTGGACAGGGCTGCGTGGTTAGGAGCCTCGACGCAGAGGTGTCTCTGAGCCGCTCGGCGCCCTTTCCACTCTCTCACTCGCAGCCCTGGCTCAGCCCATTTATCTGCGCTGCCCCCACTTCATTCCCAGTAGGTCCGGCCTCATTCACGACAGCCACAGAGGTGGATTGGCTAGGCCTTTCTTGTCACATTGTGGGGCCGACACACTGACATCCTTAAAAGAATCTAGAAATAAATCTAATAGAGGCCCTTTCGCACCAGAGCCTGGTTTATTTGAATTCCATCAAGAGGGGACGTGAGTGTAATCAGAGAACGGGTCTGTGATTCGAAAGCACTTAGGTAGACCATTTACCCCCACGCCGCATAGAACCACTCCTTTGTAATAAAATAAAAACACCACTGACGGCTGACACAACCTAAGCTAAAGCCTTGATGCTTAAAGACGCAGTAGGATGAGCTTAGTTCTTTTTTTTTCCTTAAAGCCACGGCAGCCGTGTTCCAGAACAGAAAGAACAAAAGAGCGAGACGACACGCCTCCCATCCTGAGGGGTGCAGACCCGCCCCCCGCAGCAATGCAGGAATTCTGGGACAGACGTCAGTGGGGACGCAGAGCCGTTCAGGGAATGGAGGCAGGGAAAACTGGGTGGGGGGAGCTCAGCCTCGGAACGAGGAGCAGGCTGTTTGTCGGACAAGTATGGGCTGTGTCCCGTGAAAGCCACTGTAATTTCCAGCTTGGGCAAGAGTGTGAATGACAGACACAGCGTCTGTCTTAGAGGCTGGGCTGAAAAGGAGAAGGTTCTTTTGTGGCAGGTGGCAGGGAACACGGTGAACCCTACAACAAGGGCTGATTCTGGACCATCGCTCAGGACCAGCCCCGAGGAAGGGAAACCAGCAGGTACCCAGATGCAAAGGGACCTGAGACACACCCCGTCCTTCCTACATGGCTCTGCCCACAGGAGGCCATGGAGACTCCAGCAGGGACCTTCTGTTGTAACCATTGGAAAAGAGGGGGTATTTTTCCCGCTGAAATGAAGCTTGTGGGGTGCACATCAGGAGCTGCTGGAGGCCCCCAAGGGAAGACACTGACTGAGGAGAAGCCGACCAAGGGGAGACCAGAGACAAGCGATGGGGAGAAACTGGGTGCTGGGGGCGTCATCCGAGTCCCTGGGTCAAGCTATGCCTGAAGGCCACTCTGGAAACGTTTAGTTGTTTGAGCCGATCAATCCTGCCGCCACTGGTGTTTTTCTCTATGTCAGTCTGGATTGCATGTCTGTCATTAGATGTTCAACGAGCTCTGGTGACACACACTCAGTGTTCCCTCTAGCACAGGACACTATACTAGGTAGGCAGTGTCCCTCTGAGAGAAGTGGGTAAGGAGGGCCAAATGTTTGGAGCAGAAACAATCCCGCCAGTGAGCCAGAGGACTGGTGCCAGGCGGGTCCGAAGGAGGCCAGCAACACCCACCCCGTGCGCACATCACGGGCCTCCTGTCCCACCACCTCTGCCCACAACGCGATCTCCTGGGACAGAAACTGTTTCCTAGGGGAGGAGTTGGCTATCCAGACAATAAACAGACACACAGATCAATTCACAAGGCCAGGTCAGGTACCAATAAGAACCGTGAGAGAAACCACAGAGGGATGCACTGAGAGCTCCTGTGCACAGATCTCCCTCTCTGACTGGGTGACAATCGGGCCGGCACCGAATGCCAAGGATGCAGCACGGCAAAGCCGGGAAGTCTGGGGGAAGATTCGGGGCAGAAGGAATAGCTGATGGATACGCCGTGAGAAGGAAGTGATCCTGAACGCGGGGGTTGCAGGCACAGAAGCTTCCAGCACGTCTGGAGCACAGAGGGGAGGGAAGACTACATGAGTCCAAGAAGCAGATGCGGGGACGACGAGCTCGTCTCGCCGTGGACGGGCGTGGAAGGAATTTGGGCTGATGGACGTGCAGTGGTCTGTCTTGGGTTTCCTCTAAGCATCCCAGCCGCCGTGCAGAATCAACTGTCAGGAGCGTGAACATTTGTCTGATACACGGGATGTAAGGAGCTCATCACCACTGATTGGATTATTGGGGCTTCCTTGGTGCGGGGCGCAGCTTGAAGCTCTTTACAGGTGTCAGCTCGTTTAATTCTCACATTCCAAAGAAGGGGGTGTTTCACAATTTGCATTTGGAAGACAAAGGAATTGGGGTGTAGTGTTGCCCATGGTAACTAGTAGGTGGACGAGGCTGGATTTGAACTCAGTCTCCAAAGCTCCATCCCAGTGACACACTTTCCTGTCGTGTTACAGGCAGCGGGGGGGGCGGGGGGGGCGGGGGGGGGCGGATCTCGCTGTTTTCAGACCTTGTATCTCAACAACTAAGACGCCACTGTTGGGGCTCGGCTGCCCTCTCACACTGCTTCAGTTCCATTCGACACATCTGGGGTTAAACGTGCAAAACTAAGCTGTAGTGATAAACAGGGGCAACGTGGGGCCAGGAAAGGGGTGCAGCAGAACGTAGTTTGGGGGTGATGGGAATGCTCTAGATCTTGACTGTCACAATGCTGACATGGCACCCACGTTTGTCAAGAGATCGCTAACTCCACACTTACAACCAGGACGTCTCACTGTGTGCAAACTACACCTCGAGAGAACTGATTTGGAAAGCGTTCACAAATCTGCCTCCGCTTGTACTAACAGGGTCTTATGTGGACTTGGGTAAGCACAGCCCATCCACACAGCGAAAAGCGTTGTGGTAGCCTCCAGCCGAACCTCCCAGAAGACACCCACAAGCTCAGGCTTCCTCGGTCGGCCCATTCAAGGCACGACCCACCCACGCAGGATCGCAGGGGGCAAAGCACCAGGGCTGACCCGACCCAACCCACCTCCAAGCCCCGCAGCCCGTAGGCAGGTGTCAGCTGCCCACCCAGGTGAGTCAGGTGAAAGCTCCACAGATGCCGCAAAAATACAGGATAGCATGCCTGGCCTCCAAGCACTGGGACAAGCTGACCTGAAAGGTCGTTCCTCCAGCAGCTCAGGACACGAGAGACGCCCTCTCCCCATCCTGCCCCAGCATTTCGATCGTCCTCCCGCAGAAGGGGTGAGTTCAGAAGAGGCTGGTCTGGCCATCACAGGCCCAGGGGGCAGGGCGGGAGTTGCCCGGAAAGAGCAACGCCACAGCCAGCTCCCCATCAAAGACCCAGACTCCAGGAACCTAGAATCTGCCCTTGAACTTTTCCTCAGCCTTCATGGGGTTTCTGCTTTTTCCGGTATTGTTTTCTTCTTGTTTTTGAATATAAACCTCGTTAGCAGGACACAAACCCCCAGGCCCCCGCACCGCATAATCCCTGTCTTATATGCAGCCTATTCTGGGATAAGACACCTCCAAGAGCCTGAAGAAATCTGAGTGGATCAACTTCGCTTTAGAGAAAACCGCTCTCTTTGGGACCCTCAAAACCACGCCTCTCAGATAAATGCAAGTACCTGATCAAAATAAGCATTGAGGCGTGGAATGGCCTGGGTTTTTTTGTTTGTTTGTTTGTTTGTTTAAGCTTAATTTTATAAACCAAATTAAATGTAGTATAAATAATAAAAAATAGTATTTTTCAAAACAGGCATGAAAATTCTTTTTTATCTGAATCAGGAGCAAGCACTTTGCTGTGTTACCTAAGCTCCCAAGTGGCAATTTATGTAAGAAAGGGCTGGTGTTAGAGGCTATTTGTCCACCCGTGGGTTGGGAGGACAGTAGGCATGTGTGTGCATGTCTGGGTCTCCGTGTCTCTACACCACACCCACCTTCATACCGTGTTTCCCTGCAAATAAGACCTGGCCAGACAATCAGCTCTAATGCGTCATTTGGAGCAAAAATTAATATAAGACCCAGAATTGTATTGTATTATATTACATTACATTGTAAGACCCGGTCTTACAGTAAAATAAGACCGGGTCTTACTATTAATTTTTGCTCCAAAAGATGCATTAGAGCTGATGGCCTGGCTCGGTCTTATTTTCGGGGAAACAGGGTACCTGATAGTATACAGCACACACCTGCTCTCTGCCCTGTGTTTCCTGGCAGAGCTTCGGAATCCCTGAGTGAGACAGGTGTCTTCACACAGTCACAAAGAGCTCCCACCAGAGGTGCATGCTAACAGGAGACTTGCAGGTGGGCCCTGAGGTGATTTCAGTGGGCAGCTGACTGCACCAGAAGGACGGAGCAAGTGATGAGAAGGCTGAAACACTCGGTCGCACAGCCCAGCGTCTGGGAGGTGAGCAGCCTCTGGCGCCATCAGTCACACCTGTGTAACGAGCCCCGTGTGACAACCCTCACCTCCAGGCTCCGTGGTGCTTCCTGGTCGCCCATCACTTTCATAGGCTAAGAAGGCGATGCCCAGACGCCCCAAAGAGCTCACACAGCCTGCGCACCTTTCCGTTTGTTCCTGAGCTGTATGCTTTTTAGTAAAACTGCCATTGTACGCACAGCGTTTCGTGGAGTGCTGTAAGTGGTTCCAGCAAGTTATGAAACCTGAAGGGGGTCGTGGGGCGTCCCTGAATCTGTAGACAAGTCAGACAGAAGTGCAGACAGCCTGGGGACTTCACGTGCAGCTGGCATTGGAAATGAGGGCAGGGTCGTCGGGTCAGCACAGACTCAGGGGAATTTGTGTCAAACTAGAGGACTTCGCCCTTAGATGGTGGGCTTTGATGCTAACTCTGGAAAGTCACTGTCAGGATGGACTTGACCTGCCGGACCCCCAGTGGGTGTCCAAGAGCTGGTGTCCCAGAGAATAGCATGTCTACATCCACACAACAACACGCGGGTGCCATCCCCCAAATCCCAGCCCCGTGAGACACACCCACATCCAGTTTGAATGAGCCTGCCACCCAGGAACAGCAGAAATTTGTTGTTCACCCCCCTGCAATTCCCACGTGGGCCAAAGACAATTCATGGAAACAACCAGCGAGTGGTTTCAGGGGGACCCACATCCAATGCAGATCCAAAGGCAGGAAGTCTGAGAGGCTGTGGAATCCCTCCACAGAGAGAACTGTTCTCCTACTTTTCTGCTCAAGTTGCTCAGTGAATAGGATGGGGTCCACAGGCTACCACGAGGGCAGGTCTGCCCGAGAATCAGGCCACCATCAAGCAAAAGGGACAGGAAGGGACTGAGCCGGGCCAGTCTCCATGTCTCCATGTTCCAGTCTCCGTGTTCTGAGCTGTGCTGGAAGGCAGGCCCCCCACCACTGAACGGCGACCAACCCCTTCTGCCTCTCCCAGTCCCAGGTGGGTTTTCTGTCACTTGCATCCCAATGAGCCCAGAAAAATGTCCGGGTTGAAATTCTCCCAGCAAACACAGGCAATCCCGGTTCTAGTCAGTGATGTGCTCGGACCAACTCACAGCAGCCTCGGGAGCCAACTGTTAAATCTTCAGGAACTCGGCACGTCGGTTGTTAAACTCTTAGTAGCTTGAAAAGAGCCACGCAGGTATGACAACCAATTGTTAAACACTTACCAGCCAACTGCTGCTGCCAGCTCTTGGACCAAAAGCAAAAAACTACCTTCAGTGGCCTGGGGGTGCTTCAAGGCCAGACTCTGAATCCTTGCTAACCCCCCTCGCCCCCAGCAACCCCTCCAGCTTTGGTGCGGCCTTCCCATGTCCAGCCTCCATCAGCCAGGAATTGGAGAGGGAAGGCAGGGGTAGAAAATGCAGCTGCTCCACCCACAGGTGCTCACCGATGAGCTGCCTCCTTCATTCTCGCCTGAGTCAAAGGCCTGTGTCCCCAAAGGTGATTGGATGGATTGTCCCGCGCCTCCTGGACACGTCCCGCCAAGCTCCTCTCAGCAGCTTCGATCAAAGACCAGCACAAGATCACTTTCTAATTTACTGACGACTCCGAGTCCACAGCAGGTGACACAAGAGGATTACGTCCCTCTGCTGAGTTCTGAAGGAGACCGGGCAGAGCCATCTGAATTCCAGGCTCTCCTTCCGATACAAGGAAAGCTCTTATCAGGGAGAAAAGGCAGTTCAGAGGCACAGAATTGCTAATCCAATTTGTACCAGAAGCGGAAAATGGCAGATATTTCCGGCCTTGCAAACGTGAACTTTCTGATCAAACAGCCCTCTTGGTTTCCAGCTGAAAGCTGCAGTCCACTGTGACGTCCACCCCCCACTGTGACTCCAACCCCCCTGGGAGATCCACCCCCCACTATGATGTCCACCCCCCACTGGGAGGTCACAGCCCGTGGGCAGTGTTTTCTCCTCAGCATTCGCTGTTCAAAACCCACATTTCATGCAGCTGCAGAAGAACCTCAGAACCTATCTTCCTCTCCGTTGAAAACCTTTCAAGGTCAAATTCGCTCCGCCCCAGAAGAAAACAAATACAAGGCCATGTAGAGGCATGCTGTTGCTGTGTGTCCCACTAAAAGCCAAAGCTGCTCAATTTTCAGAAGAAAAGCCTGAGAACACCTCCCAGTGCACCATTTTCAAACACCTGTGCGTCAGCGTGGTGTGACCCCCAACAGAAGCCTCTGGCTTAAGCGCTGACTAGGACGTTGGCCGTCCACACTGCGATGGGCATGGTAACTCCTGCCGTGTGAACCCATCCATTAATAAAACATGTACTCTGCACAAGATTCAAATAAGGTAGGGCTGAACGTGAGTCGGGACGTCACAGACACTGTACTTCCCAGAATACAGGTAAGGAAAGACTCGGGACCCATTCGTAAAAATCAGAACTCATAATCCCATGTGGCAAGCGTTCCCACATTCACCATGGAGCAGGTCGGCAGCTCTCCTCTGAACACTGAAATCTCAGTCTTGTTTTGTGGGAAGACCGCAAGCGAGTCCCACTTCTGACCTCTGAAAGCTGCATTACAGCAAGAAACGCTGTGGGTGTGGGGGAGACGCTGAGGAATTCTCGCACTATGATGGCTGTGGAGCAGTGGAATAGTTCAGATGGGTATTTTCCCGTTAATTCACTGCGTACGTCTACCTTCAAATCTCATTGTCATCCCTTCTAAGATGTGACAGGAGTGGAGTTCAGAGCACATGCATCATCCTGACCGTGATACACAAGGTGGCGAGGGAGACCGGCCCCCAGGGGGAGGTGAGCAGTGTGACTGTCGTCATGACACCATTCCACTAAGTTACCACAACTCAGGTACAGGCAGAAGTGACAACAAGTGAGACAGAACCAGGCTGCTGTCCCCTGTGTCACCATAAAAGCGAACAATGGGAGTTTAAGATGCCTTGTCAGAAGCAGCAGGGAGTTTCAGCTGTGGGATGTTTAAAATCCCAACTCCCCGCTGCACCGTTTCAATGGGCTGACCTTGAACCAGCGTGCACCGTGCACAAAGACGGCCCATCTCCTCAAGGCTCATTACGGCCTTGTTTTGAATCACTTCTTTGACAGAAAGAATGAATAAGCAGATAAACTCTATACACTCAAATCCACCAGAATCCAAACTGACAAAGACCTGACTTCACAAAAGTAATAATGTACCGTTTGTTTTCATTTTTGTGGGCGGTAAAAAAAAAAAAAAAAAAAAAGGCCCTTTTTGAGGATACATTTCATAAAATTTGCAAGAGAAAAGTATTCCAGGCTGAACTGAGGAGATGGTCAGCTTTTAAAAATGTAAATGGCATCCTGTCCCTACGTTTTTTATGGGACTTGCCATGGCTTCACGGTTTCTACGTGCACGTTCTCTACCTGAGTCTCTGATTCCACTGCCGACCATTTTCTCTGTCTGCTGCACCCCACGCCCAGTGACCTGCTCACAAGGGTCAGAAAACTGCCCCCTCGACCACACGCAGACTGCCATCTGTTTTCATGGGACCCGCAAAAGAAATATGGTTTTGACATTTTTACATGGCTTCAAAATAATAATAGGACGAAGAACATTTCCTGACATGTGGAAAGCATATGCAATTCCAATGTCCATATTTATAAATAAAGTTTTATTGGAACAGAGGCAGGGCCATTTTGTTTGCCTACTGTCTGGTTGCTTTCACACTAGGACAAAGGTGAGTCCTTGTGACAGAGACTGTGTGGCCCACGGAGCCTAAAGTACGTGCCAGTCGGCCCTTCACAGAAAGACGACAGAGGCTGCTGAAACGTGGCTTAGAACCTCAAGCTTATTCACCCCTTAGGGCCTTCACTCAACCTGTAGAAAGTTCTGGTCCCAGATTCCCTCCCAAGTCTAATCTGTTCGGGCTGCTGCAACGAAATACAACAACGTAATTTATTTCTTAGAGTGGAGGCTGGAAGTCCGCGAGTAGGGCGCAGGCAGTCGGGTCCTGGTGGGGACACGCTCCTCACTGTGTCCTCAGCGGACAGAGAGGACAGGAGGCCACCCCACTGCCCCCCTGTGACTCTTACGGGCACTAATCCCATCCTGGGAGCCCTCCCCCATGGCCTCATAGAAGCCTAATCGCCCCCCAAAGCCCCACCTCCTAGTGCCGTCCCACTGGAGGCGGTGCATCAACACATGCATTTGCGGGGACACAAACATCACAGGTCTCTCTACTCAACCATGACCCCACTGGTGCTCCACTCACGACACCAGCCAAACACCATCCCCACTCTGTATCCACTCACTGCTGTCTCCTTCCCAGCACTGAGCGTTTCTGCAATTGTTCTACTTATCACTTGTTATTGTCTGCCTCCCACGCCAACATGAGCTCCAGGAGGGCAGACACGTCTGTCCTGAGCAGCACAGGGCCCTGCATGCTGCAGATGCTTCTACCAAATACTCCACAATGGATGTGAATGAATGATGGATGATGGATGACGAATGAATGAATGATGGATGGGTGAATGAATGATGGATCTATAGGAAAGAAGCACCAGGAGAACTACTTGGCCTCAGCTTTCTCTTTCCAAAGGACCTCACAGGAAAATACTGTTTTACAAATGAGATCCTAAAGGGCCATTGTGTGTGTGTGTGCGTGCGCACATGAGCTAGTAGCATTAATTTACTAAACGTAAATGTGAAATGCGTATCAGAATCTGGGTCGTTCCATTTGGGCACTTTTGCTTCTGGTCCTCCTCATCATCCATCTTCTTCTTTTTAAATGTGATAATAGACTCAAAAAGTAACAAAACGGTGCTGCCCTGGCTCACACTTGGAAAGGCCTAAAGGTTCAAATGAAGCCCAATGTTAAGGGAAAGACACCTGGACACCTGGCAGGCACAGCTCAGAAGACGCATTGCTACCTGCACCGCCCCCCGCATGGCTTGGAGCTGCAGCTCAGGGCGGGAACCAGGACAAAATGAGTGAGGAGAGCTGGGTGGGGGGGGTGAGGCACCCAGTAGGGTATGTGCCTTATCTAAGGTGGTAGTGGCCATTCAGCCCCCTGGTGAGGGCCCCAGGAAAGCCAGCCCTGCCAGGGCTTCCAAATTTCAAGAGACACCAGAGAGCCAAGTTCATGTGAATTCTCCTGATTTGAACATGTTGACAATTGAATTAAAACAACAACCTCCTATTGGTTAAACTCAGTGTGTCTGTAGGTGATGTCTGGCCTGCCGCCTGCCAGGTCGTTAGCTCTGATCTGAAGATTTCCAAGTTAATCAGCATTAGAGTTCTCATTCATTCATCCTTTACACGAGCTGTGAAAGTATTCTGAGGCTATGTTCTCATAAACGGCGTGAAAATGCTCAGATGGCATTCAAGACACCCAAAACACAGCCCCTGGTCTCAGATGGCTCCCCGTCTAACTCCAAAAACAAGACAAATCAGGAAAACAGGAGCAAATCAATGCAAGTGGGGTCCCTTATGCTGTGTGTGGATTTTCACTGCTGAAGGAGCAAGAAGTGTTCATTCCACTCCAAGGAGAATTCCTCGGTGGTTTCAGTGCAGCCCTTAGCGTCCTCGTCACTAAATCTACCACTGAGAATGGGACTTTTAGTGTTTCCGTGATGCTAGCAAAGTCCAAAGGAAGGGCAAACACATCACTGTTTCCAACTCAGCAACAGTTCTCTGCACGGAAGCTTGTTTCGAGGTGCAGTGGAAACAACGGCTGAGGGTTCCGTGTTTGGCTGGGACTTCGAGGGCTGTCACTCTACTCCTTTCATGAGTATCTGAATTAGGACTCTTTCAGCAGCAAATGACACAAACCTGAGTCAAATCATCTGAAGGAAGAAAGCAGACTTTGTTGGCTCATGTAACTGAAAGGCTCTGGAGTAAAGCTTGTGCTTCAGATGTGGCTGGATCCAGCCTCAAATAACGCCATCCTGGTGCCTTCCCTGTGTCTATATTGGCTTCATCCGCGCGCTCTGCGAGGTGGCTCCCAGCAGCTCCAGCTTGCATCAGCCTTACTGCTATGCATCCCCATAAAATGTCAACTTATCTTTTCCAAGGGTGCCACCCAAAGTCATGCGCCTGCCTCACTGTCACTGGACTTGCATAGGATACCAACCCCCTCCCATCACTGTGGCTGGGTGGGTGGCACGTGGTGACTGCCTCACTCCTGCTCCACTGCTGCAACCAGATGGGCTCAGCCCAGCCTCACTATATGGATGGATATGGGGAAGGGGTGGCTCCCCAAGGGAGATGTGACGCTGTGACAAGAGGTGGGATTGGTGGCTGAGTGTGCAAACACAATTTATGTCCACTATAGTGAGAGCGAACCCCTCCGCAAGCCCAAAATGAGGTACAGCTTTATGAAGAAACAACCTCCTCTGACGTTGGGAAGAAACGAACAGGAAACTTAACATTATCCCACAGCTGAGACAGAATGAAGCATGTCCGCCATGGCGAAGATGCAAACACGTGTGGGGACCGACACCGTGGGTGAGATGAACTGAAAGCGATGCCTGCGGTTCTTCCTAAATCCCAGCCACTCCATGCACACACGTCAGACCCGCGAATCCAGCTGATCAACCCTGACTCTGAGGGGAGCTCACTAACCGAGGGAGGCATCATCCCCATTTGTTCAGATGAGAGACATCCTTAAATGCTTGGGACAAAGACGGTCAGGGAGAGTCTCCTTCCTCTGCCTCCCAGTCAGCCTGCAAACAGACGTGGGTCAAAGCAGCAGGCACAGCGATTGGAGAACATCAGCCTAATCCCACCTGTTAACGAAATACACAGGGGTGCGTGCACACACACACATGTGCACACACACACATGCGTGCACACACACACACGCACGGCTATCCCCTAGTCTCCTCTTGCAGCCTCCCTGCAGAGCTGCAAGGCAGTGACGACACCCATTTCAAAAAGCTGACTCCTGGGTGTCTGTGAACTGGCACAGAGGTAGCGGTTTCTCCCCCACGCCTGGCAGGATGTGTTACTCTAATGTCTCATGTGAACCATGCTCTGTAACATCCACGTGCAAGGCTGCACACACTTATCTGCAACCCTGGCGTGAGGCGGGAAGCCCAGCATCTGTAATTAGAGGCTGGGTCTACAGTTTCTGTCAGTTCTGCCTGAAGAAACGAGACCATCTGTATCCACAAAACATAACCAACAAGACTAAAAATGAAGGCCATCTACGTCAAAATGACTTCGCGATCTGTGCCGGGAAATTCCTGGCTGGGGCAAGAAGACTGAAATAACCAATCAGCTCACTGTGTGCTTCGGGGAGTTCCTGAAAAGTGGTTTGTGGAAATAACACGTGGCCCCTCTGGGCACAGAGCCGCCTTGCCAGCACCTCGGAGGGCTGACCGGGACTCAAAGCTCACTGATGAAATAATTGGGCGTCCACAGTCCCCGCAAGGCCCTCATTTGCTGGCCAGCTCATCCCCCCACCTGGAAAGACCCCCCTGAACCAGTTGGGCTCACACCCCAAAATTATAAATACGCATCCCTGACTCTTTTTTCTGTGGTATGATGGAGGAGGTCAGCCCTGCTTGATTAAGTGGCTGTCCTGAAGGTCTCTGGAGACGGATGGACGCCACCTAGAGCATTTCCTTCACAGTCCCTGTTCTGACCCCTGCAGGGCACAGGCCCAGTTTCCAGGTCAGCTGGTTTTACGCTGGGCTGGAGGAATGAAAGCCACCGACAGGAGGGGGCGGAGAGAGAGGCTGGGGCTCCAGTCCCGCTCACACTATGGCTGGGGCGCTCTCTTGGGTGTCAGGTGTATCTTTTTTCTTGGCAGTCCCCACAGGACAGGCTAGAAGCTGGCCTCTGGGAACACCATGTCCCCCTCTGTCCCTTCAGCCTGGAGATGGCTGAGTCATCTGCTGAAGCACTACGGTCAGACCACTGATACAGGTACGTGAAAGGGGTTCTTCAGGCAGAAAGACTGCATTACCAGGCAGAAACTTGGATCTGCACAAAGAAATGGAGAAATCTCACAGTGGTTAAAATATAGGCAGGTATAAAAGGTCGTATCTGTTTCTTATTTTCAATTGCTCTAAAAGATAATTGACTGCAGAAAGGAAAAATAATAACAATATAGTGTGGGTTTATAGCATGTGCAAAAGTCAAATAAATGACAGTAATAAAGCTAAAATGGGAAGGAGGAGCTGGAAATATACTGTTGGGAGGTTCTTACACTACCCGTGAAGTGGTGTAATATTGTTTAGAAATTAGATTGCGATAAAATAAAAAACCCTGAAAACCCTGGGGCAACCACTACAGTGACTTTTTAAAAGTGTAAATCATAACCGAACAGTAGAGATAAAATAGAATATTCCATTAACTAAAAAGCAGGCAAGAAGGTGGGGGACGATATAATGAAGAGACAGAATAAATAACATACAACAAGGAGGACGGGACATCTTAACCCAACCACATAAAACTTACATGACATGTAAATTGTCTAAACGCATCAATTAAAAACATAGAATGCTGGAGTGGATATGAAGCAACATATAGTCATATGCTGTCTATAAGAAACATACTGTAAATACGAAGAATACACCCTGCAAACACTAGCAAGAAAACTGAAGCAGCTGTATTGATATGAGAAAAAACCATGTAACGTGCAGCATGGCAACTACGGTTAACAATATTGTACTGCCCATGTGAAAGTGGCTTAGAGAGCAAGTCGGTCTTAAAAGTGCTCGTCATATACACACAAAAAATTTGTAACTATGTGTGGTGATGGATATTAACTAGACTTATTGTGGCAATCATTTCATAATATCACATCAGTATGTTGCACATCTGAAACTAATATGTCAATTATGTCTCAATAAAAAGTAAGAGAAAAGCAGCAAATAAGCAATAATACAAGGAAAAAAAAGAGAGATTATATGTTTCTAACGGGGTCAATTCACCTAGAATACATAACAATCCTAAATGTATATGCACCTAACAACAGAACTTCAAAATGAATGCAGCAAAAACTCAGAGAAGTAAAAGGAGAAACAGAAAAATCCATAAGTATAACTGGAGAGGTCAACACTTGCTCAGTCAGTAACGTTAGGAACATGTAGACAGGCCGTAAGGATACACGCTACTTGGATAACATTATCAGCCAAGCACCTCACGGGCATCTATGGGGCATCCCACCCGACAACAGCAACATAACATCTTTTTCAACCACACAAGGAGCTTGCTGAGATCGACCATATTCTGGAACATAAAAAATACTCAAAAATATAAAGGAATTAACATCCCACAAAGTATGTTCTCTGACCAAAATGGAGTTATACTAAAAATCCATTATAAAAAGATATCTGGAAAAATCCTCAAATATCTCAAAAGTAAACAACAAATATTTAAACAACATATCTAATGGGTTAAAGAGGAAGTCACAAGGAAAATTAGGCAAAATAATTGTACAGTGCATGAAAATAAAAGTATAACATCAAAGTCTGAGGGACAGGCCAAAAGGGTGCCTAGAGGAAAATTCACAGCATGCTTATATTGGAGAAAAAGAAATGTCTCAAAAAGTATTCTAAATTCCATGTGAAGAAACTAGATAAAGAGAAAATTAAATCCAAAGCCACAAAGGGAAGTGATTAGAAGCAGAAATCATTCAAAATAAAAAAAGTAAAAACATAGATAAAAATAAATGAAAATTGAAAGCTAGTTCTTTGAAGACAGATAAAATTCATAAACCTCTAGCCAGACTGACCAAGAAAAAAGAAAAGAAACATACTACTAATTGCAGAAGTGAAATACGGGATATCACTACAGATCTTACAGTCATGAAAAGGCTATAAAGAAATATTGTAAACAACATTATTTCCATAAATTTGACAATTTATATAAAATGGACCAATTCATCACAAACCGTCAAAACTCCCTCAATATTAAATAGGTAATTTAAATAGTCCTAACACTATTAAATTGAATGTGCAATTTAAAAGCTTAAAAATAAAATCTCCAGACTCAGATGGTATCATTGGAAAAATCAAACCATTTAAAGAAGTATGAGCACTGAATTGATGCAGTCTCTTCCAAAAGAGAGAACAGGAGGAAACACTCCACATTTCACTTTATGAAGCTAGTGATATCGTGATACCAAAACTGGACAAAGACAGTATATAAAAGAAAACTATAGGAAAAAGTTTAGACTCAAAAACCCTCAACAGAATACTAGCAAATCAAATATAGCGATAACCAAAAAGAATTATACCATGACTAAGTTAGGTTTCTACAAGGGACACAGGGTGATTCAATATCTGAAAATCAATGCAATCCATAATATCAACAGACTAAGAAAAATCGTGCCATCATGGCAATCGATACGATAAAAGGATGCTGAACCAAGTTCAACATCCATTCACGATAAAACCTCTCAACAAGTTAGAACTAGAGCAGCACTTTCTCACCTTCACCAAAAGCATCTACAAGAAACCTACCACGTCATAGTGAACGTGTAAGATTGGGAACAGGCAAGGATGTGTGCTATCACCACTCTGACCCAACATCACACTAGGGGTTCTAACCAGTGCAGAGTGAACAGGGGTAAATGGCACAGAGATTGAAAAGTAAGCAATGAAACTATATTCAGGAATAACATGGTTGTCTATGTAAAATATCCCCAAAACTCTACCCAAAAAACCAAAACAAAACAAAAAAAAACCCTACTACAACAAGTGAATTTAGGATATGAGGTCAATATTTAAAAAAATCAATTGCATTTCTATATAATTGCAATAAAGGTTATCAATCCAGATTCTAAACAGGGTACTATTGACAACAGCACCCAAACCTCTAGGATGCTTTGGTGTAAATCTAAAACACATGTGCAATGTCGGTACCAGTATGCTGAAAATGACAACAGTGACGACAAAAATCAAAGACAGCCTAACAATTGTCAGAGGTACCATGTTCCTGGATGCGAGAGCTCAGTGTTGGCAACATGGCAGTTCTCATTATTACAAAGGTGTATTTTCTGCTAATTCAATGTAATCCCAATAAAATCCCAGCAGAATCTTTTTTTTTTTTTTTTTAGAAATCAACAAGCCAGTTCCAAAATCTATATTGCAAATCAGAGGAGCCAGAATAGCCAAAACATTTTTGAAAAATGACCAAGTTGAAGGAGCCGCATTACCTGATTTCAAGATTTATTATAAAGAATGGTCATCAAGACAGGGTGGCATTAGTGAAAGGACAGACATGCAGATCAGGGAACAAAACAGAGAGTCCAGAACATGCCTACAATATATATGGTCAAATGATCTTGACAAAAACATAAAGCGAAGAGAGAAATAGCAGTCCTTACAATAAATTATGCTGGAACAACTCGGCATTTATATGCAAAAAAATTGAAACTTGACCCATACATTGCACAATACACAAAAAGTAACCCCAAGTGGATCACAGATATCAATGTAAAACCTAAAATGATTAAACTTACTAGAACAACACATAAACTTTGTGACCTTCCACTTGGCAAAGACATCTAAGAGATGACCACCAAAGCAATGTCATAAAAGAAAAAAAGGTAAATTGGACTTCATCAAAATAAATAAGTCTATTCTGTCAAAGACCTGTTCAAACAAAGAAATAATAAGCTATAGATGGAAAAAAAATAACATTTTCAAATCACACATGTGATGAGAGTTGTACACAAGATATACAAACAATTCCCAAAACTGAATAAGACAACCTAAATTATTTGCCCATTTTAATATAACAAAGGATTGGAACAGTTACTTTACCCAAGAAGATATACAGATGGCAAATAAGCCATTAAAAAGAGCTCAACATCATTACTAATTAGGGAAATGCACACTAAAATCACCGTGAGATACCATTACACATGAATTAAAATGGCTAACATAAAACCACAACATGATAATATCAAGTGTTGGCACGGATGCAGAACAGCTGGAGGATTATGCTTTGCTGGCACAAATGCCAAACAGTTGAACCACTTTGCAAAACTGTTTGGCAATTTCTTACTATGTTAAACGTGCCCTTACCACAGGACCCAGCAATGCCATCCCGTTATTCACCCACAAAGAAATAAAAACATACGTTCACACCAAAACTTGTCCACAAATGCTTAGAGTGGCTTCATCCAAAACTGTGAGCAACTCCGGTTTGTTTCCTCTGGCACATGGATAAGCTGACTCTAGTCCCTCTGCACCACGGCACACTGCTCAGTCATAAAAAGGAATCATAAATACTCCTAATAGACCCAGCAACCTGGGAGAGTATCAATGCATTAGGCTAAGTGAAATAAGCCGAACTCAAAAGGCTGTGTTTCCCCGAAAATAAGACCTACCCTGAAAAGATCGCCAGCCAGACACGCATTTAGTACGTTATGACCATGTTCCAGAAGAAGATGACATGACTGTATTTGAATAAATGTAGATTGTTGTACATGAAAAAATAAGACAACCCCGGAAAATATGCCCTAATGCACCTTTTGGAGCAAAAGTTAATATAAGACCCGGTCTTATTTTTGGGGAAACATGGTACTATGTGATACCATTTACAGGACATTCTGGAAGAAGTAAAATGTCAGGGACAGGCAACAGATAGGTGCTTGCCAGGGGATGAGGGTAAAGGAAGGGACAAGCAATGGAGGGTAAGAGAGAACTTTGGGGGTGATGGAAATGTTCTCGGCCTTGATTGTGGCAACAGTTACAGGACTAAATGCATTTGTGAAAACTCACACAATGTACACTGAAGAGGTGAATTGTACTCCATGCAAATTTAAGTCTCTTAGCCTGACACCCGTACCCCCCAAATCCTTCGCCCATGATTCTAATGGGCAGCCAGTTTCAGAATCAGTGTTTTAAGTCTTCTCCATACAGACAGACGTCTTCCTTTGATGGCTTTGCTGCATGGTTCTCAGCGCTGATTTCCCACCAGAATCACTTAGGGGGGCTATTCTGACGTCCTTGGTCTGCGGTGTGATTGGGCAAAGGGAGATTGAGAAGCTGGACAGTTTCTACTGTGTAACCTGAGCCGAGGGCTGTCCTAACGATGGTGGTCTTCCAAGATATGGCTCCCATGACTCCTAAGAGAAAACTTTTAAAACTATGCACCCACGTTAACATTTAAAAATTGATAGCTAATATTTGTCATCAGTTTCAGTAGTTGCCAAGGATAAGGTTTCCAGCGTATTGTAAATCTTGACATTTAAAATTAACTGTTACATCACTCCGCTAAATGTATCATTGGAATATAAATAACAGAGTGACTTGACACCCACCACCATCCATTTATAAAATCCATGAAAAACTCATTAACTATCAGAAAATGTTACATTGTTCCTTTTTGCTCCTGAACTCACGTTTCCATTCCAATTCCCTCACAGAATTCTATTCTAACCATAATATACTTTAATCTTGAAGGTAATCTATCCACCGTCCTAGTATACCTTCCTACAACGAAAATATTAATATGTGTGAATACGTTGAACTTAAACTTTTTCGTTTCTTCTCACTGTCAGATTCTCAGTATTTAAAAATTTCTTCAAGTTGGCATTATGACAATGATGGCTGCACAATGAAAGCAACAAAAACATTTCAATACACAATTTTTGGAATAAAAATTCTCTTTTTGTAAAGGTACCTCTTCGTGGGCCATGAGAGTGTGGTGTCGCCTTGATTAAAGAAATTGTCTCGCAGTTTGGGGACTGCGACGTTTTAACACCCGGGAGAAATGAATCATAAGACACTAGATGGATGAGAGGTAGCTTTCTATCGTAAAATCAAAGAAGTTGTGTGTGTGTGTGTGTGAGAGAGAGAGAGAGAGAGAGAGAGAGAGAGAGAGAGAGAGACAGAGACAGAGACAGAGAGACAGAGACAGAGAGAGAGGGAGAGAGAGAGAGAGAGAGAGAGAGAGAGAGAGAGAGAGAGAGAGAACATAAATTAGTTCAGACAGGTCGAGTTGACGAGCTAATCCATACAGAAGTTGAACATTGGTAAATTCATTCTTTAAAACACCTCCCTCCGCCCACAGAGCCCTCGGAAGCTCCATTCATATATCCTGGTCTCAAGGGCACTGTTCCCAATAAGTCAGTAATGTGAAAGCAAAGCATTAAACAAATCCAGCCGCTCCTTGAAATGAAAGGTCCAGGACCCAGGGAGGTGACACAGACCAGTAAAGCTCTTCAGATCCAGGACACACAGGACACTGCGTATGTATCCCATCCCCCCACTTCTGACCGAGGCCCAGAGAGCTACTTCTCTACTCCAAGAAACACAGCAGTCCAGTGACAGCAGTAACTGGGGAAACGGGGTTAGAACAAGAGTGTCCCCACAGACTGCCCGGTGGGGACACTGGCTCAGCTCCAGCCAGCGGCTCACACAGAGCGATGTCACTGCTGTGAGAGGCAGGGAGATCCACATGTTTAAGAAAATCTCCTGATTTCAAAACACGGACAAGACATCCATTGTGGAGGTGTCTTTACAGTGTACCCCTGGGCGCCATCTGTCAATCAAAAGCCACGCCCCTGAGGTCCCACCCACACCTAAGGAAGCTGGATGGCAAAAGGTGGTCTTCTTCTCCATCCCTTGAAGACATACAGCGCCAACCAAAGTTCCTTTGCATCCTTTAGACGGAGGAGGCCTGCTTTCATATTGAAGTGGTACAAGAACTGTGATAACATCCTCTTCCTATCAAAAAATCGCTTTACCACACCCAAAACGATTCTGGGCAAAATACTTCAGGCTTGTGAAAAGGAGACATTGGGCCCAAATGCACACTGCAAGCTTTGGTCCTTTCCAAAGTTGAAATCTTCGGCAATCTCTAACAGCAGAGTATCTGAAATTGTTTTTCCACATTGCGTAAGGGTACGTTTATCTGAACTACAGACAACACCCAACTCCCTGACGAGTACTAACTAACGAAGGGAACCACAGAGAACACTTACATTACCCTCGGGAGCAGGGAGGCAGAACTCGGGCGGGGAGGCCCATCTGGAAGCGGCTTTTACGGGCGGTACCTCAAATTCTGTTTTCTGTCCTATGGTCGACACTGCCCCCCTGCACAAGTACGTAATGTCATTGGAGCTGTTCTCTCTGCCTTTCAACAGAATTCTCAGTACTCTCACTGATCTCACATTTCAAAATACCAACTGCTTGTAAAACAAGCAATTGTGTGTTTTGATGCTCCTTTTAACAGCCCATCATGCAAATATTTATTCACAACAGTAATTTCCATTGTGCATAGTTTTTACATCGAATTAAGGACTCTGAAAAATTACAGCCATGGAGAACAAAAGCTTACATTACATTTAAACACACATTCAAAGGATGAGCATAACTTCTCCGACAGGGTGCAATTCTGTGCTGAGAGTTGTCATCTGGGCAGGAACACAAAATCCCTTTTGTGGTTAAATATTAGCTAACATGGGACTATTTTCCTATTAGGTTTAAAATTACAATGACCCAGAGGGTGGACTATTGCTGTTTTATTGACTGACCATCTTTGGTAACAGCATCCTCAATTATTTTGTCTCTCCCGCTTTTCATTTTCATATCAGGTGACTTGGGTGGGTCCCCACTCCAGGTTCCCAAGGGGAAGCTTAACACCTAAGCCTGAGCCAAGCAACCTGCGCCTGACCCATCCTCCTGGGCACGTGGGCCGATTCCAGGAGGCTCATGGAGCAAAGTGGTTATAGGAGGCAGGTCCATAATTTTAATGCAACTGTTAAGAGACACGCTCTTTTTTGTTCCTGAATTTAGGGTAAGAAGATATAATTCTGGGCTGGGGATAGTGTGTCTAAGAACCAATACAGTTAAAGAGAAACAAAAACATTCTAGGTCCTTTGGGGTACCGGGGACATGAGCATCTTGATCAAGCCTTACCTGCTGCTAGCATTGCCTGCAGAATTTCAGGTACGTGAACCCACATTGTTCTCTTCCCTTTGGGCAGAGGCTGTTAGTGTTTACCAAGTATACATGTGTTCCTGTAAATTTCCCTGTGGTTAGTGTCTCTCAGTGCTGGTCAGTAGGGTGTGGGTACAAGTCATGAGGCCATTTCCCAATGTGGACCTTAAATCACCCCACGTGAGCCCCTAGCCCTCTCTTCCCCTATTGTGATGGCCCTGGAGGCCATGTGTTCCAAACGGCATAACTGCAAGGGGGACGAGGGTCCACTGGACACTGAGTGAATAAGAAATAAACCTTCCTCACGTTACGCCACTGAGACATGGGTGTTTGCTGCTACTGCATCACTGCTAGCTCACCGCTGCATCGTAGGCAAGCTTGGGCTTATGTCCCTGCAACCAAAACATGTCTAATCCTTCTTCACTGACAGTGTTTCCTTAAATAAGTAAATTCAGGTGGAACTCTTACACTCAATGCAGAGCCTCGTGGGCTCCATATTCCAAAGAAGGGTCCTCACAGTGGAAGCCTGGCTTTGATTTCTGCCCTCAAAGCATCCGTTCGACGCCGACCGAGGCAGCACTCTGGAGGCCTTTAAGATGAGAGAGCACAACCATCCCTCCTGAGGGCCTCCAGCTCCAAAACCCAAGGCACATGTTCAAATCCTCTCAGAGGGAGAAGCTGCCCAGAAAAATCACAGTCCCGTCCGCCATTGATTGAGCACGATGAACAAGGAAAGTGAGAAACACGTGCTAAGGGTCCTGACTCCTCCCTCCAGACTCCTTGGGAAGGAAAACTAACATGGACGGGATATTTTCACATAACGTTTTGCAACGTTCACAGTGTTGAAAATCAATTTGACCGGGATGAGAATTTCTTTGGATACTGAAAACTGGCACCTTTCACACCAATGCCAGTTCCTTTCTGGTGGGCCTTCTTCCACTCAAGAGGCTCGAGTCCTACTGCGTGCATGGGCAGGAGGGTCTGTGCTGGGGGTCCAGGCCTGGGGGTGTCAGGTCCTGCTGACCAGAGGTGCCCACTTGAAACTCGGAGTGAGGCGGCAGCCACGCACGACATCAGTCTTCCTTACACAGAGAGAAGAGCGTTTGGTATTTGGAGGAACCCTGAGGAAGTCACAGAATCCAGACACTTGTACCACAGACACAGGCATATGCGGAGTGCCAACCATCGACTGGGCTCTGAGCTAGGACTCACTGGAGACCTGTGTGCTCTCAGCCGGGTGTAACTTTTGCCTGACAGGCAGCTTAGTTTGCATTATCAAATCACGAGTAGAATGGGGAGTGGCTCACGGTCCAGGCATCAGAATTCAGACTCGGCCTCTTCTGAGCTGGAAGATCTGGGAGAGACTTTTCTGAGCCTCAATATCTGCATCTATAAGGTGAGGTTAATAACAAAATGTACCCCTCGGGCTGACCTGCAAACCCGCAAGAGTGACTGCCAGGAATCACTCACCGCTGTGCCTGACATACAATAATAACTCAAAGAGGTAGCTGTGATTTCTAATCCCCTCACCTTCTCCCTCTGCACACATGAAACTATTTTTTAAAAAATTAGTAAATCCAAGATTCACAATAAAATTTTTCTAGGTTTAAAAAAGAAAAAAGAACCTGATAGCATTGGTGATTCAAGAACACAGAGTGTAAAATAAAGTAATATTTCAATCACACACACAAAAAAAAAAAAGCAAAAGAAAGGAAAGGAAGCTGCGGTTATTGTTGACCACACTATGTCCTGCAGCACTTTGTATGATGGCGGACGAACAACAACCAGCATCAAACCGTTTTACTGTTCGGCAAAGGTTCTTCAAGCGCCTTTCTACATACTTAGAACATTATGGAGCCCTTGCAATGTCCAAAGTGCCGTACTAAATACCGGCGAGAAACCAAAGATAGAGAGAAAAATGCACAGTAGTCGGCCCCAGAGAAACTTACAATTTAGGAGCGGCAAGAGAAAATCGTTTTAGAATGTCACCCCTGTAGACAGGTGAAAAATGGCCCCCCAAAGCTGTCCATGCCCAAATACCTTGAACCTGTGAGCGTCGCTGTATTTGGGGGACACAAAGGAGAGGGGGCTCTGCATGTGATTGACAGAATTACTCCTGATCAGAGGGAGGCGGTGGGAGATTTCAGACACAGAAGAGGACCGAGCAGAGAGGGACGGAAGACACTGGCCTTGGAGCTGGCCTGCGGGCAGCCCCAGAGGCAAGACGCGACTCACCCACGAGCCTCCTGCTGACACCTGGCCCCTGGCCCAGTGACTGATTCGGGACTTCTGGCCGCCAGAACCGTGAGGGAATAGCGTTCTGCTGTTCCAGTCACCCAGTTTGGTCATCTGTTACAGCCACCCCAGGAAACGTGCACCCACTGATGAAAACCCACCCATGACCTGTACTCCAACAATGGCCTGGGAAGGCTGACCAAGGACAGAGCATCCACCTGGATGATTCTGAAAGGGAAAGAGGGTGCTGTGAGTAACTCCACCAGGACACGCCAGGCTGCGTCCACACCCTAACTGACCACTGCCTCCTTCCCGGGTGGCCTTCCCTTCATGCAGCATCACCGGCCACACTGGCTTTCCCTAGTCGCCAGTCTTGTCTGTGCTTTGGCTTGCACAGTGCCCTGTGATGCTAACCCATCTCCCAGGTGAGGGAAGGTCTCCCCAGCTACTCCGAGTCACTGCCAACGTCCCTGCACTCAGAGGGACAGGCTCTGTCCTGCCTGGACAGCACAGCCAGAAGGGGACATTCCTCTGTACGACTGACATGCTCTCCACCTCCTCTGGAAACCGTAGCTCTGTGAGGGCGGGAAGCAACCACACCTGTCTGGGCTGCTCTCACTATTGGGTTCCCGTGGCCAGCAGCATGTGGGGTACAGAGTTGGTGCTCAGAAGGCAGTCACTGCCGTAAAAGAGTGAATAGGGAGGAAAGAAAGCAGAACAAGAGAAGACGGGGTGCTGAACACGGAGCAGTGGGCCTGAGCTTACAACTTACAGCCCTGGAGCTAGAGCTGTGGCACTTGACATAGAGGAGTGACTGGTAGCTAACATCCCTGGTCTATGGGTACTTTAGTGCCTCCTGACCCCGTGTCCTCACAGCACCCTCAAATAGTTCCTGCAGAGATCCATGTTCACTGAAAACGTGTGGCCTGTGATCTTGAATGAACAGATTTATGGATGGATGATGGATGGATGGATGGATGGATGGATGGATGGATGGACACATGGATGGAAGGATGGATGGATGGACGGATGAATGATGGATGGATGGATGCATAAATGGATGGGTGCACAGATGGAAGGATGGATGATGGATCAATAGAAGGAAGGATAAATGGACAGGCAAATAACAGGATGGGTGGATGGATAATAACTGGTTGAATAAATGGATAAATGGATAAATGGATAGATGAAATAATAATATAGGATGGTATAATCTTTTACAATAAGGTACTTGGAGCTTTTGTTTTGTATTTCATTTTTTCTTGGCTTTCAAAATGGAACTAAATTAAACATATCCTAATACTTAGAAGCCTACCTTTCTGTGCATATAAGAATTTTTTTATGAAATTATGTTTGTTACTTAACTTTTTAATTTAGAGAAAATGAAACTTAATAGTCTCCTCATTCCCTAGCCTTTTAATTTTGACAGAATTTAAGTATAATCAATAAAGTTCCTGTCTCTCTGCCTCTCTCCCTCCCTCACACACCCACACGCACACGTCCCCACCTGCTCTCTGCTGGGCATTTCTTCCTCCCCGAGAGCCTGGACAGAGTGTCGCTGTCAACAAGCTCCTCCCAGTCCCAGGCTGTGGGAGGTGATGCGTTGCCACCTGGATGCTTCACTTCTGACCTCAGAGGGAAGCTGTAAATATGGCAACACTGGGCCAGAAGATGCCCCAAGAAAGTCACTGCTCAGGACACCCACTTACTGAGCCCACAGAGGCAGAGCATCCGGCCAGCACAGCCCTGAGAGGGGGACCCCATCAGGAGAGCAGCTCTTCTCCCAGGAGCCTGCGTGTCTGCTTCCCACCGGCATTTTCAAGGGAGCACAACTCTGGGAGATGCAGGCAAGAGTCCTCACAGGCAGCCTAACACATGGCAACCTTCTCGGGTGTGTATTTGAACAGTGCCTGCCTCTCTGCCCACCTCCAGTCTCCCCAGCCCCCTGCTTTCCGTACGCCTGCCCCTCCTACAAAGTGAACAGCAATGCATCAAAACACGTCTGAACGCAAACACGCCGAGTTCCCAACCCAGCCTAGATTCCGAGTGTAAGATTCAAGCTCTCTGGCAACTTGACATAAGGCCATTCTCCAGAAAAGGCGGGGACCGTAGAACAGTAGTGCCAGTAAAACTTTTTCTTTCACAGTATAGTTCCTAGGTCCCCGGGGCAGAAGTGCAAGCAAGGAAAAGTTATTTTTACTTGTTTTTCCAAAGCTCTGTATGAGGTTTCATTTGCTCCGCGACCCATCACTCTACACTCATGACATTTAGCCTGCGATTAACATGTACATTTTGTTCATTCAAAGATTTGTGGTTGAAAAGAACTACGGCCATACAGTAAAAACAATAATATGCTAACGCAGACATTTAACATCTCACAATTGTCTCCACTTTCCATCAGCCCCAGACAAATCAGGCACGAAGGAATGTGCGTGAGCATGTGTTTGCCTCCCATTAAAACTCTTTTAAATATAGCTCATATTTGATCGCAACTTGGTTTAGACCATTAAGGTGATCAGAGAATCTCAGAGCGGGAAGGGACTTGACACATTGGAAAAAGAACCGAACCGACCAAGTGTTTAGAGGTCATACCTGCATCACGAAAATTTTGTACAACGTGATGGCCTCAGGGGTGTCAAGCTTTCTCCTGTTTTTATTAGGTTGATGCAAAAGTAATTGCGGTTTCAAAGGTTAAAAATAATTGCAAAAACCGTAATTACTTTTGCGCCAACCTAATAGCCTATTGTGAACAACCACTGAATTACTTACCCTGGGCTCAGGACGCTTAGCTGATCTACTCTTGACTGAATTCTCTAAGTTTAACACACAAAACATGTTACATGCTTGGCTTACAGCACCATTTCCCAAGCTGACATCTCCACATCACAGAGCTCCTGGTTTTAAGAGCATTTTCAGGGTTTGCCCTTGCAAAAGTTCAGAAGTGCCAGAGGAAATACAGATCTCCTCACCACCGCTCCATCTAATAGAGGAATCAGTACCAGAACCACGCACATGACCCAGAACACGCAATAATGGTTAAGTTGTATTTACAGAGCTTTTCTGTACCTTTCTTAATGAAGCCTGGTTGTTGCAGGCAGGAAAACAGAGATCCCTCGTCCTATTATAAAACCAAGTGACAACCAAAAAAAAACAAGCCTTGCAGCCGTACGCACATCTGTTGGACTGCTGTTGCTGCGGATTTGGGGTGTTTTAACCTCACGTCTGCCTGGGTTAGATTCACTGAATCCATCGACCCTTTCTCTGCTTTCCTGTGCCCATCATAAGCCCAGGAGCTCTCGCCCTCAGGCTTGCACTACTCCGGAGACGTGAGCCCGTTACAACCAGGCTAAAAAAGGCAGTAGGGGGCACGGTGAGCCCAGGCCCCTTCCTGAATCACACCAGCACCAAACCCCTGCGAGTCGACTGTCTTCTCCTATTGTCAGATCCGAAGCAGTGTAGCCCAGTGACTCCGGAAGACCACAGAAAACAGAAAATTCCCGTAATTAAAAGGCTGTGCGCTTGAGCCCTAACTTTGAAGTTTCTGAGAGCGCCCTCCTCTCCAGAACCTCAGAGAACTCTGTTTGTAGAAATTTGGGGGCACACACTGGAGACTGCTAAACCTCTCCACTTTTCCCCTAACGCATTTCTCTGTAGGAAGCAGGCCCTGGGAGGAGGAGGCCCCACACACAAACAAGGACTTCCCATCAGTAGCAACAAGGAACTGCTGGTACTTTCTACAACCTCCTGTGTGGATCAAATAATTGCTCTTCCAGGCATGGGTGTCTTGAGCTTCCAAACTTGCTGTTGCAATGACAGACGGGGAGGTTGACAGAAGGCAAAGGGGGCAGGTGAGAACTAGCTCTGTTCTCACCGCTTCGGGTCAGGGCCCTGCTGTGAGAACTCAGGTGACAAGTTAGGGTTGGCCAACCTGCAGGGATGCTGGCGAGGGGCCAGGACCCGCGCTGGAAGCTCTCCAGGAGCCACCGCTCCAGAGCTCACCAGTGACATCTTTCTAACAGCCTAGGAAGCCTCTGTAGGAGGGCTCTGCAATTATTTCCTATGAGGTCAGTGCCAGCAGGAAAAGTCAAGTCCAAATTCCAGGCCCCTTCATTTCAATCCCCCGCCCCGGACCTGCAGCTCAGCCCTCCGAGGGCCCACCTCTCCTCTCAAGGGTCTCCACAGCCCCCTGCCTCATCGAAAACGCTTTCGGGTGAGCAGGGCTATTTTCCCTGCGACCCTCTGCAGTCTCACCTAGGGCCTCCCACCCACAGCCTCCCGCGAGGCACCTGCAGCAAAGGGGCCGCCACGGACCTTGGCGTCCGCACGCGCGCGTGCACACGCGCAAACACACACCCACGCCCTCTCTCCCAGCCACCCCAGCCACGCGTGCACTCCCACACACTCACTCCCGGCAAAGTTAGTCCCGGGGCCAGAGGTGGCGCGGCGTCCACTCACCTTTGGAGAACAGGGCGGCCAGGCTGATGAGCACGGGGGACCAACGGGACCACGGCGTCCCCATCTCAGACGGGCACATCCCGGACACCGGGGCGCAGATCCTCCGCTCTCCGGCGCCGTCTGAGCGAAGAAGACACAGTGGCCGAGCTCGTGGAGGCGGGCGCCGGGCTGGGTGGCGAGGGAGTGCGCGGCTAGGGGCGCGAGCAGCCGCGGGGCCCTGCGCGCCCCTCCCGCGGGTCCATGGCCGGCCGCAGTTGCCTTCCCTGGTCCGGCGCGCGCGGAGGCAAATCCCACCCCCTCTCACCCCCACTAGGATATTTTTACTTTAATCCACGCGGATTTGTTCCCTTCCTGTTGACCCGAGCGTGGACTGGCTTCCAGTTGGCCCAAAAAGGGCGGCTGCGGGAGCGCGGGGACGCGGGCGGGCGGGCGCAGGGCCCCCATCCCAGCCCGCCGCGCCCCGGGGCTCGCGCGCGCGAGCGCCGAAGTTTGGCGGCGGGAGCCCCCCCCGCCGCCCGGCCCGCCTCGGCTCGCGGGCCCCAGGCGCGCAGGGCGCACGGCCGGCGGCGGAGACGCGGGGCCCCGGCGCTGGGAGGAGGACCCGCCGCTCGGCCAAGACCGCATCCGCACGGAGGCGAGCGCCACAGTGCCCCGCGCGGGTTCCGGGCTTTGCCTTGAATGGGCCTTTTTTTAAAAAGCCCCACCCTTTCGGAGTGACAGCTGTGAGCCCCAATCCGCAAAGAAAGTCCCACCTCCCCCGCTCTGCCCCGCACCCTCCCTCCTGGCCACCCCTCCCCGAGAGTGCGGGTGGGAGGGGCCGCTGGGAGGCCCGCAGGCACCTGGCCAGCCCCAGGAGCTCCCAACAGGTGGCCTTCCCTGGTCCTCACACCCCCAGCTGAGGGCCAGTCCTCAGCCTCGGGGTGTCTGAGGCTCTTGGGCCCTCAGTGAACCCTAGATCCTGCAGCGGGGTCCCTCACCCCGCCCGGGTAGTCCCCCACAATCTCTGAGCAGCAGGGCCTCTGACGTACCATCTGAGGGTCACGCTGGCCCTCACCCCATCCTGGAATGACCACCAAGTCAGTGATCCTAGAAGAATTCCCGCTTGACCCCCAGCTGACCCGCTTGGAACTGGGAATGGCTCCGTGAAGGGTCAACGAGGCCTCGAGGAGAGAAAAGAGCAGCTTCTTGTTCCTGCCTCGCTCCATCCCCAACCGGGACCCCAGGAACCGAGGTCACTGGGCAGAACCTGAGCTCTCAGCCCAGGGCCTCTGCTCCCCCGGAGCCCGTGAATTACCTAGACTAAGATCAGAGGGAAAGCATTGTGAGTATTTAACACATACTGGCAACCAACCGCAACGAAACCAGGTCAGGTGAATGCACACCTGGAAGCACAGGTGGGTCATTACCTACCGAGGCAGAAACAGAGGCTTCATTCTGCGGGCCTGAGGGTGCGAGCGTACCCAGGCCTCCAGAGTTCTTAGCTCACAAAGTGCCAAAGAAGATGGGGACAGGGAAGCGTGTCTCCCCGAGTCCCCCTCTCCTTGAGATTGGCCATCTCCCTCTCTCCGTATTTCCTTTCCTGAGTGTACGTCTCTTTCTGTTTTTCTTTATTTCTCAAACTTCTGCCCGTTCTCTTTGGCCTCTCACAAAACCCTCAAGCATCAATTCGGCAAAGAACCTACGAGATTGTGTGTTTCGGTGCTTCTGGAGCCTGAGCGAGCACCCACCCCCCTCGGCAGCTTATTAAAGCCGCTGCTGAGCCCCCATCCCCGGGTCTGGGCGGGGCTCCAGAACCCACGTCCCTAACAAGCGCCAGGGGGCGCTAGACCACGGGCCTAGTTCACAGTCACCTTTCACCTCCATGACGGGGAAACTGAGGCTTGGTGCCTTGCCCACCTTCACCTGGCCTTGGTGGCAGCACCAAAGTGTGTGTTAAATGGCATTTTAATGTGAAACTGAGTCTATTTTTTAAACATTTCTCAAATATGTCAACTAGGAATTAGTAGTCCGGCCGCTCTCCTTTATTAAAAACAATTATTTTATATTGTCTAAATCAAATTGAGATTCCCCCTCCCCAGAATTACAATCATCAGATGCCTTTGAGGGGGCGTTGTAGGGGGAGGTATGTGAGTGCCAAAGATGTCTCTGTGTCCTTAGGATAAAAGGTGGCTGACAGATTCCCAGCTGTTGCCCAAAATGTTGAACAATTTCCTCATTATGCAGAGTTGGCTGGACAAAGTTGTCCTACTCTTTGGGGTGGAAGCTTTTTGGGGGGACGTTGCAGCTCCAGATACCCGACCAGTGGCTGAAATGAGATGTAAGAATGGCTTCTCCGTCTCGGCCTCCTGTGTGTGTTCTAGCACATCCGCTCTTCTCTGAGTAATTAGCGGCTGGTGGGGGCAGCAGTGCCTTCGGAAGCCCGAAGAGGCTCGCTGAGGCCTGCCAGGCCCTCATCCACCCCCCATGCTTCTGGGATAACTTCCCACCCAAACGCCTGCCTTGTCTCAAATTAATTGCAAGAAATCTGCTTTCCTCCAAGAATAGGTGTTTCATCTGCAGGACCATAAATCAATTTGTAAGCCTAATTTTGTCGGTAATTAAATAGTGCTAATTGTTCGTGCTGTGTGCACAGGCTCTTCCACAAGGCAGTTTGGGTGGCTGTCCTTGAATAAAACAGGCATTCCATGCAGCAGTCTCCAGGAAGGCCAGCTTTGTCCGGGAGTGGGTGGAGGTGGGCAGGACACTGCTGGAATTCATCCATGGAGCCCGTGAGAGATGCCACTAGGTGCCCTCTGAAACCCACTTCCTCTGCCGGCCAAGCAAAGCTGAGTGACCCGGGAGTGAGTGGGGAAGTCAAGGGCACAGCTAGGAGATGCAAAGGCGGGGGGGGCGGAGGGGGTGGTAAAAAGTCTGGAAGCAGAGCAGGGCCACAGACCACGTGAGCCCATTCACCTCTCGGAGAGCTCTTGACATTCTAGGGGCCCCTGAGAGGCAGGGGCAGAGGGGGAGCACGTCTGGCAAAATGCAGCACCTAGACTGCCCCCCCCAGCAGCCCCCCACTTCCTGCCTTCACTGGGCTCACAGCCCAGGGCCTCTGTGTGGCCACATTTGCCAGGAAGGCTGGAGAGCCCGAGCCGGAGGTGCCTCCCGAGAAGCACACGGCTCAAGCAGAGGCATCTCTGGTGGGCCCAGGGGCACAAGGGGCCATTCCACTTTCCTGCCTAATTTCAGGTGTCTGTTCTGGCTTCAGAACACCTCTGTTCACTCCTCTTCTGACAGGTACCTGCCCTGCTCTGGGCTGTGTGACTGTTGGGCAGACAGCGGGGCACTGGGGTTGGTCAGCGTTGAGGTCCAGGCCAGAACTGTGAATCCGTCCGTTTGACAGCTGTCACTGGTCATGGCCGTGTGCACTGCCTGTGGCTGTAATCTGTGAGGGCCACCACCTTCCAGGCTGGTAGCAGGACGTGGGCCTGCTTTGTTGAGGATGAGCTGTCAACACAGTCAGGAGGAAGATGGGGGTGTCCATCGGAAGGACCCGGAGAAGGAGTTTGGCCCTGCCCAATTCTGCAAGAGCCTTTGGCTGCACACAAAGGGGAAGATGCATTTGTAGGGGTGGAACCCTGATCTCATAGTGAGTCTGACACGTCGGACTGACTCATCGGTTTGCTTTTCTGAGCGAAGCACATAATTGGTTTGATTTCTTTAGTCCGTTTGAAATGAGTGTTCCCAATGGACTTGAAGGGCTGGGTTCTTGGATGACGGACGCCTTGGTCTGGGACTGAATGAACCATCGTGTGGATCTTTGCATCAGACACACACCTCCCTGTGTGATTACGGAAAAGCAAGGCTCCCACCCCACCCGGAAGAAGCGTGTCCACGGAAGGGACACACAGAGGAACACACGTGACCACTGAGGCAAGGCTTTAGCTGGCAGTCTGTAGAGTCCGCCGACGCAAAGAGAAGGGACGCTGTGCAGCTGTGACGTGTGAACGCATAACAGCTTCAGAGCTGAAATGTGAGGACATTGTCAGTGGCCCAACTTGGAAGTTACTTAAGGCACTTTGGGGAATCAATGGAAATAATGGGTCTGGGAATACTTCTGGATTAGAACTCTCTTTTTCCCTTCTTAATAAAAATCCACCGAGGAAAATTGTGTGTACGCTACAGTTTTTTCACAGGAGCCAGCTTCCCTCAACAGCCGATTTCTCTGCTCGGGATTTCAGTGGTGTAAGCGTGGAGACCTGCTCCTGTCCCCTTCTCTCCCCACAGGTGTGTTGGTCCCAGTCAGAATACCGGGCCCCCACCTCCACCTAATCACAAGCGTCCTTTAAATGATTGTTTCTAACCACTCTCCAATACCAGATTTTCACTTCTTCAGAAGGTCTTCGGTTGATGTCTAAACTGGTCAACATGGGAGTAAATGTGATTAACTAGGATCAATTATTTGTAAATTGATTTTTGAGTCATCGCATGAGAGGCGTCCATCTGGGAAAAGTGACTAATGACATCAGCGAGCTCCCCGGGTCTGAAAGTAAAAACAGTAGCACTATCTTGTATCACTGGGGGGGGCGGCTTAAAAGGCGATTTTAAATGGACACTGGATTGATGTTTTTTCACTATTGTTTCAAGGCCTCAAAAGGTTGCAAAGCAGCCCCAGGAGACTGCAGGCCCTCAAACCTCCCCGTGGGCACAGCCAGCAGGACCGCGGTGCAGAACCGTGATCAGGGCCCAGGGCAGCGGGCACTGCCGCTCGGACTCGCGACATCAGTGGTCCTGCAGCGACCCCTAGTGCTCAGCAGGGGGAAGCTCAAGACACCTGCTTTTCCATCCAAGAAATGAGTTGTTGGCACGTCCCCCTGTAGCCAAAGGACACAAGTGGTCACGTTTTACTTAGTCACACTGGACATATTTCCTATCACATCATCTTAACAAACACAGAAAGCGACCAAGCCCATGCATTTTAATTAAGGAAACCCTGTGGCCTGTGGTGGGTGGGTCCTGGGAAATGAGAGTGGTGGGTTTCCCCAGCCATCACCTTGAGCCCTATATGCTGCTAAAAATATAAATAAAAACATCGTAAACGACATCAAAATGAAAGCAAGCATTTACACCCCGGGAACCCCCAGTAATACTTGAGTTGAACTTTGGTGCTTCTTTCAAATCTGCCAAACAAGGCATCCTGTCCAATGGGCACAGGCACCCGTGAGCGCCAGGTGCCGGCAGCGTCCTCTTCCTCGCGTCCTCTGCCCCCTCCTCCCCAGGACCCCCTGGCTGCCTCAAGTAAAAGTGAAAATGCTGGTTCCTGGGAGGGGTGGAAGGGGGTGTAAAGTGTCTCCTAAGAAAAATCTGAACTAGGGAGCACCCTGTGTCCTGCTCTGGAAAAAGAGAACTTGACGTGGTCGAACAAATACTGGAAAACTGAGTCAGCTCTTGTCACCCTTTACCTCACACCCCTCCCATGGCTCCCCTCTCCTCAGTGAAAAGCTGAAGTCCCCACGAGGCCGGACGTGGGCTGCCTCCCCTGTGCACGCGGGACCCCGCCGCTCCTGTGCTTCAGCCACCTCCTCCGACACACAGGCCTTGCCCTGGACACGGCCTCTGCAGAGTCCGTTCCTCTGCCTGGAACGCCTTCCATCACCTCCCTGTGTGGTTCACTCCCTCACTTGATTCTAGTCTCAGCTACATACCCCTTTAATACAGACGCCTTCCCCGGACGTAGTAATATTTACTACCATCACTTGCTCTCCTCTGATCCTGTGCCATGTTTCACGTATTCTGCTTAACGTCCCTCTCCCCCAGCTAGAATAGAAGCTCCCTGGGGACAACAGCTCTGTCTGTATTGTTCACGGCTCTGTCCTCATTGCCCAGAACACGGCAGAAGAACGTTCTCAGTGAATTCAAACTAATTTACTTTTAAAATAAATTATGAATTAATGACTTCTTCTTCCCCCCCCCCCCCGCCTCTCCCGGGAGGAGAGAAAGTGTGTCCCTCCATCACACTTGAGGATATGGCTTGGGTGCCATGCTCCTGCCATCTTTTGGCAGCCAACTGGTCCACCTCCAGAGTGTTCACCTTGAACTCTAACTCGGAGCCCAGTTCATCAGACCATGCGTTTCACTGGTGGGGAAACTGAGGCTGAGAGAAGCAATGTGACTTGCCTTTGATTGTATTTTTCCAGTTGGGGAGCATTAATGTGAAACTCATAACTGATTATTTCCCAGCTCTCCTTCCCACCCAATGCCCTTTTGAGGTGTGTTACGGTGGTTAGAGTGAAGCCTCTGCTTGGATTTGAATTAAGAGCTGTGTGACCTTGGCCAAGTTACTTAACCTCTCTGAGCCTCAGTTGCCTTATCTTGAAAACTGTAGAATATACTATCACCTAGCTTGTTGGGCTGTTATAAAATGGATTGCAGGTATACACAGACAGCACCTACATGGTACTTAGAATATACTTAGCATTTAAAAAGCACACTCTTGTTAGTTACTGTTTTCTACAGGAATAGAAATGCACTTTTCAAAAGGCTGTGTTTTTCTCTGTCCAGTTCCCAGTTTGACTATCCACATAATTTATTGCGTTTCTGCAGGGTCAAAGCCAGGAACAGACTTTCTCAGTGTAATGTTAAATTGTCTCCATGGGAATCAAAATTCTGTTGGTATATCCAATCTCTAAAACCATCCATAATCAAGAAGTTGAAGAGACACTGCCTACTAATGAACTTCACTCATCCTGGAGTTTAAAATAAGAATCTTGCTCTTTCTTTGTTAAAGTTTTTCTTTCTGTATAAAACATTCCAAGGCTCAGGGGGAAAAACACGCACACCCACCAGACACCTTATGTAACTGCAAATTTTCCATGGGGAAGCATCTGCAGGTGGAGCTTCTGTTTGTTGGTTTTTCATTCTTGTGCACACCGTTAGGAAAAAACGCTGACTGGGTTATAAACCACTCTGTTGTGTCACATTTTCAGATTTTGTACTTGAGTTGTTGCACCACTGAGTTCAAACTGAGTGTCAGACTTACCATTTCAAAACGGTGTTGCTGGGCGTTTATGTAACTTTTGTAGCAGAGCAGGAAGCAGGAGTGGCTCACGTGTGCTGGGAGCCGGCGGCCTCTGCCTGTGCCAAGCTCCAGGCTGGTCCAGGGCCCATGATCAAATGACAGGTGAAGCAGCTGGGAAGGTACTGGAGCTCATCTTTATCCTCAAGGTCAGTGAAGTTGCCCCGTGCACCCCTCATCCCCCATGGCACCTGCCCGGGAGGGATGCCCTGCCAGATTAGTCCATTAAGTGTGACTAACACTCTAGAGGCTGTTTAGATTCTACCCAAGAGACGACTCCTCGGGAGAGAGGCAGTGAACGTAGAAGAGTCTGGAGTTGTCACGATGGATGGAAGGAAACACGATAGGAAAAGTTTCTGGCTCAAGTTACCCAACAAATATTAGGTCTCTTCTATTACACTTATCACATGCACTAGTAGCATCGATTTGCATCACTAATAGCTTCTTTCAAAGAATATGGACATTCCATTGGCTTTGAAAGCTTCAATTCCAACTGCAACAAATATGACATTTCGACGGTTGATTCTGTCATCAATGTGTAAGTGTGTCTGATGGCAAATCTCGTTAAGAGTACAAGTCTCATTCATTAACTAGTCACAGAGCACAAATAATCATTAATCCTTCACACTGAGAATCTCAGGTTTCTGTTGAAAATGCCTTTTGTCTGCCAATAGCAAATCGATTTTCCATTCCTCAGCCCACTGTAATTTATCTTTTCCCCATCAGTCTGTGGAAACCATTTCCAAACAGTGTCACAAGTGACCTGCTAATTGCAAATCTCAAGGATGTGTTTAACTGCTCACCTGTCTTATTTCTCTATGAAGTTTCATACCATCCACTTCTTTTCCAATTGTTTTATGACGGTGTTTCTTCTTCCTTTATTCTGTCTCCTCAGTATTAACTTGTCGTTTCTTTTTCTCTACCTGCCTCATAAGTGTCCTCTAGGAATATGCCCTTTCTTCAATTTTATGTACCGTCCTTGGCAACTCCTTGACAGCACAGTCTCAACCAGTAACCACAAGAGGAGCCACATATCTGCCCGAGAACTCGCTCCTGAGCCAGAGCGACTGTTAGACCTCTTCCTGAGACAATCAAAATGTAATTGTTCACTAATGTCCCCAAATATACACCCTCTACCCCGTTTCCTATCCCTCATATTTATAAATGGCTTAAAATATTACTTAGCTGCTCAGTGCACTTACAAATCTTCTCAAAGTCTTAACTCCCTCTGACCCCCTACAAAGAATTAATCATCGAACCCTGTTGATTCTTCACCTAAATACACAGTTTTCTCTTTGGCTCCGTCCGCACTGCCGTGACGCCGTGCAGCTCACTTCCCCTTCTCACTTAGAATATTGAAGGAATCTCTAGATTCTCTCTCCTGCTTGCCTCCCACACAACTACCAGAGTGATGTTATGAAAATACAAATCTGGTCGCGTTCTTTCCGCGCCTGAACTCTTTCATGGCTTTCTAATACTGTCTGGATAATGCCTCAGCCCCTCACTGAAGCTTGTCTCTGGTCACACCCCATCCCCCACCCGTTCCACGCACGCAGGGCCCACCCTCTCCGAAAGCAGCCCCTTGGGTTCAGTGAGCTTTCTCCACCCCGCACCCCTGCATGTACCATTTTCTTAGAAGGAGAGTCGTCCAACATTTCTCCCTTGTGGTCTCATGCTCAAAGACTTGGACAAGATGCCATGTGTCCCAGCAAGCCTTCTCCGACCTCCCAGGGGGACTGACCCTCACCACCCAAAAATTCATCATCAATCTCTCAAATAATGAAGCCAAATTCGCCTTCCTTTGAGTGTGGCCTGGACATGGCAACCTGCCCCTAATGACGAGAACGTGGCAGAAATTACAGTGTATGGTTCCCGAGAGCAGCTCTTAAAAGACATCACATCTTCCTTCCTCGTCTCACTTTCTTGCCAACACATGCTTTGAGAGAAGCCAAAACATCACGAGAATACTCAGTGAGAATATGTCATTCGAATCCTTAAATAGCGCCAGTGAAAGGACTAGGTGTCTCAAAACTGAGGCCTCCTTCCAACAACGGTGCAAGTGAGCCCTCCGGCCACAGACCAGCCTTCAGATGACGCAGCCCCAGCTGACATCTTGGTGGCAGCCTTGAAAGACTCTAAGGTCTCGCAAGACAAGCACCCAGGTCAGGGGCTCTGGATATTCCTGATCCACACAAACAATGAGATAATGTGAAGCTTGTTTTACACCCGTAGATTAACTGACACCATAATCTGCCATCCAGCAAAATCATGTGAGAATCATCCCGGCAGTCTTTTTCTCTATGTATCGACACCCAGCTCCCCTCCCCCAAATGCTAAATACTGTTTTATGGCTGGACATTTTGTGCACGTTTGCTGCGGTTTTTCATACTTACAGAGATTTCAGACATGATGTTTGATTCCTTTGCCAAACCACTCACCCCCTTACTGTTGGGAATTAAGTGACTTATAATTGAGGTCATAAACAGGCTTTGAGCGTTATAGTAGATAAAATGTTAGTGCAGTTATTTTCCTTGGGATAAATGCTCTGACTATAGTTGCTAGATCAAAGAGGATTGGATTCCTAAGTCTTCTGATAAATATTTCCAACTTGCCTTCCAGAATATTTGAGCCACAAATGTACCCGTCTACACATTTCCTCGTATTCTAACCAAATGGGCAATTTGGGGCCCCAGGGGAGCTTTGGCACTGTCTAGAGACATTTCGAATTGTCACCAGTACAGGGAGAGGGTGCAGCTGGTATTGAGTGGAAGAGTTTGGAATGCAGGATTCATCCCCCCTCCACCACCTCCCCCAAAGCATCATCCCGCAACGTTAATGGTGCCCAGGCTGAGAAATGAAGATAACAGGGTGTTAATATTTTTTAAGTGGTTTGCGTTTGATAGTTGAAAAACCATCTCATTGGTTTAAATTGTGTTTTTGCTTTTATGTTTGTTTTTTCATGCTTTTTCAGTCTAGTTTTATCACTTGCCTGCCCATTACTTTCCCCCACTTGTTCAATAACGTGTTAGACTTTTAGGGTGGTTGGTGAGAGTCCTCAATGAGATGTTAACGCTTTGTCGAACACAGCAAATATTTCCCCCAAGTACTTCATTAGCCTTCTAATTTTATTTATGGTCTCTGGGGCACACAGAGATTTGTTTCTGTTCTTCTGTAGTCAAAACCACAGGCTTTGCAGGCTCTTCCTTTGCTCTCAGCCTTGGGACAGCTAACTCCTCGCTGACAAGCCGTTATTAAACTCCTCTGTTTTCTTGGAGTCTCTGTCATAGAGTTGAGGCTTTCATCTATCTGGAATTTATTGCGCTTTACGACGTGATGTGAGATGTGAGGAGGCATGATGTCCCTTCTGCTATACCAGTAACCTACTGTCCCCACACCAGGCACTCAGCAGTCTGTTTGTCCCCTCTGCGCTGAAGTCTACACACTGTGGTGAGACTCCACAACAGCCTGGAAACGGCGTGAGCCCTCAGAGGAATTAGGAAGCAGTAACTCACAGTTTTCATTCTGCATAAACCGCATCTTAATTGTGAGAAATCACAAGTGCAGACGTCTGCAGAGTGTGCGTTTCCTGAAATTGTAATCCACACGGATGATTAGCAGGTCAGGGTCTGGCAGCCAGCCCCACACCAGCCCGCTGGCTTTTCTGGGCCACTACTCGGAGACGCACAAGGTTACTCAGGGAGAGTAATTGCTTCGTTCCCAGTAATGCATCCTTTGCTTCTTTACGGCTTGAGTCCATTACAATAGAATCTTTTCATATTTCATGGAGCTTTAATCACAGCCATTTCATGTGTAATGGCAGAAAGAAAGCTTTTTCTTCCAGACCCCCGTTGCAGAATTTTAATAGCCCTGTTTAATCTTAGTTTAACAAGAAGTAATCCCCCCCAAAATTTACCAGTGTCATCAGAAAGCATTGTGGGATCTTGTCACATTATTAAGGCTTTATACTGATTGGACACATGGCTGGTAAATGGGGCAGTAAGGAAGCATTCATTAAAATAAGGAGGTAACTCACAAGGTAGACCATGTCCTGTTGCCGTTTTTATTTTGTTTAGTACACACTTATGTTCCCAAGTGCTTTTATTTATTCCTTGTTCCCTGGCCTGTAGGATGGACATGTTGTTTGCTTCAGAGAAAGTGGCTGTTCTCTCTGGAGCTCTTCATCCATGTGCAGAATGGTGGTTTATGAGTGGTGAGCGTTTACAGCCTGGCCCAAGGAGCCGATGCATCATGTGGGCTGCCTCCTAAGTCTCACGCCCACTGTCTCAGGATGCTGAGGGACCCAGCAGCTCCTTGGTGCTGCTCCGTCAGCTAAGGACAGAGCTGTCCCCTGAAGTCCCCCAGCCCCTTGTTTCTTTCTCTCTCACACCCTCTGGCTGCCTCTGTCCCTCTCCACTCTTAACCCTCATCTCATCCCCTCCCACACACATGAGCAAACACCTTGTGAGTTATCGACATAAGTCTAAGGTCCCTTCAACCGTGTCTGCGTGCTGGGCTCCTGGTACTGTGTCTGCACAGCAGGAGACCTTCCCCTGTGACCACTGTTGATTGGACCACTGGGAGGTGACCATCCCTAGCTGGACCAATCAGAGAGCTTCCCCTGAGCTGGGAACTGAATCGGGAGGCAGGCTGTCTGTTTCAGGAGCTGTGGGCAGGTGTCTTCCATCCGCCCTGTGAACTGAGAGGCAAGGAAGGCACATTACAGAGAAAGGACAGGGCTGCCACGCAGGGAGCAGTGGACGCAATGGTGTCCATGTCTTCGTTCCCGGGACATAGCAGTGCTTTCACAGCGCATCCACGAACAACTCCCAAGTATATAGTTTTGTTTGCTTAAGTTCTCTGGAGGTTTCTGTTCCTTCCACTCAAACATGCAAAAATTCCCCACAAAACTTCCACACAAACATCTCCCCATATAAAATGACCAGTTGGGCTCCCTCTCCTATAGGGGTGACATTAGGGTTATTAGAAAGAGTGATTGAGATTGTCATCAAGTCTGTATCTTGTACACAGTGTGTTATTGCTGTGATGCTAGGACCCCACAGTGGTTCAGAGGGTTTACACAGAGGCTTATTTGAATTGGATAAACCATTTGTCCTCAGGAGACTTACAGACATGAAGTTAAATAATACATTAAAAATAAGGTCTCACATCTAATCAAAATAATATTTAAAATAGCAAGAAATAAGCTGTTAGGGATGAAAAAGGACACAAGAAGCAGGCCAGGACGTGGTGTACCCGGAATCCCCTTACGTTCAGGGTGGGGCGTGAAAATGGTGCGGCTTCAGCTGCTTCAGCCATAAGGAGAAACAAAGTGCTGACCCTCCTTACAACGTGCACGGCCCTTGGACGCACAGCGCTCAGCGAATGACACCAGACACATAAGCCACACAGTGTGTGGTTCCACTTATGTGAAACGTCCGGACTAGGTGCATCTATGCAACAGAAAGCAGACGGGGGGTGGCCAGGGGCTGGGGATGTGGGGGTGGGAGGTGACTGCTAATGGGGACCTCGATTTTGAGGGGGCTGTAAAAATGCTCTTGAATTGCAGAGTGGTGGTGATTGTACAGTCCTCTACATGCACTAAAAAGCACCGAATTGTACACTTCAAAAGGCTGAATTTTATTTTCTGTAAATTACATCTCAATTCCGAAAATAAAGAAAAAGGAATCAGCCAGGAAGGAAGGACCCTGCACCTTCCTGAGCAACACCTTGTTCAGGAAGGGCCGCCCCTGCTCTGCACCGTCCTGCGTCCTCCCCCTGCGCGACCTCCTCCAGGGCTCTGCCCCCGACTGTCACCAGAGCACGAGCCCTCAAGGTCAGAGGCCACGTCTGGATTTCAGTACCTGACAGGCTACAAGTAGGCAAGTGGTGTCTGTTTGTTGATCGACTGACTGTTCAGTAAGTGATTCTGAGAGAGCCATCGGCGTCCTGCCTCTCCAAGGAGGACAGGGTGCTGCTCAGGCAAAACTGGGGACAAGACTACAGATTCAGATAAAAGGGACATTTTTGCTCCTTGGTAATAAGGGTGAATGCAAAGAAACAGGTTCTCCAGCAGTCTCGTAGTGGGAAAACCAGGAGAGAGAGAGAGAGAGAGAGAGAGAGAGAGAGAGAGAGAGAGAACAGTGAGCCAGGAATGAGACAGAGGATCCAAGACAAGGATCATGAGAGAGAGAAACGGTCAGCATCTCCCAGGTTTTCCAGCACATACGTTTCTTTGTCACCCTGAACACCTGCACTAAGGTGGCTCTGTGTGCGCTAACCCATTGGCTGAGGGTCCTCTCCTGACCCTGAGGAGCAGTGAGCGGGAAAGAAGAAAGGGTTTCCGCTCTGCAACTACAACTCCTCTCCCCAAAGATGCCCCTCGAGTCTTTAAGAGGCAGTAACAGAAATGACAAGAAAGAACAAGAATATAGCAAGTCTGGGATTTTGTCAGAGTTGCCATTCAATGACTTTTAAAAACAGCAGTGAGTCGCTACAGAATGTATTGCACCAAGAAGTGAGACCACGCTCGCCCACACCCTAGGCCTCCTGCATGGAGCTCGACACAAAGACAATGGAGGATGCTAGAACTTTCTGGAAGAGTGACTCAAACATGGAGAGCAGAAGATATAATCAGAAGTAACAAGCATCTCACAGGTTTCTCAAAATTCAGCAAGTGAACGTTTGTGCGTTTTGCCTGCTCTGGATCCATTCTCCCTTCTTTAGGAGCCAGGACCATTGTATTGCCTAGGACAACACACCTCCCACCAACACACCTCCGACCTCCTCCCGGATGGACATACAGCCCAAAAATGGCCAATGGGAGCATCACACTCCTTTGCCACCGTGACTGTCTAAAGGATGGGCATGTGACCTAATCAGAGCCAATCAAAGTCCTCCAAGGCCTTTAGCTGGTGCCACCAGAAAATACACTCTCTGCTGAAGCTACCAGGCAGTTAGCAGGTGGAGTTAAGCCGCTCTTTTTTGCCTTCTCAACACCAAGAAGGGACATTCTGCCCGAGAATGGAAGCTGCTCAGAAGGATGGATGGAGAGCTGAGTGGTAAAAAGAGTCTGTGTGAACTCCTGCATCCAGCCACGCCTGAAGCTAACGCTTCCTATGGACTTTATGGTTACGTGAACCTAATTCCCTCTTTTGTTTAGTCTGAGCTGTGTTTCTGTCATTTGCACCTGAGACTCCTAAATAATAAACCACCAAATTGTCCACGAATATTAAAAAAAAAAGTCGCCTGATGACCGGATAACATGGTGCCCTTTTTCAGGAGAAGCTTCAAAATCCTTCTCTACTGCTGTGTTTCTTCAGTCACAGAAGGAATGTCATCTGCTACTTCTAGTTTGTTGTACTAGATTCAGGGGAGGTTGGAACTGCAGAGCCAGTCATGAGCTGGGACCTCCTTCTTAACCCCTAAATCACATGTTGCTGCGAGAATTTAATCAGACTGCATTTGTAATTCCCACGGCACAGTATCTTACACAGTTTGTACCCCTTCAGTGTCATCCCGTATTCTTGAAAAGAGGATTAAACGTGGTCCTGCTCTCAAGCAGCACACAGTCTAGGGACTTGTTGCACGGGACAACTGCATGGTCACCTTTCATTGACTAAAAAGAGCCATGTATGGATTTCAGAGCAATCCTAAAATTATTCCTCTTCCCCAAAGCTATTACCATAAGTAAAAGGAAATCTAGAAGAAAGATTAAGCCGATTGGAAGCCAGGTATCTGCTGTATTTCACTTGGGGATGCCTAACTGACTTCTGGCAGTCTTAATAAAAAAGAAGAAAATGACACACAGCCTCAACATAATCAAACTCCCACAAAATTAAACAGTTCCATGAATAATTCACTTTCAAATCTGTTTTACAGGAATAAAAATGAAAACAAAGTTGTTTCCCAAATGACATCAGATGTGCACAGGAAACACTCAAGATATCAAATTAAAGAAGCACCACTAATAAATAATTTGAATTGCTCTGCCTAATGTGTTGAATAAACAGCGTTTGCATTCCCAAAAGCTTAGGGACTCTCAGCTTAGCAAGAAAAGGAAATTCGGATTCCATGGGGCATGGTTTCTATTTTAATAATGTATGACCATAAACACCGCATTTTCTTTTTCTATTTAATTATTATGTGATAACAAAACATTTGGGCACTAATGGGATTTTCAAAAGTAATTTTTCTGTAATTGCATCCATTCCATCCATGCCTCTTATTTTCAAGCTGAGAAATTAATTCAAGCCTTTCCCTGCACAGGGTGTGGTCTCTCTCCCCGCCAGGTGTGGTCAAGTTACTTAATATCTCCAAGCCTGGTTTCCTCCTTCTGGCAACAAATTCTTCCTGAGATCCTGCAGTGCATGTACCAGGGAAAGGGCAGGAAACAAGGTTACAAAGCGTCCTAATGCAGTTAACATTCTAACAGAGGAGAGGAACAGTAAAAATCAATTATACTTATGATGGCATTAATGATTTAATAATTATTATGATCGGTACTGTAAGGAAATACAAGAGCATATCACAGGGAGGAAGATGGTGGTGTTTCTTCTAGAGCCACTTCTCGCTTTTGTCTTGAAAAATCAAAGCTTATTGTCACTTACTAGCTAAGATGGAAAGAAACTCGGGTGTGTCTGTGTGTTGTTCCCTAATGGCTGAGTCTTGCTTGCTATTTAAACAAACAATTGAGCACCCGTGAGCACAGTCATGACCACGCTAAGGGTCTCGGTGAACTCAAGGGGTACGGCCGCAAATGGCAGGTGGCGACAGCTCTTTCCTGATAATTAATACACAGGCCATTTAAAAATAAATGGCCGCCTTTCCTCCCTTGTATCAAGCAAAGCATTCAAGCCAACCATCCAACTTCACTGTTGCCGTCTGATGTTTCTCTTAGAAATAAAACTTTCGCACAGCCCAACCCAAACTGGCACAAGGAAAAAGATCATTTTTCAGCCCTTGAACTGAAAAGGCTCAAATCTGGGTTCACACGTGGCTTCATCTAAGGTCACAGGACGTCCCCGAGATCCGATTTCTCTCCCCCCTCACTGAGCTCGGGTGAAGACTCCATTCTCAGCCAGGCTCTCTCCTCCTGAGGGCACAGCGTTTGCAGAAGCCTCAGACCCACATCCCCCCACTTCACATCTAGGAGAGTGAGGAGGCTTTTCTCCTCAGGGGTCTGGCAAAGCCCTGAGACTCATTCTGATTGGACCTGCTTAGGTCATGTGCTCATGCCTGAGCCAATCAGTGTGGCACGGACGATGCTATGCTTAGTCCAGCCAGGTCCAGGCCCCTGGACCACGGGACCTGACCATGATGGGAGGGAAATGGGGGCCTGTTGCTGACATTTAGGGGGCTGGCTACTGGAAGCCAAACCAAAATTACCTCCTCGACCTAAGAAAAACCCACAAAAGTGGGAATTTTCACCATTGCTTCTCATAAAACATCACAAATCGAGCAGGAGGTCATCTGTAAATCAAAAGCCCCACCTCTTGTGCGGTAGGTTGTCACTGTCACGCAGCTCCCTTTGGAGGAAGGGTCTCAGCTCTGAGGAACACCAGAGAAGCCCATAAAACCCGCACGACAAACCATATTTTTAAAAAGCATCACCTGTTTACTGACCTTTTAATGGCGTAAGCAATTAATTTACACAATTTTCTGGACAATTAATCTTATAGACAGCTTCAAAATCTGTCTGCTTGCAGGCGGGAAAAACAGACAACTTTTGAAAAACAAACCAAAAAAATCACCTTCAAGATAGTCCCCCAAATTTCTGTGCTAGGACTTTCCCCAAAGGAGAGGGGATTCAGGGGGTCCTGTTAGCCTGTCAGAGTTGCCGTAGCAAAGTAATACAGATGGGGCGGCTGAAACAACAGAAGTTAATTTTTCTCACAGTCCTGGAGTCTGGAAGCGGGAGATCCAGGTGTGGGCAGGGCTGGTCCCCCGAGGCCTCTCTCCTCGGTGTGTGGACGGCCGTGTCCTCCCCGGGTCCTCACACGGTCGTCCCTCTGTGCATGTCTGTGCCCGACCTCCTCCTCTTACAAGGACTCGGGTCCTATGGGGTTAGACAACCCCCACCGGTGACCTCATTTTACCTTAACTAGTTTTCTAAAGACCGTGTCTCCATTCTGAGATTCCGGGGGTTACAATTTCAACATATGACTTTGGGGCGACACCACTCAGCCCATCACAGGAGCTTAGCACTGTTACGCCACGAACAGTGCTCTTTCTGTAGGAATGAAAACGGGACGTCATGAGTGTTTTAAACCCCACAGCCCGAGAAGGAACATTCTGTAGGGTTGGCATTCTCACCCTCAGCCTGTTTCCCCTGAAGCCTGAGTAAGGTATGAGGGGCCCAGAGGACGGGCGAGATTGAGGGAGACGCACAGGGGAGGAAAAACGTCTTGGGGCTAAGAAGACGTCAGGCATCGGGAGTCTTAACGTGCCGCTCTCCTCGTCTCACGTCCTGAGGGGGAAATGCCCCCTAGCTCAGTCCTCACAGTGCCCCCCTCAGAGGCACGAGGTCCCTGGGACTGAGGCTGCAGGCCCTCACTGGCGGGCCCTCCACTCTCCCACCTCGCCCATCGCTGCAGCCCCCTCCCCTCACTGCAGACTCTCCTTCCTCCTCCCGGGCAAGGTGACCCGAGCGTCCTGTGTGGAGCCCATGCCACACACATCTCCTGTACTGTCCCCCTACTGCCTTCTCCTGGACGGATGGGCCCCTTGTTATTCAGTACACATGGCTCTGACCTCTGGAGTTGGTGAAAGGCGTCACCATTCAGAGATGTGTGGTGTCTAAGAGCTCAAGCTTTGCGGGAGCAGGAACCTGGCTCAGCGTCCTAATTCTGCCACTGACTGGCTGTGTGACCTGGAGCAAGTTACTTGATGTCTCTGAGCTCAGTGTCCTCGCGAACGAAATGAGGATGATACCAGCACCTTCGTCACGTGTGCGTGAGGTTCGACGGAGAAACTGTTCATTTCTGAGCAAACGACACTCGCTCCGGAAGCGTTAGCTGCTAATAATCAAGTCTGCCAGTAAAACAATCCACCACACTGTGTCACTTTGAGGGATTCTAAGAAGTCATTTGGTTCTCGGTAAGGACACAGAAGACTTTGAATGTAAGCAGGGAATCGAAACTCCCAGTTTAATCGCGGAAAGTTACAGCTTTTCACGTCTGCGGTCAACTTGCTATTATACAATAAACTCCAAATCACAACGGAGAACCCCAACAACGCTTCAACAAAGAAAGCCGGGTTCAAGACCTGCCAAACAAAGACCTCACGTTGCCCAAGTTGGTGAGATTAGTGTTGGAACCAACACAAATGCCTGGGAAACCAAGAGGGCCCTCACGCCGATTTCCAAACTGCACGTGGCAGAATGCAGCCGGGACACATAATTCATCATCATAAAAACAAACATCCATCTCACACTTGCATTGCAATGAGCATATTCATTTGCATAATGATGGTGATTTGCATATGACAAAAATTTGCCTGAGTGAGTCTTGAGCGCAAAATACATTCAAATATGATACCGTCAGTACAATTTTCTCAAGGATCCCAATTTAATACTATTTATCTAATGAAAGGAAAAAAATAAATATTGGCAGTAACTCCCATTATGCCTGAGAGTTGGTTTTATAAAAATTACACTTGAGTGGAGTGAGTGAGCGAGTGAGTGAATGGCATCTCCTTCCTTTACCGTCCGTATTAGAAAGCAGGGATACTATGTGCAGGTGACAATCTCTCCACTTTCCCAGGCGCAAAATTACCTGCAAATAAGCACTTGGACCAGGAGCGCATGCTTCTCCCCTAAGGTAGGCACAAGTCAAGAGCAGGTGTGTCTTGAAGATGGACATTCTCAAACAAAAAAGAAAAAGAAAGACTCCCTGAAGATGAGGGAGGTGTGCACAGGCAGAAAGCAAAGTGCCCTGACGTGCTTTCGGTCGCTGAAGGGAAACTCTTCCCCCGGCTCAGCAGACCTGAGAAAGGCCTCATTGGGCCTGACTGCACCTCACAAGTTTTCCACATGGTTTGTCGAAAATATGCTGCGGGTCCCCCTCTGAGGGCGGGTGGACAGAGCCCTCGTTTAATTTCCATTTCAAAGGGAGGGTCTGGGAGCAATCAAAACCAAATGGCATCTGTCTCAAGCCCACATGCTCTGTGCCAGGGTGCATCACTTCCTTCCCGCTCAGAGCCATGCTGCTGCTTGTGACACTGTCCAGGCTCCGCCAGGACAGGCCGGCGGGGACGGGGCCATGAGGCTGTTCCAAGACATGCCACTCTGTCCAGGAGCTTTCACACTTTTTTGACTGCAACCCACAGTAAGAAATAGATCTGACATCACCTAAAACATACAGATCCGTGAACACACACATAAACACACACGTCACAACTGAGTCAAAGCTTCAGAAAACAATGCTCATGGTCCTACCTTTATTACATGTAATGCGCTGTTACTTCCCACACCGGCCTCCTGCGTTACATAGCTACGCTGTGCTGTGCTGCGCCAAGTTACACGATTCCGTTTCTCTTTAAATGATGATCACAGCCTACTCCGTGGGTCTCAAACAACACTGAATTCGGACTCTAAAAACAGGCAAAACCCTGGGGTTTCTGATAAGAATGGGCTAAAAAAAATAGTGTTTCAAGTTCGATTCTGCTTTCCACTCACCTTCCTTTTCCTCTGCCTTTTAAGTCAATTCTTTGGACGCATTACCTGTGAATTCTTGAAGCCCTGTGCTAATTCGTAGGAGGAAACTAAGGTATAGACTTAGAGAAATGAGATGACAGCTCAACGAAGATCATAGAAAAACAAATAAGGAGACTCTGACCCAAAACAAGCAAAAGAACTCACCTGTAGCTTTGGAGATGAATAAAGGGGAGCTGAGAAATGAGCTGAGAAGTGAGAAGCGGTCCTGCCAACCACAGGGAACACATCTGTATGTGGAGCACACAGCCTGAGACGCACGTCTGCAAGTGCCTGAGGTCAGTGTAAAGACGTCAGATTTGTGACACGCTGATGATCCTTGTCATTCTCAACCCACGGCAGACATCGGCCAGAGGCCACACTGCTCTCGCCCTCGGAACCCGGTTAAACTTCAGACCCTCTCCACCGGCCCTGCACACCCCCACCAGTCGGCCTCAGAAAGGTAGACGAGACCTATTGGAAGCTCGATGAAGCTTGAACAGCAGGATGTATGACAAACCCTTATATTAAGTTGGTGCAAAAGTAACTGTGGCTTCAAAGGTTAAAAATAACTGCAAAAAACACAATCACTTTTGCACCACCCTAGTACTAGAGAGCATTTTCCTTCTCATCCAGGATTAAATAATCATGGCCAATGTCTGAAATGCCTTTTTTATTTTTTTTTAAAGAGGGAACGCAAAAACTAAAAAGAAAAAGACTGGATTATTATAAAAGTTCTGAGAGGCGATCCAAGATGGTGGGATAGGTAAAAGCTGTGCTTGCTTCCTCCCGTGAACACATTAAAATTATAACTAAATTCTCAAACAATCAACCTGGAGAACCACCTGAAGTCTGGTGGAACAGAAGCCTTATAACTAAGGATATAAAGAAGCCACGTCCAGACTGGGAGGAGCGGCAGAGATGTGGAAAGGGCTCCACACCTGCGTGTGGTGGCTGAGAACCGGGAGGGAAATCTCCGCTGTGGAGCTTCCACATAGAGCGAGGGACCCCAGCCCCCCACCGGGCTCCCCAGCCCAGAGCACTGGTGCCAGGAAGAGGAGCCCCCACAACATCTGGCTGTGAAACACAGTGGGGATTCTAATGGACCGGGTGGGACAGAAGGTGGCAGGAAACCCAGGCGTCCTCTTAAACGGTCCACAAACAGACCCACTTGCTCGCAGGCACTAACCTTGGGCTCCCGCGACGGTTGGTGACTCAGTGGCATCAGAGGCATGAGGGGAGAGACGGAGGTGTGTGGCTTAGGGTGAGAACTGGAGGGAGAGTCACCGTTTCCTGTGAGGACGTCCTCCTCCTGTGCAGCCGGCAGGTGGGCCCCATCTTCCCTGTGTTGAGCCCGCCCCTACACTTCCGGCCAAATCTGCATCTGATTGGCCTGGTGAGCTCGGGGCTCCGCCCTGCTGACTCACTGAGACCCACCTCAACCAACTCGCCCAACGCTGGAGGCACTTTTTCCTGAGCAGCCAGCCCCGCCCGCACTGCACTCTTTCTCGGAAAACTATCTGAGTCCACGGGCCCCAGGCAGGCGGCAAATGGCCTCACTGTGCTCTGAGACATTTGCTGAGTAGCCTCAGGCTCAGCACTGGCACCGAACCAGAATCTACATTAACCTGGTGACCATAACTCTTCCCACTCAGAGACCCTGCCTCATCCAACTCTCATATCACAGGAAGCTTTTTCAGCCCCTGAAACTTAAGGGAGCTGGCAGGTGGCAGCAGGTCTGCACCAAAGCCCCTCCCAAGTGGCCCGCAAACCAACATACCTGGAGGTTGACTCCAGACCATAGCAGAGCACCACCCAATTAGCCCCACAAGCAGCACACACAAAGGGTGGTCTCAACAGGCACCAGAGCCCTCTGGGGCAAATCCCACTCAATGGGGTAAGCCCCCCACACAGCAGCCAGTAAGCTGTGGACATGGCCAAACCCCACAGCCAGTCAGCCTGAGGGTCACTCCCACCTGTGGATGTGCCAATAGCAACCAAGTCTCAACTATAACAGGGGAGCATATACAACCCACAGAAGGGACACTCCTGGAGCACCCGGAACAGGTGACCAGGGAGACTGTACCACTGGGCCCCACAGGGCACCTACTATCTAAGGCCACCCGGCCAAGACTGGGAGACATAGCAGGTCTACCTAATATATAGAAACATACACAGAGAGGCAGCCAAAATGAGGAAACAAAGAAATGCATCCCAAATGAAAGAATAAGAGAAAACTCCAGAAAAAAGAACTAAACAAAATGGAGGCAACCAACCTACCAGAGACAGAGTTCAAAACAGAAGTTATGAGGATGCTCAAGGAACTTAGTGAGAAATTCAACAAAGAGATAACAAGCATAAAAAGGACATAGAAACCATAAAAAAGAACCAGTCAGCAGTGAACAATATAGTAACTGAAATGAAGAATGCACTAGCAGGAATCGCCAGCAGACTAGATGAAGCAGAGGGTCAAATTAGCAATTTGGAGAACACGGTAGCAGAAAACATTCAATTGGAACAGCAAAAAGAAAAAAGAATTTTATAAAAGGAGGAGAGTAACAACATTTACTTAACAATAACAACATTCACAGGGGCACCAGAAGGAAAATAGAGAACACAGGGGATTGAGAACCTATCTGAAGAAATCATGACTGAAGACTTTCCTCACCTGGGGAAGGAAACAGAAATGCAAGTCCAGAAAGTGCAGACAAGATGAACCCAAACAGGCCCACACCACGACATTATAACTAGAATGGCAAAGGTTAAAGACAAAGAAAGAATCCAAAAAGCAGCAAGAGAAAGGCACCTAGTCGTGTATTAGGGAGCTCCCATAAGACTGTCAGCTGATTTCTCCACAGAAACTTTGCAGGCCAGAAGGGATTGGCACAAAATATTCAACGTGATGAAAAGCAAGGACCTACAACCAAGATTACTCTACCCAGCAAAGTTATTATTTAGAATTGAAGGACAGATAAAGAGCTTCCAGACAAGAAAAAGCTAAAGGAGTTCATCACCACCAAAGCAGTATTACAAGGAATGTTAGAGGGACTTATTGAAGATGGAAAAAAAAGATAAAAATTATGAATAACAAACTCAATAGCTACATATCTATCAGTAATGACTTTCAGATTAAATGGATTAAATGCTCTGATCAAAAGACCTAGGCAGGCTGAATGGATAAGAAAATAAGACCCTTACACATGCTGCCTACAAGAGAATCACTTCAGATTGAAAGACACACACAGACTGAAAGGAAAGGGATGGAAAAAGTTATTTCATTAAAATGGAAATTAAAAAAAAAACACTGGAGTAGCAATACATATGGCAGACAAAACAGACTTTAAAACAAAGGCTGTAACAAGAGACAAAGAAGGACCCAGTAATCCTATTTCAGGGTATTTAACTGAAGAAACCCAAACGCTACTTCAAGGGGACCTGTGCATCCATATGTTCATTGCAGCATTGTTTACAATGGCCCAGATGTGGAGGCAGCCTGGGTGTCTGTCGATGGATGAATGGATATAGAAGAGGAGGTACATACATGCAATGGAATATTACTTGACCAAGGAAGGGAATGGGTTCTTGCCATCTGCAGCGGCCTGGATGGACCTGGAGGGTGTTGTGCTGAGTGGAGTATGTCAGACAGAGAGAGGTAGATGCAATGTGATTTCACTTATATGTGGAATCTAAAGAACAAAATTAACAAACAGACAAAGCAGAAACAACTCAAAAAAAAAAAAAAAAATGTTCTGAGTAGTAGCGTTCCCGCGAATGTCCCTGGCAGTGACACAAGGTTATCTTCCAAGTTCCTTGCAGCTCTAGCCTTCAACAGTTAAGCTGAAACCTAAGGCAGTTGGTGACTTAAGTATCACCAAGTCCAACCATGGACGAAGTGTCACTTAACCACAAGCGGGAATATTTACTTACTTCTCTAAATCGATTCGCGAACGTATTAAGCAAGTACTAGGTTAAATAGGTTAACTGGGTAATATTAATGGTTTATATTCATCTTTCTAGTGGAGTCGTTTGTTAAAGCCACTGCAGAATAACAGACTTAATAAGAATATTTGGAGAATGTGATAAAAGTGAGCCATCATCCCAAAGATAAGAAATCACACAGGTGGGGAATGGCGATGTCCTGTGCAGGGGAGCTGTATATGCTGGGGGAGGGGGCTGCGTTTGCTCTGAGATGTCCGCCCACAAGCGTGAACTAAACGGTGCTTTCATGTCTAAGCCCAATCACACTGATTAGCCAAGTGAGCTGTTCAGCACCACCTGGGGGGCCGAAGAAGGGGGGGTGGTCCCCCAGTGACATTCTGTTTTATCCACCTTAACCAGTGGCTCACCCGGAAGCAATGTTAAACCACATATCCAGGCATCTACGGCCAAGTCAAGATATAAACATGTCCTATTGGCTGTTTCTGGGAACCTGACTAATACCTGCCCTCTGCTCAGAACGCGTCCATCTCACACATAAAATCCAAATTCCTTACAGTGTCCACGTGACCCTGCAAGACATGACGCCATCATCTTATGTCCCCCCCTCACTGTGCTGCAGGCACACTGGCCACCTCTCATTCTGTCCCTTCTCTCTGATGCTCTCTCACCTTCTCCAACTCCCCAACTAAACACCACCCCATATACAATACCCCCGGGGCCTAAACAGCATTTCATAATGACAGGGGCATTTCATGGGATTACCAGGCAAGTGTCCCTGTGGCATCTTTTGAGGAAGTCTGGGCAGGCCCCCGAGTCACAAGTCTCCCCCAAGCCGATGCTCACAAATCCTCCATCACAGAGCCCCCCCTTCCTGTAAGAGCTGCCTCCGCCTGTCGCCCTCTATGAAAACTCACGCACCCTGAACCAAGTAACAAATTATTTAACATGTTATTTCCTTAACACCTCGGTAGGAAAAAATGTATCAGCGTTTCCTTCTAGCAGAGAAAGGAAGCTTGAGAGAGAAGTATGAAAGCCAGCTGGCCTCGCCCAAAACAAAGACGGTGCGTTGCTCTGTCATGTATCCCGGAAGGGGTGCTTAGCTTTGCAAACTCACTGTTTTTCAACTTTGCCAGTTTCAGAGTGGATTTGCAGAGAAGGCTCTCACATAAGTCACACAAACTGTGTCAGGGTGGTACATTCGCTTACCACGGCTGCTGTAACAAACTCGATCACGGGAAACATCACAAACACACTCTCACAGTTTGAAAGCCATTGCACTGGGTGTCGGCAGGTGTCAGCAGGGCTAGTTCTTCCTAAGGTCCTGGCGGAGAATGGGTTCCCTTGCATTTTTCCAGTTTCTGGGAGCTGTCTGCATCCCTTGGCATGTGGCCCCTCCTCACCTCACACCCATCTCCCACTTCCACCATCACATCTCCTTCTGCTATCTCCCTCTGTCTCCCTCTGATACGGAACTTGTGATTACCTTTCAGACCCAGCCAGATAATTCAGGACAGCCCAAAGTCTTCATTTAATCACCGTTGCAAAGGCCCTTTCACCAGGTAAGGTCATGTTCACAAATTCTGGGGACTAGCACGTAGATATGTTTGTGGACCATTATTCAGCCTCCACAGGGACTGCCCCCGAATGGGATTAAGCTGGTTTTCACGGGCGGCATTTGTGACACAGACAGAAGACATTAGCTGAACTCAACACAGACAAGGGAGCGTGTGGGCATTAATTAAATCCAATAGGATTCAGGCAGAGTCAGGCGAGGTTTAGGGGGTGACTTTCAAACAGAAAGAATTAAGACGTAACTTTCCAGTGAAGGGTTCATGAAGTGACTTTTCTTGACCATCATTCAAAAGAAAAACAAAAACAAAAACAAAAACCAAGTTGCCCCATTTTACTTTATTTCCAGCATTGGAGGTATCATCGGAATTACTAAGTGGCACCCAAGGTGAGTCCTCGGAAAGAAACAGCCAGCATCGCACGATATAGCTTGTTTCTGCTACAGTCATTTAGAAGCCAGTTCCCATTACCTTGCAGGCACCACTTTTATAAATAAAAAAGCCATTAAACTTCTAATGTAGTTCGATTTCTCCCAGAACATTTCTCCAAGCCTTCCTCCGGCTGCACTTTGTGTTCCAGGAATAGAAATGAATGTAATAAGACATTGCAACAAAATGTAGTTAAATTCACTATATAGGAATTTGATAGGAATGGACTTTTTTAACAAGACACAAAAGAAAGAGAAATCACAAAAGAAAAAACTATTGATAGAATTGATTGACTAAAAGCTGGCTTTCCTGAATATCAAGACACTCAGACACACGTACACACCCAAGACTACACAGACACTAATCAGGCAAATGAAAACTGGGGAAAATATTTACCTAAGACACAAGATTAGTATTTTTTATGTATAAGTCTTGCTTGCAAGTCATTAAGTAAAAATTAGATGCCGATGGTTAGAATTTCCACAATTTAGGGGACGGACTGCTCTTGTTAGTAAATCTTCAATACTATCTTGGTTGTCATTTTTAATTGTTAATATTTTTGCTTGGTAACCTCAAATTAATGTGACTTTGGTCTCATTCTTGTCCATTTAGATTCCTATTGGGTTTTGGTTCACTTCACCACACACAGAGGGTGCCAAAAAATGTATGCGCATTTTAAGAAAGGGAAAAAAAACTATTAAAATTGTAATAATATATACTGATAACAAAAGATGAATACAAGTCATGTGTATACATTTTTTTGGCACTCCCAGTATATATATGGAAGCATACGAGTACTTGTATATTTGGGCCTGTAGTTTCTAATAATTCATGTTGGAGTTATTCACACATCCATTTATGATTTATTCATGTGCCCTTATTGACCGAGCTGATGCATAAATAATTCTTACCCTCATCCTAATTCAAAATATACTTGTACAGTGGCATTTTATTGGTAATCTAGTTCTGCATTATTTAAATGACTATTGGTATATTATTGTAAGCTAAGTATAATAAGACAGGAGCACAGTTATTTTTTTAAGCTTTCAGCTAGACTGGCAAACAACAGCACTTACTAAGTGTCAGACGCTTAATCATTTCACGTACTTTATTTGATTCTTTCAACTTTATGAGGTGGAAAATGCTTTTTGCCATTTGACGGTAAGGAAACAGACGTCCAGAGAGGTTATGTGGCTCACGCAGGGTCATACACCTAGAACAGTTCAGGCTTTGCAGCCGCACAGCCTGGGCGCCCCGCGGCTGTGCGTGGTATTACCTGGCTCCTTACAGTTTCGTAACAGGTGCTCGGATGATGAGACCAGGACCTTGTTGTGGACCAGGAGATACAGGGTTCAGTGACGCTCCCCGTCAGTTCCTTTTTGTCACCAGGTTCCCTTTCTTCTGCACGGGAGGAATGAGTGAGGTGGCTGGCCTGCCACGTCTTTGGCCTGAATTGGCCGTATGACAGTGAGTTACACTTGACCTTGCGGGTCCCTGGTGCCCTGGTTTTCTGCCCAGCCTTCCTCTTTCTGGAAGGCGGCAGCCCGGTGATCCCAAGTCTGTCTGAAGGAGTGCCCTCAGCTGTCCTCCCGTCCATCCTGTCACTGCCCTCGCCCCTGCAGCTCACGGCTCCCCTTCTCTGAATAAGAACTCTGACCGAAACGGTCCTCCAGTGAGTCAGGACGCCTTCTGCGACATGGGGAAGGTGGGGGCTCGTGGAATCTGAGGAAGGGCTGGACCCCAGGACAGCAGGAAGGGCACGGACGTCAGAGACACCGGAAGTGCGTCCAAGAGCCCTGGACTCTGTACGCGCCCCTGCCATCGCTCTCTGGGCACACCGGTTTGCTTCTCTCTCACCTGGAAGTCTTTGTCAAGTGGGAGGTGTTGCCGCAGGAGCGCCCAGGTTTTGTGGCTCCGGTCCCTCTACCATCAGGGACCCGGCTCTCTTTCCCAATTCCAGGTCTGAACAGCCTGGGGAACTTCTCTGAGGACTTTCAGTTGGGTTTACGGCCACCATGGGTTAACCATGTGGAGGTGTAGAGGGAAGGGCATGTGACATGACCTCTTCTTTGGGGACCATGTGGTAGAGAAGGTCCCAGAAAGAATTCTTTTCCAGAAGAAAGGGAGATGCTGACACGCTGACAGGCAAACATGAGTGTGCCGTTCATCCCCCCAGGTACGGGACAAGCCAGGTGGGAGCCTTCCCGTCCTCTTTTCCTCCCACATGTCTCCAGCACATAAGAATTCAGCTTCTGTTTGTCTTCAGACTCTGTCACAGGGTCTCAGTGCAACCAAATTCAGGCACGAAGTGTGCAACCTACACGAGGACCTTAGCAGCTTGCGTTGACTGCAGGACGTCCAGAAAGCCGTTGGCCGCCTCTTGTGCTCGGGGCTGAAAGTGTCTCACTGTCACATGGAAAGTCAGACTGGGAGTCTGCAGTACTCCTTAGAGTGGCCTTGTCATTTCCCTCTGTCCCTCCACACTCTTGCTTGGTTTTATGATTTATAACAGCAGTATTTTTAAATTAAAGTTGAACTGCACCAGACACGCACGCACACAATCTCCTCGTCAGACACTGAAATTCCGAGAGAAGCCTGAAGTTCTCATCAGCTGCTGCTCCCTCAAACCCACGTTACTTCCCTCTTCCCAGAAATCACCAGGGAGCCTCGTGTGGTTTGTGTCTGCTCGGACCTTTTTCTGTGACTTTACATACATGCATCGGAGCAGGGACCTGGGGGCTGTATGTTTGCTGTGTGTATCAGTGTAGAGCTTTCACGAAAAGTCAACAAAATGTAGATAAAATTATGCAACTTTTTTATTCAGCAATATTATCATGGATTTATTTATACATCATTACACGTAGGTTTATCTCATTTTTGTAAACTACACGTCCCGTACTAATGGACATTTTGTTTCCAGTGTCCCTCTGGAAACAACTTAACCTACCCTTAAATAAACGTCCCATATGTGGAGGGGGGAACTTTAGTGAAAATCACTGAGACGTGGAATTGGTGTGTACTGTTAAAATTCTAACTCACGTTTCTACGAGCAGTGTAAAAGATACTGTTTCCAGGACACTCACCAACATGTGATACTGACAAATCCTTTTAACATTTATTATCATTTGGTCAAACAGCAAGTTTTAAAAACTGAAATATGATCCATGAACACAGGGTTTGCATGTTACAGGGAGCTGGTGGACATGGGGAAGGCGTGAAGATGGTCTGAGCAAAGCCCAACATTTCATTTCACAAAATGCTGACTTTCAAAATCAAAGGACCTTACTGTTTGCAGGATTTTTGCCATTCACTCCCCCAAACAGTTATTTGTAAAATTGACCGTCTTCGTAAGTTGTTTCCAAATGATACACATTTAGAGTCCAAGCGAGGAGTCATCAAGAAGCTTCAGTTTATGTGAAGCAGCAGCAGCTGCTTCTTTGCCCACAAAAGAAAGTATTTTTTTTTAAAGGTCCTGAAATTAAAGTCAGAAAAAGATTCGTGGACGTGATTCTGTAATAGATGGAAATTTGGAGTCATGTGTTGGGTAGAAAATTGGACTGGAACAAGTTTAAAATCTTTTCCAATTTTGAGAGGCTGTGTGTCTATGATTCACTCGGCGATTCTCAGTGACAAGGATGAGTCCTTCATTCAACACATTTACATCTGTTTCCTGCCACCTGCCTGGCACTGCTCTGGGTGTCGGGAATGGCACAGAAATGAGACAGATGTGGCACCTGGTCTCACGGAGCTTCCATCCCAGACAGAGGACCACCAATGACACAAGGAGGCTAGACTTCAGGTGGTGGCACACAACGCGATATACAGACGATGTGTTTTAGAATTGCACACTTAACACCTGTGTAATCTTATTAATGGATGTCACCCCAACAAATCTAATTTGAAAAAAACAATGCACGTACCAGACAATTTCAGGGTGGTGAGTGCCATGCAGAAACAGGCGAGTGGTCCTGATGGAGATGGACTCGGGGAGGGTTCCAGATTACAAGGTCAGGAAAGGGTGCTGAGCTCAGCTAACGACGGGAGAGTCACTCAGAAAGATCCCAGGAACCAGCTGAGATGAGGTCCTGAAGGGGCTCTGCGTCTATGAGGAAGTGGAGGGTCGCCGACCTTTACCTGGAGGCACCGCACAGGATGCCTTTGTAGCATCTCCTCCAGCTTCTGGATTCTACAGCTTTCCAAAACACCAGCAAATCTTAAATCTTTTTTTTAACTTTTATTTATTTAAGTGTGTTTTTCCAGGACCCATCAGCTCCAAGTCAAGTCGTTGTTTCAATCCAGCTGTGGAGGGTGCAGCTCACAGTGGCCCATGTGGGGATCGAACCAGCAACCTTGTTGTTAGAGCACTGCACTCTGACCCACTGTGCTAACTGGCTGCCCCGCAAATTTTAAATCTCATCAGTTCTCTCTGCCAACCCAAACGTCCATGATAGGAAAGACATCAACGGCCGTCAGCAGGCATTGTAGGAAGTGTCCCTGGGCGTCTGACCGTGGACGTCAATGGAAACCCACGTGCAAAAGAGGCAGCTTCCTTTTGCATAACTAGGTTTATCCACTTTGGCAAAGGATCTTTAATGTCAGTCGTTATGAGTGACGGTGAGGATTGCTAGGCAGCATGGCTGGAACCCTGGCTCTGCCGTTTACTCGCTATGTAACCTTGGAAATGTTCCTTGACCGTTCTGTGCCTCAGTTTCCCCATCTGTAAGGTCCTCACAGATTTGGAAGGAGTAAGCGCCTTAACACGTAAGGCACCTGAGGTCTGAGACATGACAAGCGCTCAGTACGTGCTACTTATCCTCACCCTGGGCGTGTGGGGGGTGGGGGCGTGTCCTCCTCTGTCCTGCTTGGCGTCAGGATTCCTGGGGGCGGTACATGGTGACCAGACGGGCTGTCCTTTGTCTCTGGGATGAGTGCTGAGTTGGTGAGCGTTCCCTCCAACTCCATCCTTGGCACACGGCTGTCTTTCAAAAGTCTGCCCATGTCTGCCGTGGAACCACCTTCCTAGGCGTACGTTCTTCTTTTCTGGGGTCTTGACCCCTTCACACCAACGCCAGGATGTCCACATTGCCCTCAGCCTGTGGAGAAGCCCCTCCATGACCCCTCTGTGACCCCACCTGCCTCTGAATGAGACCGTCCAGGTCCCCAGGTCCCCTGCCCACCCTGGGCTATCAATTTGGAGCAGATCCAAGCGTCTCCCAGGCTGTTTCTGCTTTCTTCCCCATCGAGTCCTGAGACACTGAATGGAGAGCCGACTTTCTGCTTAAGGGGGAGGGAGAAAGGAAAAGATGCATGTGAAGTGATACGTCAGAAGGGCTATCGCCACATGTGCATAGGTCTGGGCAGCCCTCAGGATGACAGTGTGTCACCAGATGGTCCACTCCAGAGGGGCAACTGAGAAGAGTTGGCAAAAGACCATTAACAAAGGCAGAGGCAGAGTTACAGGAACCAGACAAAACAGGGCACTAGCCTGGTGCCACCCTGCAGGGAAAGGGGCCTGGCAGAGCCAGTGCAGGGGTGCAGCCAACCAGCAGGGACCTTGCAGAAAAAGAGCCAGTAAAACACACCCCCACTCCCCTGCCCTCCGCCCTCTGCCCTCTGCCAACGTGTCCCATTGGCCAAATCCAGGCAAAGGACCATTAAACCAGTAATACCGTTGATGAGATTCAGCCTCGCAAGGCATAGAGCAGTGAAAGATCTGGAGGGACAAATGGGAAATGTCTAGTTCAACAACCTTCTGCTCTGATCTGAAGTGACAGATGCTGGCGTCTTCTCTGCAGGAAAGCTGGACCGTCACACTTCACGTAATTTATGTGTCCAAGGGCCAGAGTGAGGACTCCAGCCTCTGTGCTGCCCCTGACTCCCACCAGCCCCGCGTCGACCAAAGAACAATATATGTTCAGGAAAAACACTGATGTGCCGACAGCCACCGCCGCCCTCAGGGCAGCACAGATGCTATCAGACAGCGCATGCACGATGGTGCCTGAGGGACACGCTTTGCCCTCCAGGTGGGTCATATTTCATCCTGAGACAGAGACAGGACTTTGCTACCTTACAGAACGTCCATAAATTACCCCGGTGTACTTAAGAGTCGGGCTCATTGATTTATAACATGGTTCATGTATAAGAAACAAACTTATTTCACAGATGACAGCGGCTGCTTGAAACATTCTTTAAAGTGGAGGTGGCCTGCAAATTATCCAGTGGCTTCATGTGAAACAAATGATTCCTGAGAAATGTAGCATCAGCAGAAGGTGGCTACATATTAATCCCTGACAGGAGGGTCTGTATCAGTGTCTGGTAATTATTTCAACACCGCAAGATGGGAACACACGAATTCGATGGACAAAGGGCAGTGCCGAGGGAGGTGACAGAGCCACCACAGCAGAGAAATGTCACGCATAACGCATAGTCACAAAGTGTTTCAGGGGCTACGGATTTTCCTCCTTTAAAAGACAAAGTGAGTATATCAATTGCTTTGTAACAAATGACCGTGAACTTGGTTTTCTTAGTTCACAGTTCCTGTGAAGCAGTAGGGTGTGTCTGTACGGAATCTCGGTGTCACGAGGGGCTGAAGTCTCATCTGAGTGAGGGAGGGGTCTGCTTCCAAGCTCACTTTCATTGTCGGCAGAAGGCCCTCAGGCTGCCCTCGGCCCTTTGTGTGCCTCCAAGCTGGTCACTTGCTTTATCCAGCCAAGAGTAGAATCCCAGCAGGACAGGTGTTGCAATATTGTATAATAGAACCGTGTACATCCTGTCAGCTTTCCATCTTCTCTTGGTTAGAAGCATGTCACACGTCCCACAAGGGTGTGAGTATCAGGGGCCACCTGAAGAAACTGCCACAGGAAGAAAGGGGGGGAACATCTTGGGGGAGGTAAAGGGAGCTGAGAAGAGAAAGAGCATGATGGACCCAAAGACGGAAGCAAACGCATAAAAGCTGCAGGGTGACAGCTCTGAGTGGGGTCCCCACCGAAGGACAGCCACTCACACACCATCCGGCACAGAGCAGCCCACTGGCTGTCCGTCTTAGCAATGACATAACGAAGATAATGGATCCCAGAGTTGTCCACCAGCATGAAGTGGGGGATAATTTGATGCCAAGAGGGTGGGTCCCCTGGGCAGGGTCGACCCAGAGGGCAGGATGCGAGGTGCGGGGTCATTATCAAAGACGCCGCCACATTGCTTCTCTGGATATAAGCCTTCAAATTCAAATCAAATGGCCTAGAGTAATGGCCATGACATTTGAAGACCTCTGTGGAAGAGACGCATGTTACAGTAACTCTGTGTTCCGTCTTGCCGCTCAGACACATGGCCGCACTGCCGGCCTGGCCTCCCCGTGTTCAGATGGGTCCCAAATCGCTCTGTGGTAACCAACAGAAGTGCCAGTGGGGGCCCTGAAGTCCTGTTTTTCCTCGGGCATGGTAATTGGCAACTTTCAACATGGTAGCTGCTCTGTTAGCCTGAGCCCTGAGTGACAAACATGGGGACAGCAGACCGTGCTGGCGAGTTGAGGACAGGCAGCGTAAACAAGACATGACTGTTTCTTAAGCTACTGAGATTTGGGGAGTGTTTGTTACCAAGCATCCTCCAGCCTATCCTGACAGATACAGGTATTGTCTCTTGCCTTTATTGTAAATGATACACTGATGCCTTGTATTTTACTCTATTCTCCATCCCCTTTATGAGTGTTTTTAAAATGTTGATTGCCATCCAATGGGTTTCAGACTCAGCATGGATTTGAAAAACATGTTGCAAATAGACATTTGTTTTGTGGCTGCTGGTGAGTCTCTGCCTCCCGCTGGGACCATGCGCTTGTGAAACAAAGTCCAGGCTGGCTCTCCCTCCGTGTGGTGTCCCCCATGCCGGGCCTGGTGTCAGGGGTGCTGGGGAGTGAAAGGAGGTGTGACATGGTTTCACGCAGTTATTTAAAAATCCTGACCCCGGGTGGATGCTTCTCAGGCGGGCCTGGGAGCCCAGCACAGGCTGAGCAAATGAGCGCCCGACCCACATTGGGGACAGACCCAGCCCTGCGGACTTGGCCGTGAGCAGCACAGACGACGGGACTGACCCTACTCGGTTTTGATTCTCATCGTGATTTTGACCAAACACCAAGGGAACCGGGTTCCTCCTGCTATTTCTTTGTCTGAACCCGTTCAGCACTCCAGTGCTGAGCTCCTCTTGGACTCCAGCCTGCCCTGCTCTGACTGCTGGGGGGACGGGCTGCGGTCCACAGCCACACAATAGAAAGCCGAGCACTACGGTGACGTCACAGCAAGGAAGGCTGGAATGATATCTATTCAGTTATTGCAAGCTCAACTTTAATCTGCAAGAAGCTTCTTAATTGCCTTGGCTGGACGGCGGGTAATGGAAAGGTTAAGTTGGCTCCAACTTGTACTCTATTCACTGGGAGATAACTGATCTCAGACATTGAACTTTTTTCAGGGGAACAATCAATTACTGTTTGAATTATAGATTATGCTGAGAATGGATGAGCCAGAAAGAAGTGGAACCCCAGCATCTTTGCAATGTATCCATGTCTGCATTTTTCTAGAAACTGGAAGAAAAGAGAACTCCACCGTGGTGAAATAAAACAGGGTCGCTGACATATCATTAACTCTCTCTAAAGATGTGTGGCTGGTGTCTTGCGTTGATCAGACAGAAGCACGGAAGTGGAAGGTCCTCAGGAAGATGAATTATCAAACGTTCAAAGAAAAAGAAAAGCATAAGTCTCTCCTTATTTATAAAAGAACTCGGCCCCAGCCACTGGAATATTTGTGTTCCGAGCTTTCTGAGGAGACATTGCATTCCTAGACAAGAACCAGTGAAAGGTAAAGTTAGTAGCTTCCACAAGCCAGACACTCAGGATTGCCTATTTTATTTTGTTCTCTGAAAACATACAATGAAGACACAAAAAGAAAATGTCCTTTGAAAGAAGACTGATAGTTTCCCCTATTTGCGCCATGGGTCCATGCAGGCACAATTCATCTATGAAATATATCGTTTCTTTATTAGGTTTGGGGGTAACACTTAACCGGGTCTTTTTAGACAGAGGAAAGTGAAACTCAGATTTTATTCTAGAAACAAGAAGTGGAGACAGAGGTGCCAAACTACTCTGCTTAAAAATGTATTCTATCCACCCAAAGAAGATTGCCTGCGTGCTTACATGTACCCAGCACTGGTCTGCACACAAGGGAAGTGGCAGTGGACAAAACAGACAGAAATCGGTGTCCCATGAGCTTATCTTCTAAGAGGAAGGAAGTGACATTAATAAAAAGATGTCACAGTATGCTAGAAGGCGGTACGTGTTATGTAGAAAACTATATTGGAAATGGGGGGTAGGGGGTGTTGAGAAGTGGTCAGGGAGGTCTTATTGAGAAGACAGCATTCAAGCAAAAACCTGAAGTTGGATGCAGAAGACACTATACAGAAATCTGAGGGTACAGATTTTCAGAGAGATGGGGGGATGCTCAAACTGGGCACTCTTGTTGGGGGGACCGGTATGGTAAGACATTTAGCAGCACCCCGTCTTCTATCCCCTGTATCCCTGCAACATCTCTCCTCGCTTGTGACAAAAACATCTTCCGACATTTCCAAACGTCCTTTGGGAGGCCAAATTGCCGTTGGTTCTGCAGGAGGTGACAAGCCACGGGGAAGCTTTCAGAGGATGCTCGGACCTGTGTGCCATTGTAACTGGCTCACCCCAGCTGCTGTGGAAAATAAAGGGTGCAGGAACAGGAGTGAAAACATTTAAAAAAATAAAAACAGATCTATTAGAACCTTTGAAAAATATAAAAGGAGGGGAATGGCAGCTATGAAAAGCTTCAGGAGAGGAGAGAGAGGTGGCTCTGGGCCTGCTGGGATGTGGGCGGTGCCCAGGCCGATTTTGAAGAAAGAGCTGATAGCAGTTTCTGATGGACACAAATGCTGCCTTCTTTGTGGAGCCTCAGTGTTTGAAAGAGCCTCTGGATCAGGGAAGGGTGAGCTTTTGGGCTCATGGATCAAAGGCAGAGTCAGAGGAACGAGAGGGTAAGCCAGAGGGGCCGAGCTCTGAGAAGCACCACATGCGGGCAAAGCCATGTCATTTCCAAACCTGACCCTTTCCTGTCCCTAAGGCAGAACCGGACACAGCCTGCTCTTCCCCAAAGGGCAAGCTTTGAGGTGTCACCTTGAACAATTAGAAACGTGCTGCCAAACCCTAGGTCCCAAGGAAGACAGAGTCACAGAGCTCATCGCGCCTGCTGCCAGTTGAATTGTGTCCCCAGAATGTATGTATAGATATGAACCCCTAAACCTGTAAATGGGGTCGTATTTGGATATAAGGTCTCTGCAGATACAATCTAGCTAAAATAAGGTCATACTGTGCTAGGGTAGGCCTTAATCCAATAACAATTGTCCTTGTAAGAAGGGGACATTTGGAGCCAGGTCCAGACACAAGAGACGGTAAACGGCCCGGTGAGACAGGAGTGACGCCACTGCAAGCCTAGACACGCCGTGGTTTACAGCCGCCACCAGGAGCTCAGAGAGGAAAGGACACATTCCCCTCTGGGGACTTGGAGGGAGCCCGGCCCTGCAGACACCTTAATTTTGACTGTCCGGCCTCCAGAACTGTGAGAGAATACATGTCCCTTGTTTTCGGTCACCCAGCTGGTGGTAATTTGTGATGGCAACCCTGGGACACTAAGCTATCTCCTCACCCGTGGAAGTCTGCTTTGACAAGTTATTGAAGGAAATGTCATTGGCCCCGAGTTACGTTTGACCAGCTTCTAGGGGAAGAAACATTGTCTTAACTCTCCTTGTGTTCTCGTAGGCAGGGATGGGAAATGATTTAGTAGCTACAGCCTATATGGAAGATTCCAGAATAAAATGCTTCAAGTAATGAGCAATGTAAAACAAACAAACAAAAAATGCCTAAGATATTACGGCTGGACAATGTGACGCAGGTGACCGGATTATCTAACTAGAAAAGGAGGGGTTTCGGGCAGAGTGACCTCCTATCTGTCCGGGAAGAAGCAAGGCTGCAGGCAGGGTGGGGTGCACGTCCCTTCCCCATCGCCAAACCCTCTGCTACTCAAACCCGGGAAATGACTAAAGCCACAGAAAGATGGATGTGACATCTTGAATGTGGCAATTATCCCGTAGAGATGCAAGTAGGCACCAAACACCCCAATTCCAGAAAATCTATAAAAATAAGTGCTGCCATCTCAGCTGGTGGAATGAAGGGATTTTCATTTTCTGCTTTTTATTGTGTACCTTCCAAAAACAATGGATATAGACTACTTTTATGAAGATCGGCGGCCCGTCTGTCTCTCTGCGGGTGGGCCAAGCACTTCTGGCCACTGTACCCAGCGGACCTGAACGTGCTGCCACCAGGGCAGGGCCTGCGTGACATCCAGACACTGGGGGCCATCACGGGGGCCTCTTCCCTCACAACCCCGCACTGGACATGGTCTCTGCCCCTCCAGGTCCACTGTCCATGCTCGACTCTGCAGTCTTACAGACCACGTCACGGGCTCCTCTGGGTTCCTGTTAGGTCTGACCAATGGTACTCAGAGGGTGGGGCAGTGGATGCCGGGCACCTGTGCCCACAGATCCCTCCCTCCCTGCTGGCCTGGGCTACCACGGGTCATCTGTGTCCTCTGCCCAAGGCCACAGGTGTGGCCAGGTGGCCTCTCGGGAGTCACAGCCCCTGGGTCCCAGCACCACTTCCTCCCTTGCCTCTGACGCTCCCCAGCGTCTGTGGTCCCAAAGCCCTGCACCACCCCCTACCCCAGTGGCTTCTCCAAGGCCTCTCCTCCAGGCTCCTCAACACCTACGTCATGCACCTGTGTCCTTCTAGGCCTCTGACTGGCGCAACCTCTGTGAGCAAACCTCGACCAGATCGAAAGCCACAGCTCACTCCACAGGTTTCCCAGGGGTGCGTCCAGCTAGGGGACACGGTGGACGTCCCCTTCCTGCCAGGATAATGCCAGTCAGTGTCAGAGCTTTCCTGAAGAAGCAAACAGAAGCACACAACAAAGGAACACGTTTGGCTTTTAAAATAAACCTTGTGAAATAAAAAAGGCTTTGAACAAATTCTGCGGCTGGAGGCGTTCCATCACAGTCACAGGCACCAGAAACGCCACGGCAGCTGTTTCTAAAATTCGCAGCAGCTCCTCTGAGACCTGGGAGAGGCGGATCGTCTCCTCTCCCTGCCTGTGGAATTCTAATTCCAAACACCGGCACCAGCAGACGTAAAAAAAAAAAAAAAAAAAAAAAAAAGGCAGGCGTTAGGTTGGCCTCCCATAGGCAGGTAATTTGGGAGGAGAGATTGGGACTGAAGGTTTGGGAAAGGAATGAGGTGGTTTAAAGTCCACGAGGGCCTGCCTAGACCAGCTTCTGTGTTTTCTGAGTTACACAAAGTGAGTCAGAAGGCAGGAGGGAAGCAAAGGTACCACGATTATGACATAACAGCCCTGAGGCCGGGGGACGTGGACGTGGCAAAGCCTGAGGGGAAGGGTGAGACCGCCTGGCGCTCTCTGAGTGGCAGGACTCGAGACTTCCAGAAAGATGGCTTAGCTGTCCTATGGCTCCTGCCTGGCACAGCCAGAATCCATGGCCGTTATGTGTAAAAGCAGCAGCACAAGCCGCTGCTTGGTCGAGAGCAGACGGCAGACCTCACGCTCAGGGTTAACAGGAGAATCAGCGTCCAGGGCTTCGCTTGTTTTTGCCTCATGTATTCAGGACTGCGCACTGAGGAAGCCGGTGCCCAGGAACGGCAGACGGGAAGGACCCAGAAGGCCTGCTCCCTTTAGCCAAAGGAACAGGAAAGGAGCCGCTTCTCAAGACACAAAACCTCCAGCCACGGGCCACAGAACCACCTGTGGCCTCACTCCCACCCCTGTCGACACAGGCTGAGTGGGGACCCCGCACTTCCAGCCTCACCCGCTGTCACCAGGTGCCTGTGCTGGGGACACGTCAGAGATGCGTCAGGAAGGCCAGGCGGTGGCCTGGACAATGTCACTTGTCAGCTAGACCAGCCCCACGTCCCCACACTCAGCGGGGTGAGAGGAGAAGCAGGAAGGAGGCCGGCCCCCCACAGCCAGTGTGGCCTCAGGGGAGCACCCCGCCCCCAGTGTCCAGAGGGGCTGAGGACGGATCTGGACAGAAATGAGGCAGCACCCCGTCCCTTCGCTGAGCTAAAGACGCCGCGAAGACCTCAAAGATAAATTTTAGACGTGAAAACACAATGGCTGAGGTGAAATCTCAACGAGTGGCTCAAAGGCAGCACTGAGGGGACACAGGGGGGGCTCAGTTAACCCTGGAGCAACGGAAATGACCTCATCAGAACAACAACAACAAAAATAGACTGAAAAAGTGGGGAGAAGGGACACATACGTCAGGACTATCACAAGAAAGCAGCATTGCTGTCGTTGGATCCCAGACGAGAGGAGAAATGGGTGAGGCTGACACCGTGCCAAGGAATAATGGCTGAAAATTTCCCGAATTTAGGAAAAAGAGAAAAAACAAAACAAACACCTACCGATTCAAGATTGCATAAACTCAAAACAGCAAAAACGTTCAAGAATTCTATCTCAAGACATATCACAATCAAACTTCTGAAAACTAAAGACCAAGAAAAATCTCTAGAGCTCAGCCAGAAACACTCTACTTGTGGGAAAACCACTGGAATGAACGTGGATTTCTCATCAGGACCTCCACGTCGCCATCTCCATCCTGACGTGAGTCCCCACAGCAGCTCAGTCACAGGGGACACATGAATGTGTTCAACTGTTTTGCCAGTTGGAAGGACACGGGTCTGGTACAAACCCACGGCCTCCAAAGCTTTGTGTAGCTGTGACAAGAGGGCCGAGGAAAGTCCTATAAAACAGAATGACCTTTTTCCTGGGGAAAAGAGTTTGCTTGTTCCCACAGACATACTTCATCTCTTCCATGGTTTAAGCATCACATGCGTCAAAATGAAGAAAGCGATGCGGGTGGGGGTGAGGCTTTCCTGGGAGACACACACAAATGGGGAGAAGCAGATGCAGAAAAAGAAAACGGGCCACAGTGAAGCACCTCTGTTGGTTTCAGCCTGCCCGGCTCCCGCTCCCCCTCTTCTGGAAACGGTCTGTGAGGTTCCGGTTGGGTTAACCGACGAGAAGGCTGTCACCCACTGCTGAATCCCCAGCACCTCGGAGGACCTGCCACTCAAACAAACACGTCTTCACTGAGTGTTCTGAGTGAACACCCAGACAGACAAGTGGTACACATACATCCTACCTTCTGCAGACAAATCCTTCTCCTTCTGCTGTCTCAATGCATCTTGAACTCTTTGAAAAGGCTCCCACCTTCACGAACAACGAACGCCCTAGAATAAAGGATTCTTGCTGCCGGAGGCTTTGCACAGATCTGCTGACAGCTCCATCAGGGCTTGGCTCAGACACTGGTTACAGCCTGGTCCCGACCCCACGGAGATCCGAAGGAGTCCATTTGGCGGACTTCACGGTCCCACTGGGCTATGACAGGGCCATCGCTTCTCTTCCCCTCTTGAGTTAATCCCTCAATTAACAAAATGCACTGCTTTGTGGCTGGACTGACGTTCATTTCACGAGGCTCAGAGAAGACCAGCAGATGGCGGAGGCACTTCGGTTTTGCACCTGCCTAGCTGTGGAGGGGCCAGTCTTCTGCTCCCTGGCCTGTGCATCTCGTGTGTTCCATTATGGGGGCAAGGTGGGGGGCCAGCCATCAGCTGAGGCTGCGGGGGCCCCCTCCCCTTCCCAGGTGAACTGAAATTGAAGTGGCCTGGACACCAAGTGGCTAAAATTAGGAAGCCTCCCAGCTGCTGAGGAAGGTGGTGGCTCTGGGTCCGGGCAGCTCCCCATGGCATGTTGGGGTCATTGCAGTCCTGCTGGTCACACAGCCCCGGTTCACCCCAGCCACAACCCTGACCCTCCAGGCATTCTCCGGGTTCAGGAGAGGTGTTTTCTGACTGTGGTCCTCTTGCTGGGTGGGGCGTTCTGCTTTTCTGATGCAAAACACTCCCTTGGGACCACGTCCAGTTTCCGGAAATGGATTCCAGCCCAGCCAACTTAAGAACGGGATGAAGGGAATCAAAAGGGGGAGGGCAATTAGAAAAGCAAAGTTGCGAGGCATTATAAGGTCTTACATACAAGACACGGCAGACTATTTTCCAAAGATGGCTGTAACCGCGTCTCCTTCCCACAAGGACAAAATGTCCTTGTCACTCCAACATGGGGGTGGAATCTACTCCTGTCTGGAACTTCAGCTCCAGCTGAAAATGTTATTTATTAGGATAAAAAATTACATAAAGCAGGAATAAGATGAAAACACTCAATTGTTCCCTCTGGCGTCACATACACACACAGGCATGTTTTCCTTCCCTACTTTTCTTGCCTTGGGTCCTAGCATTTCATTGACAGGTAAAGATGGTAAAGCCTCTTCATTTTAACACACAGAAAGCCAAGATGCTGGGGCTCCACTCCACCCCAAACATGGGGAGGGGTATAAACACACACGTTGCATGAAGGGGAAGGTAGAGGCGGCCACCTTGGTGAGAGAATGGCTGCAATTAACATTGACAAAAGTGGCTCCCACCCCACTGCCTCTCCTGTCCCCTTTCCCTTTTGCCACTAAAGACTAAGTTGCTGAGGTAGCAGTTTTCTTGCAAACACAGTATCTTTACTTTAATCATCCTTTTGAGAAAAGACTATTAGGCGGGACCTCACAGGCAGCCGAGTGAAGGTCTCCCAAATGATGATTAAAAGCTCTGCAGAAATCTTACAGCTCCCGAGCGCGCAGGACCCTCCAGCGTTTTCTCCCTGACGGTCCTGATAAACCAGTAAATGGCTACCCTGGCCTCATCGCTCCAGCTTATTTGTTGCACAGATGATGGAGAAGGTTTGAAATGTGGGTTGACCGGTGGCAAACCATAGCCTAATGGGGGCCAGCTGACTTTCGGGACTGGTTGCCATAGTGTGTGTGACACTTGGGGGCTGGACTCTGCCTCAGGTAGAGAACACCAGCAAAATTTCTTCTGAGGCAGGAGTCAGGAACCCTTTTCTGTAAAGGGCCAGAAAGTAAATGTTTTGGCTTCACAGACCTACGGTCTCTGCCACAGCCACTCAGTATGGCCCTGGTAGCACTAGGCATGAGGTAAACATATGCACGTGACTGGTTTCCAATAAAACGTTATTTACAAAAACAGGCATAGGCTACTGATTTCTGTTCAAAGGCAGCCTTAGCTTCAAGATGTTTCAGGGAAGCAAATATTTCCTGGTCTCACCAGCTGGGCTGCATTGTCTGAAGAGTAGACAGCATCGCTGGTAGTTGTCGGTGTTGCAGGGTGATATTTTGATTTTTTTCTTTTCTTGCTGATCTTGTGACTTTCACGTTTGTAGGGAGTGTGAATAAGTCACCCATCACCTTGGGTGGAGAGGAACTATTACAAGAGAAGAAAATAACAGAGACATAGTCTTAGTTTTCTTCTTCTTCTTCTTTTAAAGTTTAATTCTGGGAACTTTTTAAATGGCAAAAGTGATGTTCTCAGGTGCGGCATCAGCAACCGTAGCTGTCAAGAACAAACGTTCCTGTTCCTCGTCGGGGCAGGAAGGGTTGTGAGTGGAAGGCAAAGATGTCAGAGAAAACCTGCTTGTAGACTTGTGTTTCCTGGAGGAAGATGAGTTCACGGCGTCCCCCCCATGACTGGGCAGGTGAGGGTGAGGGCGGAGATGCCCATGTGGAAGGTGAATGAGAAACGTGGCAACATGAAGTCTGTCTGGGTCCATCAGTTACAGCTGAACTAAGAAACACATTACAAAGCAGACCTCATATCCAGCAGAAGGACTGAAATGATCAAAAATCTAGCTACTTATATTAATGCTAAAGATCCCAGGATGGAACATTTAAACAGATATGTTTGTTTAGCTATCTGCTAGAATTTCGTTTTGTCTTATAACACAAAACTAAAATTTGATCTACAAAATAATTGCAAAAATAATGCATACGAATGTTAAGATATGTGTGTGTGTGTGTGTGTGTGTGTGTTTCTTAGTTTTTGACTTTCAAACTGAAGCTAGTTGCTGGACAAAAGAGCAATAGACAATACTGGAGCGTTCATCTCACCTTCTTCCCTCTCCTCAGACTACATATAGGTGCCAAGGGTGAGAGAGAGAGAGAGAAGAAAAAAGAAAAAGAAAAAAACAGAGAAGAAGGGTACGTCAGTTCCTCAAATGTGAGTCCGAGCCAACAATGAGGAAGAGAGGCTGTCACCTGTCCAACACGTCTGGTGATTTTTGGTGTTGGAAAGCACGACTGGAGAGTGACAGCTGTGGGAGTCTGTACCAGTCAGCTTAAGCTGCGTTGTGCTGCGCTAACAAATGACACCCAAACCTGATGAGCAAATATTAGATCCTCCTTCAGATTACATGCCCCTCCGGAGTCTGCTGCAGCTCTTCTCCACTGCTCTTCACTGTGGGATCCAGACCAAAGGAGCAGCCTCTGAGGACAAAGAGAGTCGGGCAGACGCTCCACACAGTTCTGAGACTCCCTCCTTGGAGGAGGCACACATCACTTTGCTCAGATTTCATTGGGCAAAGATAGCTGGATGGTCATTTATTCCCACCATCAGTGGTGGAAGGATGGGAAAATCTTCCCACAGGGAGGGAGACAGATTAGTTAGGGGAAAAATAACTATCTTAATGTCTTTGTTATTGTTACACCAATTATTGACCACAAATTCCCATTTTGAATGGATTCATGATCTCAAAGTCTCCAGAAAAAAACTGTAAACCATCGATTTTCATCACCAATGCAAAATCAAAGGAAGTCATCAAAATCACAGAGCAGGACAGTCAGCGACTTGAAAGACTGGGCTCCACATCTGGTTAGCACATGGGAAGCTCAGGCTTTCCAAGTGTTGTCCAGGTACCAGCTCTGCTGCCACCTCCCTGCCTGGACTGCACCCAGCCTGGCCTCTTGAGTGCGTCTCACTGCGACGAACAGGCAGTCCTCAGAGGAAGGAGGCCTAGAAGACAGCAGTGCCGCATTTTCAGTCTTTTCTTATTTTGTAAAATTAGCCAGCCATGTGCCCGTGTGTGTCACGCCATAGATGACAATCCACAGGAGAAAAATGGTCACTTTTCATAAGTCAGAGGCAAAAATGATTGCACTGTTCCTCCAAAAGATGAGCATGGTCAGCCATTATAAAAGCATAATGGAGTTTGACGGATGCCCTAGGACTATCACGGACCCACACCAGCCATTTGTCACTGCTGGCATTTAGATAGTCAGAGTCTGGCAGTTCTGTTGGATCTTAACATTTTGCTTCTAGAAACCATCAAACAAAAAGGGCTGTGTTAAGAGAAGTACAGTTACCCACAGAAATGTACAAGTTTCCTACTTTTTAAAAAACAAAAACATATAAGGAAACCCACGTGTGCATGTCAGAAAGGCTTTTCCTGCACGTGTGATTGTCCCAGATTGGAGCTGGAATCCAGAAACCATTGCAAGCGCTAGTCTTGGTGAGCTCCTGGCTCCTTGTGGGGTCAGATCAGGCACACTTTAGACTATGACCACTTATGAACCTAGAAGAGGCCCCATTGTAGGCAAGAGTCTGCTCCTGGGATCCGGGATGGAATGAGCCTTAGTATACCCACACAGATACGCAGAAAATGGTTTTGGAGGATGGATGCAAGCAGGAGATGGTAGCAGGGTATCACAGAAAAGGACTTGAATGAGACTCTGGAGAACTGAACTCCAGACCATTGCTTCCATTTACTATATCTGTGACCCTGAGAACTCACGGAGTCTTCATTTCCTCAGCTTGAAAGCAGAGGATGTGAAAGTGTTGGAAATTTTGCACAAGGTAGACATGGGATCAGAATTACCCTCATTGTCCGGTAAGACCTAAAGGAAGTGTGTGGACGGGAGAAGGTGGGTTTGTGGTGCACTTAGTGAAGATTAGCGAAGCATAAGCCAAAGGCTGGGAGCTGAGGTTCATCACCATCCCCATCATCACCATCACCACCATCACCATCATCACCACCATCACCATCACCACCACCATCACCATCACCACCACCATCACCATCACCACCACCATCATCACCATCATCACCATCATCATCACCATCATCACCATCATCACCATCATCATCACCATCATCACCATCATCACCATCATCACCACCATCATCACCATCACCACCATCATCACCATCATCATCACCGTCATCACCATCATCACTATTGTCACCACCATCATCACTATTGTCACCACCATCATCACCACCATCATCACCATCATCATCACCATCACCACCATCATCACCACCATCATCAACATCATCACCATCATCACCATCATCACCATCATCACCATCATCACCACCATCATCATCAAGACCGAGAAGGGAGAAAACATTGAAACCCATTTTTTCCCATAAGTGCCATTCCCCCATTAGCAGTTAATTTTTATGTCATCGTCCACAAATAGATACCCAAAAGACCAGTTCCCACATGTATTTTATTTTCACCACACAATGTGGCTACTTTGTATTTTTAAAAAGTAATTGTAACATTTTAAAGCTTAGAGAATTCACGTAAAAGTCCTAACTTCTCTTGAAACTTGGAAGGTGGAGCCACCCTGGGCTCTTCCACTTGGCAACAACTGGCTACAAGTGAGCAATCTTTGCTTGCATTAGAAGACACACTCTTTCTAATGCACCACAGCCCTCACCACTCCCTATTGCCTGAGGATGGCCAGCTTAATTCATATTGCCTGAGCTGTTCTTGCAGATATATGGGTTTGCTACCCCTGTGTTTCAAAATTATTTGATTTCGATTTTTTTTAATTTGCCAGAGAGAAAATTTTTTTTTGAACGTTAGATTCCAGATGTTACCCTAAAAGTAACAAATTAGAATCACCAGGGATGGAAACTTTTCATTTCTGGTTTCAAAAGTCTTCTTCAGTGACCCTCAGGCATTATCAGGGTTGAGAACAACTGAACTCGGTCGTTTCCTGACCCTCTCGCATCACTTATGTTCTTTCTGCCTAGGAGAATCCCACTGAGATTTCCACACCAGATCCTCTAATCACCATTCTCCTGAACTCACCCTGTTTATATATTTTCCTTGATTCACCAGAGCTCTACCCAATGTCTCTGCACCAGATTCTAGCTGAAAAACCAGCCCCGGTCTTTCATAGGACCCTAAATTAATCTGCATTCCTCTATCCCTCCGAACAGTTCTAGTCACCAATATGCACTTATCCCTCCACGTCTAAAGCACTGAAACGCCGATAATGTCGTGTTCAGTGAAACACACCGACTACACGTATGTCAAGATTCGTAAAATTTCACTTGAATTGACAGATAACTGGCATAAACTGTTAAAGGAGACTGTGCTGAGTCAGAAGAAAACTGTGATTTATTTTTATTGACCTGAAACTCTCTTTTTTCCTTTTCTTAAAGAGGTTGGCCTATTCTCTTCAACACTTTCTTTCACTAAATTAAACTAGAGGGAATCATAAGTGACCAAAATGACAAACACTAGGAACGGTGGGTGTGAAGGAGACGCACAGGTTGATTTAGGACTATTTACTAAGAGAACTGTTTGGGTCTCTGGCTCCTAACAACCCTCTCTCTGAAAACTCTAATCTGAGCGCTAACAATGAGAGATTAGCAAGGAGAACAGCGAGGCAGGGGTAACACAGGATGGAGGGGGTTTGCCCACTTGGCCTCAGCCCCATTCCCACCTCTCTGCTCTGCTGCACATAGTAGGGGCCAGGAGTCTGAAAACTGTGTCACTGGCTTCCATACACCCACTTCCTGTCAGGTTCTGCCAGTGGGAGGGAGTGTGGAGAGACAAGGTGGGAAGAGAAAAATGGTTCTCTTCCTGCTTCTTTTCTGGCTGCGTCTAGAGACACAGTGGTGGCAATTGTGTCGGTAGCATCTACAGCTTTGATCAAGAGAACATCTCTGGACTTTGAGAAGGAATAGATTGCCCAACATTCCTCCTTTGCATATCGTTTTAATAATTAGTGGAAACCACGCCCAGGACACAGATGGACGTATTCAAATCGACTGGTGAAGGCTCAGGTCCCACCACCAACCCTCCCACACATGTTATTCTTCAACGCCTGGTTCGTTCTGCGTAGTGAAAAGGAGGCATTTCCTGAAAGATATCTCAAAAGGAAGAAAAAAATTAGGGCTCCTGTGGACTGGAAATAGCAAATACTCATGGAAGAGCTGTTTGCATGGGGGGGATATTGGAGGCTGAGAACATATACAAAACTGACTTCTCCAAACCCTATTCCCTCGTGCATTGAAAGGTAAAATAAAACAATACACGTGAGTGATGTGTGGATTCCATGCAATAACTTATGCATAGAGCTGGGCACACAGCAGATGCTCAATGCATGTAAGGTGAATTCTAAATCTCTCTCTTTTTTTTAAATATTGAACCATTGCTAGAATTATTGCAGTTGCAGTATCTGACAATAGCTCAAACTCCTTTCAGGGTTAATTAATTGAAACCTCAATGAATAGTTTGGCTCCACGGGCCACTTGGACCAGGAGCTCCAGCATCGTCATCAGGATTCCGTCTTTCCACATCTGCCAGTTCTCCTGTCTCCATATGGGCTTCAACTTAAGAGTCCACATGTGGCAAGACGGCAGCCAGCAACTCAAAACCAAAAGCCATTCAGGTCCAGTCTAAAGGGACATACATGGCAGGTGGGGAGGAGTTTCATGTTGTGAGTTTCTTTTTAACGATACCAAAAATAAAAACCCCAAACCAAACCAAAATAATTTCATTCCATGCCTTTGGTTCTCACGGATTGCATGCTTATCCCTGCACCAATCACCAGCCTGAGGGGCATGTGAAGTTCTGATTGAGCAGATCTGAGTCACGTGACCACCCCTGGAACAGGGGGGTGGGGTCAACTCCACCCGAAGTACATGAACTGGGGGGGGGGGAGAAGGGTAAGTCGATTGTCTGTTGCCTGGAGATGAGGAAATGGACGCTGGAAAACCGAATGACTGCTGCTCACTCTAACCAGCCCAACCTCCACTAAACACTCCCCCTCCAGAGGGGTTGTCTGGGTATCTGTTTGTCTGCTAACAATCCTCTCCAGGATCAGTAATCTCCTTCTTCTGGAAACTTCCTCTTGCCTCTCTGCCCTTGCAGTTGCCTCACGCGGGAGCCGACCTGCTCTTTCATGATCCAACATCCATGGCACCTGGACGTGGCTGTGCAAAAACTCTCTTCCCACAAAATTGTATACTTAGGGGAAGGAAATCCGGTTCATGTGTCTTGGAATAACTCAATTCTCAAGGTATTAGTCATAGAAACAGTTGATATCCATGTGGGGAAATTGGAAATGCAGAAAGAGGGACAAACACAGCTGACGCATAGCTCACAAATCAGGGACAAGGAAAAGCGACACGAATATAAACCCGCTCTGCAGGATTCAAGTCCTAGTCCTGGCCTCCCTGAGCCCCAGCTGCACCCCTCTTCTCACCTCCCTGTCCTGGTGAGACCAGTTCCCGTAGACAGTAAGCTCCTCTTTGCTGGCTTCCCACGTGGTCAACCAAGCGATGACATAGGACAGATACAGGGTGGGAACAAGGACAAGAGCTAGGATTTTGGGGTCTAAACGCTGCTCCATCAGCCCTGGTGAGCAGAATGTCCCTTCCTGGCCTCTGCCTTCTGAGCAACGCCCACAAAACGGTGGGTTAGTGCAGGTTGCCACCGTGCAGCCCGTGGTGCTCTGACCTCTGACTCAACCTGGTTCTGATGACAAGCTTCAGCCTCGTCTGCGGGGAAACACACTTACCACCCTGCTGAGCAGGCGAGATGTGTCCTCTCGTAAAAAGTGTTTCCATTCAGAAAATGGAAATACTTTTCATATATTTTTACCTTTTATTTGTTTTAAAATTTATAGACAGCAGAAACCACACTTGTTGGGCTCACGTCTAATAGTCTGACAAATGCCTGTAATTGAGTAACGAGGACGAGAAACCAAACACGAGCGTTCCATCAGGCCCACAGCCTCCTCGTGCTGCTGTTTAAATCCATCACTCTCCAGCTCTGGGGAAACTCAGAATTACGTAATGTTCCTAGACGCTTCCCCTTTCTCACAGAATGTTGTTCGGATGGGATCACACAGGATGTGGCATTTGCTCAGGCTGGCACTTTCACTCAGCACAAGGCACTTGAGATTTGTTGGGGTGAGGATCTCCCAAGTGCATTCTTAGAGCTGAGTAGCATCCCGTGGCCCGGAGGCATCACAGCTGGCTTCTGCAGCCAGTAGTTGAAGGACAGCAAGTGGAACCAGGAGGCAGATACCTCAGTTGGGTGGGGTGCCAGCAGCACACAGTGGGGCTGAGCCTGCACAGAACTGCCCCCTCCCCAGCCACAGCTGCTGTCAGAGGGGTGCCGGCGTGGTGGGGGTGAGGGGTCGATGGCACCAGTAGTGTGCACCCCTCTGGGGCAGGCGGTGCTGGCTTCCTACCAGGAGCATCTCTGTCCCCTTCCTTTCTCCCTGTCAGCACTGCCAGATGCCCGGGATGGGGGCTACTTCTCCCACCCACTGTGTCAGGCTTGGTTTGGCCAACGCTGCTCGCGCATGCGTCCGACTTGTCTTTATAAAGCTGTAATATGTGTACACATTACTGGAAACAATGGGGACAAAACAGTGACAAGAGGGGCTGGGGCCCTGCCAGCCCGATCACAGGGGCTGGAGCCTTCTAACTGGGCAGGCACATTTCTGGTAGGTGACACGGGCACGAAGGACAGGCCTGTACGCTGAGAACTACAAAACGGAAGTAGAATTAGCCAGTAACGCGGGGTAAGGTCCTGGGGACACCCTGCCCACCGCCTTAAAACAGTTTGTTTCAGGAGAGATACCCACATGCTTTTCAGGACAGTGTTTCAGGGAGTTGGTAGCCCCTTTGCTCTGCTCTTTTGAAAAGCTGAGGAAGCTCTTTGTAGTCCCACACGAACGGCCTGGCAACAGTCAACCTAAAGATTTTTTTTCTTACAGACATCATAAAGGAGCCAAGCTCAGGGGGTTACGGAAATTGCCGGACGCTCCAGCACACCCCAAACAGCAAGACAAGTGAGAACCCGCTCGGCCGGTCACCGTCTCAGGAGGGGCTGCGACGGCTGAGGAGCCCCTGACCTCAGAGTGGCCCCAATGCGCCCGCAGAGCTGCAGGTGCTGCCATCCTGCAGCTTCAGGAGGGTCCACAGCTGCCGCTTGCAAATGCCAGTGAGGGTTCTGGGGCTACACAGTCACCTCACATCCCGTCGGCATTAGAAGGAACCTTCTGGGCTGAGTCCCAGGCTGACTACCCCATGGCCAGGCCAGGGGATAGATTTTAGAAAAGACTAGGACCTAAAACCAAGTAGCTATGTCCTGTGGGGGTCTCAGCTCCCGCTCCCCGCATAAGAACACAGGACATGGTGAGGCCAAAAAGGAACACCCACGGAGCCATAGATAAGGGAGTCATACCACTATAGTCTCACCGGCGGCTGGGTTGGAGACACAGGAAGCAGGAGCCACACGATCTGCAATCCGCTGTCTGCTTCTCTGCCAACCAAACAACCAACCAACACAGCTACCGCAGTAATATCAGTGGCCAAGTGGCTCACTGGTTACAGCTGACAGCCAACTAGTCACAGCTGATGGTCATCTACTACCCGAGCCAGCACCTTTCCACGTGAGCTTGAGAGCCTGGAAACTGTTCTCTGGGACTCTGTCCCCACAAGCTACACTGGGGCATTGTTTCTAGAGGTGCTTTGGGACTGAAAACGCTCTCGAGCATATAAGGATTCCAGATACTGTGCTGTCAGCCACTGAACCCGTGCGAGGCGCCTTCGCAGGAGACCAATCCTCCCTGGAGCCCACACCCCGACTTGCCGGGCTCAGACACACGTTGCTCCTGTACTTGGAGCGCTCTGCTCCTTGCAGCTGAGCCTGTGTGGGGGGCTTCAGCTCACTGTCACCGCAATCTGTGAGTCAGGTGCTGCCATCATCAGACGTCCAGATCCCCCATTGGTCCGAGGGGGTCCCAGCTGACACCCGTCGTCTCCTGTGCCCCTGTGCCTCTCAGAAGTCTTCTGTTGGGACGACAATTGCCTGTGGTCCTAATTAGGGTCCCACTTGATGTATGAGGATGCAGCCCTGGGGTCCCCAGGAAGCAGCGCCCTGAGCTAACGGTGTGATTTGGATGGAGATGTCCCGGGCTCCGGAAACAAGCACATGGCCAGGCTTGTCCCCTGAGCATTTCCACCCTCCTGGCCATGTTTGCGGGGACTGGCCCTGGACTGAGGCCTGCAGAGGAAAACGGGGCCGAGAGAACCAGAGAGACTTCTGACCCGTCTGGGCAGCCTGGCCGCTACTCGTTAACCCCGGACGTGTTCAGTTATGTGTGTCTTTAGCCCACACATCTGCTCGATGGGGTTTCTGCACTGGAAACTGGAAGTGTCATGAATAACACAATGGTGGACAGAGAGAGGTCCAAGGGGAAGTGTACCCCCACCCCCCACAGGCGCACGAGGACAGCTTCTCCAAGCACTGCCGCCGTTCCGCCTCTGGGCTGGGGACAGTGGCCATATCCTGGGCACCAGGCTCCCCCTGCTGTGCGCTCAGCCCCCATCACGCTCCGCACCGACTCTGCAGGCTGCTGACCGTGGATTTATTGTGAAGGCGGGTGAACCCCGCACACCCTGGGGCAGAAAGCTGCCGTCAGTCTGGGCTGCTGGCCCTCGGTGGCCCCCCGCCCTTTGGCACAGCAGGTTTCAGATAATTCGGCAGCAGCATTTGACTTCCGAAGATGCCCAATCAGACCCCTTTCTTGAGGTAATGATGCTTCATTTTCGGGACGGAGATCGCCTCATACATCCTCCCGCAGAGCCAAGCCCATCATCAAAACTTAACTTCCTGCATCTGTAGGAGATAAATAGGGTTTTGCAGAAATGTGCTGCAAACCAGTATTCATCTCCTCCTCCCAAAAAAACTTAGGCCACCAGCCAATAGCTTATGTTTCTAAGGAAAGAAAGAGAGATGAGGCAGTTGAACCTTAAGAAGCCTCACGGTGGGTCTGGACCAGTCTGAGTCACGGGTTGGGTGCGAGAGAAAAGCAGGGCTGTCGTGGGAGCAAATCGCCAGGTGCAGAGGGGGAGAGAGTGGACAATAGCGGGCACAGGTATATGTTAAAATAATGTATGTTGTACAATGTAACACGTAATAATGTATTACATAGGATATAACACACATATTATATACAGCACACACATGTGTATGTGGAGAGAGAGAGAGAGAGGCATAGTTTAAGGATTTGGCTCAGTAACTGTAGAGGCCGACAGCTCCGCACTCCACAGGGCATCCCGCAGGCTGGGGACTCGGGCAGGATTTCTGCTACCCTCTGGAGGCCGAATTCCTGTGCTCTGGGAAACCTCAGCGTTTGCTCTTGGCCTTCACCTGACGGGGCGAGGCCCACCCACGCGATGGCGGCTAACCTCTTTGCTTAAAGTCAAAGACTGTGAGCGTGCACAACACCTACAAAATACCTTCATGTCTAGACTCGTGTTTGACCAAACACTGAGCACGTAGCCCAGCCAAACTGGCCCATCAAATGAGCCGTCACCATACGGCTCATTGCGTCATTGGCTCCTTAGGACACACACGGTTCAAACGACCTGGAAATTAATAAGCAGAGCAACTTGAGGCTGTCTGCAGTCTGGATCAAGGGTGAGGAATGCACGCCCGAGACGTTCACAACAGAAACACCGGTCTTCCTTTGCATGGCACCAGGGGCTGGATGGACATCGGTCAAAAATAAAACCATCATCAGCACATTCTAGACTGACAAAGAGTCCTCGTGTCTTTGGCTCTTCAGACTCTGATACAAGCTGCTCAGGGCTGGGGCTGGGGCAGCGGAATTAGGAGAGAGGAAACCAAGGAGAGCAGGGGGAGTGGGGTCTTGAAGGACCAGGTCACTTCAAGGTCCAGCCGAAGGGAGGGGCTGGGGAAAGACGGCAGGTACCTGTGGAGGGGTGACAGGCCCAAAACACATGCTGCCCGCCCCCGGCCCCAGAGAATGGTGCTGCTGGGAGATTTCCCAAATTCATCAAGCTGGTTGGTTCACCGGCCCATTCAGACCTTCTATGAGAATAGTTCTCTGGGTGGTTAGTGCTTGGATCAGGCTAGAACTGTGTGATGTGATTACTTGCCTCATGGAGAGGAGGGACAGGCACCCCACTTGCAAGGCACGACCTTGGGGCCCCCAGTGGCGTAGTGGTTGTATAAACTGTCTCCCTTCCTCTCTCCTAGTTGTGGAAAAGCCATCTGCACACCGGCAGCTCCAAATTTCGTGACTCAGCCGGATGAAAAGATACGTCCAAATTCATTTGGGATGTTATAACTGTTTCCGTGGCATGGAGGGTTTTTTTTTTTTTTAATCTTAGGAAAATTTAGAGCTAAATATGGAATTGATGAAACCATGATATTACATCTGTGTTAAGTATAAGAACCACCCTCTATTTGGTCCAGATTCTCTCACGATGAGACGTGATTCCAACTGAAAACGTTTGAGTGAGTTGTGATTTGGGGCGTGTGATTTTCAGTTGAAAAGTACAAGAAAACATATACTTAAACCCAGTTATGTGATTTGGGATGTTTTAGAGAACTTAAGATTCATTCCACTTTTAAGAGCCATTTAAGCACTTGGGAAAGTGTGTTAAACAGTCAGAAAAGTAAAGTCGTTTTGAAAGATGAGATTATTCTGTTCCCACATGCTGCTGAAAACGTTTGATGCAATTTACTCAATAGAGTTTCAAATGTTTACTTAAAACAAAATGTTAAAGTGTGCTAGATTCACATGGAACCTAGTAAGATTTATTAAATAAACCTTTAACGTTGAGGAAGAAACTGGTTTTGGTTTTTTCTTGTTTTTAATTTATGACTTTAAGAAAACCAAGAACCACCTCAAAGACACCTGGGCGGGGCCGGACTTAGGGTGCTGCCATAGCCTCACTCCCAACCCCAAGTCGAAACCAGCTCGAGAAGCACTTACAAGGTGGTTTGACGAGGCTGGGGGAGGAACCAGCCAGGATTTACCTGCATCCTGCTGCGATCGATGCTTTAATATGACCCCTTGTCAGGCATCTCAGTCTTCCCCTCCGTCCTTCTTTCCCTGTCCAGCCTCTCCCCTCACCCACCCCCGCCCCCCGCCCACCACCTTTTTTTTCTTTCTTTCTTAGTTATCTGTGGACATAAGTTTAGGTCGACGTCCACATACGTTTAAAAGTAAGTTCAGCTATTTCCTGAAACTGGATATTCATTGGTCTGTCATAGCACATACAGATTGATTTGAGAAGATCTCTTGGATCTTTGGTCCCATGCAAACCACCGTGTCCAACCATGACATGTTTTTTCTGCAGAAACAAGAAAGGTGTCTCACTGCCCGCTCAGCCCTTCCAAGGCCGAGGGTCTTGGCAATCTCAGCAGGTGTCCCCGTGCCATGTGAGTGACTGGTGCCCGATACATATCTGTGGTCTGAGTCCTTTAGGAATCCGTGGCCTAGAGCGCAAACTCATCCTGCAAGAAGTGGGGTTGCAGATCTCCTCCTCTAGACGTCGTATAACTTATTTTGAGCATTTGGGCCTCCAGGCGTCATCACCCTGCCTGAGACCTGAAAATACAGCCCTCATTAAATAAGCCATCACACAGAAAAATGGGGAGGGAGTCACTTAGGGATGTGAAGTGGGTCGGGCCGTGGACACCTGTCATCATTTCCCCAAAACTTCATCTCTGGGACTGGGGCTGGGCGTGGGGGTCCACATTCAGAAACGCAGGGCAATCCATCAGCCAGGGATGTTGATGTGACGTGAAATAATGTCGCCGGCTTATAAAACACGGGCTTTTGTTTTGCCATATCTGTCCGTCTATGTTACGACTGGTGCAGCAGTCAAATGGGAAGGGATTAAAATAACGCTGGGTCCAACGCTGCCTGTTTACCGCTGCTGGGATAACGGCGCCGTGGGCGGTGCGCACTCAGCCCCCGTCTGGGACATTTTATGCAGACCGCACACTCCCGTAGCCTTCCAGCTCATGAGCCACGGCCAGGGGGCGCTGCCCGAGCAGGTCTGCAGCGGAAATTATTACAACATGCAGCCCATTAAGTGATACCTGCAAGAGGCCTGGCAAATAGGAGCCGAGTGTGACACAGTCGTCTGCTTCCGGCTGGTTACGAAACAAGAGCTCAGACTGGGACTGATGTAGCTCAGAACACCGTCCTCGTGCACAGAGGTGCGCGGTCACCCAAACACGCGGCCTGGTGCCCCATCCACTCTCCGTGGACCTCCCTCAGCTGGTTTTCTGAATCTGGGGGGTCAAGGTTTTCTGTTATTTGTACCACATTTTTCTCTTTCTCATTTCAATCCAGCCATCCGCAGCTTTTGAGCTGTAAGCATATTATAGCTTTTCCTGGGTCTCCCCTAACTCAGCTCAGCATGCTCCAAGTCTGAGAAAACTGTTGCACAGAGCGAGACAGACTCGGCCCAGGTCGTGGCGTCCTTGCAGCACAGGCTGCCCTCTAGCTGCAGCCTAACCTAATCTAGTAACAGAGCAGCTAAGAATCCACCCACCTCCACAGACTCAAAATCTTTCCCTTGCTTGTCCCAAATACATTCTCTCACTTGCTACAGTTCAGATACACAGAGCTGGGGCATGCTCGGATCAAGAAATTCATCTCCAAAGGGAAAACAAATTGGCTTCAATTTTCAGGCCTGCTCTCAGTCAACGTAAAAATGTCATCGTGTTCCTTTTGAGGGCTCACAAACCAGGTCATTAGCCAAGGATATTTAAGTTACAAATGACAAAGTCCATACAAAACGGGCGTAAGGAAAAAGATGGAATTTGTAGGATCGCATCATGGAATCGTTCAGGGGTAGTGCAGGCTGCCTTCAGGCATGGCTGGATCAAGAGGCTCAGCATCACCGTCTCTCTGGAGCTTTTGTTTCTGCTTTCACATACGTTGGCTTGGAAAGATGACACCCTATATCTCCAGCCTTCATTATCGTCGCTGTAATTCCAGTGGGAAAGGAGGTCTTTAAAAAGACCAGAAATATGCACACGTGGCTTTTCTAACACCTGCCTGAGACGTGGGCGTCATCAACACCTACGAAAGGACACACAAGACCCTGAGGTGCACAGTACTGGGTGGCCAGGAATGAGACATCAGGCCCACCCCCTGGAAACACTGGCCGAGGAGACTTCTGGTGTCAGTGGTAAGAGATCCTATGTTATTGCAAATCTGAGGGTTACTGCTGTTTGGGTAGAAATCTCACATTGGTGGCCGGCTGGCTACAACCAGCTCCCATGCAACTTTTTTTTTTTCCACCCTGGACTTTTTTTCTTTTTTGACCCAATATTTTCAAATGTTTTACATCAGGAGATTTCCTAGGAAAAGCTCTCTTTAAAAGTCAGGGATTCTGCCAACACAGGTCTCCCATGTGGACATCCTGCCATGGTTGCAGAGAGCAGTGGTCAGCAAACCCTGCCCCCCGGCAAATCCAGTGCAAGGCCGGGTTTGGTAAAGTCTTCTCCAATTCCAGCCAAATCCTTTGTTTACCTGCCGTCTCTGGCTGCTTTCCTGCTAATACAGCAAAACTGAGTCGTTTGGAAAGGCGGACATCCTAGGCTGTTTCTGGAACGGTGTCCCAGGGAGGAGCCACGGAGTGTCCAGGAAGAGCCTGCCCTGTGACGTGGGGGTCGTGTGACACTCGGCGCAGGGTGGCAGCCAGACTCCTGCAAACATGAGTGACTGGGAATGAGCGTCTCAGATCTCATCAGTCCTGCAAAAGAGCGCTGATTGGATCGCACGAGGAAGGCCTTTCTAGATGGGCAGCAAAGAAACCAGCAGCCTTCAGATTGGGCATCTCACCCTATCTGCCCCACCTGCGTCCTTTGGGGGTGACGAGAACGTTTTGGAACTAGACAGAGGTGGGGCTGGCCTGTCATTGTGACTGAGCTACATGCTGCTGAGTAGTTCACTTGAACACGGAGAAGTCTGTTATGTGGCTTCAATTTCATTCTTTAAAGACTGGTCCTGGTTGAACTCCTTTGCAATAGAAATTACAGCAGCTCCCATTCCCTGAGCTCTGACTGTGCCGGGCGCCATGCCGAGCAGCGTGTGTGTGTGTGTGTGTGGGGGGGGGTTGTGTGTATGCGTACACCTCTCCCCTCAGAGAGTCTGTTATTGAACACTTCCAGCAAAACGACCGGACAAGAGCTTCTACCCTCATGAAATTCTCATTGTGGTGTCAAATGTCAAGATGACAGCACAGGGTCAATGGAAGAAATTTAGTTTAAAGAAAAATGTCTGGATGCAAGACTGATGGAGGAAGTCAGAGAAAAGGCATTTAGCATCAGGCCTGGTCTCTGGGGCTGTCATCCTGACTGCAGTTTCCTGACAGCATGAACTTGGGCAGTTTATGTGTCCTCACTAAGACTCAGTTTCCTCATCTGTAAAATGGGAGCACAACAGTAATTACTCAGAGTCGCTGCGAAGATTAGCAGTCCTAAAACACGTGACAACGAAGAGCTTGGTCGTAAGGTAAGCACCGTGGATGCTTATTATTCTGGAGGCTGGGCTGCTCAATTTATCTGGACTCTGTCACCTGTCTCCTAAACCCGAAAACCACAAACATGCAGATTGACGTGGCTCGTCAGCTTTCCAAGGACGTGCTGCTGCCTCCACTGGACAAAACTCACAGCTGATTTTCCCGTCACAGCAGGGACAGCATCAGCAGCGCGGCCTCCGGCACTATCCCCAATGTGCCGCCAGGTGGCGGCATTTGCACGAGTTACGCGAAGGTCGGGACTTGGAACCACAGCTGAAACGCCAGCTCTTAAAATTGAAATGCTCGTAGTTTTCCGAGTCCATCAGAAGGGCATCGAAGCTGGTGCCCTACCAGCTCTTCTGGTCCTTTTTGGGTCCATCTGTCTCTGCCCCCCGAGAGGTCCTCGTGCTTAAATCTCTACTGAGCTCTCCACCCCATGAATACCCTGCAGCGAGCAGCTTGCTCTAGGGTGGAGAAGGCTGGAAAGAGGCATCCGCCCCTGGCCAAACTAAGCCTGGAAATCCGGCCAGTGGGCGTTGCAGGGCGTGAAGGAGATCACTCATGCATACATATGGACACATATATGTGCATGCATACGTACAAGTGCATACGAAAACATGCACACATGCGCGTACATTCACAAACACATGCACACATGTACACATGCACACATGTGTACACAAAAGCACACACACACACATGTGTACACAAAAGCACACACACATGCACAAACATACATGCACCCGCAGGTACCTAATGCACGCGTGCACACACAAACACATGTACACACATGCATAAGTACACACGCGCACACACATGCCCAGGCGGCCCCCTAAAGCCTTTGAAGCTGCCAATCCTGCCTGCTCAGCACTTCTCACCTGGCTGAATGCCGTGCACAGGTAACAGGCAATGTGGGGATGGGTGGTGGTCCAACTCAGGACTGCCGGAGGTGGTCAGCTCATGGGGGCCTCTACTGTTCCCAAGGGAAGGTGGGGCAGAGAGGGGGTGAGGGCCAGGTATCGCAGGCGACAGGGAACCAGGCATGCGTGGCTGTCTGTCCTGCCCCTGCAGTGGCCTGAGGCGGGTGACACCAGAAGGTTGAAATGTCAAAGGCCAGAGTCCCTCAGGGGAGTGTCAGTCAGAATGACCTGGACCCAGAACAAGGCAGATTAGGGGCAGGAGAGGAGTGTGCCTGCGGCCACGTGCCTGTCCGGGAAGGGATTTATGGCTGCCATCTGCACTCGGAGGAACAGAGGGAGGGACAACGGAGCACGAAGGAGCAGCTCCCTGGATGCCCGCCCAGAAGCTTCCAAGGGCTTCGTGAAAAGGCAGGAAGTTCAAGATCCTCTTAATGAGTTTACTCAGCCTTCGGAATATCAAGTATTTGTTTTCCTAAGACTGGAAAGAAAGGGTGGATGGCCGGCCCCCTCCTGGCAGCCCAGCTGGTTTGTCCTCAATTTGCTCGGGCCTCTGAAGAGCTCACGTTCATCAAAGGCCTTTGGCACCTGAGGCCCCCAGTTACCGGTGCAGCCCGGGGCTTTGGTAATCCGCTCAAATCCCCAGGCCAAACACTGGCACCAAACAGCCCTGCTACAGCTCGGCTTTGAACTTCAGTCCCGGGAGGAGGTTCGGCTGAGGCAGGATGGGCTTTGAAGAGGAAGTGACTCTCGGTCCTCCTCTGTGGGACACGAGGGTGGGCCTGGGCGTGACTGTCCTCGGGCTGCCCACCAACCCTCAGAAGCTCTGCCTCCGGCTCTCAGACCTGGAATGCTCCCAGGGGAGTGACACCTGGACCTGCTTTGTCCCTTCAAGGTTTTTGTGATGTTTAATTTTGGCATGCTTTAGGGCTTATGGGAAAAATACAAGGATAGCACTGGGAATTCCTGGGTGCCCCTTATGCAGACACCCCGAATGGTAACATCTCAGCGTCTTACCACGTGGATTCCTCCCTCCATCCCTCCCGCCTGCCCTCCCTGTTTGTCTTTACACACACACACACACACACACACACACACACACATTTATAGTTTTCCCTGAACCTTTTAAAATTTCATCTCTGATGATATAATTAAACTCACCCTCCTCATACAAAGTAAAAACATCCAGGCAAAAAGCCCCGCGTTGCCACACCCCCTCCCCATTTTGTCCCCTGCCCCCTCCCCGAAGGACCGACCTCTCTTGCTGGGCACTCCGCTGGACCCACGGGGCCCCCTCATTCTGTGACGTGTTTTTCTATATCCTGCCACTTGTTTCATTCACTCAGCAGTTTATCCCCGAGATCTTGCCAAGTCTGTACTAGAGTCTGCATCGTTCTTTTTTAACTGGTGCCATTTCTTCTCATCAGATTGGCCAAAACATTACAGTTTGATGCTATCAGGAAGGAGGAAAGGTGTTGGGGAAACACTCTCACGGGCAGGCGGGATGTGAATTAGCTGGGACGCTCGCTGGAGGCGATTTGGCAAAGCTGTTAAAATTCAAAGTGTGTACCACCCACACCACGGCTCTCGGTCCCCAATGCAGGCACCTGGGACACGCAGCACAGCTCCCCACAGCTCTGCTCACAGAGCTGGAACCTGAATGGCACTGACCGGGGCGGGGGTGACAAGGAAGTCCTTGCCACTGGGGGCTCTTCACCCTGCTGCACATGACAACCCTGAGCAGGTGCTTTTACAAACAGCCATGCCCGGGACACATCCCCAGAGATTGTGTTTCATTTGAGTTTTGGTGGGACTCAGGCGTCAATCACTAGATTATTCTAATATTCAGCCGCCACGCAGAACCAACCCACTAAGACCCTCCAGCCCAGAACCGGTTCTGAAACGACCTCAACATGCAGTATCCTCCACTGGCCTGCAGGGGGCGTAAGTGAGCAAGATTTGGGTAAAAAGGAAAAGCCAGTCACTTGATGGTTTCATTAGCCTGTCCCTGCTGCTTTACCGGGTGCTGTTTTTCAAGTGCAGGGAGCTTTGCAGATCTGGCTCCTTGATTTCATCCAAATCCCCACTGACCAACGTGGAGCCTCCTAATGGATCTTCCACCCCATCCCCCTGAGCAGGGTTGTGCACTGCACAAGGCACCTGGTGATGGTGATGATGGTGATGGTGATGATGGTGGTGATGATGGTGATGGTGATGATGGTGGTGATGGTGATGATGGTGATGATGGTGGTGGTGATGGTGATGGTGATGGTGATGGTGATGGTGATGGTGGTGATGGTGATGGTGATGATGGTGGTGATGGTGATGGTGGTGATGGTGATGATGATGATGGTGGTGATGGTGGTGATGGTGATGGTGGTGGTGATGGTGATGATGATGGTGGTGATGGTGGTGATGATGGTGATGGTGATGATGGTGGTGATGGTGATGATGGTGATGATGATGATGGTGGTGATGGTGGTGATGGTGGTGGTGATGGTGGTGATGGTGATGGTGATGATGGTGGTGATGGTGATGGTGATGGTGATGATGATGGTGATGGTGGTGATGGTGGTGGTGATGGTGATGGTGATGGTGATGATGATGGTGATGGTGATGGTGATGGTGGTGATGGTGATGGTGATGATGGTGGTGATGATGGTGATGGTGATGATGGTGATGGTGATGATGGTGATGATGGTGGTGGTGATGGTGATGGTGATGGTGATGGTGATGGTGATGGTGGTGATGGAGATGATGGTGGTGATGGTGGTGATGGTGGTGATGGAGATGATGGTGATGATGGTGATGATGGTGGTGATGGTGGTGATGGTGGTGATGATGGTGATGGTGGTGGTGATGGTGATGGTGATGATGATGGTGATGGTGGTGATGGTGATGGTGGTGGTGATGGTGATGGTGATGGTGATGATGGTGGTGATGGTGATGGTGATGGTGATGGTGATGGTGATGGTGGTGGTGGTGGTGGTGATGGTGATGATGATGGTGATGGTGGTGGTGATGGTGGTGATGGTGGTGGTGATGGTGATGGTGATGGTGGTGGTGATGGTGATGGTGATGGTGGTGGTGATGGTGGTGATGGTGGTGGTGATGGTGATGGTGATGGTGATGGTGATGGTGGTGATGGTGATGGTGATGATGATGGTGGTGGTGATGGTGGTGATGGTGATGGTGATGGTGATGATGGTGGTGATGGTGATGGTGATGGTGATGATGGTGGTGATGGTGATGGTGATGGTGATGGTGATGGTGATGGTGGTGATGGTGGTGATGGTGGTGATGGTGGTGATGGTGATGATGGTGGTGGTGATGGTGGTGATGAAAAAGATGATGACCCCTGCTGAGCATATTCTAAGGGCCAGGCACTCTGCTAACATCTCTAACTGTGTGATTTCACATACTCCATGTGTGAACCCTGTGGGGTAGGCACTCACATCGACTCCACTGTGAAAATGAGGAGGACAAAGGAGTAACATGGTTAATCCGACCTTTTCCAGAACACACAGCTAGCGAGTGCAGAGCCAAAACCTGAGGCAGTTCTGTCTCTTAGGTCTGTGGTTCCTAAAGTGTGTTTGCAAGGTACCGTGGGGGCCTCCAGAGAACTCACAACAGCACCATGCAAATGTTTCAGATTTTCAAGGAAAACGACTGCCTCTGTTGAACGCCACACACACTACTTAGATTAAGTCATTTGAAACTACTTAATAAGTGAAACTGTTAGGTATTTCTTTGGGGTTAGGGTGCCATGAAAACATTACTAAGGCAGCTGAGGAAATTTGGGGAGGCCTGCGTTAGGCCTTTCCTCTGTACCATATGCAGCTCTGGGGTCACCCGCTGCTGAAATACCTTCCTTGGCTGCCTACGACCACAAGAAGTAAGCCCCAACTCCACATCCTGGCCCTCAGTGCCCACAGAGGGACAGTTCAGCATCCCACAGCTAAGATTCAGCCGAACAGGACCCTGGACATTCCCCACTATGCTCTGCCTTGGTCCCTTCCTCCTGAAACAGTATGTCACCCCCTCAACTCACTCCTCGAGTCTGACTCCAGGGCCACCTTGCTGGAGCACTTTTCAGATACCTCCCTCCAGCCTCCAGGTGCTTTGCTTACTCTTCAGCCTAGCTCTGGAGGACCTGGAGAGCAAGGACCAAGGCTTGGCATCTTGGGGTTTCCCCAAGTCCCTGCATGTGCTGTGCATTTCCTATTAAAATGCCAGCTTCTGTGTTCGAGGCCCTATAGCACAGTTGAGCAGGTAGTACACTGCACGAGGCATCTGGCTGCATGAAAAACGGGTCTCTGTGCTCATGGAGAGCTCAGTCTCAATAAAGAACATCCATGACCAATAACATTTACATAGTATTAGGTTGGTACAGAGGTAACTGTGGTTTACAAGGTTAAAAATAATTGCAAAAACCATAATTACTTTTATACCAACATAATACTTATTGGATGTCTGATATGACTCACAACACTTTACATATACAGGGTCACTGGATCGTCAAATCCATCCAGTGAGACAGGTACCACTATTTTTACCATTTTGCAGAGGAGGACACGGAGGCATAGAGAGGGTGAGTCATTTACCAAGGCCAACCAGCCTCTGGGTACTCAAGCTGGGATTCGAACCTGGGCAGCCGAGCTACACAGCCCCTGCCCTGAAACAGTCAAAAACCAGAGTCTGCCCCCAAAGGAGAAGCACAGAGACCATCCGGCTGCATTGAAGGGGCGCTTGACTTGGCCTGTGCGTCAGAGAGGGTTTTCTGTCTGTACTCACACCCGAGGTCAATTCCATCCACACATGGACGGCTCCAAATTTATTTCTCAGACTCAGGTATGCAGCTGAGATACCTCAGACACAGCCCAGCCCAGCCTCCCGCTGTCTGCAGAGAGCGGCAGCTTCTAATTCAGAGGAAAACTCATCCTGGGCCAGCCGAGGGTCTCCTTCATTAAGGAGACGAGAAGAACGCTTCCTGGCCTGCTGCCACAAAAGAGGGCTGCAGAGCTGTGGGTACGCAGCAGTCACAGCCCAGAACCCTGGCAGGGTCCCCAGTTCACCCACTTCAGGGCTGAAAGTATGGTGACAGGGGACCTTCATTGCCAGCCCCCATTCGGACCCTTCGAGGCCACCTCTTCTGGGAGCACAGCCCTTGCTAATGGATTTATCAACACACTCCATGAGTCTGCCTTACTCCACTTGATGAGGAGAATTAGTTTTGCCCAAACTTATGACTGCTGAACAGTTTGTAGGGGAAGGCTGTCAGGTGCTGCCCAGGGAGGTGGTGAGCTGCCAACTCCAGTGGTGTTTTCCCATCACGGGGACCCAGGTGACGCGTTAGCACTGGGCTTTGAGAGGGCCACTGGGGAGCCAGTGTTTACGCAAAGTGGCTCAAAGCTTGAAGAAGCTGGAAACCATTCTGTTTGTCTATTAGAACCAGACAGGTCCGTAATTCAAGTGCACCCAGTGTGTGACCGTAGGGAGTCGTGGGGACTGAGGCAAACTGGAGATGGTACGCCCCATTTAAGAGGGGGTGCTGCTACTCAGCTCCGGCTCGGTGTTGCCACTGGTGAAAGTATACCAGGTCTTTCCATTTTTTCACCTGAAGTTGAAATCTAATTTTTTAATGTAAATTCTCCTGAAGTCTAAATATTGTCAACTAAATTAAAAAATTTAAAAAAAAGAAAGAAATGTAACATCATCCAGCACACAGAACACATCTGTGGGCCAGGTTTGGCCCAGGGGCTGCTGGTTTGCGATTTCTGCTTGAATTACACTGCGGTCTATGAGCGTAGCAAGAGCCATGACTGCCATTCACAGACACACAGAGAGATGCGAGATGCAGTAGACACACGCACACACACGTGCACACACACATGCACACACGTGCATGTACACACACTCACAATGAGAAAAGTTCAGTTAGGTTTTACTCAAAATCGAGCCCTCAGAAAATGCAGAAGGAAGCTCTTTGAGTTCAGAGAATGTGTTTAGCCACGACGGCTCACGTGTGCGCTTACTGTCTTCCAGGCAGGACCACGGAGGTCCGGTGTGTCCCTACCCACTCACCCTCGTGACCCTCCTGGCAGCCCTGCTGGCATCAGCCTCCTCTTGCAGGTGGGGACCTGGATTCAGCTGTTCGTTCACGGCCAGGCATCGCCAACCGCTCCTGAAATGTGCGGAGGGCACAGAGGCTGTGCAGCAGACAGAGTGGGTGCTCTCTCACCCAAGGTTCAAAGGACGCTCCTGTCCCTCTCTGGAAGGGACTGTCCCCCGCACACTGAGGGCCAGCATGTGACACTCCCACACCCTTCTCCCCCCATGGGCCTCCGAGAGATGGCTGCATCCGTCCCCAACCTGTTTGTACAGTCGTATCCTTTGCTGTCAGTGTGGGATTTAATGAGATAAAACCTCAACCAATGAACTATGAGGGCAAAAATCATCTCCGTGAAAAATACGTGGGATGCTCTGGAAAGACTTAATAACATTGTCACCAAAAACTTGCCTTCAAAGTGAATACGGACCAGACAACTGAACTATCTGAGCAAAATATCACAAAATGCATGAAACACTCTGGTGCCAGGCGTTGGCTTCACTGCCCTTCCCAGACAGACACGTGCCATTGTACAGGTGCCTTTTGGATGTGGTTATGCAACAGAGAACCTGGGACACCTGTCAGCTGGCACACACTCCAAGAAAAAAAACATGTTGTTGGATCAGGCTATCGGCAAACAAATGCACACGTCTGTATTTTTCAGTTAAAACACGAGATTTCGGCCTTGGCGCATTAACTCACCATCACATCAGGTGAGGGGGTGTTGCCTGTTCTCCAGTCATCGGTTGCTTTCTAGAAATTCCACGGCTGACATCATGGAATTCTGACATGGGCAACAAAAGTGATTTCTGAATTCCACCAAGTCCCCATATTAGCAGACCCACGCTCCCGTCACAGCGTTGGTGGGAGAAGTCTCTGCACAGATGCCACACATTTGTCTGCCCTGGTCTCTGACATTCAGGCCCTGGCTACTTTTTCCTTGACCAAGACTTCCGCTCCGGCCCGGGTCTGCTGGGAGCCCTTCAGCCACCCAGCGGCACAGAGCGTGGAGGACGTGGGGGTGGCAGGCTTGTAACCAGGCGGGACACAAGCGTGTTTAGGAAATACGCCTTGATTTGAAGAGCAAAGAGCGTGCAAGAAGCCCCCTGCCCCGACCGAATGTCCTTGCCAAGGACAGAAAGCAGGCAGGTGGGCTCCCTTTCCTCACATCCCTTGGGGGCGAACGGCCTCAAACAATATTTATTTAATCCGCAACTTCCTTTGAATGGTTAGCCTGGGAATAAATTACATACAGGTCTTCTCGGGCAAAATGCCCACATCCATCTCCAGACTTCAAAATCCCCCCTTTGAGTCTCGCTGTGGATTCAAAGGGCACTTTGGACGATGGTGATTCAGACGCACAGAGAAAACAATAATATTTTCTGGGAAAAGCTGGGAGAGGTCACTGCTTTGTTTCCTCTCCTTTCCTGCTGATAAAGGTTTGGGCGACCTGACTTTTCATTGGAAGAAGCACCAAATGAACAGAGCTCAAGTGCCCCAGGCCGAAATAATTTAAAGACTGTTTTTAAAGAAATTCATAGATGAAAAGTTTATTGCCGCCCCCCACCCTGCACTTTATAGGGGTGAGACTGGAGGACATTCAAAGCAAAAGGGTTCAGGGTGTTAAAATCAAGCTGAGAGTTTTTTTAAAACCTCGTTATGTGGTTGGATATTTGCAGAAACATCAAACATTCTCATGCCATAGGAATACAGAAGGCCTTCAGTCTTTTACTGAAGACGGTAGGGATGGGGGATTGCACAGTGTCCCCCCAAATTCGTGTGCACCAGACCTTGCCCATGTGACATCACTTGGAAACAGTGTCCTTGCAGATGTAATTAATTGTGGTCTCTAGTTGGGTGAACCTTACATCCAGTGATGGGTGTGTTTATAAGAGAAACGAGAGGGAGATAGGGACACAGACGGATGCAGACACAGGCCATGTGACCACAGGGGCAGAGACCGGAGGGATGAGGATAAAGAACAGCCGGGGCCCCCAGGAGCTGGGGGAGCAAGAAGGACGCTCCCCCAAAGCCTCTGCAGGGAGCCCAGCCCCGCGGACCCCTTGGCTGCAGACTTCTGCTGGCCCAGAACTGGGAGAATACATTTCGGTAGTTTTCATCCTCCCGGTTTGCTGTGATGTGTTTCGGGTGCCCCAGGAATGTAACACAGCAGCTCCGCCTCCCATTTAAGCACGTCCGCCTCTAAAATGTGTGTGGTTTCTGACAGCGCGAGGCTCCTCCTGTGTGTCTTCTTCTCCTGTTTCTCTCTGTACTTCTGCCTGCGGGTTCTTCCCCGATAAAATCTAGATTCACTCTGTCCCACAGGCAGGAGCCCTGGGATCAGACTGGGTCCAATCCCGGTTTCACACTCTGAGCTGCTTGACCTTGGGGCAGGAAATTCTTTGCCCTGAGCTCGGTTTTCTCACCTATAAAATGGGCATGGTGACAGTCCCTAATTCATGGGACAGGGATGCACGGGCCTGAGTAGACGGAGTACCCTGCTCTTACCAAGTACAGGTGAGTGGTTCTAACAGTGACGACAGTGGCATTTATGGGCTGTCACCATCCAGGGCGGGCTTTGAGCAGAGCGGGCACGGGCTCCAGGCTTGCAGCGTCCCTGGATCCAGCAGGGAGCCCTGCTCACTAGACCCCCTGCACCCAGCAGGCTGACGGCTGATGCCATCTTTATCCCAAAACACCAGGCCCACTGCCAGCGAGCTGGGTGTGGTGGTTCCAATTGGCTGCTGGGACCTGCCCAGACTTTCCAGCCGAGACAGAGCAAGCACTGCGCACAGATAAGCATCTGTGTTTGCAAACAAAGCACCCGGGAGGTTAGCTCAGCCTCACCGCCTCCCCGTGTTACTGAGGCCCCCAGGTGCTCAGAAGTGCGGCCAACGGCCAACGTCTCCAGGAAATGAGAGGCGAGCCCTGGGCCACCCACAGCTGCTGTGGGCACAGCTCACCCATGGCCCAGGCCACCCCTGCGTCCAGCGCACGAGGTGGGCAGAGAGCAGAGATCGCCTGGCTGGGAAGATGCTGAAAGGCAGACAGAACAAGAAGGTCGATTTTGAGAACATGTATGGTGTTTCCACCATCCTGTGAGTAACCACAGCAAACAGTCGCTTTTCTCTTTATTCTTTTTTTCTCTTTTGTTCTTGAATCTTATGTTTTCGTGCAAGCTGTAAAGACATTTGGTCTAAGTCACAGGAAACAGGACTCCAAGAAGCATGAACCCTAATTGATTCTCTTTAATTTCACCCATGGCAGGAAGTACAGGAAAGGAAAACCGGAAGGGAGATGGTTTGCACCATTGCAGTGAGGCCGTGCAATGACATCTCCGTAGCTTTATTGGCCGAGAAGCCAAGAACAAGCGAAATAAAAACCCAGTTCCCAATCACAGAAGTCATGTTCGGGAACCACTAAATTATGACCGTGGTGACTGAGCATTATGAACATAACATAAAAATAAGCACAGCAGAAAAGACTTTTCAAAAAGGTCATTCATATTTGGTCAGCCGAGACTGAAAATAGCCTCATGCTAAGGACTGAGAAAGTGACAGGAGGACCCAGTGTCTGATGGAGAAGAGGGCATTTTCATTTTTTGTGACAGAGCTGAATTACTTTTCAAGGCTACATTTGAATACTAAGAACACACTGTGGTGTTTGACATTCCTCCGAGGAGAAGATGACTTCTTCCAGCCATATTATTGTAATCCAAGCAACAGTGCTGCCAGGTTTTGAACTATAGACGATTGTTGGTATTAGTGCAAACCTGGAAAATCAAACCACGACAATTTCCTCTCCTCTCTGACCGGAGAGATTACATCACCATTCATTCACCCTTTTTGTTTGTTTTGTTATAGACCGTTTTTGAAAGTCTCCAGACTTCCTGTAGACTTGTTTGTTTTCCAAACTCTCCTCTCCTCTCGCCCTTTCCCTCGTTAGATGGGTCCACACAACGCCCACTGTCAGTGCAGCCCCTCCCTCTGAGTTTTGTTTCACGAGGAGCTTGATGGATACGAAGCAAAACGAAGATACACAAATGATTGTGACGGTGACGATGAGCGCAAAGATGACAGATGCCATTTTCAAACGCAATTACATGCCAGGTGCAGTACACGCGCTCAGTCATTCACTACTCACGACAATTTCCATTGTTCAGATGAAGAAACTGAGACTTAAGCCATTTGTCTGGGGTCATACAGTTGGTAAGACTCAAGCACTAGTCTCTTTGACCCTAAAACCCATGTTCTTAATCACGTATACATATTGCCTCCAGAGGGTTAAAGAGACGATGGAGGAAGATAAAGAAAAAGAGAGGGTGACGAAGACACACAGGTGAAGCAAGTCTCGTGGGTACGACAACCGTGGAACAGTGAGGTTTCCTCTTTGCTCAAAAGCTTGTGGTATCGATGGTTGAGGAAGTCGCCCACACAAACCGGGCAGTTACACAGTAAAATCGGGCAGGGGGTGAGCAAATGCCAAATGAATGTGTCGCTAAAGTTACCAGGAGAAAGAGATCCATAGGAGATTGGGGTGGAGAGGAAAGTCTTCTTGGAGGAGGTGGCCATGAATCAAGCTTTGGGGGTCGTGGGGGTCCTGGAAGAATGGCAATTCCTTGATATTCCTCCCTTCGAGAGATACCCCCCACCCCGAGAATCTGGGCTGGCTCTGACTGCCTCACGCCACGAGGACAACAGAAGCATTGTTCCATGATGCTTGAGGCTGGGTCCCAAGCGGCTGTGCAGCTCCTCACTCACTACGGGCACACTCGTGCTTGCTGCCGGGTCAGAAGCTCAACTACCCTGACCCCCTCCCTCCGCCCAGACCGAGGGCATCACCTGCAGACACTCTGATAGACAGTCCCAGCTCTGCTGAAGTTCTCAGAGCAAGAACATTTTGCAATTCAGCAGCATGTTAATAACCACCTTAGAAAAATGCAATGCACAAAGCAAGACCGCTGTTTAAAAATATTATTTCTAGATTATTTGTTCTCACAATCAGAGTTGGGTTCAGATAAAAGAGAATTAAGTAGTAGAACTAATTATTATGACTACCTTACTAGTAGTTTATTTTCCTGGTGTTACGAGGATTCTGGTACTTTATCTGCTCAAGAAACCAATTTCTCTCTCTCTCTCCTTGCTGCACTGTGTTTATATGCGACGCTTGTCCTCACGGTTGCAAGATGAACGAGCATTGTGACCATGTTCCAGAAGGTGAAAGGTGAAAGTCAGCAGGCACGGCCAGAACAGCCTACACCTGTTAAAAGAGCTTTCTTGGAAGCACCACCCACTAATATCTGCTTCTATCCATTGGCCAGTGCTGACCAGAGGACCACTACTAGCTGCAAGGGAACCTGGGAAAGCAAGTCCTTTAGGCACATGCCGCTCCCAAACAAATTCCGTTTCTACTACAGAGGGAGAAGAGGGGACTGAGTTTTGTTGATCTGTCTTCTGAAATTATCCCACTAGATTAGGAAGCCCTGCCAGGACCTGTTGGTTAAAGCTTCAGCTCTGAAAAGCCAAGAAAGTTCAAATGCAGAAACTCTTAAGATTTATGAGTCAGGAACAAACTCAGGGCAAATATGTTGCAACAGGTCTAGAGAAAGAAACACACTTTGCTTCCAAAATTCATTTAAGGAAATTAGAGAAATGGGGGGAAGACCCCAGGAGGCCCCACTCCGCCCTCTGCCTGGGCCGATGCCTGCGTCCTCCTTTCAGATGCCTTTCCCGTCGGGCAGGAAGTATATTGCTGCCGAGAGTACAGAGTACCAGAGTAGTCTTCAGAGGCTAATTGATGTCACTCTTGGGAAAATTATCTTGACAATCAGCCCGAAGTTCCCTTCCCTTTCATCCCCTCACTTCGAATAATTCCCGCCCGCCTCCTTGGATCCCCATGAAAAGTCGGTTTCCCTCCTTGATGTGTCTCCTGGTTGATGCTTATCACATGGGTCTCCACCATCACAAGCCAAGTGGCTGCAGTGCTGACGTGTAAGGAACTCACCTGCCCGAAGGCGGTGAAACGTCATTGGTGGTGGGACTTGGGAGGGGGCTGGGAAGCTACCAAAAGTCATTACAAATAATTTAGTTCCAGGTAACAATTACGCCCCAGCTGGACGGCTTTCTTCCCATCCACTCAGACTGATACAGGCCTCTCCCTGCTCCTCTGAGAGTGGGGTCCAGGAGGTCTGGGAGCAGAACCTATGGGATGGAGAATGACAGTAGAAGCTTAAAATGATGGTGAAATTCTGGACATGAGGGTTTTGACCGTCCGGCACACTCACAAGGAGACCAAGTCGAGGCAAAAAGATAAGAGTGACAAGCTCTGCTGGCCTCTCCAGGGACCACGACGGGTCCCTGCGGCCCACAGACTCAGCCATCATTTCTGGGGGTACCCCACAAGACCCCCGTAGGGGCTGCACAGTAAATGCCTGGCAGGCTGACCTGGTACCACCGATAGTGAGTGAGTAGTGTGGGTGTGAAGGAATGCCATCTAAAGAGGGCACTGTCACCCAGCCCCTGCCAAGGGCCACCACGAAGCAGTGAGGGTGAGAAGTAGCACAATCTTGGATTTTTCAAGAAAAGCAGGAAGTCAAAACGTTTACTTGAAATTTATTGTTTTTTGTTTGTTTGTTTTGGGGGTTTTCTATTAGCAATTAAAAAAATTCGAACACTGTGCAAGTCAAACAAATATCTGAAGACAAATTTGGTCCACGTGCCACCAGCAGACACCTCACCCAATACCCACGTTGATCTAGTAGATATGTGACCCAGGGTGCCTCTATATCAGGGGCAGGGTTTTCCTGGTTTTGGGTTTTGTTGTTGTTGCTGTTTGTTTTCTTTTAGTGTTTCGGGTTCTGATTGACCCTTGTTATCTGTCAATCAGATATCTGACCCTGATTCTTTCCAAGTAAGCATATCTCTCATGTAGGCAACATTTGTGCTTTTTAAAATGGTTTAATATCTTCCATCACATTCAGTCTCCACAAAATTGGGGGTGGACTGAGTCATCTCATTTCTAAGTAAAACATAAGCGACTTAAGGACTTGTGTGCCACCTGACCACTGCGAGATTCATGGCTCAACCTACGGATTCTGTCTGTTCTTGAGAGTGGAATGTAACGACCTACAAGCTCCTTTCCAAGTCTCTCCAAGACTCCTAATTCTCGGTCCTCTCTCCCAAACCACACCAAGCCGCCATTTCTGTGATTTATTCTCATGAAACACACACAGGGAGGCTTGAGAATGATGGGCACACAGGCCTAGAATCCCCCAGTGTGTTGCCTGCTGGCATGACACATTATCCAGTTGGGTCAACCCAAATTCCTCAGCGTCCAGCCCCCCACGTCAGGGAGCATTCTTTGCTTGTTGCTTGTAGCAACACCTTTGTCTCATTAAAGCAAAGCATATTTTCCTGGAACTCCACAAGGGAGCTCCCATAACCAGTGGGAGGCTGGAGGACTGGTCTTGGGAAAAGCAACTGGCTCCAGACACATCTGCGGCAGGAAGAGCTGTAAGATCTCATAAGCTGTCACTGGGATGCATTCATTTAAAGAAATGTGTCCTAGCAAATGTGACTCAAGCTTGAGAGCCATGGTAGAACAACTCCAGCTGGCCCAATTTGGATACCTTGCCCATGCCGTGGCCAGAGGACGGAGGGCAACTGGACTTGTTGAGCCCAAGCATGCATGTTGTGGGGAGATTTCCTTAAGAGATTGCTTTCTGAATCCCTCCTCCTCTCCCTCCTCCTCCCTGGCAGAGAGCGATCCCGCATTTCTCAGCCTCCTTTGCAGCCCGACACAGCCGTGTTCCCCAGTCCTGGCCAGCAGAATGTGAAAGGAGGGCTGGGACCTGGCCCACAGGACATCTCACTTGGTCTTTCCTGTGCTCTCTCCACCCTTTAACTCACTGGGATGTGGGTGCCCTTGGAGGTGATCTTGGAAGCTGCGTGTTAAAGACGGTGGCGGGTTGCTCAGCCTGGGCCCCTGAATGACTGCATGGAGCAGAGTGCCCCACTCGCTACCACCTCAGACAAGACACACACTTTATCAAGCTGAGCTGCGGCCTCTCCGGTTGATTTGCTAGGGAGTCTTGTCTACCTTCATCCATAAACACTATTACCAGAATAAGGGACGTGGTCGCTTGGTGCCTAGAAAACGTGTCCACTAGATTCACAGAGAAGCAATAAAAGTGAACCTTTAAACTGACATACATGACAGGACTGTCCCTTCCATGACTCAACATGTTGGGAAGAATTTGGGGAATTAGAACACCTGGCTTCTCAAGTGCCATCTGTAGCAGGCCACGTGTACCACGGACGCTCCTCACTGACCCTGTGAGGAGCCCAGTGCGACAGATGTCCCTGGGTGCTCCCCTCCCCCGCTGGTCCGTGAATTCCAATAAGTCTCCATGCACTGGGCTGTTGCCATTGCTGAGCACTGGTTTTCCTCTCCTCCTCAGGCATTTCTTTTGCCTAATCCATGGATAACAGGAGCTAGAAGAGGGTTTATACACCGTCTCCCTTGCCCTTGAGGTTGCTGGAAAAACATAACTCAGAAACCTGGCCCCACCGGGGGAGTTGACACTCTGACACAGGGACACAGGATCTTTTTGAACACTTGTGGGAAAATCAGGATGAGGAACGGCTGGCCCGTGCGAGCCCAAACACAATCACGAATTTTGCACACATCAGTGGACTCTGACTCTGTTGCCAATTAAAGCCTCCGTGGGGGGCCTGCAGCCCACTTCATCTTCGCTGCCAAAGACACAATCCCCCAAACTCCACAGGGGTAGGGGGTGGAAACTCTATTACAAAGACGACCCAAATCCTACTCGACTTCTCTGAAGTTTTCATAATTCTTTTGCAGTCTGCTCATTCCTCGCTCAGCCCAGGAGAGTAAGGAATCACCAGATAAATTGAGGGGAACAAGTTGCCAGAAGTTGGAGTCTATGTATTTAAAATGCCTGAAAATGGGCAGTCTAGCTACCCAAAGGGTGTGTGTGTGTGTGTGTGTGTGTGTGTGTGTGTGTGTAATATGAATTCAAAGGGAACTTCTGAAACGACAATGAAGAGGATTTGGGAGTTACATAAGTTGTGGTATGAAATTTTGCCAATAACATCATTTAGAATCAAAAGGTGGTTGAATTTTCTTTCTTTCCTTCCTTCTTTGTTTCTATTTTAAAATGAGAACAGCCAAGGGGTTATAAAGTCAAATTTATATTTATAATCTTCTTTTAAAAACTTAGCTTAAAAATAAAACTGGCCCCAAGTTTAGTTATTGAACTAGAAGCAGTTCAGCTCCCCCCGCCCCCACGTGGGCCTGGAGGAAACCCAGGCTTTGGCAATGGGGCCTCGTGGTCCCAGCTCAGCGCTGCCCCGAGCCTCAGAGACTCTGGGGTCCAGTCTGTGAGGTAAAGACAATCGTGTAAACCTACTGTGAAGTTCCCAGCACACAGTAGCTGCTCATTAAAGGTCAGTGATTATTATTATTATTAGCAAGGAAATTTAAACAGAGCTTAAACTACATTTCTTATGAGGACTTAACTCCTTGGCTTGTAAAGAAATGTTTCTGGTTGGTCTGGTAATGTCTGGTAGAAAAGAAATAGACTTGAGCCAGCCTTTGTGGGCTGTTGCTATTTATTCCTGCATAAGAAATTTCATACTCATTATTTTATTTTTTGTCATTACAGCCCTGTGAGGCTGGTAGGACAGGTATTTTCTCTTTATTTTACAGAGGAGAAAACTGATGATATATTATATAAATGATGCATATATGATTACATATTATGTTTTATGGATAATCAGTTTTCTACTCTGCAAAATATATCTCTGTATGTTACATATGTACATATGTGTACATGTGTGATTGCATATGTAAATGTATATGCACATGTGGGTACATAGGGCAGAAGCTTCACTTGTGGGCAGAACTGGCACGAGGAGCATTTTTGAACAGGAACAAAACACAAAAGACATAAAACTTGATACAACCAAACGGACACCAGTCTAGGGACCACGACAAAAGTGAAAAGGGGAAGAAAGGACTTGGCATGTGTGTCACAGGCAGTGGGTGGGAATCCAGAACACCGCAGGCACTGCGGTGAAGAAAAAAGAAAAGTAGCTTAACAGCCAAATGGGCAAAGGATATACAAGGCAAGACACAGAAGAGGAAATATCACAGCAAATGAAAAGATGAGGACGCTTCCTAACACTCAGAGATGAAACTGAACTAAACAACGTGAGGGAAGCAGGAGGGCGCTAAGCACACGGGCCTGGGGCAGGGACGTGAGGCAGAAGCTGTTCGGATGACATGGAGGCAGGTGGTGTAGTCAGGCTGGTACCCAGTCCAGCTGTCAAGCAGGTGGCCCAGCAGTACAGGCCGCCTCTGGCTGATGGAACGTATCGGAGTGGACGCAAAGGAGCTCACTGGCTCAGCGGTGGCATGGAGAAACCCAGCCTGAAACCAGGCTTCCAAAACCCTGTGCCAAGATATGTGGCAGAGCTGCGTGGCAGAGCCTGCCCAACGGGGCCATCACCTCTGTGCTCCCTGGAAACACCACAGGCTGACGCTGGGGATGGCACCTCCAAACCCCGCTGCCCCTGAGCCCAGCTCCGTCTGACCAGCAAAGTGTGTTCACTCCAAGCCGCCCTCCTCAGACTGCTCACCTCCAAATCCAGTCCCCTCCTACACCTGGACCCAGAGAATCTGTGCTACACGCAGAGGCTGCAGGAGCCCGTGCTGTCCCCACGTTCCACTAGAATGTCCCAGAGCAGAAGGGAAGGTCTGGTAGCCCCAGGGCATGCAAGATGGAAGCCCAGATCTGTGAGGAGCTCGTAGCTGCCAAACTTGGAGCTTCTTTCCCATCCTCTGCTCTTCCCAGGGAGCAGGAAAAGCAGGGGAGCCCCCACCCCCACGTGCCCTGCACATTCCTGCCTGGAGCACTGCTCAGGGTTGAGAGTAACCCCACTTCCTCCCGTCCCTCCAGAAGGGCCAGCGTGGCTGCCACCCCAGTCAGAAGCCCTGGGTTCGCACATCTCCGTCTGAAGAAGGATAAAAAAGGAACGTCCTGGAGGAAGGTAGCTGGCCTTCCGCAGCCTCCTTCAAAGCTGGTGCTGCGTGCGACTTGACTCTGCAGTGAGTTTCCTGTGCTCTCACGTCTTCCTCCCTTTGTCTGTCACGTCCCAACTTCAGAGGTTCGCAGGACGGGTTATAACTTTCTTCCGAGGTGAGATCAAAGGGCCTGGGAGAGGCCTGCCGTCTGCTTCTGACAAAGCCAACTTCCCATGTGTTCTGGCGGCTCCCCAGGCAGAAAGGTTATCTGGATGCACAGAAGTCACCAGACTTGTGGGGGTGGTTCCCAGCCCTGCCCCAGATGTGACAGTTCAGCCAAAGAAACCTGCCGGCTGGGGTTTCAGACCGACGGACGGAAGAGGTGGCTGTGAGGTTCTTCACTCGGACCCCACACCTGTCTGCCTGGCTCATTGTCCCTCCAAAGGGCAAGAGCTCAGGGTCCCACCGGGTCCAATGCTGGGGCTTTACTTCTAGTGCAACTTGCAACTTTCTGTTCTGCCAGCGGGTACAGTCCTACCTGGACAGCTCGAAGGACTCCACAGGTGTGCCTTTGCCACCAGCTCTGTGCTCCATGCTCAGGGCACCACGAGTCTCTCGGAAGCTGCTGGGTGCTCCCTCCCGTTTCCTGAGGGGTTAAGGAAGACGGTCACCGGTTTACACGTGAGGGCTGTGTGCCAGTAACGAAGCCCACGGCGTTTTGTTACTTTAGAGAGTGTTGGTCTCAGCAAGAAGTGTGTTTGTGTGTGTTTGTGTGTGTTTGTGTGTGTCCCTGTGTGTGGGGGTGTGTTTAGGAAGAGCGTTTCCTCTCCCTCTGTGCTAGTGTCACAGACATTCCAAATTTGTAGAAGGTGGCTTTTGAATCACACCCAAGCTCTTGTTGTCCCAACCAGCACTACATGCTCTTGTTTTCACTTTCTTCACCCAACAGGCCAATTGCCAATCGCCACAGGAAAGAAAAGACAGATCAATCCTCCTGATTCTTTATTTAACACCTTTTCTTTCAGGACTTTGCCTGCACCATTAGCCTATTCCCATCCATTGGGAATACCTTTGAGCTGGGCAGTGGCCACACCAGGAGAACGACAGGGCACCTGAATTGGGGCCAAGTCCCTGCCCTGAGGAAAAGTGCTCCCTTCTAGTGGGGTCCTGATTTCCACGGGGCCCGTCCACCCATCTTTCAGTTTTCTCAACTGCTGTGCCCAGCCAGTGTCCACACGGGGGAAAGCCCTCGGAAGACCTTCCAGATTTCCTAGGAAGGCCCCATCACGATGAAACGAGAATTCAGAATTCTGCTGAGAATGGACAGGGGCGGCTGGCATTCACGAGTGCCTGGTCTGGGCACCTCGCCCGTGCAAACCATCTCTTTAGGGGAAGTGCTGCCATTGTGAGGGGAGCTCCTTACTCCCTTAGCCCATTGGGGCCTCAGAGCCTCGTCTGGTGTTTGGGATTTCAAGGAGGCTCGTGAAGGCTGTGAGCACAGTGATGACCGAGGGGGAGGCTGGCATCCCCCGCTGCCCCCGCCCCCGACACTGCAGGCCCTGCTTAGCCTGACATGGGTGGGCTTGGCCTCATGTCACCTGACTTACTGACAAGAGTCGCTTCTGCATCGATTCACTGGGTAACACCCACTCACTCCGTCCTACAGATGTGACTGAACCGTGCTAGTCCCTGGGGATTAAACTGAGCTCAAACAGTCCTCATGTCACTTCATTGTTGCTTGACAAGTGAGGTGAGTACCTGGCCCATCACATCTGAAGATGGGAGTGGGGGCGGGGGTTTGGGGAGGGTCAAAGGCCATGAGATCTCACCTGGGAATCCCTTTAGGTTAAAAAAAGAAGGAAAGTTAATCCCAAAAAACAAAAGTCCAGGACCGGATGGCTTCACTGGTGAATTCTACCAAAAACAAAACAAAAATGAACACCAATCCTTGTCAAACTCTTCCGAAACATAGAAGAGGAGGGTACACTCCCAAACTCATTTTCTGAGGTCAACATAACCCTGATATCAAAAACAGATAAGGACACCGCAGGAAAAGAAAACTACAGACCGATGTCCCTGATGGACAAAAAGGAAAAACCTCAGTGTTCACTTCCGCCCTGAGTGTCCCTGGAAGAAGGTGGGCGAAATGCGTGAAGGTGGTCACAGGTCCAAACTTCCAGCTGTGGTATCACCAAGTCCTGGGGTGTGATGGACGGCGTGGGGACTGCAGTTAATACTGTATTTGCATCGTTGAAAGTTGCTAAGAAAGGTCTTCAAAGTGCTGATCACAAGAAAACATAATGTGTGAGGTGATGGGTGTTGACCGAGTTACCATGGTGATCAGTGCACAGTGAACACCAACACTGAACCGTGTTGCTGTACACCTGACACTAACGTAATGCTGTGTGTCAATTATATCTGAACTAAAAAAAGTATTTGAGGTTATATTTCATAAAAGTTAATACAAGAAAAGAGACACTAAAGACTACCGCCACTAAAAAACTGTCATCTACTCCTTGCAAACCATCTAAAGACATTCGTGAGAAACTAGGGGACATAGATCAGAATTAGGAAAACCTAGGAATTGGATGATGGAAATCAATAATGGGGCAGGGGAGGAAGTTACTTTAGACAAAACTAAAAGGAACACAAAAGAGAAAAAAGAAGCGTCAAGAGCTGGCCTCCTGCGGCTGAGGATGTGACAAAGGTCTGTCTCTGGCTGGAGAGCTGGATACTCCACGGATGGTCCAGCATGCATTGCGTCCCGTTTGGGTGACAGGGCACACGACTGACTCACACACAGAGTCACCAGCGTAATTACGGACAAGCAAAGGTACTTGGCATGTGGAGTTAGAGGCTCCGAGGATGGATGTCCGTCTGAGGCGTCTGTGCTCCCGCCCTCCCCGGCGCTTAACGTGTGTCTGGAACACAGCAGGTTTGCTCCGAAATGAAACAAGAAATGCCCGAGAAACGGCCTGGGTGCGGGTGTGCTTTCCGGGTCGACAGGCAGGGGCTGTTTGTTCTCCTTAAAACACTAGAAGTTAGTTGTTTAATGAGTGTGCGCTCCCTACTACTTCCGAGGCCTGGAGATTTGACAGCAGGAATTGGCATTTAAATTCATAGACCTCAGGAAAAACGGGCGCGATCCACAGGCCCGGGCTCCCCTCCCCATGTGAAGGCCGTCCAGTGGGCCAGGCGGTGGCTGCCCTGAGCGGCAGAGCATGTGTGCCCCCAGCCATGCTGCACCCCTCTGTGTCCCCTGGGTGGACCTGGGTCCATTGGAGTTTGCAACCCCTGACCTGAGAGGTGAGTTAGGGTCCTGTGAAATCACCACTGCCCCAAGGAAGACAACCTCATTTTAGTGAAGACCCCATTTCCTAGGAGGGCAGGACTTGATTTTGTTGTGGGATAAAGATTTTTCACAGAACACACGGCGTCCGTGCGCTGAGCCCACCAGCGAGCGAGCCCTGGGACCACAGCCCAGGCAGTGACAAGCACAGAGATGGAGCCTGCACTGTGTTCACTGACGTGGGAAACGACAGTGTGGGAGCTGCAGCCTCTGTGTGCGCCAGGGTCAGGGGGAGACTGCAGGAGGAAGCACAGGCCCTCGCGGGCAGGAGGTGCTGAAAACAAGGCTGAATGAAGCAAAATCATACGCGGTGGCAGCATGGTGACCAGTGGTTGGTGACAGTCGCTGAACCAGGCCAGGTAACCGGTGGCAGCGGCATACACAAGCTACCACCGCAGCTGTAGGTGAGCCCGCCCTTGTGCCTTCAGACTCTTCCCAGCTTCGTGCTGGGGGATTTAAAAAGTAATTAAAGACTCCTGTGAGGACCTCTCATTGTCAGGCCAAGTCAAAGGCTGTAATTTTCTCTAATTGGCCCAGAACCTTGGCAAGACCCACTTTGGACTTTTTCGGGGCTCTGATTTCCCCGCCTCCCTATCTGCATCCCATAAAAATATCCAAAATCCGTTTGCACGGGGGTTGGCCATGCCCTTCCTGGACCATTTGATCCAAGAAAGCCAGGGTTTTCCGAGTCCGGGGTAAAATCGTCCCGTGCACAACCTCAGTTGAAACTTGCCCCTTCCTGGCTCGATGGCGTCAGACATGTTAAGAGACTTTCCTGACATGTCTCCCCATCTGTTAAATGGGGATAATTATACTGCATGTGGGTCTAAGAGGATCAAACGAAATAATAGGCAGGAAAGTGGCCGGCAGTGACTGGCTCGGGTCAGCGCTAGTGGAATGCTGTCGGGGAGTGGGCAAGAGCGGGGCCAGTCACAAAGGGCAGCCCTTCGCGCCCCACCTGTGCCACTGCTGAGCTGGGCAGCTTGTCTCTCAGTCTATGAAACGGGTACAGTAGTAGCACGTGCTTCCCACTGGGTGGTGGGATTTAAGTGAGGCTGCTAGGCTACTGACGCTTTCACCCCCAAAAGGCTGTGCATCTGCTGCCCCGGTGAGCAAGGCGGGAGGAAGTGGGTATAATACAATGAGAATCCCTAATTCCCCAGCACGGGCTGTGTGCCCTGCCAAGCATGGCTGTGTCCCATCTCTCACAGGGCTCATCCCGGTCTTCCGAAATGCAGGTGACCTTACACCTGGGCAGGAAGCTGGGCCACGGAGAGGGGCCAAGTGGCCCACACACCTGAGGCCTCCCGGCAGCTAGTCAGGGACCGAAGCAGAATTGAAAGCAGGCACCTTGGCTCCAGTACAGGTTACCATGTGGTCTTCAGGGAAGGGAGACCTCAGTGCGAGCTGGAACGTGGGGAAAGACGTGGGGAGATGGGAGGAATGGAGCGTCGTTTTGGGTTGTCACGTGCGTCCTGTTCCCTGGAATCTACATCCCCAGCCTGAAAGCAAACTGGCCACTCACCCCCAACCCATTTGTGTCTGGGCACTGCTGTTGCAATAGAAAAGAAGGTAAGTCGATTTCATGAGGAAATGAGACTAATTCCATTTAGGAGCAAGGGCTCCACCCCCCAACTCACCAGAATTCTATCCGTCTGATACAGATGTCTTCCAAATTTAAGCCCCATAATTCAAGCCAAAGGGACCATGGGTGCCCACATCCCTTCCTTTCCTCCCCACCTCCAGCCGGCGCCCCTCAAAGGCACTGTGGGGACAGAGCCAGGAGTGCAGTTTCCAGGCTCTCGGCCTCACGTGGAAAGGTGCTCACTTGGGTAGTAAATGGCCATCAACTGTGATCAGATGGCCATTAGCTGTGGCTAGTTGGCCGTCAGCTGTAACCAGTGAGCCTTTGGCCACTAATATAACTGCCGTGGCTATGCTAGCAGGTGGCGGAGTGCGGGTTGCGGATTGCAGAGAAGCCGACGGCAGGTTGCAGGTAGTGTGGCTCCTGCTTCCTGTGTCTCCAACCCAGCCACCAACGAGACTATAGTGGTGTGACGCCCCTATCAATGGCTCCGTGGGTGTTCCTTTTTGGCCTCACCATGTCCTGTGTTCTTATGTGGGGAGCGGGACCAGAGACCCCGCATGACACCCTGCACGACAGGCACACAGCCTTCAAAACACCTCCCCAGTTCTTTTGCCACCATGATATATCTCCACTGGCCCTTAGGAGTTTTTGACACACAACCAAACACTGTTCCTATAGCAACAGTGTGAAGAAAGTCAACTTCTAATTAAACCACATTCAGATGGAGAGAACCTTTTGAGTCTTCTCTAGCGTTTTTCTCTTAGTGCAAATACGATTCCGGGTTCCATGGGCGGTCTTGATTTCTAAAAACTGCCGATGTTCAAAGGAAGACGGCCATCACGCTTTATCTGGAAGTGTCTTAATGGGAAGTTTGCATCCAGCCCCTTTCAAAGTCCCCCAAAGAGAAGCTTTCATATTCAACAGCAAAGTAACTGAACTCGAAACTTTTTATTAATAATGTAAAAGGCTCGTGTGACACACAGAAGCTAGAAACATACGGGGGAATCAGAGGAGACTTTGCTTTATCAAAGAGAAGCCAAAATCAAGGTGGGTCTTGATTGGAGGGGCTGGGGGAGGAATGCAGGGGGGCGGGAAACATCTGCTTGGAGGGGGAGGTCCAGGCCTTTTCCTCCACTCGAAAGCTAGTTCTTATTAGATTTTGGGACCAGGGACCTCCAGTGCAGTCCTGGGAGTGCCTGCGGGTTTTACAAAAACGCGGTGGGTGTCAGTTTACAATTTCGTGGTCAGAGCAGCTGTCGAAATGTCTTTTCTCCATCAATGGCCACGCAGGACCCTGGGTTTGTATCATGTCAAGAAAGCCCTCATTTGCTGCTTGTTCTTAGGGCAGCAAGCTGCACACCTTAGCACCAGCTGCTTGCTGAAAGCATCGTCCAGGTGGCCACCTCTGCTTTCTCCAGATCCTTAGTTTGGTTTCAGAAAATGGGGCATGCTTGATTTCACCTTGGATTTTCCCAAATAAAAGATCAGTGAACTGGCCTTGACGGAGGTTATTAAGTTATCAAAGTTACCTCTATAGCTATATTAACTTACATCACTTTCCTCTTTTTCCCAACCTAACCTCCAATTATTTAAGGTCCAAGGGTTTTTTCCTAAGGCTTTGCAAATAGAAAAAAAGCAAAAAAAAACCTCAATTATTATGTTGTTTATTTTATTTGGTTAGCTCACTTATAGAAATTTAGGTAAAGGCATGGTTTTATTTGATTTTTTTAAATCAAATAAGAATAATATATTAATAAAAAATTCCTAAATTTAGTAACATATATGTGTGTGTGTGTGTGTGTGTAGTGAATTTATATAATATATATTATATGTATATATATAATTTCTATGGGCACTAAAACATTAATCCAGCCACGAGAGGACAGTTACTACACTTCCTGGTCTTTTCATCCTGTGCGTTTCCTGTGAAGGAAGCATAGGAAGCCTGTTCACATCTTTTGATGAAAGTGTAACTTAGAACTGTGGAAATCATGAATGTTTTGCTCAAAGAATTTTCTTACAGGGACCACTATGTAACCAACACCACATCCACAAAGAGAATTGTACCAGCCTTTAGAAGCCCTCTGGTCCCTTCCAGTCACTGATTCCCGCCGTTTAACTGCCAGTCCCACGGTCGCCATGGATGGTCCCAACATTGCGCCCCAAGGGCCTTCGCCAATTCACCCTCGCCCCCCAGTGAGAACGAACGAGCTTGTGTCCCCCATATCTTCACCCGCACTGGCTGCAGCCCAACTTTCCAATCTTTCTCAATCCGTTAGGTCCAAAATGACATGGCAAAAAAAACAAACAAAAAAAATAAAATAAAATGACATGGCAATATCATCTTAATTTAGACTTCTTAAACGATGAGTCAAGCTAAACCTTTTTTCCATGTGTTTATTTTTGTCTGTGACACACCTGTAGTGTTGTCTTGTTACAATAGTCCAAAACATAAACCAAACAAAAATAGTGCGCGTACCCATTGGGATCCGGCCAAATAAAGTATAGGACCGTGCTGACAATCGATGACACTGAAGGCTTACAAACTACGAGGAGCAACTATGTCGTTCCACAAAAACATCTCCCAGATAGACAGAGAGTGCCAAAAAAATGTGCACACATTTTAAGAAAGGAAAAACTCTATTAAAATTATACTACAATGAATGACACTAGCATTCATTTGATGAACACCGTCTTTTGAGCGACGTAATTCAACTTCGAAAAGTAATACAGTGTATACATTTTTTCTGGCACCCCAGTAGATGAAATGCAGAAGGCAAGAAACCAAAGACATGGATGTAGGATCCAATCTGGGTTGGAAAAAAAAAAAAAGAAAACACCATGTATATATAGAACATTCCAGAAATTGTTGACAGTGGTTATCTGTCAAGGAAGCAGAATGGGGGCAGATCTTTTAACTTCCAGAGGCCCTCCCTCTCCTTAGAAGCCAGTCTCTAAGTGCAGCCCATGGCCTACCTGGAAAGGCTTGGGGACGCGCCTGCCCCTGCCGACCGTCTACATATTGTGTTTGGCATTTTTCTTTTACCTCTAATTTCTTCTGTATTGTTACCACTTCAACCTATACACCTTGTTACATCTCTACTTTAAAAACACAGTTCTCCAAACCAGTGTGAGCAGCTGAACAAGAATCAGGGGTCGGGTCCCTTGATATTTTGCCGAAAGCAAAGTTTTCTGTGCTCCAGGAAAGAAAAAGCCTGTGCAGCCCACTTCTGGTCCGGGGCACAGGAGGTAATGACGACGCCACCAATCGAATTTGGTGGGTACATCAGTGTCCCAGATGCAGGGCTGTTTGAGCCAAGACCCAGCCCTGAGCAGGGAGGGGGGCAGCCAGCCAGCCTGCGGGGACCTGATGGGTGGGGTCACACGTCGAGGGGAGGAGGACCAGGGCAGTGAGAGGGAGCTCCTCCGAAGAAACCAGAAACTCATTAGTTGCAACCCCAGCTGTGACCTTTGGCCCTCACATGACCTTGAAAAAGCCTCTTAGCTTCCACTGCCACTTCCGTGGGGGTCAAGTGAGCATTCCTGGTCCTGCCTGCCTGCGTGGAAAATATCTTTTGATGATTGATTAGCTAATTGTTGGAAACAGCTCCGGAGCTGGAAGCCAGTGGCCCAGAAAGTGCTAAGCGGTATTATTAGGGGATCAAACAGGAGGGCTTTTGTGTGTGGTGCCAAGATGATTTTGTTAAATTATGAAACTTGCTTTGATAAACTGCCTGGAGGTGCCATCTGTGACACGCTTAATGTTTTTTTTCCCCACTTCCCCGAGCGTATTGAATTATTTGTACACAATTTATTTTACTTTCATAGGGCATTAAATTACTCTGAGGCCTTGAAATGTTTTATAGCCACTTTAAGAGATCGGGAGGCTGACGGGAGAGTTTCTGATGGATTTTTGTCTTTCGGCGACGGGAGGGAGGAAGAGTCTGCAAATTGGGGAGGACCCGTGGTCTGTAAAAGGAGCTTTCAACTCTGTTCCACGTGCCTTTTCAATGTCCAGCTGCTTCTGAATGTTGTTACAAAACAGGCAAAGGAATCGGGGTCTATTTAATCATCTCTGTGTCTTAACCAGGAACACTTATCGAAAGCTCTTATTATGGGAAATTTGAAATGTATATAAAAACAGAAAGAACTTGACGAATTTCACCGCGTCAGTGAGCGCCACCTCAGCCCAGCCTCTCCCCCTTACCTGCCCCCAGCTCTCTCCACCCACCCATGGCTAATTTTGAAGCCAATTGCAGACACCATAGCATTTCACCTGTAAACAGGAAATATGGTTCTGAGCAGGATAAAGGAGTTAGAACCACTTCCCCTGGGACCTGTCACCTTGGTGAAGGACTGCTGTGCCCCCCCCCCGCCCCCGGCAGCTGAAACTGCGTGAACCCATTGCTGTTTGGTGGCTCTGGAGCCCAGGGGTTAAGCATCAACCTTCCCAGGATACCATGTCCTGTATGCTCACCTTAAAGGGGGATGTCCTGACAGGTGGGCAAATCCCTGGGCATCCCCACCTCCCACCCACACTGAAGCCCTGGCCCTGGGTAAACAAGCAGAACTGTTTTTCTTGGCTCATATGTGACATCACAGAGCCAGCCCGCCCTGTCTGTCTGCTCCATGATCCATCTTCCTTCCACATCTGACGGCAAAGCTGCCTCTTCCCACCTTCCCTCCGTGGTGGAGGGAACAGCCCCAACTCAGCCCCCATGTCATGGCCCTCCAACGTCTGTGCATCACAGTCTCCTGTGCTGGCGGGAAATCTCTCCCACATTCCTGAGGGAAATGGACACACCAGTGCAAACTACAGGGCGTGCCATGAGGCAGAGACGGCCACAGCGGAGTTGCCCACACCGCTGGCCCCTGACGCTGGATTCTGGATGACACCACAGCCAGAGACTAGAAGCAACCCACACAGAGCGACGTAATGACATAAACCAGGGCCCCGCCACACAACGCAACACGATGCAGACATTAAAAGAGGAAGGAGCGTCTCCGAACGTATCCGTGAAAGAAGCAGGCGCAGAGCTGTGGGAATGGAGTGTCACTGTTCGAGGAAGGAAGATAGAATATGTGCGTGTGTGTTTATGTGAAGGTACAGATACGTTGATATGGGTGCTTCGGTATCTACTCTCACAGAGGTAGGTGATGTATGCACAGCTATGTGTGCACATCTATTACAGACACAAATATCTACTTGTATTTAGATGAACATGTGTACATGCCTCAACCATGTGTGAAAATACTCAGAAACAGACATGGTGCCCCAGGCGTCTGGGATGGAACTCAGTGGCAGGTGGACGGTCGGAGTGGGAGAGACGAAGACTTACTTTTCACTCTGTTTCTTTGGTCTTGATGAATTTTCACCCTGTACCTATATTCCTTGTTCCAAAAGAAAAATACAGGAATCGAGTTGTTCAGTTCAGCTACCTGGGCCCCTCCAAGTCTCCTGAAGCAGCGTTGTCGGCAGCGTGGCCCAGAAATCCGTATGTTTTATGAACCTGCCCTGGTTATCCTGACAGGTCGGCGCCAAAAACCCTGGGGCTGTGCCCTTCTGATCAGGTTTAATCAGTACTTGTGGCGTGTGGCGCCAAAGACCTCTGCACATGGCTATGCATTGTGTGCCAGGCACCTGAGCTGTTGAGGGCAGGGGTTACTTTTACATCTGTGTGTGCAGGATAGGATGCTTCTCAAAATGCACCGACTTCAGCGAGTGCCGCAAACACAGCCGCCCTGCCGCCAGATACTCACATGGCTCCTTGGACTGTCTGTGGTGGGTCACAGATCACCACGGATTCTTTGCCGCCCCTCCCATGGAGGGCGAGCGCACGCCCCACTGATGTGCTCCATCGGTGGGATAAGAGAAGTAATGCTGGGAGGCTTCTGACATGATGTGACAAGGAGCCTTATTGAGTTTACGTGGGATTCGTGGAGCATTCCTTCTGGAAGAGGCGAGCCACCATATGACAGGTCCATCTACGTGAGAATACCGTGCTCTGAGGACGCCCAGACACTCCCACACTGAGGGAGCAGAGACCTCCAGCCGGCAACCCCCATCCAGCCCCCAGTCAAGAGCCAACACCCACCTGCCACCCAGCCCTGATCAAATCCGCACCAGCTCTGAGCGGGGCAGGGATGACATGCCTGCTTTTGTTCACTGTGTCCTGTCACCGAGACCCTCGGTGTACATCTCCACCCTGCCCGCAGCCACTGGTAATTAAAAAGGAGAAGGTCGAGGCCCTTTGGGGCAGAAACGTGAACTGTGACATTCATTCACATCCTGGCCTGACCTACTTCTCACTTACACCCTGCCACATTCTCCCTGTACACACGGGCAGCGAGCGAAAGGGAGGCAAACACCGAGCAGGTCTCTGGCTGCCTAGCAGAGCTCAGAAGGAAGGAGCGGGTTTGATTTTTAAGAATGTAGTTGTATCTTAGAAGTTCCGGCTTCCCCAGGCAGCCTCCCGACCGTACCACACTCTGATCCTGTCCCTCCCCTCCAGGGAGCACTTTTCTGAGTCACCAGATCTCTGATATGAAACATGTGCTTAAGAGAAAAGCATCCCCTGCCTCCCTTCCCGCCTCCTCCTGTGTGAAGTCTGCACCTACAGGCTGACAGAGATTAATGGGCCACAAAGCACATGCGGTTTCTTCTCGGCGAGTTTTGGTTTTCCGTGCAGTCGTAACCTTTCGGAGGAAAGATGTGCCCGGTGGATCCCAGATGGGATGAGCTCAGAGCCGACGGAGGAGCTGGTCAGACGGAGCGTTATAAATGCTGAGGACAGGATAGGGTTCATTCAGGCATTACGATACAAGGCGCTTTGCACACGTCACCTCGTTCACCCTCCAGCGGTGGCAAGGGACGGAGGGAGACCTGCAGCCGTTAGCTCTCTTCAGGGAACACGGCTGACCCAGTAAGCTGAAATCAACTTCAGCACAGAAAGTGCTTCTGTGGGGTGCACAATGTCAAGCTTTGGACTTTTCATAAAGCATGACCGCTCAGTGACAGACCCAGTTTTGGAAAGAAGGCTAACAGCGGATGCGCTGTGCCCTGGCTGTGTCCCAGGGCTGAGCACAGAGCATTCCACGTCTCAGTTGACTTGGGGATGTCCTGGGCTTCAATGAGATCTAAGTATTTCTAGAGAATGAATGTTTTTGAAACTGGCAACTGCAGGCCACGCTGATTCCGTTTCTGAGTTTGAAGAGGCCAGGGGTGATGTCACTCAGTCCAGGGGACACACATGTAAAGGGCGCCCTGTGCACCAGCAGACGTTAGAGCCAGGTGTGGGCAGGTGAACAGTGCACAGCTTACGTGCGCTCACTGGCGTTTCGAGCAGCTGGACCCATCACAGAATATTCTGCCCGCTCAGCAAGTGAGTGGCCTCCAGAGATGGCCAGCCTGACAAGGCCAGACCCACGGGATATGTAATAAAAGGACTACTTTTTAGGCCACTAAATTTTGGGGTGACTGGTTACAGTGGAAGGTGAGAGGGATGGCAGCTTTGGGGGAAGAAAAGCACACGGGGCAAAGGGAGCAGCCGAGCTGCGTTGCAGTCATGGGGACTCTGAGTACAGGTGGCGGCTGAAAACCTGACTGCCACGCACAGACTGTGTGCCTGTAAGTGTCTCCACCTCTCCGGCCTCTGTTCCTTCATCTGCAAAGGGCTTAGGGCAGCATGGGACCATATTCGTCCCAGCCCCTCCACTTCCCGCTCAGGCCCGATCACTTGTACCCGGCCACTGCACACGCTCCTGCCGTTCCTCTCCCAGGCCCCACTTCCTTCTGGGATGCTCTGCTCTCAGGTGCCCTTTGGGCTTTCTCCAGGTGGAGCTGGGACCAAGCGCTCAGCCACCGGCCAGCTGTGTGGCCTTGGGCACGTCGTCCTCTCTTGAGCCTGAATTGGATCAGGTGGACAACGGGAATAATGAAAATGGTGCCATGTCGGGTTACGGACGTCATGAGCTAATCTGCATGACGCACGTGGTTAGAACGAGCACGCCGAACGTCACATGGGTGGTGACATGGGTGAGGAAGCACCCAGCAAACTTCTTCCCTGCCTCTCCCCCTTGCCACGCACATTCAAAATTCAACAGGCCTGCACGAAGGACTCCAGGGTCAGAACTGCCCCTTCGCAGGTCACCTCCACTAGAACATGTTGGACAGGTGAGGAAGATGAGGACCAGAGAGGGTCAGTGGCTGCCCCAGGGCCACACAGCTCGCAGGGGCCACGCCCAGTGCCGGGCCTCACCCAGTGCTATTTCCACAGCACGGCACCAGCGTTTTCCAAGTGCCAGACACACCCCACTCTGGCACACAAAGCAATTTAGGTGAAACGCAGGCAGACATTATTGCATAAAGACGACTGTTGATTTATAATATGAATAGGAAAAATATTTACATTTACCTCCGAGGGGTTATTTCACAGATATGTTTGCTTATGGTGAGGCCGAGATAGGAGTCAAGTCGAACTTTTTTCAAGTATGAATATTAAGTAAATAATAGTGTAGATAGTAAGTGCCAAAAACAATTGCGAAGGCATTTTTGTCCCTTTCCCCGTAAGTCAAATGACAACATGCCTCTGAGGTTTCCTCTGGGAAGAATTTCCTGCTCACAGCAGTTGTCCGGCAGGACACTTTTGTGCTAAAGCATCTAACCATCATGCAAATAACCAGAAGGAAAATACATGGGCAGAGGAGCAGCAGACACATTTTCCCCTCAAACTTGAACCAAAGCAAATGTAACTCATTCGGATGCATCGACGGATATTTTAAAACCTCAACACAGAAACCGTTTGAAAAGATTCAGCCTTCCTTTCGTGTTTGCTCTGGAAGAGCAGGAAGCAGCCCGTGTTGGAAATGAAGCTGCCCGCTCCCCAGAAGTTCCAGAAGCTTCTCCAGCCCACTTTAGGCTGGACAGCCTGCTGCCCTCACCTGCTCACTGTCTCCAGTCCTTTCCCAGCCCTGTCCCCTCCGCCCCCAGGGCCAACCTCCCAGCCTCACCCACTCAGTGGATGGGAGGCGTCAGCTAGGAGACCACCCAAAGCCGCGGTGTCACCAGGACACCTCCCGCCAGCCCAGCCCAGCCCATCACCCTGGGCTTCCTGCTGGCCTCCCAGTGGCCCTGATGAAAGGGTGGTCACAGTTCACCTAGAAACCTCTTTTTTGGGAGGGGGGGTTCTCCAGGAGAATTTCTAACTTCCCGTGGCAAACTATTGAATTCTTCCTGCTCTGTAAATAACTTTTAAACACTGTCCCAAAACTAAACAAGCAATTAATAATAATAATAACAATTGTTGTTGTTATTATTGTAGCTACTACGCATCCAACCGTGTGCCAGGCATGGAGTGAGCATTTTCCCAGCCTCCTCTCTTTCATTCTCACCCCAGCCTGAGAAGGTAGAAGCGATGAAGCCCCCAGAGGTCACAGGCCTGGGCGGAGGTAGAGTCAGGATGCAAACAGCTCAGGGCTCCACACCCGAGAGAGACGGCTCGGCCCCTGCACGGCTCCGCGAATACTTGGTGAGTGAGTGAAGGACTGAGCACCTCCTGACACAAAGGTGCTTGGAGACGCGCTGCTATTAAAGGGAAACCCAGGAAAAGGGAAGGAGGGAGGAGGAAGGAGGAAGAACGGTCTCCGATCTTTTCAGGGCTTGGCCCGGTTCTTACGTGGCCTGAGCTCAGCCAGGACCGCAGCCCGTGGTGCAGCTGACTTGTGACAGCCACATAACCCCCTGGCGAGGGTGCCCGTTCCTGACGGCCAGCCAGGTGGCTATGCTCTGGGCTGCGGCCGCGCCCAGGAGGGGGCTGTGTGAGCCCCCAGGCGTCCCCCTTGCTGACACCTTGGTGCCTTTCCTATGAGCAGCAGGGGACAGCCAGTGATGCGCAGCTTGAGAGCCGCTGCCCTTTTAGGGCCCCCTCCCAGCTCGGGCTGCCCGCTGGGCGCAGACCCTCGGAGCTCAGCCCTGGGTCTCCACCCGCCACGAGGCCACTGTGCTTCTCTCTGCCCCTCTAAGGCCTCGCAGTTACAGGAGAAGGGGCAGGTGCGGGGTGGGGTCCCTCTCACACCCAGGGCCTTTGATCGCAGTACTGGGAGGAAAGGACGCAGGGGGCAGCCGGCTGTGGCTTCAGAACTGTGGCTTCTTTCATTTTTCTGAGCTCAGAGTGCAATGATTGGAATAATTTTGGCCAATCCAGAACAGGAGGATTTCATCACACACTAATGGCACTCTCCCAGGAAAGTGGGACACCAGTGTTGGGCTGGTGACAGCCCTTTGCCACGTCTAGTGCATGGACTTCCTTGTTTCGATGCCACATGGACCATCCCAGACAGGGCTGTGCTGCTTAGAGAACAGCGTTAGGATCTGTTTGAAAGGCATGGGCTCCCTGAGGCTGAAGGCAGTCAGCCTGGCAGCTGGACGGAGGCTTCCCTCCTGCGGGTGTTTGGGGTTCTGTCCGAGTGCCCTCAGGACGCCAGCTCTGGCAACCTTAGACGTCTTTCCTGGACGAGAGGCTCAGGCTAGGGAAACAGGAAGAGGTTGAAGGAGATGACAACAGCATGGGGGGCTCCGGGAACCCAGCCACCCAGGCCAGCCCTGGTCTCCATGACTACAGAGAATGTTCCAGAAGGACCGGGGTGATGTTCACCTCAGGGCAGAAGGTGCACCTCCAGCCTCACATGTTTTCAGCTTGAGCAAGAGTGGAAGTTTCCAGGAGCCCTTCTGGGGTCAGACCCCAATGCTGAGGGAGGGCGGGGGTTGGGGGCACCTGTGAGGGTACCCCTCCCCCACCGACAGGGGTGTGTGTGCTTCCTTTTTTTTTTATCCTCAAGGAAACTGCTGAGCTTTGTGTAGGGCTGATGTTGCCTCTTGCAAGAGCCTTGATGAAAAGCATTTGTTCCAGATTGTTCCTTAACAGAAAATGAGACCCTCTCCCCCCAAGACACTTAGATAGCAAGAAAGGCTTCACAGCTCCACTGGGGCTGAGGGCACCTGTGCAGGGTCAGGCCCGCCCCACTTATACCTGCTGCCCTCTGCCTGGGCACCCAGGGTGGGCCAAAACCGAGGGGGGCTGGTAGGACACGGGGGAAAAGCCCCCTTCCAGGGGGCTGTTCTGATTCAGGTGTTCAGCCTGTGGTCCCCAAACGGTGCTCACGTCCTAACCCACAGAACCCACGAATACGGGAAAGGAGACATCGCTGGCGTGGTTAGGTCAGGGATGGGGTCAGTCCCGGGATGTGTGACCACGGAGGCCTCATGAGAGCGGCAAGAGAGCAGGAGAGGAAGCAGAAGTGACCTTGGGAGCAAGAGATCAGTGACTGAGGTGGGGCCTAGAGCCAAGGAGTGTGGGCGACCTCCAGGGCTGGGAAGACAAGGAAAGGGGTTCTCCTGTCACAGGCTTTGGGGACAGCTGCCTGCAGCACCCGGAACGTAGCCGTGGCCCCAGGGCCGTTGAGAAGACAGCTGCGCTGTTCGGAGCCGCCAAGTGTGTGCACACCTGTCCCAGCAGCACTTGCAGCCTGAGGCACACAGCCTGCCCCCACCCCGGAGGGCCATTGCACATGCTCCTCAGGACGCTACAGGAGGAATTCCTTGTGCATCCCCAGTGCCACCCCCAGACAAAGCTTTGGACCATAGGACAACTTGATCCGGGGACAAGATGGCCCCCAGCAGGCCCTCTGAGCATTGGCCACGCCCTCCTCCCCGCCCCCCAGCAACCCTGCTTCTGGCCCCTTTCGCCCACTCCCTCCTGGCCCCAGGGGGTGTCTCCTGGACCTGCCGCCCTCAGCAGAGCTAATCACACAAGATTACAGGGCAGAAACCAGAGGAAAACCCCTGGCCCCATCTCCCCAAACTTCCCTTTGATTTTTAATTTTTTTTTTTTCCCAAAAGTTTCTTCATCACAGATTTCCGGAAGCCTCGTCCCTGGCGGTTCACACAACAAGTTTTAGCAAAAACCAAAGTCTTACTCCTCATTGGGCTGGAGGAAGTTGGAGCAACGGCCCCCAGATGCACAAAGGGACATCCACCCCACCCCCACCTCCCACCCCCAGTGCAATTACCCAGTTATGGCATAGGGGCTGGATGAAAAGAATTCCAGCCCGTTGACAAACTGGAGTGCTCATTCTCACGTGAAAGCCGCAAGACAGGACTTGCCATCAGTTGGTGTTGGGGGGGCAAAGCAGAGGTGGAGGTTAGACATGCAGGGGGGCGGGGGGAGGAGGCTCGCTGGGTGATGGGGCCCCCGGGTGACCCCTGAGTGCGTGGCAGTGCTGTGCAGGTGGTGGGTCCACACTCCACGAGCCTCCAGGCCTCCCCATGGAGGAAGGCAGCTGCAGGGTGCTCGCGGGGCCAGGTTCCCAGCCCTTCCCAGCCCTCAGCTGGCCCATCTGTAGGGTGCGAGGAGGGCAGGGCCCAGGAGCCGGGCTGCACGCAGGTTCAATGCGTCCACATGGACACAGCGGCCTGCACGGGACGCTCAGAAAGGCAGCACCATCGCCGTCTGTGTCGTGGTTTTCTTCCCCGTCAGCTGCCCCCACATGTGAGCCCCCACACGTGAGCCTCCAGGACAAGGAAACCCGCCACCTGCTCCTCTCTGTGCTCCCGAGGGCCCACGAGGTGCTGGGCAGCAGACACGCCAGGAGGGTCCCTGGCTCTGGTACTGCCTGTCGACTGCGGGTGGCCTTTGTCGTGTGTGCTCAGGGTGGTGGTTCTATGCCTCTTGTGGAATCACAACAACACGTAAGGCGGGGGGGGGGGGGTCAAGTTGCATGAGGCTCAGGGTCTGGTCCTCAGGAGTGAGCACCGACGGCCGGGTGGTGGTTGTATGCGCCTGGCTGTGAGAGGTTGGGCCTCTGAGACGGTGCCCCTTACACACACACACGCACATGCACACACACACGCACACGCACACACATACACACACGCACACGCACGTGCGCCCTCACCGCTGATGTGCTCGCACACACTTTCCCACAATCACACAGCCATGCACACACACAACTGAACACTCTCATACAAACATGCACACTCACTCACACTCACACAGACTCCACAGGAGCGGCGGCTGGCCCCTCTCCAGCTGCCCTCGGCCGAGCCTCGGGAGGGTGGCAGACCATCCAGCTGGCTGCACATTCCTCGACGCGGGGGCCTGGCAGGAAAGTCCCACCGGCCCTCCCAGGGTCCGGCTCCCTGGCTGCCTGACTTCATGCCTTGGACGCTGCTCGCAGGCCAGGCCAGAGGACACCATCCCTCTGGGACCCCTCCCAGGGGTCTGCAAACACAGTTGCTGCCACGCAGAGCAGGCCCTTTGGAGATTTGACACCGGGGTCTAGAAAGCCAGGCGTGGCTTTCATGCCCAGCACGCTTAGGCCTCTCCAGGTCCCTCCAAGGCTGTGCCAAGTGTCTCGTGGCAGGTGGGACATCAAGGCCCAGCTTAGAGCCCACATCTACTTACAACCGCTTTTAATGGACGCGCCTTAAACCTGTACTCAGACCCTGGGGGGCCCTGGAAGCAGATCTCCTGGCCTGCCTCCCACACCACCTGCTGCCCTCCAGGGTCCTCATGGGTACGCATCCGCGCATGCTCAATCTCCCCTCTCCTGGCACCGCTCAGCCTTGATGCCCAGGGCCAGCCCTGCTGGCAGCTGAACTGGAGTGACCCTGTAGCCTCGTGACAAGCTGGTCACTCGACGGGGAGCCTGTGTCCTGCAGTTGCTCCTGTGGTCAACAGCTATTCTGAGGGTGGGGGTGGCCAGCTGGGCTCCCCTCCAGAACCTTGCTCACGTCCACCATCAGATCCATGGTCTCCTGGGCGGTGGGGACCCAGCCTCACAACACCCCTTGTGGGAACCATATTCCCCTTGGGAGTGGTGGGCTGGGGATACAGTGAGAGGGGAAGTCCTCACAGCTCATAGCTACTTCTTCAGGTCCTTAAAAGTGATCTCTGTAGATGCTGCCCACATGTCCATGGACGGATGAATGGGGACACAACTGTGGTCCATCCACACAATGGAATATGATTCAGCCATAAAAAGGAGCTGCACTCTGATACACGCCACAGTGTGAACGAGCCTTTAGGACGTGAGGCTGAGTGAAAGCAGCCAGACACAAAGACCATGTATGGTGTGAGCCCATTTACATGAAACGTCCAGAACAGGCAGATTCACAGAGACAGAAGGCAGACTGGTAGCTGCCAGGGGCTGAGAAGAACAGGAAATGACAGCTAATGGGGACAGGCTCTCCTTTTGGGGTGATGATAATGTTTTGTAACTAGCCAGGGGTGCTGCTGGCATAACATTACGAATGTACTAAATGCCACCGAACGGTACACTTCCAAATGGTTCACTTTATGCTACGTGCATTTTACCTCTGAAAAAAATGTAATGTCTCATTTTAAAAGGACTGGTCACTATGACAAAGGACTCTTTTGACACCAGGAAAGGCCACTTGATTTATGGGCCAAATGCTTACAAGTGAAGAGCTCTGTCTGTAATGGAAACGTCGCAAACAGCTGGGCATTGGTGTTACTTGGAAAATTGGACCCGACTTCTTGGCTATCAGCTTAGTTATGTGTTAAACACAAAGGGCCGGAGATTTCTAACCCACAGTTTCATGTGAATGGGGAAAACAAAGTTCCAAATTCTTAAACCAACATATTATGGCGGAAGCCCCCAGCCATGCTTTTCTGGTGGGACCTGGGTGAGGGGCATCTAGTCTGCCCTGTTACAGAACAGGAGAGTGAAGCCACCTCAGAATGGTGGTGTGGGGAGGTGGCCCATGGCCTGGGAGCAACAGAGAGGGACACTAAAGACCGAGTGCTTTGCCTTTCCCAGACCACACGCCAGGTTTTCCTGTTATGTATTATTACGTAATGTCTCCAGGCAGCAGAATGTTTCTGGGAGAAAAATAGAGAACAATAGACCCAGGGATCACAGCAGTAATAATAGCAATAACACCCTCTACTAGGCAAGGGCACACGTGTCATCTTCTGAGGTAGCTGGTATGACACTGGGCAACCCAGTGAATTCTTCTGAGTCCCAGTGTCTCATCAATACAACAGGACAAGTGAGAGTGTCTACCTCATTTTGTTGTCATAGCATAATATTAGACTAAGGCTCAACTACAGATTTCCCGTTGGTTAACAAACGGAACAACGCATACCTGTGGGCGAGTATCACTGTGACCTGCGTCCGGTTCCACACTGCTGACAAGGACACATACCTTGTGTGCGTATGACACACTGTCCTTCTCAGTGGTGTCACTGCACTTGGAACATGGAGATCTCGTCCCGGCTCTTAAGAAGTGTGCAAAGTTGTTGAGGAACTCAGACTTCTGTGAAAAAATGGTAAGATAATACAAAATAAAATACTGTAAAGTGCCCTAATCAAAACTATGTTGTCTATTTCCAACTTGGCTTTGGGAAGGCCATTGCTAGATGACTGTGCCAAGCTGAATTATAAATATCTACAGAATGTGGAGACAGGAGGGTTGGGGCAGCAAGTATGGATGGGGACCAGGAGAAGGCCTCCAAAAGGACAAAATAGGGGAGCATTTGAGGCTCTGGGGCAGGCTGTTAAACTGCCCTGTGCAGACCTGGCTGAGGTTATGGCGTGCCCTCTGGGCAGAAAGGACCCCAGGCAGAAAACTTGCCAGCCTCAGTCAGATGGATAGTTAGTGCAGCTGGGACAAGAAAGGCATATTGGGTAAAGCAAAAATGCCATCACCATCATCATCACCATCATCATCACCACCATCACCGCCATCATCACCATCATCATCACCATCATCACCATCACCATCATCACCGCCATCATCACCATCACCATCATCATGATCACCACCATCACCATCATCGCCATCATCATCACCATCATCATCACCACCATCACCGCCATCATCACCATCATCATCACCATCATCACCATCACCATCATCATGATCACCACCATCATCGCCACCATCATCACCATCACCATCATCATCACCATCACCACCATCACCATCATCGCCACCATCATCATCGCCACCATCATCACCATCATCATCACTAACATTTTCTGAGCAATCACTGGTTCCAGACTCAGTTCAAAGCCCACCATGTGCATTATTTCATTTAGTTCCCTCAACAGCCTCCTGATGTAGGTTCTACAATTGCCCCACTTGATAGATGAGAAAACTGAGGTTCTGAGAGGTTAACAAGCTTCCCAGGGTCAGATGGGCAGTGATGGGGTCATGCTGGGCTCAGCTGAGATATGTGGCCTCTCCAGCATGTTGGCCTCATGGTGGAAGGCCTTTTTCCATGGCAGCAAGAAGCTCTGAGGGCTTGTGTTCCAAGAGACTGAGACAGAGCTGCAAGGCCTTTGAGGGCGTAGCCTTGCAAGGCGTGAGGCATTGCTTCCTGATAGCATGTGGGAGAAAACGTCATGGGTGCATAAGCGTTCCGAGGTGCAGAGTGGGTACCATCTTCGTTTCTGGCTCCCACAACGGGAATGAAGATGGACTTTTCCAGAATCCATTCTGGATTCACTGCATGGCTATTGTTGGACACCTACTATCTGTCAAGCATTGTCCTCAGCAACAAGTAAGCGGAACACACACGGTTCTACCTTCCTGGTAGTTACTCTGCAGTGGGAGGTGGGTGGACAGGAGGCAAACAATAGCAAGTAAAAAATCAACAGAGTAGTTGCAGCCAGTAGTCATCGTGTTAAAGACAGACATAGATAGAGGACAGAAATGCTAGAAAACACGACCACAGAAGGTCTCTCTGAGGCGCTCTGTGGCAATTGAGCTAAATGAACAGGAAGGATTCTCTGGGAAAGGCACATTTTGGGAAGGGAACATCCTGTGTTTTACGGTGGAACAGAGCTCAGGTGGCAAAGGACAAAGGACAGGCCTTTGAGGATGGGAAGTGGAGAGCAGGGTGAATAGCACGAGGAACTTAAGAGGGGGGGAGTCCAGACGAGGGGCATTGAGGGGTCACAGTACATGGTGTGGGTTTATCTCAAGTGCACGGGGATGCCCCGAAGCAGAAGTCACTGGGTCATTGAGTTATGTGTGGCTTGCCACCAGCTGGGCACATCCAGAAGAGACGTGGATTGGCAAGACCAGCCTGCCCTTAGCAAAACCACAATGTGGGTGACTCCCCCCGGGACCTGTCACTTCTGCCCACACTTGGTGTCTGCCTTTCACACCCACACCCGGAAACCACATGCAATTCAGGAGAGTGACCCATGCCAGGGGCTCGGCCAGCCGACCAGAGAGACAAAGATGCTGAATGAAGTCGGCCACAAGAGCTTCGCCCGAGAGCTTCCCTAGACACTCTGCCTGGGAAGGAGTCTGCCAGTCTCTGGGTTATTTTGGACATGTCTTTTGGGAAAAGTCAAAGGAAAGAAGTGATTCTGGTTTCTGCTGTCAAGAAGGAGCCCCGAGGTTGGCCATCGGCACAGTGAAGCGGTGGTTACATTTCAAGTTCCAGAACTATCAAACCTTCAGCCGTGGGATCCTCTGACCCTGCTGTCTTACCAAGTTTTCTTGATTTGGTTTTATTTTGTACTTCGACATAGCCCTGTTAGCCGCCCCCCCAGAAAAGAGTGTACGGTGTCATCAAAGTGTCCGCAATGGTAGACCAGCAGGCCTTCGGGTAAACCAATGACTCCCGGTATTCCTACAGTAGAATTTTGTTTTCACACTCACATCCATTTCCTTATCTTCCAGTAACGGTACCCTAAGTTTTTTAGGACCCCTTCTCTCCTTATTCTCAGGCCCTGTCACTCACACTAGCTACAGAGATGGTCCTGTGAATCCAGCCTGGCCAATCAGAGCCCTGTAGCTCTTTGGCCACATGATTGGTTCAGGGATAGACATGTGACCCAATTCTAGCCTATAACTGTCAAGCTGAGAACTTCTGTTTGCACAGGTGGGGAAAGGAACGTAGTGTTTCCACTGGGCTTGGAGCAGAGAGGATGTCAGCTGGGGACCCTAAACTAGGGACGCTTTGGGGACACTACTGCTGAAACTGAGGACACATGGAGGCGAGCAGGACTGAGAGATGGTTCTGATGACAGTGTTGAGTCTAACCCCTCCCCAGACCCCCACCTGGGGTGTTGGGGCACCGCTTGCAGAAATGACAGTTCCAGCAGTCCCTTGGCTGCACCCACCTCTCACGGCCACTCCAGTATAAGAAGGTTGGGTTCAAATTGAAGCCAGCTCAGTTGTCCCTGACCCTTCATTCCCATGTGAAAGTTCACCTCTGGGTCTGGCCGGGCGCTCCTTCAGTCTTGGTTTCTCCACACAGTTTCCCATCCTGCAGCTGCCCTCTTGGGATCCCTCCTGGTTGTTTGCTGTCATGCTGGGACTGAGAACACTCACTCTGGTGTTTGTTTTCACAGAGTTTGCAAACTTGAGTCTTGGCCTTCAACCAGGGAAGTCATCGGCTTTTTCCATCCACCCACCGCCACCCCCAGTTGGCCCCCAGAAGAGCCCTGGGAACACGATGGGCAGGACTTCTGTGAGCGGTCCAAGCTCCCAGTCTCACGAGGCGTGCTCTTCCCTCCTCAGTACCTGCCCACCATGGTTGGGCTCCATAACTGTCACTCAAGCTAAATCCCTCCTTCCCGTGGGTGAGGATGTATATATACTCTGCCAGCTACCCTGGTACCTTGTTCAAACACTCAGCAGTGTCTCCAAAGGTAGAGACTCCACTGGGTCTCTCAGAGCCCCCTCAACTTTCCCATAGGTGTCTTTGATACCGCCCCACCTTCAAGGTCAGACATGACAGGACCAAGGCCAAAATGCATTCAACCCTGGATATCACTCCTTCAGTGTGGCAACAGAGTGAGTCATAGCTAATTCTGCTTAGGCCACACTAAATTGGCACAGCCAGACCAAAATACTTTGGGCTAATTCACTTGGCAGGAGCATCAAAGCCCAAAGAGGATTGAGTCCAAGTTTTCTCCTCTTGTAAAAATAAAATAAAAATGAAATGAAAACAAATCCCGGCGTGAAGAGAAGCAAAACTCTGATTATCTTTCATCTCCTGTGTTTTGTAGAATGGAAATGCCATGAAGGCATGACCCGTGTCTGGTTTTGGTCACCATAATAGCCCCACATATAGCATCTCACATAATGCCTGGCACACAGTAGGTGCTCACAAAAGGTCTGTTTGAAAGGTGTTTCAGTCACTATTGCTAGTGACTGAACTTAATGGCATAAGACAATCATTTCATTAACTCGTGGGTTCTGCGGGTTAAGAATTTGGACGGGGCACAGCGGGGAAGGCATCTCTCTGGTGTACAGCCTCTGAGATCTTGGCTTTCGAGACCCCAGGCTGGGGGTGACTCAAAGGCTGGAAGCTGCAATCACCTGGAAGTTTGCTCACCCACATACCTAGGGGGCGATTCTGCCTTCCTGTCCAGGACACCTCAGCTGGGTTGTCAGCCACAACACCTACGTGTGGGTGGCCTCTCCATGCCATCTCATGTGGGGTCGCTTGAGCTTCCGCACAGTGTGGCAGCAGGATTCCAGGACAAGCGTCTTCAAACAACCCAGGGTCACCATTTCTGACTTACTCTCAGAAGTCACTTAGCATCACTTCTGCAGGTGACAGCCCACTCAATTCAAATGGAAGAGATCAGGGCCCCTCTTCTTGACGGGAGGGTTGGGGTCACTGTCGCTATGAGAAGAACATGACGAAGGGAGGTGTCCTTGCAGCCACTTTGTGACATACAATCTGCCTCCAATGGTGAAAGGAAGACACCGGGGAGCACAGGAAACCAAGGCGTCCTTGTAGTGAGTTGCTCAACCCCATTTTTAGGCTTCCTCCAGTGGCCTTAAGCATCATAAAGTGGCCTTAAACATCACTGAAAATGGACAGATTGACCTCAGAGTCAGAGGTCAATGCAAAGCAGCTCCCTTGAGAAAACAACATATCAACCTGGGTGGTCACATAGTGTTTGGGTTGCAACTGAAGCCAGGTCGTGTCAGCATCTCAGTCGTGACATTGTGCTGTAGCTTTGCAAGGCGTCATCACGAGGGAAAGTGGACAGAGGCCCCCGGGGTGTCTCTGTCGTGTCTGTATGACTCTCCAATTCTTCCAACGCAAGTTTCAGTTAGAAGAGGTGAAGCTGGGCTCCTGGGATTCGAGTCTGGGTGCTGCCCCTGACCAGCTGGGTAAGCGCGGACGCACACCTTAACCTCTCTGGGCCCAGTTTGTCACCTGTGAAATGCAGCTGATCGTAATACAGACTTCATAAAGGTGCTGAGAAGATTTAAAAAGCAAACGCACATAAAGGGTTAGGAAGCACGACTGGCACTGAGATACAAGCATGGAATTTCACCAACTTCCCATCATAGGACAGAATGCCCTTCCCTCAAATCCGCAGGCATTTAGGATGACATACGTCTTCCAAACAACCAGGAAGAGGACGCTAGTGACTGTCTTGCAAAAGTTGCCAGGCCAGAAACCTGTCTGCCCCAGAGGTCACTGGAAAGTTGTCTGTTGCCTAAAGCATTCTGCTGCCTGCTGAAGCTGCCCATGACATCAGTAAAAAAAAAAAAATCTAGGGTGGAAAAAGATAACCCGTGTTGAGATCGTCTGGTCTGTGGCCTGGGAGTCAGCATACACGGGACCCACAGGTGTGCCCACCGACGGCCTGCACCAGGCGCTGAACCCCCTTCCCAGGCACCGAAAGATCTGTGCATGGAAATAAAACTATGAGATTTTTTATTGGGGGCCACACTATGTGCCAACCTCTTTGGGTACAGAGTCTCAGATGGAAAACATACAGCAACCGTTAGGATTTTCTTCACTTGGCAGATTGGTTCACAAAGGCTCTGAGAGGCTGTCCTTTGCCTGATGCCACACAGCTTGGATTTGTAGCGAAACACGGTTTGAAGCCAGCGGCTGGCTCGGGAGTGTTTTCTTCCACTCCTTTCCCTCCCAGGCTCCTCCCTGCAGCCAGGGTCAGAGCCGACCCCAGGGGCGCTCCACCCGCCTCTGGCCTGGCCCTGCCCGGGCGCCTGGTGCTAACTGTTGCTCTCGCACAGTTGCCTGTAGACGTGCTCACCCTGCTGGGTGCACCCACGACTCGGAGCAGCACAGCCCGCTTTGTGACTGACCTCAGCTGAACTCTCCCCCGAACCCCAAGTTCCCTCTGTTGGAGATTTTTTAGAGTCATTTTTGGTTTCTTTACTGGATGCTAGACTTATATGCCGAGGCAGCAGGAACAGTTGAAGTCCACAGATACCCTGGTGTCCCTGTGAGTTCTGCTTCCTGTCCCAGGAAGTTGGGAAGTCGGTAAAATGGACTCAGATGGCTTCCTCTGTTCTCTATTTTCATTCATGTGTGTATTCAGCTGGGCCCACGATGTATCAGTATGATGCTACGTGAGGGTTACCAAGAAAGTCGATCAATAGTCCATACTCCAGGGGGCTGACTCCACGCCTGAGTGACCGCTGGCCTGCTGGCGGGAGCTGGAGCACAGCACAGAGGGGGGCGTGAGGAACCTGTGCAGGAGGCCAGCGTGCCAGAGGACGGACGGCCAGCCAAGGCCTTGGGCAGGACAGTGCTGAGGTCCGTGAGTGTGGGTGTGTGTCGGGGAGGGAGGGTGGACCTCCACAGAAGGGGCCAGACAGAGGCAGATGCCACAGGCCACTCCTTTACATGACACTCGGACCCTGCAGCTTGCCACAGCCCTCGCCTGTCCCTGTCACCTCTCTGCCCTGAGGCCAGCCATCAGCTGACATTCACCAGCAAACTGCTGCTTCTTTCTAGATTTCTTTCTATTGTGGAGAGAAGGTGAAAGTGGATTGTTTCTGGCACACACTGCTCTGTCGAAGGGCAGAAACCTGACCTGGCAGCGGCCGGGGCCATGCTTCTCCCGCATGGTGATGGCCCTCACACTGAGCGTTCCTTTGCCCAGCAGCTGCATCCATCTCCTTTGTCTAGATTTCCACTTTCACGGAGGGACCTCCTCTTTTTAATGGAACTAAGCCTGGCCCAGCGTTGTGGGTTGAACTGTGTCCCCCCCAAAAGATCTGTTCACATCCTAAGCCCTGGAACCTCAGACTGTGACCTAATTTAGAAATAAGGTCTTTGCTTATGTAATGAGTTAAGATGAGGTCATACTGGGGTGGGCTGGGTCCCTAATCCAACATGACTTGTGTCCTCATAACCGAAGAGACACAGAGGAAAGACGGCTAAGTGAAGACCAAGGCAGAGATTGGAGTGATGTGGCTTCCAGCCAATGGCACCAGGGCTGCCAGCAGCCAATAGAAATGAGGAGAAGACAGGCAGGGCCCTTGGCCCACCTTCAGAGGGAGCATGGTCCTGAGGACACCTTCTGGCCTCCAGAACTGGGAGAGCATAAATTCCTGTTGTTTTAACCCACCCAGTGTGTGGCCTGTTGTTTTGCCAGCCTTGAGAAACTAGCCCATTTGGTGAATATAACTGGGGGGGGGGGAAGGTTCTCCCCCGGGACTGAAGTGATGGCTAGCTCTGAAGGGACAGTTCACAGACATCTGAAAACAAGTATGGTCCAAACTGCTGTAAACAGCCATCTTTTACTTCGGTTAAAGCCTCCAGGCCACTTTTCCAAGGTTGGATGCACTAAAGCTCTTGCTGGTGCAAATCTGCCCGCAGCTCGTGAAAGTCCCGTGGCAGGCCCACACCACGTCCCCAGGGCGGCACCTGACAGCTTGCTTCATGACAGTTCATATTCAGGGAACAGCTGCACCCAGGGACAGCCTCTCGGGTCATAAGAACTGCATTTGACATCCCATAAGCTCAAATGGCTGAATAATGACAATTAGAGTGAGCAGGGCCGTGCCCAGGTTTCAGAATGTGCATTTAAGCCTAATGAAGCCAAGCAGTTTGTTTCCTTTCTGAGCCTGGCCTGCCTTGGGGACACAGGGAGCCATTTCTAAAAGCGTACTGGCACGCCCGGCACAGAAAACAGCTTACACTGGCCCAGTTGCCAGTCCTGGAGCATTCAGACAGACGCAGTTAGGGAGGTGTTTTCTGTGTGTGACTCAGACACTCCAGGTGCCCTGGCAATTAGCGTATGAAACGCAGACTCAGGGCTCCGACTCCAGGCACAGCTCCCTGGATAAAATCAAGTGCTCGAGCCAGCCAGGCGGGCACCTGGGGGGTGGGGGGCTGACGAGGTGGGAGAGGGGGGCCTGTCTTCTTCAGGGTCTTCACAAAGCAGGTCAGAATGTGGCAGGGGGTTGTCAGGCTCTGGAGGCAGGCTGGAAGTGAAAGCAGGCAGGGAGGGCTGGAACTGGGGGTGGCAGAGTGAACAAGAAACATGCGCTGCAGCGTGGCACACGCAGTGTCTTCTGAAATCTGCTTGATCCCCAGGCTCATTTTGGAATCCGGTGTGATCATCACAGGAGAAAAAAACATGCTTTCCATTTATCGAGGGTGTGTCACCATGACAACGTTCATCCAAACAGACGAGGACCTAGTTAGATGGTTCCTTACCTTCTGCTGACAACACTCCTGGGACTCTCTCTCTCTCTCCTCCCCCCCCCACCCCCCACCCCCCGCCTTACATTGCCTGAAATGAAGCCTGCGCTGACAGACAGAGGTCACGGGGAGCCGGCAGGAGGAAGGGGACGTGCGGGCATAGGCACCAGGCAGCGCAGGTGATGGAGGTCGCTGGTCTGCAGCAGCTCCTATGAAGCCCCAGGTGCGCCTGCCTCACCTGGACCTGGGGGATGAGCTTAGCTTAGCACAGCCCTCGCTGTCATGTACCAAAGGCCTACTGTGTGCTTGGGCACGTGCTGGGTGCTTACGTACAGCGACTCACTCAGTCCCCACCACCAGTTCTACATCTCAGCCGGGCTGGCAGAGCCGGGACCAACAGGAGATTGAAATGTAGGTTAGATATAGGTATAGGTATAGATTAGATACAGGCAGATAGATATACATATACATATATAGATAAAAGACTAGATAGGTAATACATAGATGGGGGGGTTAGAGGGAGAGAGAGAGAGAGAGAGAAAAGAGAATTATTTTAAGACTCATGCAGTCGTGGGGCTGGCACGTCTGAAATCCACAGGGCACCCTGTACACGGGAGACTTGGGCAGGGTTTCTGTTACAGTCTTGAGGCAGAATGTCTTCTTCTTCAGGAAACCTCGGTGTTGGCTCCGAAGGCCTTCCACCCATCAGATCAGGCCTGCCCAGCTCATCAAGGAGCGTTCCTTCACTTGAGGATGACTGTGGATGCTGAAAACTAGCATGCACACAATACCTTCTCAGCCAGGTGGAGACGGGGCTGAATGAAATCACTGGGCCTGGCCAACTTGACACAGAGAACTGACCGTTGCTTCGTGTGTTTCTCAGATGATACATTAGCGGCTGCAGAGGTCACCCACCTTGCCCAAGGTCACAGAGCTAGTAATCGGCAGAGCACACTGTGCAGGCAGGTCTTTGGGGCTCTGTCTCCTATAACCCAGCAGTGTCCACCACCTCAACTTCTGCTGGTCTGAGTCCCAGGCACTGGGCACAGGGTGACCCAGCCCTGAACGGGACGCAGGAAGCCAGACCCCCACACCACATACGTCCTGTTGTCAAGACCTCCACCCTCCTTCTTGAGAAGTTTCTCTATGTCAGGGGGTGGGTGGGTGGGAAGGTGACCCTGGGTGTCTCGGTGGCACCAGAGCCCTAGCCTAGCTTGGCAGACCACCCAGAAAGTTCTTTCGGCTCCTTCCCTGAGCGCCCCACCCCCACCACCTAACCCAACACAGGCTGGTGGACACCTACATGAAGACGAGCTTCCAGCAAAATACTGTCGTAACCCTTTTAAGAGGCCCCTGGAAAGTAGGCTGCAACAACACTTAGCTCTCAAAAGCAACACGAGAAGGAAACTTTAACCCCTGCATTTTTCCACAGACCCTCCTGCTGGGTCCCCACGGCTGTCATATTGTTTCCAGTTGTGTTTATGGTAAACTCCGGGCCGTAAATGCCTTTGTCTTTGTAAAAGATGGAAGGAGGCTTAGGAGACAGATTTTTATCCCCAACCTCCTCTTGCATTTTCCAGGAGGTAGGTTTCAATGGAAACGGAAAGTGGCTGAGTACAGAACCCTCTTTTCCCTCCGAGCCAAGGATTAAAAAGTGAAAAGCATTCAGTTAAGGTGGAAAGGAAAAGAGACGTTTTGCACATTGAGTGTGCACAGCTCTTCAGGAAAGGGCTGCCGGTTCAGCCCATGGAAAGTTGAAAACTCTCCAAACATGACAGGGGGGACAGAGTGGGGCTGCCTTCAGAACGCTGATGTGCAGGAATAAATCACAGACCTGGCTGGGACTGTCACGGGATGTGGGGCCCCAGCCAGAGTGGGGTGGTAGAGGCCCCAGGCGTGGGGGTTCTGGCTCCTTTGTGGGCACCACTGCGCTGCTGCCCTTGGCTCTGTGTCTCGACCGCCCCTGTTCCACCTCATTTCACCTCTGGAAACCTGTCCATCCAGATGTCACCCCTCCCCCACTCTCAGCCAAACCCGAAAACTGGATAAACAGCCACTTGCCCTCCACCAGGACTCAGCTGCTTTGTGTTCGCCACAAACCAGAAGCCAGAAGCCAACCTCCTACTGTATGGCCAGGAGCCCCAGTCACTGAACGTTTTAGGGAGAACAAAACCAGAGCTAGAGAGCTTTCTCTAAAGTGTCATAAACATGGTATTGAAGATAAAAGCTTACACTGAGAAGTAAAAAACTGGCAGTTACGTGAATGTCCAATAGTGGGGGGACACATTAAAAAAATTGGGCTGCATTGGAACGTGGATGGCCATCTCCACACTCTTTCTAAGGGGTATTTCATGAACATGGATTAATTGTGTGATCAGAAAAAATAAGATTTTTGGTATTATTGAGGCCACACTGTAGAAGGGCCTGGTGGGAAGTGTCCCTTCGCCCTGGCGCCCGGGGGTGTCAGAGGCCTGCATGCTTGGGCCAGTTTCGTGACAGCTCTTTTAACAATGTCTGGCCACCTCCCAGGTGTGCAGCCAGCGCCACCCGTGGTCTGGATTCCCACCAACATCATCAGAACCTCAGCCCCCTCCCTGTGACATCAGCACCAGGCAGGTGTGGCTGAGGGCTCGACAGGTGCTGAGTGACATAGGGAGGGGCACATGTGTCATTGCCACACCAGTGGACCCAGCAAAGGCCAACGAAGGCCCAAAGCCCCGAGTCCCAGAGGCGGACCACGGCCCTGACGTCCCCCCCAGGGTAAGGCCCCCAGGGAGGTCACAGAGCCCACAGCTGCATCCCTGCAAAGCGTCCTTGTTCTTTCCTTAGGGACAGCGCAGAGCCAAACTCCCAGGCATCCCCGCAGGGGCTGCTCTCATGAAAGCACCAGTGACAGAGGCAGTGGCCATCGGCTCTGCCCCTGTGGCTTGCAGGGGCCGTGAGCCGGCCGATCATGCTCTCTAGCCTTAGTTTCCCAGGCTATAGCCTGCAGACAGTAATGATGGAGCTGCCTCTGGAAGTCGTGAGGAGGGTGAGATGGTGTGAAACACGGGGTACGTGCTGGGGGTGTCAGCACTGAGGGTGGGTTACCCACAGAGCCAGCCATGGCTTCTGCACACTCTGTCTGTCCGTCTGTCCATCTGTTCAAACACAGCCGAGGCACCAGAGAGAGGGAGTGAGAGGGAGGTGGGAGGGAGAGAGACAGGTCTTGTCTCCAAATAAGTGCCGCAGCCCTTACTGTGCCAGTCCCTGCTCCCTCTCTGAGACCCCACCACTGGTTTACCCAGGACCAGCAGTCCCTACCCTACAAGCTGCTGCGACAGCACACATGTGACATCCCAGTCCTGCTTTGGCTTCTGGCTGTGACCTCCGTACGAGTCCACGGGGCCCAGCGTGAGGCAGGGCAGGCTTTGCGGCTTGCCCACCACCTCCCGTCTCCATCCGTGGTCCCCCTTTTTCTTGCAGGCCACACCAGCCCCAAAAGCCCAAAACCACCACCACCCCTGCCAACAGTCAGCTTCGTGGGGCAGACCGGTGATGTCCCCAAGAGGGCCATGCGTGAGAGGGGTGTGGCCGTGTGTCATGCAGGGTGGCCTGCGGGGTCTCTGCTCCCGCTCCCCACATAAGAACACAGGACACGGTGAGGCCAAAAAGGAACACCCACGGAGCCATAGGTAGGGGAGTCACATTACTATATTCTCGCTGGCGGCTGGGTTGGAGACACAGGAAGCAGGAGCCACACAATTTGCAACCCTCACTGCACCGCTTGCAGGCTCAGCCACCATCTTCTTGCCAGCCCCCATTTTCTGCTAGTGTAGCCACAGCAGTTATATTAGTTGCCAATAGCTCACTGGTTACAGCTGACAGCCAACTAGCCACAGCTGATGGCCATCCAATCACAGTTGATGGCCATTTACTACCTGAGCCAGCACCTTTCTACGTGAGGCCGAGAGCCTGGAAACTGCTTTCTGGGGCTCTGTCCCCACACTCCACCCCTACAGGCTCTCGCCTCACAATCTACGCGACAAGCATCTTCCGCGAGGGTCCCTGTGCGAGGAGCCTGGAGGTGAATGCAATATCCTGGACATAGCCAGGCTCTTTGGGTACAGCCAGGGTTTCTCAGGGCACCACCAGTGTTTCTGGGCACAGCCAGACTTCCTGGGCTTCTTAGGGTACCACCAGTCTCCCCGGACACAGCCAGGGCCTCTCAGGGCACTGCCACTCTCTCTGGGCCTCTCAGGGTACCCTGCTGGAACAACACCGACTCACAGTCAAGGTACTTACATATTCTCGATGGCGGCCGGTCATGACACAAAAGCAAACATCCGCCAGTTCCACTACATGGTGGTAAGTTCCAAGCAAACAGTCAAAGGGTCCATTAAATTAGGGATGGAAGGCAATTCCCCATAGTCCATAGTCATTCGCCAGGGCTGTCCTGGGGGTGAGGGACGACCTTGACCTCACCCTCATCTCCCATGTAGGACTCAGCAAGCGTTTCCTCCTGGGACAAGTCCTGCATCCGGGCTGCCTCAGCAAGCACTTCCCAGCCCACAGGGCCGCAATGTCCTTTGCTTTCTCTGGCCTGTGCTGGTTGGGGAACCGTCCACGTCTTCCCACCCCTCCACGGGGGTCCAGCTCTCCAGCAGCTGCTCCTCCTGGTCTTCCTGAGACTGAGTGTTCACACACACAAACTGCTCCACCGCCCTTCGGAGAACTTTGGCTGGCACCGTACCCTGCTTATGAAACTGAGCTTTTATAGGTGTAAACTGCTTCAGTATATTCCGGAGAGTTTCAGCCGACACCATACCCTGCTCGCTGCGCCATTTGTTGTGCGGGGCGGCATCTGCTTCTCTGCAATCCGCACTTGCTAGCTCAGCCACCATCTGCTGCTAACCCCCACTTTCTGCTAGCGTAGCCACGGCAGTTATATTAGTGGCCAATGGCTCACTGGTTACAGCTGATGGCCAACTAGCCACAGCTGATGGCCATCCAATCACAGTTGATGGCCATTTACTACCTGAGCCAGCACCTTTCCACGTGAGGCCGAGAGCCTGGAAACTGCCTCTCAGGGTAGCAACATGTATCCCTGCATCACCCTCAAACGCTATGGGATCCCACCAGCCCGCCCGTGTGGGGGCCCCTCCCCATTCACCTGGAGTATCCATCTAGTTAGGGTTCCATTTCCTTCTGGAAGGTGCCAAATGATTCCAGTACATGACAGGCACCCCGTCTGGTCCTGTGACAAGGCTGGGGGACCTGGTTGATTAGTGGGGCCTCAAATGAGAGGGGCATCTGAATTCCGTGTCCTGTGGCCGAGCCCCCTTGAGACGCCCACAGTGGAGATTTGGGCCGGCCCCATCATGGGTCCTAAGGGAAGTAAGATAACACATCTCTGCTGGGTGTTTGAATCGAGGCCAGAAAATAAGGGGCATCCTTCTTTTCAGGACCCCTCAGCCATCCCAGGCCCATGGCACTGCCAGGGAAAGTTCTCAGGATTCAGAAGCATCAGCCCTGTCAGCCTGAGTTGTCGCCCCACTCCAGGCGCTGCAATCAGCCGTTTGTGCTGGCCAACCCACCTGCACCCATTAACTCGGTGACTCACCTGCGTTTAGCTTGGAGCGAGAACCACAGGCAAAATCCTGACGGGAACCGTTTCCCGAGCCCTCAGCCAGCCACCCCACAAACAGTAATTAAACTCCCAACTCCTGCCCCAGACATGTAATTATGCTCAGTTCACACGCAGGGAAACTGAGGCAAGAGACCTGCGTGGCCTCAATTTTGGGAGTGGGCCGTCACCTGAGTGTTCTTGAGTCTCTGTCTAATCCAGAAGCAGGGTTATCCTGGATAAACCAAGCCTGGCAGCAGGGACAGACGTCGCCTGTTTCGGCCCAGAGGCCACAGTCGCAGTGACAGTGGACACGTGGGGCCACAAGAGTCTCGCCAACAGGGGTGGGGCCACATCTGTGGCCAGGTCCGGAGCTTTCTTGAGAAATTGGAAGCTTGATTTTTATGTGAAAATATTGTAACGTATTCAAGTTCGCGAATCAATGAAAATGTCTTGCAAACACTGCATAGGTCAAAGAAAACATGTGTGTGGGATGGAGTCGGCCTCTGAGAAGCACATTTGGATCGTTTATCTAGATGGCACCACCCACTAGAAATGTGACGCGAGGCACATCCATGCTTTTCAATGTCCTAGTAGCCAGTTTTTTTAAAAGGAAAGGGAAGTAGGTACAATCGATTATCGTAAGGTATGGTACTTAATCCAATAACCCAAAATAGTATCGCATATGTGCAGCTGATGGAAAGGTCAGTGACAAGATGCTACGTCTGTGACATCCTGGGTGACTTTCCACTGTGCGCGTTTGGACCAGCTTCATTTCGAATGAGGGCAGTTTGGACAAAGCCCCAGGGGCTGGGGCATGCCCTTCGGGACAGCACAACCTGAGATCTTACAGACTCTGTATGATTCACATTTGCTACCTGCATCCGGGCTCACTCACGCCAGAAGCTAAACTCACCCAACACCTACCTCACCTATCAGCTGGCGAGCTGTGCCGAAAACGTCCCTCGAAAACGTCCTTTTTCCTTCATTTCTTCACTCTCTTTGAGCAGATACCTCTGAAGCATCTCCACAAACTTCTGTCCCTAGCTGTACGCTGCACAGCCGTGTAAGTGGTGGGTGTTCTCTGCATCAGATGCTGACATTCTCCTTCACATGTTACCATGGCTCACCGAGTCCTACTATTATTATCCCCATTTTGCTGTGAAGGAAACCAAGACTCAGGGAGGTTAAGCAACTTGCCCAAGGTCACACAGCTTCTACGTGGTGGAGCCAGGATCCAAAGCAGGAAATCTGGCCCAACCATCATGTAAGGAACCGTGGATTCCCACAGAGTGACAGGACCGTGACTTAGCAATGGTGACAGCGTGGTGACAGGCACCCAGGATGTGTCAGCTTGTTGAGTAAGGACATTAACAAAGAAAGCCGGTGGGAAGGGGCCAAGGCCTTTGCCCGGATGCCTCATTCTGACCCTTCCTCTCTGGGCACACCTGTCACCTCCTCGGAGGCCATCTCTGCCCGCCCCATCGAAGCAGTCACCATCCCGTTTCCCTCCACCCCATTCCCTCTGTGTCACCCCACAGCACACAGCAGTCTCTAAACGTGTCTCACAGCCTTCTCTGTCTGTTTGCCATGTGTCCCCCTATGCTCTGTTCCACTGGGGGCAGGGCCTGTCCTCCCTGTCTGTGGCTGTCCCATGGCCCCTCATAGTGCCTGGCTTGGAGAAGGCACTCAGGGTCCCCGTGCTGAGTCACCAAACAGCAGGCCCTGCTTGCTCCCCAGCTCCTGGCCTCGGCCACTCTGCCTGGACAGAGCTCCCCTCACCCAGCAGGAGGGGTGGGAGGAAGGGGTGCCAAGGTCATGGTCTCAGGGCGGTAGGAGTGACGCAAAGCCAGAAAAGCTGTCCCCAGACATAAGTGAGTGGAACCATGTACCCAGGGATGAAACCCTGACCGCAAGGGTCAGCAAAGTTTTTCCAGAAAGGCCCAGATAATAAGTGTCTTACACAGCTGCAGCCAGACAGTCCCTGGTGCAACTACTCAGTTCTGTCACAGTCCTGGGAAAGTGGCCATCAGCAAAATGGGAATGAGTGGGCATGGCTGTGTTTCAATAAAGCTTTATTTATAAAAGCAGGCATGGAGCAGATCGCAGGGCATAGCTGCCGACTCCTGCCTCGGCTAACAAAAGAGTTTTCACACAAATAACTGAGTAGACAGCTAGCTCAGTGTTTAAAAATTATCCTAACATATATGGGTACTTAATGCAAAGGATTTGTTCACAAAGATCGTACCTGTTCACACCTGCTGCGTACTTTAAGGTTAATGTTTACAGAGAAGTGCAGGCACGGAAGGAATTTTTCCATATTTCTAGCCCAAATGGCAGTGCCCTGCACCCATAGAGAAATACAGTTCACTATTAATTTAGTCTGACAGATTTTAAATTATCTGATTCTTTTTCTTTTTACTAAATTTTAAAATTGGGAGGTGGGTGACATTTTTTTCCAATTTCGTTGTGGGGAGACTCTTACCATTTGCTATTCTCATCCACGTTGACATTTACATATTGCCAAGTTCCATAAAACGCAGCCACCAGGACCCATAAGCTCCCCAAACTAAAGTGCCCTCTTCCCGCCCCCAGGCCCCCCCACCCCATGCTGGGTGCCTCGAAGGCACTCAACACACATGCACCAAACTGAGCCTAACTGAGGACCCGACTTACCTCTAAAAACAGGTCCAGAAGGAGAAAGTTTAAACTACGGCCGTGTGATTTCAGGGAGATGCCAGCATTCTGAGGAGATCAAGGGGCAGCTCGGCACCGTGGGTGGTTCTGCAGTCAGTCCTGGGCTCTGGGAAACCCCTCACGTGTTTGTTTGTTTTATAATAGCTATTCCTGTCGGGTGGAAGAGACCTGGTCTACAAGCAGCAGGAGGAGGGAGCGGGAAACACTCCTGACACCCTCCCAGACCTGGATCTAGGATCTGAAATGTCCTCTACAAATCTCAGCTTGTGCTTTGTTTTTTTCCGGGCCTGGCACCAAGCACTTAAAATTCATATGTCACCGTGGCCTCGTAGCTTAAGAAACCACATCAAAAGCATTTTGCAATGATGCTTTTTCCTCTATGAAACCTGAAGCCATTAAGTGGACCTGCCATTACGCTGGTAATTAGGCCGCTCCCTGGGCCCGTGGATATGCATTCAAGCTGCCAAAATCTGGTGGAACCGTGCCTTCCTCCCTGGGACCCTAGCAGCTGACCCTTGCGTCCCCCAGATGCCTCCTTCCAAGTCCAGCAGCCCCACGTGCGAGCTGAGTGGGGGCTGCCTGTCTGCAGTCGCGGAGGTTTCAGCATGGGACAACTTGGAATTCACTCCTCTGCTTGCAACCATCCCTTTCAACAGCCAGCTGACCCCAGCAAGCAGCTCACCGAATCGCCATGTGGAGACCAAGGAGACGGCTTCCCGGTGCTCTGCCTGAGGAAAATGCAGCCACGGTCACGCCTGGAAAATGCAGCCAAAGCAGACCCTGCAGATGCCTGCCCACCCTGTCCGCCTCCTCCCAGCTCTGTCTGGAGAGCTGCCCTCCTCCTCTGGGCGCCAGGAGCACAGCCTCACTGGTCTGCACCCACCAGTCACTCCCCCAAGGGTCTCACTCCCCCAGCCTCTGCCCAAAGCTTCACCGTTTATATTCCCAGGGGAAGCTCTTTTGGTTTAAGCCAGGGTGAGTTGGGTTTGTCACTTACTAGTGAGACTCCTAACTAGTGCAACATTTTACAAATGCAATTATACTAACAGATACCAATATGGGGGGGAGGTGCCGTGCTAGCTAATGTGATAAGCTCTTCTCGTGAGTTATCTCATTAGCCTCTCAATAAGCTTTTGAGGACAGACACAAGGCCCATCTTTCATAAAAGGAGCAGATGCTTGGAAAGATGTAACAACATACCCAAGGCTGTCCACAGGGAGCCACGAGCCCCCATGGGAATTAGGAGAAATTGACCCCCTGGACAGACCCCCCGGGGCACTCATTTCAGCAGAATGGATTTCAGGATCTGTGTGCCAATCGGAGACGGCACCCTTCCTCTAGGCAGACACAGGCCAGGGCCAGGAGTGACGTGAGGGCTGGATTGCAGCTCCCTTGTTCCCACAGTGAAGTGCCTTTGTGTAGGTCACGTTTGCACACCTGGTGAGAGGGCCCTGGCTGCCCCACTCAGCCAAGTCCAGAATCCCCATCGGACCTCACAGTCTCATGAGCACCTTGTCCCATCTCCTAAGCGGTGGCATATTCTGCTTTGACTGTGAGACGCTGAAACCCAGGGAGGGTGTTGCGGAGAGTGTGGGCCCAGGATCTGTGTGATGTTGGGCCCTGTGAGTTTGGTGATTTACTTCTTCTCTGAGCTTCAGCGGCCTTCTCTGGGGAATGGAAATAGTTTCAGCTACAAGGGGTTGTAGCAAGATGATGAAATTAAAAAAGAAAGCTCCCGGGGGGCGGAAAACAGTGCGTGGCCTGTGGCAAGTGTTTAAAAATGGAGTCACCATGACAATTAGGACCCGGGTCACACCTGTCCTGTATCCTTACTTCCTACTGGTCCACACGGCACCTCCCGAGCCATGTGCTCCTGACGGACGTGTCCAAAGCCCCCCATCACAGAGGACACCCAGTTTGGACACCATCCCTGCCACTGCCTATACCGAGGGGCTCGGAGGAGGCCCCTCAATATTTGGAAATTATGTTCACGAGATTTCAACTTTGGCTGGAGCCTGGGGATTGATCCAGCTTGATGGGTCCCCCCTCCCTGCACATTCTGCTTGTCAGCCATGAGAGGGCACGAGCTTCAGTGCAGATGTCAGCGTGGACAAAAGGCATTCACGGACTCACGGGGAAACCATGCGTCATGCATCAGGCACGGCTCCTGGTCCTGGAAATGCCAAGAGGATGGCATTTGGAAATTCAGCTTCAAAATTAGTTATTGATTATCTATATGATACATATATATATTGGTGAGAAGGCGGGAGGGGAGAGGGGAAAGAGGCTGACCGACCAACAGGTGGACCTGGTCAGCAGAAGGAGAGTATCTTTATTCCTGAAGTTACGGTTCAGGGTCCAGTGCAGTAACGAGGCTTTCCCATGTCTGTCTTTCTGAGATAAGAGGGAAATGCATGCAGGACAACAATTAGAGCAAAACTGTCCTCCCTAGCCCATTCTGAACCTGAGAGAAAGTGTCATTTTGCATTTGAATTGTCATGGACAAGGAGAGCAGAGCAGAGAACCTTGCCCAGGTTCTCTTGCCCAGCAATGAAATCTGAGGCCAAGACTTGAGCCATTGCAAAAGGACTGCAGAGTCACCTCTGCGACCCCAATCTGTCCTGGAGGGAAAGGCTGCAGGGGGACCGGCATCTTGTTAATGACAGATGTGCCCGTCAGGAACCAGACCCCCAAGGGCTTAATGAGTCACCCCAGATCTGATGAAGGAGGTCTTGCTGTTCTCCTCATTTTATAACAAAGCCCAGAGAGGTTAAGGAACGTGCCTGAGGTGGCACAGCTGAGGACAGGGGTAAACAACACACTTGAGTACCTTCCACCCGTATTTCCTGCACCTTTGCTTCACCATTTGGGACCCCAAAGAATCCCTTCAAATGCAAGAAAGCAGAGCACCAAGATGATAAGAAAGTGTCAGATGCTTTGCAGTCTTGAAAGAAAGGCAAGGCTACAGCCCAGGCCACCTGTGTTGGCCCTTCTGCTGCCCGCCGACAGGCTAGCACAGCGGGTCCCCATCTGGAAGTCCAGGCCCGTGTACATTTACTGACCACGTCTGCTGTCCAGAGGCGAATGGAGCTCGGAGCCCACGTCCGGGGTCTGAAGGCTGACGTGCCCCTCGTCCCCCGTGGTCTTGGCCCAAATACTCCGACTGCACCACTTCCAGGTGCTCCTCTCACAGATGCAACTTTCCCCTCGGCCCATGTCCCCCAGTGCTTGTGACGATTAAATGAGCCATTTCATGCAACAGGCTGAGAAGAGTGTCCGGTGCTCCATCTGTGGATTTTTGCTCTGGGTACCATTTCAGAGATTTCCTTATGCGACTGTTAGCTCACATTCTTTGGGTCCCCAGAGCCCTGCTCACCAATATCACACCCCGTGCATCTCACCCTCCGTGGATATTGCATTTCAATCATGACAACAGCCGCTGTGAACTGAGCTCTCAGGACATGTGGGCAGGGGTAGAAACGCTTCTTGTGAGTTATGGTGTAATCCTCATGTGCCCTGTGAGGCAAGAGCCCCACTGGCCCCATTTCCCAGATGAACAAACTGAGGCACGGAGCCAGGAAGGACCTCACCCTGGGTTACATAGCTAGAACGTGCTGGAGGGGTCAGATCCAGGTCCGACGGAAGGGACCACCACAGGGTTACCCATGGGTCAGGCCAAGTGGCTTTAGACTCAGCCACCGTAACAAGGTCAAAAGCAGGAGCACTGTTCTTTCTTGCTTCTTTTTAAGGTGAGACAGAGTTTGTGGGTGTCCCACTCTGTCCCTGAGGGGACGGTATCCCTGTGTAACCCCCCCACCTGTGGGGGGCTGACATCTTTCTTAGCTCCCAAGTGGCCCACCTCTTCAGAAGAGGCAGCGAGCAAGCAAGAGAAAGGATCCCAGGGTGGGGGAGGAGGGACAGAGCAGAGAGAAAACAGATGGGAAGGTGAGTAATTGAATCAACACAGCCAAAGGGGGGGACAAAGAAGGAAAGCAACTACCGTGTTTCCCTGAAAATAAGACCGGGTCTTATACATGTTAAAAAATAAAGTCTGAACTCACGCACGTGAGTTTGTTTCCGATGCAGAGTTCCTTAAAGCGGTTTGGAACATAAACGCAAAACAAAAACAAACACACACATGAAAACACTCTTTTGTTCCCTTTTTCTGGAATTCCGTAGTTTTGTTTTGTTTTGTTTTTCTTTGCATACAATTCTTCGGGAAGCAGCCCAATACAGAATCGCAGGTCTCAGTATTTTTATAGGGGCCAGTTCTGTCACAGGGTTAAGGGTCGATCTGTGTGTGTTGTACAGCAGGCTTGTGCACAGCCTTCCTATATTTCAAACAGATAATGTCCTTGTAATTTGGAAGCACTTACATCGCGGGGCCGGCTTTGTCCCCCCTTTTGGGGGAAATGTTTGTGATTGCCGTTGCTGTGAGATAAAAAGAAATACTGTACCTTTAAATTAGGAGGCCCGGAATGAATGGAGCCCTGGCAGTGAAAGGGCTGACGCGCTGTGGAGGAGAGGAGTTTAATCTAATTTACTTGGAGGGTGTCTGTCTGCGGTGTTGTTTTTTGGAGTGTGGGAATAGAGGACAGAAGTTGCCCCCTTGAATGGTCCCTCCTGCGCCAGAAGCAGTGGGGAGCCCCCTCGACGCCAGCGATCCAAAGCCAGCCTTGAAAGGGAGATTACAGACATGCTCTGATTTGCAATTCACACTAATGCACCCCGTGGAACCTTTGGTAATATTTCAAACCACATTTCAAGGGAAATGGCCTTAAAATAGCTGCCTAGATTGTGCGGGAGCCTCCATGGTCTGCTGCAGTCACCCATTGTATGATGTGGGAGCTTTTTTGGTTTGTCTCTCACCCCTCCCTCCAACCAACATCTTACAACTAGTGTTTGTAGGTGGAATTAAAAGTTTTCTGCCTGTTGAAGTTGCTGCAGCTTGCATGGGTTCCCTGTGGGTACAAACTGTGTTTTCTTTAGAGTGTCACTTCAGAGAGCCAACGGTATTTTCCTTAGAGAAAAATGTGGGGCAGGGGGAGGCGTGTGCCAACTTGGTTAGAAAATAGCATTTTACATGTTTCTATTGTTATTATTATTATTATTATTTGATAATAAATTTCTGCAGAAACGTCGCACAAAATGAGGTCAGGGAAAAGAGTGCTTATTGGCACCAGACACCCCTCTGCCTGTCAGGCAATCATTAGGAAATAGATCACATTTCATTCTTACCGGAAAGGAGAGTTGGAAAAGTCCCCCAGGAAATACCAATATTGATGACATTAGAAGATAAAAGAAGAAACAACACCCATATCACTGGATCGCCCAGCTTGATGTGCCAACACAGCCCCTCAGAGGGCAAGCGCCTGAAAAAGCACAGATAACCTGACCCACTTTTTATCTTAAACTTTACCGACACTATTTTGTTTCTTTTTATAAGCTTTGCTGATATTCTGCAAGCTTGCTCTTGTCACAAGCTTGCAACATGCTAAACCTAAGGTTTACTTTCTTTCTAGTGCTGAAAGTGTCAGTACTTTTTATCTTAAAGAGATTATGTGGGTTTTCTCTAATCTCATTTCAGAAAACCTCACCCAACGTTTATAATTTCCATTGACTATAGCATCATAAGAAGAGCTACAACTTTGATTTTTAGCCATACCCCTGTCAAAGTATTTTATACTTTTGGCTTTGCTAGAATGGAATGAAACTCCGCCTCTTTCAGGGCCCTTCCATCCAAAAAATATTTAGTTCTCGTTCAAAAATCTTGCCTGACTCCTGAAATATTCCCTTTCAAGAACCTTATACTTTTCTGGGAGAACATTTGCAAGAACTAGGAGGGAGCTAATGTTTAAGAGTAGCTCTCCACGATATTTTTTTTTAGGTGGTTGGGGTAAAAAAAAAACAACAACAAAAAATCCTTGTCTCTGCATGTTATTTGAAATCGTGTTTAATTATAAAGTTTCATTAAAAACCTTTGCTCAAAATTTTAGAGGCCTAATAAGATTTCCATTAATTTAAACATATCACTATTCCCACGACAGCCCCAAATGCTTTCTTTTCCCTCTTTCATCCATGGTTAAATATGTAAATAAAATGTCTAAAGTCATTCTTCAAAGAAGACAAAAGAAAAAAGAGCTGAGGGGAAAGACAGCCATAAAATCCCTCCCAATTCTCCATAACATTTGCCAGAGGGGGGCCAGTTGCCAGCCAGGGCTGACAGCAGGGGACCTCTCTACTCCTTAGAATCACACATCTCAAATCCCACACACAGGAAAAAAAAAATAAAATAAAATATCTTTTCAGCTGGAGCCATCAAAAGGCCCTTTTCATTTATTAGTTACAGAGTTATCTTTCAGTGGCTGATTTCTCAAAGCCCTCATTTTTCTATAATAATATCTATTTGTTGGTTTCCATCTCAGCTGGGCAAAGCGCAGCACTTCTGCAGACATTTTTATAAAAACGAGAGAAGAAAGCAATCTGAAGTGGTTATAGCTAAAATAATGGGTCTGAACATGGCTGAATTAAAATAGCACATAAAGGATCAATTAGGAGGCATTTTCGAGTAGCTCACACCCCACTCCTGGCGTCCGATGCTCTCCCTCACTCTTTTACATTTATATTCCCAATAGTTTCTGAGGGAGAGAAACAAAAAGGGAAACGGGAAAAACAATATGGTGCCCAATAAAGGACCTTTACAAGGAAAATTCCGGAAAAGCCAAGTGATGTCCACTGAATCTTTTTTTAGATTTTGAAAATAACTCACCAGACTAAGACAAACAAACAAAAAAGAAAACAAACAAATGAAAAAACTGTCATAAGAAAAATAGCAGCCCTTGAAAAAGCATGGGGTTTTTCAGTCAAGAAACAGTAGCACAGCTGCAGCTGGCTGTTCTGATTGCATTAGTCTTTCCTACTTTCTCCTCACTCCCAACTTTCTCCAACATCTCACAGGGATATCCAGGGACAATGACTCAGGGCCCAGGCACCAAACTGCTTGTTAGTTCTGGATCCTGGGCAAATCCCAGTTTCAGTCTTCTGTTTGCTGGATGGATGGCTGGATGGCTGGATGGCTGGATGGCTGGATGGCTGGATGGCTGGATGGCTGGATGGATGGATGGATGGACGGACGGGTGGACAGATGGCGGATAGGTGGACGTATGGATGTATGGATGCGAGGGTGGTTATGTGACGTCTCGCAAATTTTTACAGATGTAAAATCCTACTTCTTTTAAATAAAAGCCAATATTGCCCCCACTTCCGCCACCGCTTACAACGAGCTTCCCAATAAGGGGAAGAGCAGAGCCTGGCAAGAGCCTCTCCTCCCTTTCCGCTTCCTGCTGGCAAAACCCGCAGGTTCTACCGTCGAGGCCCAGCACGGACTCCCAGGGGTGTCTGCACGCCCTGCCCACCTCTCCAGTGTTAACCTGAGAATGGGAGCAGGGGAAAAAGGCCGGTGTGCCCAGGGCTCGCTCCTCTGATCCCCACTCCCACCCTGGAAAGCCCTCCAACTACTCCCTCTAGATGAGATCCTGCGCGTTTCAGAAGAAATTGAAAAGACCCTGACCCTTGGGGGCGTCTAAGACGACAGAGACGCCGCCACCTCCTATGGGTACTGTTTATTTAAGGGTTAATACGCGATGCAAGGTGAAGCTCGGCACATTCTTTGCAAGCGAGGAGGCGTGGGTGTGTGCGCCCACCGCGCATGCCCTGTGCGGGGGGAAGGGGCAGGGGGCGTGGTGTCCTAAGTGACTGTATCACAAACTGGCCCCAGTCCGAGGGGGGTAAGCAAAGGGCGTCAGGCCAGGACGCTCCGTCTCCACCTTCTATGGAAACTGAGAGCCGTGCGCGCCCACGCCTCTCCGTGAAGTTGGGGACCCGGGGATCGAGTTGGCGCAGCGTCCTGCCAACTCCTCTTCACCCTACGGGTCTGTAGCCAAAGGAGGGCGCAGGCCGGGCAAATCACTCGCCAAATAGTATAAATACTCGACGAGCGAATGACTTCCTATAATAAATAAACTCAGCCGCTTAGAAGAAATCCCCAGCCCTGCCTGGCGCGAGGCCCCTCAACTCCTCGGCTTTGTTGGGGGCGGGGGTCACTATTATACAAGCCTGGCCCCCACTCGCCCGGGATGCAGGGGAGACCTAGGCGCCCCAGGAGGCGTCCCGCCCCTCCCCCTCCCCGCCTTCTTAGCGGAGACCTCGCTTGAGCGGCCCTAAAATCTGGATTCCCAGAGCCCCTCCCCCCGGCCCTTAGCTCTTCTCTTTGAAATTTCAAAGGAAACCCCTCCCCGGAGCCGGAGCCCCGAGCGCAGGCCTGGTGACTCCCAGCCTCGGGACGACGCGGGCAGGTTTACAAGCTAAAGGGCCACTTTATGGCCAAGACTATAAAACGCAAATCCCACATCGCTTTGAAAGCGCCCTCTGCCCGGGACCCACCATAAAAACCAAGGAAGATGCGCCCCCAGCCCCCTGCCGCGGACACCCCACCCCCTTCTCCAGCCAGTCTACGAACTTCCAGTAACCTCGGCGCCCTTGGGGTTCTCCGGCGGGTAGAGAGAGGCACAGGGTGCCGGGGACAATCCCGGGGTTTCCCTGGAAAGGGGGCGCAGGCGAGAGGCAGCGAGAGCAAAGTTGGAGGCCGGCAGAGAGAGGGCGAATGAGCCGCGGGCAGGACAGACGGAGGCGCCAGGCGGGGTGTCCCGGCCGGGCGGCGACACGGACGGGTCAACGCTGCGCCCCGCGGGGCCGAGAGCCCGCGGCGGGGCGCGGGAGCTGGCGGCCCCGCTTTCTCATGCAAAGCAGCGATGGAGGCGGGGCGCCCGCCCGGGGGCGGGGCCTGTCACACTCGGCTTTTCCCCCTTTGCCTTTTTGCGAGTGTTCTCATCCCGGGACACAAACCTCGAAACAGCTGCGGGCTGGGCCCGGCCGAGGCCGGCGGGGAGGGAGGAGCCGCGGCGCGCTGGCCCGGCCACCGTGCGCCCGCGCCGCCCGCCCCCTCCGGACGCGCCACCCGGGCGCTCCCAGAAGAGGCCAAAGTTTGCCGGCAGAGAGTCGCAGCCCGAGCCGGCCGCCGCGCCGAGGGCTCCGGGGCTCCCCTCGCTTCCCGGTATTGTTCGCCAACTTTGCTCCTCTCCCACCTCCGCCGAGGCCGGGCGCGGAGAGCAGGGCCAGGCTGGGCGGGCATGGGCGGGGGCCCGAGCAGGGACGCGGAGCCGGGGCCCGCAGCCCGAGCCCGGGAGCCGCGGCTCTGAGGGGAGCGGACCTCCCCGCGAGGGCGCCTCACTCGCCACCATGCAGCGCCCGGGCCCCCGCCTGTGGCTGGTCCTGCAGGTGATGGGGTCGTGCGCCGCCATCAGCTCCATGGACATGGAGCGTCCGGGCGACGGCAAGTGCCAGCCCATCGAGATCCCGATGTGCAAGGACATCGGCTACAACACGACCCGGATGCCCAACCTGATGGGCCACGAGAACCAGCGCGAGGCCGCCATCCAGCTGCACGAGTTCGCGCCGCTGGTGGAGTACGGCTGCCACGGCCACCTCCGCTTCTTCCTCTGCTCGCTGTACGCGCCCATGTGCACCGAGCAGGTCTCCACCCCCATCCCCGCCTGCCGGGTCATGTGCGAGCAGGCCCGGCTCAAGTGCTCCCCGATCATGGAGCAGTTCAATTTCAAGTGGCCCGACTCGCTGGACTGCAGCAAACTCCCCAACAAGAACGACCCCAACTACCTGTGCATGGAGGCGCCCAACAACGGCTCGGACGAGCCGGCCCGCGGCTCCGGCATTTTCCCGCCGCTCTTCCGGCCGCAGCGGCCCCCGGGCGCGCAGGACCACCCGCTGAAGGATGGGGGCCCGGGGCGCGCCGGCTGCGCCAACCCGGGCAAGTTCCACCACGTGGAGAAGAGCGCGTCGTGCGCGCCGCTGTGTACGCCCGGCGTGGACGTGTACTGGAGCCGCGACGACAAGCGCTTCGCGGTGGTCTGGCTGGCGGTGTGGTCCGTGCTCTGCTTCTTCTCCAGCGCCTTCACCGTCCTCACCTTCCTCATCGACCCCGACCGCTTCCGCTACCCCGAGCGCCCCATCATTTTCCTCTCCATGTGCTACTGCGTGTCCTCGCTGGGCTACATCATCCGCCTGTTCGCCGGCGCCGAGAGCATCGCCTGCGACCGGGACAGCGGGCAGCTGTACGTCATCCAGGAGGGCCTGGAGAGCACCGGCTGCACGCTCGTCTTCCTGGTCCTCTACTACTTCGGCATGGCCAGCTCGCTCTGGTGGGTGATTCTCACGCTCACCTGGTTCCTGGCTGCGGGCAAGAAGTGGGGCCACGAGGCCATCGAGGCCAACAGCAGCTACTTCCACCTGGCGGCCTGGGCCATCCCCGCCGTGAAGACCATCCTGATCCTGGTCATGCGCAGGGTGGCGGGGGACGAGCTCACCGGCGTCTGCTACGTGGGCAGCATGGACGTGACCGCGCTCACCGGCTTCGTGCTCATCCCGCTGGCCTGTTACCTCATCCTCGGCACTTCCTTTATCCTCTCGGGCTTCGTGGCCCTTTTCCACATCCGGAGGGTGATGAAGACAGGCGGGGAGAACACGGACAAACTGGAGAAGCTCATGGTGAGAATCGGGGTGTTCTCCGTGCTGTACACCGTGCCCGCCACCTGCGTGATCGCCTGCTACTTTTACGAGCGCCTCAACATGGACCAGTGGAAGCTGCTGGCCACGCAGCACAAGTGCAGAATGAACAACCAGACCAAGAGCCTGGACTGCGTCATGGCCACGTCCATCCCTGCCGTGGAGATCTTCCTGCTGAAGCTTTTCATGCTGCTGGTGGTGGGTATCACCAGTGGCATGTGGATCTGGACCAACAAGACGCTGCAGTCCTGGCAGAGTGTGTGCAGCCGCCGCTTCAAGAAAAAGAGCAGGAGAAAACCGGCCAGCGTGCTCACCCACAGTGGGATTTACAAAAAAGCCCAGCATCCCCCCAAAACTTACCTGGGCAAATATGAAATCTCTGCCCAGCCTCCCACCTGTGTGTGATCCGGCTGGGAGGGAGCGGCCAGGGCAGGAAACTTTCCCAGAGAGGATACAGTGACAGTCAGAGCCAAACACGGTGCTTTTCTTGGTTGGTTGGTTTTTTTTTTAAATAAAAGGAAAACAAATAAAAAGTTTTTACCCTGAAGTTCAGGATGCTGTGATACACTGAAAGTTTAAAAAAAAAAATGTACTGAAAGGTTTTTGTTTTGTTTTTGTTTTCTTTTCAGGGAATGAGAGCTCTGGGGTTAAGTAGCCTCCTGTGTAACTAATTTGTGGTAATGTAGTTGATTCAGCCCCAGAAGAAAACGTTTGTTTAGAACCTTCCGTAAATATACATCTGTGTGTGTGTGTGTGTGTGTGTGTGTGTGTGTGTGTGTGTTTGAATTGGCTTTGCTATCCATTTACAAATCAGAAGAGATAACTTCTTTGCAAATTAAAGGGCCTCTGCTGGGTTGCAGAGAGAGAGAGAGAGAGAGAGAGAGAGAGAGAGAGGCAGGCAGAGGGTCCGACCCTCTGCAGCCTGAAGCCACCCCAAGGGGCCCGCTGCCCTCAGGAAGGCTGCCTCTAAGACAGCAACTCTGCAAACAGGAAGCAAGAGAAAGCCTGACAGCTCAACACACTCCAGTGGATTTGGAGTCACTTAAAATAGACTCCTGCCTCTTGCTGTCACACACGGCCTTTCTCCGAGACAGAAACTTCCACTAAACCTAACATTTGTAAATGCAAGCCATGTGCAATACATTTTCCCCTCTCCATGAAAATAAAAAGAGAAAGCAAGTAGTTTGCTGTATATAAAGACAACAAAAGAAATCTCCTAACAAAAGAACTGAGGGGCCCAACCCTCAGAAACCCTTTAGTGTTCCATTTTGTGGCTTTTTAATGGAAACCAAGCCAATGTTATAGGCGTTTGGACTGATTTGTGAAAAGGAAAGGAAAGGGTGGAAGGACCATTCAGAAGTACCCAAAGGGCTTAGTGACTCTTTCTGCTGTTAAACAAATGGTTTCCATGAATATATCAAGAAACGCCGGACAAACCGTCTAGCTTAGTCTCCCCACCACCCCGGAAAGAGCGGTTCTGCTTGTGCATATGTGTAATATATGATATTTTTCATGCTCCACTATTTTATTAAAAATAAAATATATTCTTTAGTTTCGTGCTGGTCCCTTGTGCGTTGTAAGAAGAGAGAAAACTTTCTTCCTCTGTCTGCTCTTCTAGCAAATCCTGAGCGTGCGTTTCCACCTAGAGATTACCAGTGACCATCTGAAATCGCAGATGGGCAGATTCCAAGGGTGGCAGAATAATTGAATTTCGAGGTTCAGAGGAACTACATGCGGGAAGCGTGTGAGGTGTCTGTGACTTGGTGGCTGGATGTGAGGGCCTGGTTTGGGTCCTAAGGGAGCCACCCTGGCTGTAAGCGTGGGTATATGCGTGACCTGAGTTAGCCTCCAGTAATATTTCTGAAGAATGGAGCCAACCAAGGAAGAGAATTAAATGAGTTGCGTTCAGTTGCCCTGCTGGGGTCAAACTGTACCTAGGCGGGGAGCCAGTCCAAAGTGCAGCCTTTGCAGCAACAACAGGCCGGGGTCATGTTTACAGCACAGACTTGGAGCTGGACAGACTGAAGTCTCCGCTAAGGGCGGCTGGTCATTAGGGAGAAGCTAATCAGCTTTGTGCTTCATGGTACCCAATTCTTCCATGTTTACTGTCAGAGTCGTGTAGCTGGGAAGGCCTAAAGTAGCGCGGGTTCTGTGGCCGGAGGCACAGCCAGACTCAAGTTCTAGCCAGAAGGGAGCAAGGGTGCAGGCCGGCCCCCAGCGCTGGGAAACTGATAGAGCAACCCCGGGTCTCGGTGGGGTTGTGCTGCCATCAGGCTCCACGCTGGGACTTGGAGCGTTTACTTAGAAAGCACTTACTAAGAGGGGCAGAAGCCCGGTTCCTGATGAAGGCCCTTAGCACTTAAGTCCCACGTATTGCATCGAGAAAACTAGAGATGGACAAAGGGTGGGGGCGCTTCACATGGGTGTGAATGGCCGAGGCACCAGGAGCAGGGGCCGGGCTGCTTTGGTCAGGTTCCGGGAACACTACCTAGGTAGGCAAAGTAATTTGAGGTAAAACCCAGAATAGCCTCAATGCATCAGAAAAGAAAGAAGAAAAGGTATTAAAAATGCCCACAAGTAAAAACCTATTTCTTGATTGTTCCCACCTCAAAAGACTGTCTGGACATATTTCTGTACACGTATATATGCATAGAATGCTCCCTTTTTCTCATTCTTAGGAAAAATAAAAATGGCATGTTTGGAATAGAGCTTTGAAAGGTCTAGAAGAAAGCACAGTCAGAGCACTGCTGGGTGAGAATGCTGAAAGGACCCCAAGCCAGCTGCATCAGCTGTGCCCGTGTCCAGTGTGCAGGCTTCAAACTCGGTGCAGAGGAAAACCATGTGTGCTGGAGTGTGTAAGAGGCTTTGCTGTGTCCACAATGTGTTTCAGCGTGGGTCCGTCCCAGAAACCAGTGACCTGGCTCATGAATGCCAAGGGGTGTTTAGCCCAGGGCCCCTCTCTACTCGTGGTGAGCGCAGGGGGCAGTGAAAGCCATTCCCTTCTTGGACGCTCTCTGGGAGCTAGAGTGTGACCCTCATCACTACAGATGAGGGGGTTTCAGGGGCAGCACCGAGGCCCAGACCTGAGAAGCTGCCAGGGCACCAGTGGGATGCGGGATTCCTACAGGAATCAGCGATCGTCCTCACTTGGGGGTTCCTGAGCATCATGGCCTTAGCTCCTGGAAAGGGAAACCTGTTTTGGCAGGTCATAGTTAGAAGCCCAAAAGCCTCACAGCCGCCCAGGGCCCTTCCTTCCTTCCTTCCCTCCTTCCTTCCTTCCTTCCTTCCTTCCTTCCTTCCTTCCTTCCTTCCTTCCTTCCTTCCTTCCTTCCCTGCCTCCTTCCAGGGCTGGGGAACCAGAGCAAGGCGTGCCTGGTCCTTGGCTGTGAGAGGAAGTCCCACAAAGCGCTAAGGGGCTGCACACGACACACTTAGGAACTTCTCTTAGGAGTCAGGGCAGCATCCTGGGGTGGCTGAGACGCAGAGAAGACAGAAGACTCAGCAGGTCTGAGCTCACCTCTATGGCAAGAGCCGAAGCCATGCACAGGGGGTGGGGACGCCCTGAGGACCTGCAGGAGCCCAGCATCCAGCAGACGTCTTGGAGCAGCCGTGCTAATTCGGACAATAACAATGGCAGTGACAGTGGCAGCTGGCCCTTCAGGCATGTCCTGTATGCTGAGTACTTTACAGAGATGTCTCAAGTAAGTATTCCTATTAGCCCCGTGTCACATGTGAGGACCCTGAGGAACAGACAGGTTAAGTAAGTTCCCAGGATCACACAGCATGTGAAAGTCAGGACAGGAACTCGGCAGCCTGATAATGGATCCTGGAGCTCAGATTCCATAAGTAATTGTTGAATGAATGAATGAACGAATGAATGAATGAATGCATGAACGATAGCTAAGCACTTTATGCCTGTTTCTACGTTAAGCACTTTATTCATTCAGTCCCCTAACAAATTTCGGTGGTATTAGTCTCATCCCTCGTGTTATAGATGAGGAAATCGACCACAGAGAAGGCAAATCCACCGCCCAGAGTCACACAGGAAACGAGCAGAATCTGCCCCCGGCTGTGTGGCTGCAAACCCACCATTCTGACAACCGGGCCGTGCTACCTCTCCCGGTGGTTCTGGGACCTTACAAAGTGGGCTAAGTCATTTCACAGCCACAGCACACGACCACACCTGTGCTGCCAGCAGAGGCACAGGCACCACTGGCACAGAGCAGAGATCACCCCGCCAGCGCCCGCGCCGCCAGGGAGACCAGAGGAGGTTTGACAACTGCCTTCTGTGACGGTCAGAGAGCGAGCTGAGGAGACAGCAGGGGGATGAGGAAAGTGGGTTTGGATCCAGAGGCACTGGGACGGTGGGAGCAGCGCGCCCTGATGTCACAGAGAGAGAGCAGAGGGAGGGCCAGTCAGGGATGACCGCGTTTCTGACGTGGGTGGTCAGGTGACAGTCACCAAGACAGGAGGAAATAAATGGAAGGGGACAGAGCGAAGTGTGGACAGATGAAAGCAGTGTAGACAATCTGTGTTCAGGGGTCTCTGCTTCCTCTGGGTGCGGGTCAGGGGTGTGGGAATGAGGCCGGGGTGCAGGTGGGTGCCCGGAAATGGTCCGAGTTGGAGGAGAGGTTCATCGGGGGGAGTGTGGCCTCTGGGAACGAGGGCGAGGAGAGCAGGTGGGGCAGAGGGAGCTGTGACTAAGAAGCGTCACCCAACCTCAGGCTCATTTGTCATCCTCCCAGAAGAGAGCCGAAATCACGTTCACGGCTCATCCAGCATCAAAATGTGAGAGCCACACAGAAGTAAGGGGGAGGCAGGAGGGCGGCCGCCCACCATCCCTGCCTGCACCCCCAGTGCCTGGGGCCTCTGTCTCTTTAACTAACCCTTGGGCCTCCGGGGAAGTGAAATGGCCTCCAGAGCTCTAATGCTCTTCTAGCGCCTACAGCGTGGAGCTTCAAGACCAAAGACAGAGTAGGAAAGTCAGGAAGTGTCCTAGAGGCTCCTGCGTCCCGGACAATTCTCTCAGAAGGAAGAGAGAGAGGCAGAGAAGGGCAGCGGGTTACAGTCAGAACTGGCGTCTTACACTTAAAGGAGGCGGGCTGTGATTGCGGCTTAGGACTGAACCCTCCGCGCCTGCTCTGCCCCTTTGCGAGGGGCTTTACCCTGGCAAGCTGCTGGCCTTTCCTGCCTCAGCTTCCCCGTCTATAAAATGGGGCGATAATGGTACCTCGCCCACTCGGTGCTCTGGATTTACTAACCTGTGTGATTCTCCACCACTGTCCAGGAGACACGTTACAAGATGAAGTACAATGAACAGGCAAAGGGCTTTGAGGCTGCTTGGCGGAGAGCAAAGGCTCAGTAAATACTGGCCATTATCACGTTCATCGCCCCAGCCTCACAACGTTAAACCCCACATGCTAATGAGCAATGATCTTTAAGGGAAGGTTTTCCCCCCCTTAAACACTTTTTCCGATACCGCATTTAGGTTGCATACTGATCTTTCAAGTTTAAAAGGCGGGCTCAGAGCCTCTCCAGCGGTGAAAAGTATTCTCTGTCTTTCTCTTTGAGCACAATGCCATCACAGCCGCCTTCCCAGGAAACCCAAGCTCATGCGCGGACACCTCTGTGGGCAAACGGATGAAGAAGGCTGTAATATGGAGATAGAGCGAGCGGCCAGGCTGCAGGGAAACTCGCCCAACACGCTCCGGCATCGTAGTGGGGAGCGTTTTTAATGTTTTATTAAGAGTGAGAAGGCCAAGCAGGAGGGAGGAGGGAAGGGGACACATTTGAAACCTGCAAAGAAGAAGTTGCAGTTGCTGAGGTGAGCTGTCATAATTGGGACTCAGACAGCCCCACCCGACGAGGATGAGACTTTAGATTCTGCACGCGTGGCCACAGCAGTCAGACTTCTCACGTCACCGAGTGTCTCTTTATTATTATAAGACTTTTGTGTGTGTGTGTGTGGTGGGGGCAGAGTCTACCAGACGCACATCCAGGAGGCTTTGCCTTATAGGAAAGGATTTCTAACGATCATGCTTGAAACACACCCACCCGAAGGAACTTTTGCAGTCGGTGGCCGGAGGGATTCTGTGAGGATGGAACAGGATGCACCCAGGTGGTCTCTGACAACAGGTGGTCTCTCACAGCAGACGTCCTCACAGGGAGCACTCTGTGGCATTTTAGGGAGTATTTGCCCAGGGGAAAAAAAAAAGAAAGACCTTAAAAACGTATCCTGACAGTGTTTTCAGTGTTTCAGGCAGAATTACAAAGTTGTCAACACTGACAGATGATACATCAGTGTCTGCTTTAGAAGGTGGGTGATGCTGGCTCTGCAGGTACTGGCTTTGATCAGCAGTGACAAGCTCCTGGGGTGGGTGCAACCCTCCTCCCTGCTCACCCGGGGGCAGAGCAGCACCTGTGTGCCTCCCGGCCCCCACCCCCCTCATAACACACTTGGGTTTTGCTGGCTTTGGGTAAGATAGTTCATTTGCCAACTGCTTTTCTTTCTACAGCTCATCAGACACGATATGACCGAAATTGTCAATATCGTCTAGGTTTCATTGGATCCCAGGCTCAGAGCAGAAGGCTTAAATTTGAAGTAAATTCAGAAACAGTTAAGGCCAGCTGAAGCTTTGTTGATTTTTTTTTAAGGGAGTTTCTCTAAGATTTGGGAAAATAAATGCCAACTTACTCTTGCACACATGGCACGGAGTAGAGGAAACAAGAGATTTGTGAAGAATGTGTCATTCTAATTCATTGTAATACTGACACACGTCCATGCAGATTAGCAAAACGAGTAAGAATGCTAGAAAAACATCAATTATAAAATTTGCCGTTCTTCTATGGGTGTCATGACGACAACCATTTTTTCAAGTAATAAAAGCCAATGCTGCAGCAATATGCAGTATTAAGTCACATCTCTTGGGTAAACAGGGGGCATTAGAGGGGGGAAATGAGAGGAAACAGCATCAAATGAAGTTGGAAGTGTATTATTTTAATTTTCAGTCCACCTCTACCTTCTAAAGTTTTGCCACAGCAAAATCTTCCCACATATCCCAGAGAATGAGCCAAAGTGATTCAACCCACTAGGGGTGGAAATCGCATGTGGAGCTGTTGCAACCATTTTGTAACCATGAGGCAATCTATTCAATGTTAATTTAAAGCCAGCACGCTGAGGATGGTGGGTGCCAAACAGGAAAGCCTACTTTGTGACGACTTCATCATGTTCCTATACCGCCAGTCTTCTTGTTAGTCAAGGTAATTAACTGCCTGGATTCTCTGAATGTCAGCAGGTTGGGTGTTCGGTGACTCGGAGGAAAATATACCTAATCTGGTCAACTACTAGTCCAGTGCTTCTCGAATAATGTGCATACCCATCACCTGGGGCTGTTGCTAAAATGTAAACCCTGACTCAGCAGGTCTGGGTGGACTCCAAGTTCTGCGTTGGTAATAAGCTCCCAGGTGACACCGGCTGCTGGTTCTCCGACGCTACATTGAGTAGTAAGTACCTAACCGACCATCACCTGATGTTTAAAACCCCGTCACATTATCCCTGGCCGTAATTATATGGACACATCTTGGGTACCACCACTTGGGTGTCCTGTCTTGGATTAGCTCTCAATTTTTAACAATGTCTGGTGTTGAGTTAGAATCTGCTAGCTTCTGACTATCTCCCACTCGCTCTCCTTTCCCCACGTGGCCTCCTGGGCCACATCGGATTCATTTTCCATCTGAAAGCCCCTTCTTACTTTGAAGTGTGTGCCACGTGTCCCCTGCATCTATAATGATTCTTAAAGCTATTGCCCAGATAACTTGGTTTCACCCTGCTGGCTCCGCAGAGTGTGCTTACCTTGGTTTGAATTCTTGTTCAGAAAGGGTCCCCACAAGTGGGTGCATTTCTCTAGGAATTCTTTAATGAAGAGACAATAGGGTGAGACCACTGGACCCCTACAACTATCATGAACCATAATAATGGGACACCGGAGACATTTTTATTAAAGCTGGGAACAGCAGGAGGCCGTCTAGTGTTACCCAACATTCCCCTGGACGTGCAGTGAGACAAGAAGAAGAGAAGGAAAAGCCATTGGACACTGTCATTATTTGTAGTTGATGTGATTAGAAGGGAATTAGCTAAAAGTAGAATTGCTGAGGATCAAATAGAATTAATAAGGAGACTAGGACAAAGCAAATGCACAAAAATCAGTAGCTTCCTTATATATCAGCAGTAATCAGCTGAAAACATAAAGGAAATGAAAGACCACCTTTGGAATAGCTACAAAAAGGGTAGGTAAACTTCCTAGAAATAAACCTAAGAACGTGCCGGCCCTTTTGAAGAAAATGTTACGAAGTTACTGGAGAGCATAAATATTTGGCTCCAATAACTGGAAAATTATTTGATGTACCTGGTCCATATGTCCATTGTCCCCAAATTAATTCCTAAATATAATGCAATTCCAAGTTAAAAATCTGTATTTTTTCGGAACTCTACAAAACAATATTAAATTCATCAAATTTGAGCAAAACATGAGGGGATAAAAAACCAACACAGCGATGAGAAAGAGCATAATCTGTCAGATAGTAAAGCGTGAGAATAAGTGAGTGAAACATGGGACAAGAATTAAAACAGATGGACAAATTGGTGGAACAAAGGTAATGCCCCACGAGCCCCAAATGCACTTGGAACTTTATTTCAAATAATTAAGAACGATGGATTATTCCAATAGTTTGGAGGCTCGTTTTAGATTTGGGGACATATTTATATTAGATCTCTACCTCACACCTTTTATCAACATACATTTTGGGGGTGCTAGCAGATTGAAAGGTGAAAATAATACTACCATAAGAGAGAAAAATCTTATCTAAAATTTTCATTCAATAGAAAGAAAACGCTGGTGCATACTTTTTATAAACTTATCAGGAAAGAATCTCAGCATGACATCAAATCCAGAACCATTTTTTAAAAAAAATCAGGATTTACCTACATATAAATTTAAAGTTCTGTATGAAAAAAAAAAAAGTTGGTGGAAACTAAAAATGTCACATCTCCGTAAATAAAGTAAAAGGCAAAAACTGCCTTTTCCTGCCTGGGTCTGTGGATAGGCAATTCCAATGAGAAGAAACGCTAAACACCTGAAAACCTGTGGAAAGACATGGAACCTCACTTGTGGCAATGAAAGGATCCAAGTGCAAACGCACGATGTTTTTGTCTACCAACCGGACCGGTACTTTTAGCTGATAACATGTAGATCTGGCCTGGGTGTGGAGCGATGGGGGGAATGGGCTCCCCCATACTGCACAGGTGGGTCTATACAGTAATCATTCTCTCTAGAAAGCAAATGCGGTGTGAGCCTCCAACACCTTTGACAAGATATACGTGTCCTTTGACCGGTAATTCTACTTCGCTTTGAAGTGCTGCAACCTGGGAACAACCTGAATGTGTGCCAATCGGCTGACTGTTCAATATAATTATGGTAAATCCTTAGGATATTGCATAGTCGTTAACGTAATTATGTAGGAACACGTTATTAACGTGGGAAGACAGCCACCTGTATTTGTAAGGTGGCTGACACTCTGCGGGGACCAACCAGGGCTTGGGTTGGTCGGGCTCGGCTGCTGTCTGATGGTCTGCGCCTGTGCCTTCCTGCGGCTACACACTATTACCCTGGTACTGAGCCAAGCGGGTTATGTGATACACTCTGTGTGGCACTGTGGGGACAGAGCCAGGGGTGCAGTTTCCAGGCTCTCGCCCTCATGTGAAAAGGTGCTGGCTCAGGTAGTAAATGGCCATCAACTGTGATTGGATGGCCATCAGCAGTGGCTAGTTGGCCGTCAACTGTAACCAGTGCACCATTGGCCACTAATATAACTGCCGTGGCTACGCTGGCAGCAAATGGGGCTCTAGCAAGAAGATGGTGGCTAAACAAGCAAGGGAGGATTGCAGTTAGGACCGCGGGTTGTGGACAGTGTGGCTCCTGCTTCCTGTGTCTCCAACCCAGCCGCCAGCGAGACTATAGCAGTATGACTCCCCTATCTATGGCTCCATGGGTGTTCCTTTTTGGCCTCACCATGTTCTGTGTTCTTATCTGGGGAAGCAGGACCAGAGACCCTGCCTGACACCCCGCATGACAGGTGCCGTGTCACTTTTTGTACAATGTGTGTGTATACCTGGAAAGACATAAAATGCTTATAGCGGGTATCTGTGTTTGGCAGGACTATGGATAATCTTGACTGTCTTCTTTATACTTTCTCAATTTCAGTTTTTGGCAATAAAGAGGTATTATATAGATAGAAGACTGAATGGAAGGAGGGAAGGAGGGAGGGGAAAGATGGTTGGATGGGTGGATGGATGGATGGATGGGAGACTGAAAAGCTATTAAAAAATAGGATAATGCCTACTTCCTTCTAGATCTGGGGCTGCAAATTCAAATTCACATTTAGTTGGTAGCTTGAAATTAGCACAGAGGGAGAATTTACACCAGAGAAGTAGGCAAGTGCCAGCTGGATTTTTTTGTTTGTTTGTTGTTTTCCTTCTGGAGAGCTGGTTAACCATTTCCCAGCACACCACTGAGGCCACGCGGCTTTACTTTCATGCTCAGGTAGGAACCCAAGCAGCATCCTGTTAAAATGCATGAACAGAAGTGTGTGTGCTGAAGACAAACCCTCAAACCTCCTTTTCCCTTTGTCTTTTAAAAAGTATCCAGGTTCTTATGATTGCGTCATTCATCTCCTGTTCTTGGAGTAACTGAAATAAAAAGAGCAGAAGTTGCAGTGTCTTCTTATCCCAGAGAAAGTGTCACTGTGACACTGTGTCCTGAGTGTCATGAGCTGGTTGCCATCCCAGTGTTCATTTCTCCCTTTTTCTGTCTGGGGATCCCTGTGGTTGGGGCCTTGCAGACCACCCCCGCCCCCCAGGCTCTCTCCATCCAGCTCAGAGCACGTCTCCATCGTGGGTGGACAAAAACCCTCTTCCTTCCCCTGAGTCACATCACATGGCAAAATGAGGATTGAAAATGCTTGTCATGTAGGGGGTCACACGGGGTTTCCTGTCCCACTCCCCACATAAGAACGCAGGACATGGTGAGGCCAAAAAGGAACACCCACGGAGGCATAGGTAGGGGAGTCACACCACTACACTCTCACTGGCGGCTGAGCTGGAGACACAGGAAGCAGGAGCCACACTATCTGCAACCTGCCATCCACTTCTCTCTGCCAACCAACCTCACTTGCTAGCTGCAATCCGCCGTGCCAACTGCAATCCGTGCTTGCTAGCTCAGCCACCATCTTCTTGCTAGCCCCCATTTTTTCTGCTAGCGTAGCCATGGCAGTTATATTAGTGGCCAATGACTCACTGGTTACAGCTGACAGCCATCCAATGACAGTTGATGGCCATTTACTACCCGAGTGAGCACCTTTCTACGTGAGGCCGAGAGCCTGGAAACTGCACTCCTGGCTCTGTCCCCACAATGCTGCCACCATTTTTGTTGTTATGAGGGCATGGGGCCTGAGGACATGGCCGACACCTGGAGGGAGAGGCCTTTCCAGTGTCTCTGAACCAAAGCCGTGATGACATCATGAACTTCTGAGTCAAATGGTTCCCGAACGAGCTCTATCCTGGGCTTTTCTGTCCATGGGTGACCTTTCGACCGCGCAGTAGGGTTTCCTATGACTCGCAACCAACAGACACAGGAACACAGATTGTCACCAATGCAGCCTGCAGCCGTGCCATTCAGTAGCGGAAGGAGGTGAGTGGGTTCATTGAGGTGTTCTGGTTCTCTCTCGCTCCACAGCAAGCTCCTCAAAACTTGTGTCCTTAAATTAGCCTTTTATCCTGCTTGCAATTGGGTGCGTCAGGAGTTCTGGAAGAAACCGCTTGGGTAGTTTGTCTCTGACCTCTCGATGTCGGCTGGGGCTCAGGGTCCACGTCCACCTTTCACTTCATTTATGTATCTGGCCTCTCTCTCTCTCTCTCTCTCTCTCTCTCTCTCTCTCCCCCCCCATTGGCTCCCCCCAAGGGTGAGCTTTCCAAGAAGAAGTGTGCCAAGGGTGGGCATTCTAAGGGGCTGGAGTGGAGGTTGCCCAAAGTGTTGCTTCCAGCATGTTCTATCTGACAAGGAAGCCGCAGAGCCCACCAAGAGTCCTGGAGAGGGAAGTTCGCCTCCAGCTCCCAGTCAGAGGAGGGGCAGGGGAGATATGACTGTCTGTGCCCCAGGGGGCTCCGGTGCCAGAGAACAAAGTGGCACACTGCCCTCCCATCTCCTGCCACGGGTTCCCGACCTCTGTTTCCTCGTCACGATTCGCAGTAGAGGTTGTCTCCAGGTAGAATTACTTCTCCTTCCTGTCAGGAGAGCGCTGTCCCTGTGTTTTGTGGCTGCTTTTTAACCAGCGGGTCTTTCCCTTGAAAGATTCCGCATAGGAGGGCTTTTCTCCAACGTGCTGACAGGTTTGGAGCCACTGGAGGACCCAGGTCTGGTCTCCAGGCCCACGAGGGACACTTTTCGTAAGCTGGGTTTGTTTACTTCTGGAAAAACCTGGCTTCCTGTTTCTAAGAGGGAACAGGTTTAAAAGGCCTCATAAAAAAGGGCTCAAAGCCCCTCCACATCAAATGGCTCTTCCAGACCAGCATTTGATGAGTTAAGTGTACGGGGATCGGGAGCATAAGGCTTGAATTTCCTTGCAGAGACACATAGGTTATAAATTAAGGGGGAAGAATCATGTCAAAACATGTTCTGGCATTTCTCCAGAACTGAAAACATTTGAAAATTGATTTCTGAGATGGTGGATGTACCCGTGTCCTATCGCGTACGCCCTTCCTGGTGTGTAAGATTTATTTGTTTTTAAATACACGGCAGAGGCGTGGCAGGCATGGTGGGCGGTTCTAACTTAAGTTACCAAGTTTTTGGAAATTTTCTTCCTGAAAGATGGTCCTGGAGGGAGGTGCTAAGCCTGCCTGTTTGGTGTTGGTTTTAATTGAGGTTTCAAAGAAAGGACCTCAGCTTTTACAGCTTTCAGTGTGTTTCTTATTTAGATTAAGGCTGCAGGAAGTATACAGCTCATTAAATTCTGGGCTCCACCAGAGAACAACTGCGTGGCCTTCCTTTCACCTGTTTTCGGGAGATTTATGCACCCCCAGCCTGGCATCTGGACAGAGACCTAGAAACCACCGGGTGGGAGGTGTTAGAACATAAGAGAAGAGATGTGGGGCTTTCCGCTTTCGACAATATTCCTGGGGAAATGGTTAATGATCTAGCTCTGCAAAGACAGAAACACACTAATTTTTTGTTTTAAGATTTTCATCTAAAAACACTTTAAAACTCTCCTAGTTCAGTCCATTAAAAATGGGCCCTCCAACGCCGTCAGAAAATGGCCTTGATACGCATATGTGTTTCTAGCTTGCGTACAGTTTTTTGAGTCATTTGAAAAGGATGATGAAGCAAATTGAGGACGAAGCCAGGATGCCAGGGGGTCCATACCAGAGACACTTATTTCCGTCTTAAGCATAAACCTGGCAGCAGGAATGCTTTGGTAACCAGCTCCACCTACTACTTATGTCACGCCTCCCCCTCAGCTCAGCAGACTAGAAAGACCGGTCAACAGGCCCTGACAAGCTGCACAGACCTGTCCTCCTACCGCCCTTTGGCCGAGGCGCAGGCCAGCAGGTGCTCAGCAGGGTGTCAGACGAGGGTGAAATGGGGGCACAGATGTAACCACACAGCAGTGAGTGCACGACGTGGCAGGTGACCCTCCACCCTTGGCTGGGTGCACACGCTCCCTCGGTGCTGAGTGTCAGGAGGGAAGGGGCGAGGGACGTGCACACACCAGCCCCAGCTCTATTTGGGTGCCCCCAGGGACCCCACTCAGTGCTGCTCAGTCCCCAGTGGCCTCCCTCTCCGCCTCCCACGAGGCTGGCCCCTACTCGCTGCCTCTCCCAGGCTCCTGGCCCTCTGCTTTGGCCAATGGGAGGCACCAGCAGGAGAGCAGAGGGCGGGAGAAGCGATCCCGAGGCTTTGGGATGTGTCCTCCACCCCACGGATGCTGGCCAGCGCGGCCCCGGCACTGGGGGTGTTCTATCTCTGCCCCCGCTCCCGTCTGGCAGGGGCTCCTCCAGGAAGCAGGTCTCTGCGGTTCCCACACTCACCTCCCCACCCCGTCCCATCAGGCGCCCACCTGAGGGTTGTCTCGGGCCCCACCAGCTGCTTCTGGTTCCCTTACTTTGACCCACACTTCCATCAAGAACCCCTGCTCTGAACTCTCCCCAGGTGAACGCTCTGTCTTAGTCAGCCCAGGCTGCGTGACTGTAAACTTGAACCACAGACTTAAACAACAGACGTGTGTTCCTCAGTCAGCAGGCTGAATGTCTGAGCTCAGGGTGGCTCAGGATCAGGTGCGAGCTCCCTGCCCGGCTGGCAGACTGTGGCCACCTTCTCGCTGAGTCCTCGCCTGGCTGTCCTCCCCGGGTGCAGACATCTCTGTCTCCATCCTCTTCTCATTAAGGCGCTAATCCCATCATGGGGACCCACCCTCATGACCTCATCAGAACCCAGTCGCCTCCCAAGGGTCAACCCCGACCTCCTCATACCATCCCACTGGGGGTCAGGCCTCCCGCATCTGAACTTGGCAGAGACACAGACCTTCAGGCCGTAACATCCTCTGTGTGCCCTCCGTTTCCCGCAGGAACCCTGACTGACACACCTTCTTGCGGTTCAAGTACTTGAATTCATTTCCTCATCTATTGGCAACGTACGGTGAGGCACGCGAGTCAGAAGACAAATCTCACAATCACATGTGCATTCAAGCTTATGAAGTGTTTGGTGGCCACAATCGCCTGCCATTCCCACAGAATACTGTGCTAGCCCCGTTTTACAGGAAGGAAAATGGGGAATAAAGGGAAAAATAAAAGCAGAAAGAAAGGCTGTTTTCTGTACAGAGCAGTTACTGATCTCCCAACGGTTCCTGGCTTGGGCCTCCCCTTAGAAGGTGCTCAGTAAAACCACAGATTTGTTTTGTTTTGTTTTGTTAGACAGCAGTACACAGAAGAAGACAGTGAGTGGCAAGAGCTGGGGAGCTCTTCCAAGAAGCCAGAGAGGACAGGCGAGTAACTGCACCTGCAGTGTCGCCTCCTAAAAGCAGCCCGGAAGCCTGCTGTGCCTGGGTGTTCACATTCCAGGATGGAACGATTCAAGGCTTTGGCGCTGGAGGGGGAGATAGTGCTCCCACAGGAGGGGCCTGCGTTTCTCCTGGCTTTTCACCTGTCCAGAGGTGCCTGCACAATGCACAGCTGCCCAGGAGGGCACTCCCCACTCTGCCGCACCCGAGGGACCGGTCATTCGATAACACACCCGGGTTCTCACCCCGACCGAGCCCTTCACGTCCCACCCTGTTGGTGGAGTTAATCTGTATTGTGAGATTCCTGGGGTTACCTGACTCAGTGCAGTTGCTTCCTTCCCCACCCTTTCAAGGTGATTTTTCTTTAAATAATTTATCGAGGTAAAATTCACATAACACAAAATCAAGCATCCACCATGTACGGTTCAGGGGTTTAAGCGCACGCACAATGTCGTGTGGCCATTTCCCCACAGGAGACCCGGTTCCATTAAGCAATCACTGCCACCACCACCACCACCGCCCCAGCCCTGGGCACCCCCACCTGCTCTCTGTCTGTAAGGTTTAATCTGTCCTGGACATTTCTTATAAACGGGGCTACAGGGCTTTCGCTGCGTCAGCTCTTGTGGCCGCTGGAGAGACACAGTAGAAGCAGGACAGTCAGGGGTGTGGGTACACATACGTGTTCCCATGCCTGCCACCTGAGTGCCCTCTCTCTACTCCCTCAGTGACCCGCAGGGCCTCTGGGAGCTGAGTATGGAGTCTCGTCACATGATGGCAAAACAAAAGTCAACAGAGGCCTGTGGGCTTGGGGATTTGCGCCCCTTTGAAACGTGGGGTGTGTGCTGCCGATATTGGTCACGGTTAATCGCAGTCTGCGTCTTCAGTGACGATACATGGGGCTCTGCTGCCGGGTCCCTGCAATCTGTGGGCGAGGTGGGAGATTGGGGACTGCAGCCTGCTGAGGGTCAGCTGATGAGCGTGGACCCTGCCCCCCCTTAGCTCGGGCATCAGCCTTGATGGGCTGGAGGGACGTAGGTGGGGAAGGTCAAGCTGTGCCCAGGGCAGGAAGGCAAAGCCACTGCTAGGTGAGGGCGTGTTTGAGTGGACGGCACCTGGGATTCCAGAAGAAATGCAGCCGACAGTACGAGGCCCCCCGCCCCCCTTGCCCTGCCTCGTGCTGACTCAGGCCTCTGGGGACAAATGGACAGAAGCAACTGCCCCTGCGTCCGTAATGAAATACCAACTTCAAAAGGCCAGCAGCTGTTTTCTGGAACGTGGCTGCCCAACTCCAAAGCCCCTCAGCTCTCAGTGCAGGGCTTCTCACACATGCCTGACGTGCCGGCCATGGAGCAAAGTCTGCTGGACACTAGACCATCCCCAGTCCAGGAAACCGGGAACAGTGACCTTAAGTCACAGGTTGTGATTGCTTGAAAACTCCTGTTCACATGCGACAATCAATATATGGATTTCTAGTGTCCTCATCTCAATTTTCCCGTCCGAACCTGCGTCCTGACTCAGTCATACTGGACAAGCAGCACGAACACGACAGCCATCTCCGACCACAGGAGACTTGGGAGGAGGGCAAATCAATAGGAGGCCGGAAGCCCAGAACTGGGGAACCCCGTGGCAGATCCGCTCTTGTCCCCAGGCTCTGTGTGGCCGCAGTCAACATGACAAGCCTGCTGTCCCCAGGGTCTCACATTGCTTGCTCAGCAGCCCCCACTGAAGACTGTCCCCTGGCCCAGCATGCACCGGAGGCCATCCTGAGGCCGAGCCAGGTCAGAACAAGCGAAGCTCTTTGTGTTTCTGCACTGGGAGCTCGGGTCTCCTTCCCAGGACAAGTCCTCAGAAGAGACGGCTGCACGAGGGGCAGCTCCCTCCCCACCAGGGGGCGAGAGTCGGCAAGGTGAGGCTAACACGCCAGGGAAACACCTGCGAGGTGGTCAGTCAGAGTGGGCTGGCGCTAATGCAGACCTGGGGGCGACTTCCCTCTCTTTATGAATCCAGGCTTTGTATGCTCCATGCACCTTGTGGGTGCCCCCTTCCCCCCAACAACCCCTGCCTGGCCGGCATCTCCACGAGGGCAGCCCAAGTTCAAGCCGCTGGGATAGGCTGGCGCTGGGGTGGGGAGCTGACTTTGTTGTCCAAATCTGGTCCGCCAGTCTCCTCGCGACACCAGCACATGCTGACCTGACACCCTACGAATGGGCCAGCCGGTCCCCTAGGAAAGGCGTGGAGGCCACTCCCTGTGCCTGCTCAGAGCACCACCCAGCAAAAGATGGAGCTTCTGGCTCTGACCTTGACGCAGCCTTCCCAAGTGCAGGAAGCCGGACACCAGAAACCCGAGCCAGCCTCGGGCTGGGCAAACAATGACACATCCTTCGTGTGTGTTTCTATCCAGGGCTGTAAATCACCACAGAGATTTCCTCTCTGACCGGTGTCCTGTTACCTGAGAGGTCAACTAATACCAGGCCTGGGAGGCCGGAAGAGTAGAGTGCCAAACATTTAAGAGTTTGACATTTCAAAGGGAGCATTAGAGAGACATCAGCGTGGGAAATGCTGGGCATTTTAGTATGCTTATTTCACACTTTAGAATTGCTTTTGTTTTGAATTATTTGCAGGGGTGGGTGGCTACAGCCATGTTTTCTGGTGTCAGACATCTCTGAAAGTTTCTATTCAGCCCTTCTCACCAAGAGAAAGGCGAGTGAGATCCCCATAGTATGACACTTGATACTAATAGTAAACTTTTCCTGTTCTCCTCTTGTTGGGGCAAAATTAAAAAATACTATTTTTCGGGGGGAGACGGGACTTCCCCTGGTGAGACGTCATTTGGATGAGCTCCCAATAATACTCAGACCTTCCGCAGCCGATAGCTGCCGCTGAGCTAGACCTCTGGGTCTCCAGGTGTGGTCTGCAGACCAGCAGCCAGAGCTTCACCGAGGAGTTGGTTAGAAATGAGGAACAGAGCCCCACCCCACCCCCCACCCGCTGAGTCAGAGTCTAAGGGGAGGGGCCAGCAACCTGCTTTAACACAGTGACCAGGTGACACTGTACACGCTAAAGCTTGAGAGCCATTGGTTTAGGTTGAAGTAAAGCAAGAAATCAGACAGATGTGCCCCGTAGGCCACTCTCTCGCTCAGAGGCACACCACGCTTGTGCCCCGGAGCCCCCCCCAGACAACCCTGGCAGAAAGGGCAGGTGGAGGACAAATCTGTGAGAGCCTGTCTTGTCTCTGCCGCGTCCTGGGCCCTCTGTGTTTCTAGTCACCCCGCCTCACTTTGTCCTGCCCTGGGTAGGCAGGGTTTAATCAACACCGGCACTTGTTTTGGAGAGAGACAAGTCATTGACTGACTGCCTCAGCCAGTTTGCGCTGCTAGAGCAGGTGACTGTCGGGGCAGTGGGAGCAGCAAGAATTCGTTTCCCACGGCTCTGGAGCTGGGAGCCTGCTGGCCGGGTCCTGCCGAGGGCCTCTCCCTGGTTCACAGATGGCCGTCCTCTTGCTGTGTCCTCACATGGCAGAAAAAGAGCGAGACGACACTTCTTGTGAGGGCATTAGGGGAGCTCCGCCCTCATGACCCAGCCAGCCCCCAAAGGCCCACCTCCTAACACCATCACACTGGGGCGTGGGTTTCAACACATGAGTTTTGGGAGTCCACAGACACTCCGTGCGCTGTGTTTAGCAACGATCCTCTTCGGGTGACTTTCTATCGAGAGCAGCCAAAAGGAAGAGGGCTATTCCCGTAGAACAAGAATCTTCTAGAAGTGTTTCCCATTTGGTCTGGTTTGTACAATGGGCGTTTGTGGTTTCCTTCTTGGGTCTCTGAGACCTTTGACCTGCTGTGCTTAAATATCAATTCTAGAGCAGTCACCTTGTAGACCACACGAGCTGCGTCTCACAGCAAAGCCGAGCGGAAAACACAACAGCACCAGGCGGACACTGCTGTCACACCTGAGAACCTCTGGAGCAGTGCCGGCTGGCTCACCTTTTGATTTGTCGTGTGGACTCACCAGCGTTCCACTTCCTGGGGCTTCCTCAGAGTGTCTGAATGAACAGGCAGGTGAACACAATGAAAGCGGCTCCTTAGAGCTATTTTTGTCACAATGTACCTGCAGGAGGTGGCAGCACCTTCATCCTGACCCACTTCCCTCAGTCCCCTGGCAGGTGCCCTCGCAGCCAGAAGAAACGGCAGGAAAGGGTTTTCTATGAGCATCCAGCTGCTGCCGCCTCTCGCCACCGAGGGTCCGGGAGGGCTGACAATGGACTCTCAGGTTATCAGACAGCCTTCCTAAAAGTAAGAGACAGGAAATATGGTGACAGTCAGTCACCAGGACGTCAGAGTTGTGCTCACTGTTGGCCCCTGCAGACACACAGCTCCATTTACGGCTGAATCCTCAGCCTGCCTTATAGTCGAATCCTCAGCTCAGCACCTTCCGTGAAGGGTTAGTTTAGGGAGCACTGAGTTACGGGGTCAAGAAAGAGAAGAGAAGGAAAGAGCATTCAGAGAGAAAGGAAGAGTGCAATGCTATTTGTAGAAACAGGCAGTCTCAGAAGATTTGTGGCGTGAAACCTGTGGGTGCAGCACAAAAACTAATATTCTTATAGGAGAGTCACGGTTTAGGAAGTCAGATAACGTATGGAACCTCCGAAAACAAAGGAACCTCAAGATGCTGTACAGCCTACACGTCGTCTTTGAGCAAAACCACGTCCATCCTCAAGGTACAGCTCCCTTCACAAAACACTTCAACGGCAGGACTCCATGACTCACCTTGGTAACGCGCTCGTTTGTGGAGACCGTATTGTCGATACGTTCTCCCAAACATTTATTTTTTTTTGTTCCAATCAGAGCTCGCCCTGATAACAAAGGACCTCTCTTGCCCATTGTCGTGCGGGGCGTCCAGCGGGGTCTCTGCTCCTGCTCCCCACAAGAGAACGCAGGATATGGTGAGACCAAAAAGGAACACCCACGGAGCCATAGATACAGGAGTCATACCACTATATTCTCGTTGGCGGCATCCGCCTCTCTGCAATCCATTCTTGCTAGCTCAGCCACCATCTTCTTGCTAGCCCCCATTTTTCTGCTAGCGTAGCCACAGCAGTTATATTAGTGGCCAATGGCTCACTGGTTACAGCTGACCGCCAACTAGCCACAGCAGATGGCCATCCAATCACAGTTGATGGCCATTTACTACCTGAGCCAGAACCTTTCCACATGAGGCCAAGAGCCTGGAAACTGCTTTCTGGGGCTCTGTCCCCACACTCCACCCCTACAGGCTCTCGCCTCACAATCCACGTGACAAGCTTCTTCCGCGAGAGGCCCTGTGCGAGGAGCCTGGAGGTGAATGCAATATCCTAGACACAGCCAGGCTCTCTGGACACAGCCACGGTTTCTCAGGGCACCACCAGTGCTTCTGGGCACGGCCAGACTTCCTGGACTCAGCCAGGGCTCTCAGGGCACTGCCACTCTCTCTGGGCTCAGCCAGACTTCCTGGACACAGCCAGGGCCTCTCAGGGCACCGCCACTCTCTCTGGGCACAGCCACGCTTCCTGGACTCAGCCAGGGCTCTCAGGGTACTGCCACTCTCTCTGGGCCTCTCAGGGCACCGTGCTGGAACAACACCGACTCACAGTCAAGGTACTTACATATTCTCGATGGCAGCCAGTCAAGACACAAAAGCAAACATCCGCCAGTTCCACTACATGGTGGTAAGTTCCCAAGCAAACAGTCAAGCGGTCCATTAAATTAGGGATGGAAGGCAATTCCCCATAGTCCATAGTCATTCACCAGGGCTGTCCTGGGGGTGAGGGATGACCTTGACCTCACCCACATCTCCCACGGAGGACTCAGCAAGCCTTTCCTCCTGGGACTACAAGTCCTGCATCCGGGCTGCCTCAGCAAGCACTTCCCAGCCCACAGGGCCGCAATGTCCTTTGCTTTCCCTGGCTTATGCTGGTTGGGGAACCGTCCACGTCTTCCCACCCCTCCACGGGGGTCCAGCTTTCCAGCAGCTGCTCCCCCTGGTCTTCCTGAGACTGAGTGTTCACACACACAAACTGCTCCACCGCCCTTCGGGGAGCTTTGGCTGGCACCGTACCCTGCTCGCTGCGCCATGTGTCGTGCGGGACGTCCGGCGGGGTCTCTGCTCCCGCTCCCCACAAGAGAACGCAGGACATGGTGAGGCCAAAAAGGAACACCCACGGAGCCATAAGTAGGGGAGTCATATCACTATATTCTCGTTGGCGGCATCCACCTCTCTGCAATCCGCTCTTGCTAGCCCAGCCGCCATCTTCTTGCTAGCCCCCATTTTTCTCCTCTTCCCTTTCTGCTAGCGTAGCCACGGCAGTTATATTAGTGGCCAATGGCTCACTGGTTACAGCTGACGGCCAACTAGCCACAGCTGATGGCCATCCAATCATAGTTGATGGCCATTTACTACCTGAGCCAGCAGCTTTCTATGTGAGGCCGAGAGCCTGGAAACTGCTTTCTGGGGCTCTGTCCCCACACCCATGCTTCTCCAGCTTTGGGGTGGCTGTGAGGTCTGCAGGCCCTCCCTCGATGTTGGATTCTTCTCGGACTTTTCCAATTGACAGGCTACTGTACAAAATAATCACCACTAAATGGAAAGATGGTGCTTTTGATACAATGAGCACTTTATTAAGTTTCATCAACAAACCATCGTTTCACACCAGTACCGGGATGTCGGAGTTATTGTAAACATTATCTCGCTCAAGGAGTTAACACAGTAAGACGCCTAATCGGCTTGCTTCACGGTCCACAGAAGGACTGGCGTAACACTGTGTGGCCCCCGCCTTCAGTTATCCCACTGGAAATTTTAATGCAGAGCCACACCACGCCCAGTGGTAATTGCAGGGACCCATCCTCCAGAAACATGTGCAATATGAGGGAAAGGTGTTCCTAGCGTTGTTTTCTGTAATGACACAAACACTGAAAAGAAACCTGACGGTCACAAGTGGCTCACTAACCTACTGCATATTATGGAACAGGGTGGGCCCACTGGGATGAACAGCCCGGCTCTACCCGTCCCCTGCAGAAAAGTCTCCAAGACATGGACTTCGTGGGGAAAAGCAAGGAGCCAGCCAACGAAACATGATTGTCTTTGTACAAAAAAAGGTGTATGTTCATTGACTTGGTGATTATTCAGAGCGGAAGAAACGGAAACCCAGAGAAATGGTAATAACAGTGAGGTTGTGGGGCAGGTGGGAGTGTACAGAGGCGTCTGTGTCTGATTCTCTGTGTCTTCTCTTATGCCTCGTTTTGTAATACAAAACTACAACTTATACACGGTGGGAAGACCAGTAGTATATAACAACAACAAAAACAAACAGAGGCAACTGAGGAAATTGAACACAGACTGGGTATTATAGTGTATTAATGAATTAGTGATAATTTTGTTGGTTAGGACAATGGTACTGGGGTATATTTCAGAGCAAGTTCTAATCTGTTAGGAACACATACTTAAATACATACAGTTAAATGAGACGATATGTAGCTTTTAAAACTCTATATACATATACACACATACGTACATGTGGATATATGCATATGTAATATGTATACATATAATTTGTAATTATTAAATAAGTAGTTTTTAAGTTGACCAAATAAACGAACAAATAAGATTCTTTGCAGTTTAGTCAGGAGAGCGGACAGAATCTAAGACCTACAGGAGCCAGGCAGACGATAAAACGAGGAAATGAGTGGTATGCGGACAAAAGGAGTGACGGGAACCCTGCTTCGTTTTGAGGGGCCATTTCCGCCTCAGAACCAGCCTTAGGGTTCATCTGGGAATGCTGGCCCTGCATGGCCAAAGCTTCTGAGTTCTCAGAAGAAACTAGACATCCAGATACGGGGGTCTCCCTGGGGGGCCAGCCAGGGGTCTGGGCTGCCCAGTTTAAGGGGTGCTCACGCTGAGGGGCCAACCCCGCCCTGGCAGACCCCCAAACTGAGCGCCTCCTTCAATATGTGCCCCCTCTCCCCTTACAAGGCCCAGTCCAGGCCCAACACGTCAATATTGATAACTAATACAATTGTGTGCATGTGTGTGAGCGTGTGTGTGAGCGTGTGAGTGTGTGGGTGTGTGCATGAGGTGAGGAGAGCATATCTGAGGACCGCCGGGCCCGTGTACGACCAGAGCGATTTCTAAGCTAAAAGAACCATTGTGCAGGGGGCCCGAGACCCCCACACCAGGCAGCAGAGTGCTCAGGGCCACACAGGTGGGTAACCCAGGGCCCGGCATCCTACACCAGAGGCAACTTCCCCCAGGTGACCTCCAGGTTGGTTTGCACAGAGCTCAACTCTCCCTAAATGTGTCCGTTGCCTGTAAGTTTCTGGGCAACAGGAAGGGATTCTTGCTCTCGTGGACACCCAGCCCCTCCAGTCCCGTGTCTGAGCCCCTCATCCGTACCAGGGCCTTGAAACAGGTTTTTAAATTTATTTTATTAAAGTGTGGTTGGCATACTAATAGTGTATTAGTCTCAGGGGCACCCCATAGCGATCCGGCACCCACATATCTTCAGATGTGATCACCACCCTAAGTCTAGTAACTACTTAGAAAAAACTCTTTTAAATATAAACAGGGATTGCAGTGCCGACATTTGTAACACTTCCATTCCTTCTTCCATAATCTCAGAGCTGAACATCTCGGCCTTGTCACGATAAGCTGGGATGCAGGGAGCCCTCCAAGGAGACAGAAAGGCACAGTCAGTTTTGAAAGAGACATGATGTTGGAGCAGAAGCAGCAGAGGCGACCACAGGGGATGACAGATGGGCGGGGCTCTGGGTGTGGGCGGGGCTCTGAGCATGGGCGGGGCTTTAGACCCTGGCAGTTTGAGGATGAACTGAGATCAGGTTACAGATATTATGTCTGACTCTAGCCCAGTGGCTAGTTCGCATCATTCAACAGTTTTCCTAGCACATGTGGCAGCTATGTTCTAGGCACTGATGACACCGCTATGAACAAGACATTAAGGTCCTGTTTGTCATAGAGATTACAAGGGCTGACAATTAAGATCCTGAACTTGCTGCAACGATGTTGCTCACCTTTTTTATATCAGAGGGATTATTCATTATGAATTTGTGCCAACTGGACAGTGAACCAAGTTTACTCCTTGGAAGTGCTGAAAAGGCTGCATGAAGAAGTTAGACGACCTGAACTTTTCGCCAACAATTCATGGCTCTTGCATCACGACAATGCACCAGCTCACAGGGCACTGCCTGTGAGGGAGTTTCTAGCCAGTAAACAAATAACTGTATTGGGACACCCTCCCTACTCACCTGATCTGGCCCCCAATGACTTCTTTCTTTACCTGAAGATGAAGGAAATATTGAAAGGAAGACATTTTGATGACATTCAGGACATCAAGGGTAATACGACGACAGCTCTGATGGCCATTCCAGAAAAAGAGTTCCAAAATGGCTTTGAAGGGTGGACTAGGCACTGGTGTGGGTACATAGCTTTCTAAGAGGAGTGCTTTGAAGGTGACCGTAGTGATATTCAGCAACGAGGTATGTAGCACTTTCTCTAGGATGAGTTCGCGCACTTTAATTGTCTGACTTCATATAATCGAATGAGGCGGCCCTGAGTAACAAGGCAACAAGGAAATAAGCGAGATCATTTGAGGAAGTGAGAAAGTGCTGGAAGACGTTGCTGCAGGGTCACTAAGGCAGACCATTGAGGCTGGAAGGACAGTTTTAGGCCGAGGCCCGGGCTGAGCACAAGGAAAGGAGCCAGCAGACCTCAGTGCTTGGCCCTCTTCGCGATTCCCGGCTCAGTCCATCCTGGTCGCCCGAGTCACGTCCACCTGTGTGACTGACAAGAAGGGCTCCTAGCACGAGGGGCACGGGATCCATACCATCTCTTTCCCTCCACTCCTGCTCCTTGGCTGTTTATTCACACCCTCCTGTCCCCCTCCCTCACTTCCACAGCTCACCTGCTTGCACTAAAAAGACTAGGGCTAAAGAAGCTTGCTGTGCTTGGGGCAACATCCTGAGAGCCATGGAGCCTGGACTGGTGCCCACATGAGATGAGCAGGTGACCAGGTGACGCTGGAGCAATAAAAACACCTGCAACGTGGAAAATGTGGGGGCTTTAAGAGGCTCAAGCAGGGGTTCCCTGCTGCTGCTGCCGCTACTGCTTGAACGTCAGGCTGGGAAATGTGGTGGGAGGAGCCCCTTTGGAAAGGTGGGGAAGCCTTTACCCCCAGGTTCCCCGAGGAAGAGGCTCCCGCTGCGCCACTTGAAAGCCCAGTAGACACATCTGAATGTATAATGCACTCTTGAAGTGCTCATTGGTAATCCTGCAGGGCCTTTCAAAGCCGGGAAGAGGATGGAGGAATTTCACCGGCTTAGGTGTTGGGAAGGGCGTCTATGGGCTGTCAGAGCGAGGGCATTCGACAGACTCTGGGAAAGACACGTCGCTGTCTGCACTGAAAACTCTGGCACTAATTTGACTCAGCAAATACTAACTCCACACAGCACAGATCAAGAGAGGGCAGGAAATGCCCCAAGGTGGGTGCAACTTGGTGTGCCTCCTGAGTCCCAGGGAGACTGGGTAACACTTTGGTTCATTCTGTGCCTGTGTCGTGGCCCCTCCTGTGTGCAGGTGCTCTGTGTGGCACTGTCTGAGAGCTTCTGTGAGGGAGGGAGATGTGGGTGATGATGACACCTGCCTCAGAGAGGCTGCCAGGTGCCAGGCTCTGCTGTGAGTGTTTACTTCGGTTACGTCATGTAAATAGGTAATTACAAAAGAACAAGGTGTGTCAATGCTAGGACTAGAGCAAGGCATTGTGGGAGCATCAAAGAGCAATGCATAATCCAGGTGGGGGTGAGCCTGGGGTGGGCTGAGGTCAGGGAAGGTGGCTTAGAGGACGGGACGCCTGAGCTCAGGGGCAAAGGATGGCAAGGAGTAAGTGACAGATGGTAAGAGGAAATTCATCCCACAAACATCCATCCAAAAAGTTATTGAGTGTCTCCCATGTGCCAGGCAGAGTTCTAGACCCTAGAGATAAATTAGTGGATGGAAGCTGCTTTCAGGAAGCCCTCATTTTTGGAAGGATGGGTCACTGGACGGGAAACGGGGAGAAATGGCCTCATCTCCTGCGGACACAGCGCCCTCCTCTGTGAATCCCAGTGGCAGTCCAGGACCCATTCAGGGAACCTACGTAGCTAGTTGTATGCGTTTAACATAGGACTGGCCAGCCAGGCACTAGACACATATTTCTGACTACTTGTCTCTCCTCACAGGTGCTTTTCCCCATTGCTCACCTTAGCTGTTGAAGTGCTCTCAAATCTACAATCTGCAAACAGTAACTCAGTTTCCTGAATTCGACCGGAAAGAGAAAGCAGCTAGTATGTCATACAAAGTCCAGCCACTCTCCCCCTCCCTGTCTTATTGTGAAGCAAATACTAGACATCATATTATTTTATTCAGAGAGAGGTCGGTGTACCTCACTCTTTAACATAACCACCATTCCATCGTCTTACTATAAGAGGGAGTCCTTAGCGTCCTCAAAAATCCAGTGAGTGTTCAAATGTCCGCTTGCCCCCTATGTGTCATGTGGGGTCAAACCATTTACACCATTTTATTGTTTTTATTGTATACGTGTTGGTTTGAACCAGGAGCCAAAATAGGTCTGCCCACTGGCTATTGGCTGAGATATCTTTAAAGTCATTTTTTTCCCCCATCACCAGATGGTGCAGCTATGTGAGCCACGTGGAGGTTTCTGCCTGGACCTGAAGTCTTTTTTAATCTCTAGTCTCCCTCCATTTTTTTCCCTTCAGAATTTGTGGAAGAGACCAGTTTCTTTCATCCTGCAGTCTTGCCTAGTTTGGGTTTAGCTCATTGTGTCCTCCTTTGGTCCTTTAATATCTTTCTGTCTTTTGCGTTTTCTGCGAATCGGAAGTTGGATCAGAAGGTTTGATGAGTTTTGATTTGAGGTCTCGGCAGGAAAACCACACAGGTGGGAGCTGTCCTTCCACGATGTGAGCAGACGTCATGTGTGATGCCTGAATCCTTTATGCCCAGGAGGGTTGCAAAATGTCAATAATGTCTTCTTTCTTCTTCATCTGTCAGTGGAAAAACTCTACAGAGAGAAGTGTCCCCTCCATTACTGCTTGGTTATTAATTGTTTATTTAACCAACACCAATAAACATAAGATTTGCTGGATATATGGGATCAGAGGTCTCCACGGTGTTGAAGACTCACACAGCTGCTTGATGAATTTCATCCGTAGACCACTCCTTGTCATCGGGCGAGAGCCTACACACTGTCCCTCTCTGGCCTAAGTGAATGACCACTGACCTTTTGAAGGGTCCTCTGCTTCCAGAGTTCTTCTGCCTTGAGACTCCTCAACTTTTCCATATTGGATTGTTGGATTGTCTTGACGTGTGTCCCCAACCCCAGATCCATAGGTTGACATCCTAAGTCCCAGCATATGACTTTATTTGGAAATATGGGACATTGTCAATGAAATGAGCACAGATTAGTTCTTAGTGGGGCAGGGTGGGTCTGCTGTCCTTAGGAAAAAGGGACGTTTGGACACAGACTCACACAGGGCGACGGCCAGGGACCAAGATGGCAGACATGGGCGTGATGCGTCTACAAGCCAAGGAAAACCAGCATAACCAGCCAAAGCGAGGAGAGAGGCAAGGAACAGATTGTCCCCCAGACACTCAGGGGAACAAGCCCCCAGCACCCAGGCACGGCGGGGTTTGTGAGCAAATGTAAGCTGAAAAGACATTTTCTCTCCACCCACTGCTCCTCACACACTTTGGATGCGTCTCGTGCTTGTATAGCATGTTCCATCTACAAGTCATTCAACAATATTAACCCCAAAATATTTGTTGAGATCTTAGTCAGCTGCTCCTGGGGGCAATGGAATGAAAGAAGAAATAAATCGTATTTGTCCCCACACCGCTCACAGTCTGGCTGGGAAAATAGACACACAGCAGATAAATATATCACACAGTCACTCACGCTGGATAAATATCCGTGTGGACACCAAGAAAGGGCAGTGAACCCAGTCTGGGACGGAGGTTCGGTGATTTGAAAGGCAGGGGGCACGATCGTGGGTCTCCAGCTCAGGTGCGTGGGCAGGCAGAGGTGCCAGCCCCCAGGATGGAAACACAGGGGGAGAGGGGTTCAGACTGAGACTTGCTCAGCGGCCGTGCCCGCGGGATATCCAGGCGAGAGCTCCCCAGACTGCGGATCAATGAGCCCACAGCTCCCGGGATGGTCTGGGTGGGGCTGTGGAATGAGACCGTGAGCCAAGGATGAAACCCTGGGGACAAAAATCTCTTAAGAGCATTCTTTTAACTTAAGAATATATTACATTGGGAGGCAAGGGGGTTCAGATAATTACAAGACTTCCCTGTGGTTTCATGCAGCAGCTTGCAATGGGCGAAGGAAGAAAACACTGAGTAAACCCCTCGTGTCAACACGCCCCTGAAATCGGACGAGGAGCAGCTCCCTGCAAGAGCTGCCTGGTGGGGCCTTTGTTTCCCTCCTGCTCCTTTCCCGTGCACTCCACAAACACCACGGCCTTGCCAGGCAAACACTTCAACGCAAACCCCGTCTCCCCTTCCATCCGAGGGGCTGCTCTCAGGGCCTCCTACACACAATGTCGATAGCAGCCGGCCCACCACAAGCCAGAGCCAACAGGGACAAACAATGGGGGCTCTGGAAGGGGGCAGGGCTGGCTTTTTGTTCCACTGCCATCACTTTCGCGCTCAGTGTCCACATCTGTGAAGTGGAAATAAGCACCGGGACCTGATGACTGGTGGGGAGGGTTAGCGTCGATTAGACCATGCCTCGCCCCAACTTATCCCCTGCCCCATCAATGGCAGCAAGATTCTTGCCACCCAGGCCTCAGTCCAAAGTCACCTCCTCCTGAAGCCTTCCTGGCTGCCCCCATCTAAACGCGCCCGGCCCTCCCCGCCTCCCCCTATGTACTTTCATCATAGCCGTCCTCTCTATCAGAATGACTTTGTGTGGGTGTTTCTTCACTTATTTACCATCCAGGTATTATTCCCCTGGGAGGGAAACTCTTCGAATGTTCATTGAATGAATGAATGAACGAACGAATGAATCAGAAGTAATATTTGGGGTGGTATTGAGGTGAGGAGAAGGGAAGTGGGGAAGAACGAAATGACCCCCAAGTACACAAACACACATTTCGTCTGTCCGAGGCTTGCCACGCCTGCAGGGACGCCCTCAGTGGCACGGACATAGTGCCAGGATCGCTGTCGTTACGTTTGTTCCTTGGGGCTTTCCTAAGTGCGGGCGGTTGGTTTCCAGTTCACCTTCTTCCCAGCTTTTAACACTATTGCAGCTTCAGTTCAGAAACTGGGTTTTAAGATTTATCTCTACCATCTGCGTTTTCGCCACCGCCTGCCTCCCTTTTTTCCGTTTTGCTCCCTCCTGTGCCATCGCTCCCCACGCTTCCCACGTGCTCCTCGTCAGCGCAGTGTCTCATTTGCTCTTACTTCCTCCTCTTCTCCCCAAACAACTTGGGCTTTGTGCTGCTACAACGCGAGTCTCAGACCAAAACAGCTTTGCTTCAATTTTAAAAAATCTATTTTTTTCCTCATTTTTGAATAGATATTTTTTTTAGAGCAGTTTTAGGTCTGAGGCCAAATTGAGCAGAAGGTACAGAGATGTCCCGTGTCCCCCTGCTTACCAAGCACAGGCACGGCCTCCCCATCGTCAGCTTCCCCACCACACGGTACGTTTGTTACAACGGATGAAGCTAAACAGACAAGTCACGATCCCCCAGGTCCGGAGCTGACATTCAAGTTCACTTGTACATTCTATGCATTTGGACAAATGTACGATGCCATATATCTGCCATGACTGTCATGCGAGTATCTTGCTGCCCCCAGGCCCTCGGCGCTCTGCCCATTTACTCTCCTCCCCACCAATCCCCGGTCTTTCCACCGTCTCCTTATCTGCCCTTTTCCAGGACGTCACATAGTATGTAGCGTTTTCAGATTGACTTCTGTCACTTCACCACATGCATTTGCTTCCCGCACGTCTTTTCCTGCCTCAGTCCTTTTTACCCCCCACCCCACCCCCAGTGTGGCTTGTCCTCTTCTGCAGATTCTAGCTAGTACCGCAGCCATCGTGGGCTGCAAACAGACGGCCCCGCTCAGTGCGCAGAATAAAGAGTCGAAGGAGGAACCTCAGGGCTTCAGGGTCTGATCCAAAAGGATGTTTTAGGCACCTCCTGCCTCACACAGGTCCTCACCGAGGGACCTCCTTCCCCAGATCCCTGTCCCCCCGCCCCATGGCCACCCCCCACGGTCCCCATCAAGTCCCATAAAAATATCAAACGTGAAAGAAAAATCTCTCCCAGTTTTTCAAAAGCAAAATTTTAACGAATGGTCTTTGATCCACAAATGTAATTAGCATTAGAATTGGAGATGGAATGGATATTTGTCTAAAAGCATTAATTTAATTCCTGGCCCAGTTTTTCCCTTTTTCTTTTTTCTTTTTTTCCCTTATCAGTGCTCTAATTCTAACGGTGCCTGTGGCAGAATCAGGAATCAGAGGGAAGGAACAAGTGGGTTTTCAGGCAGCAAGAACACAAATAAAAATTACATGGGAAATATTTCCAAATCAAGACAGATGGGGTGACCCAGGGAAGCGAGTTTTTCTTAAATCACAAACCCAAACGTGCTCCCAAGATACAAATCACAGAGCATTTTAACTGCGCGTGGTTTATCTTCACCGTTCTTGCTCCTGCCGCACCAGCTCTCTAAAACAGGGCAAGGAGGGGGCTCAGAACAGACGCTTCCAGCCGTGGTCCGTGGGCCTCTGACACCATTTGCTCATCCATTTCTTTTGCTGGCATTTTAGGAGTTGCTTTGAATTGTCACATAGAGTTTATAGGCAATTATTTTACAACCAAAGTTAGAAAGTTCCCACGAGGGTTTGGGGGATGAAAGATGCTTTATATTATTTAAAGTGGAAATACATGTGAATTTAAAGTTAAATTCTTCTAGTCACCTGCTGTGTTTGTCGGCTCAAAACACCGCAGACTCGGGGCTCAGATGATTTCTCTTCTCCCAGTTCTGGAGGCTGGATGTCCAGGACCCAGGTGTGGGCAGGGCTGGCGTCCTCTGAGGCTTCTGTCCACGGCGTGCTGATGGCCGTGTCCTGCTGTCTCTTCCCATGGTTGTCTGTCTGTGCACACGTCTGTCTGTCTGTCTCCCTGCTCTTTATGACTCAGTCAGGGCCTCCTTGTACCTTAATCACCGCTGAAAGCCCTTGTTCCAAACATGGCTACCTTCTGAGGTGCTGGGAGTTGGGACCCCAACAAGCTCATCCGCGGGGGTGGGGGCACAACTCAGCCCAGGACACCTGCTCAGCCAAGCGCCCAAGATCCAGCTCCTGGTCTCGCCAGTAGGACAACTTCGGTCCCCCTGTAATTCACAAGTCCTGCTGTGTAAACCTACCTGCGTGCACTCGAGGGGGAAGGTAGCCATCAGAGAAGACAGAAGCCCCCCGAACTAAGCCGTCCAGTGGCCCCACCACCCTGTGCCCAGCTCAGAGCACTGAAGCCCCCAGACGTTGGGTTATGTGAACTAATCCCATGTATTTACACCCTGTTTAACTTTGTGCTTTGTTCTTTGGCAAAGAACCTCTGGCAAAGCCTGCAGCTCACCCCTGGTCTTCCTGACGTGTCCCCTTTAGCTGGAAGATTCATGGTTCTTTAAAGGTTAACACTTGTAGGTGTCCCCCCAAGCCCAGGCTGCTGTGGCTGTTCTCCATCTTTTTTCATTTCCTGAGGAGGACAGTAACCTTGGCAGAACAGAGGCTGTGTGGCTGGTGCCCAAGGTGGCCCTGGGAACCATATCAAAGCCACACAGAGTGGGGACAATGACTCCTGCTCAGCTGGGGTGCCAGGGACACCACAGAGCAGACATGGCACCATTCCTCTCAACGAGGAGACATTAGAAAACACAAGGAGAAGTTCTGGGGAGAGGCCAGCGGCTGGAGACCCCCAGACGGAGGTCGGTGCTCGTTCCCTCCCGTAAGACACCACCGGGTGTCCCAGCAGAAACGGCTCCATCGCGTCTAAATGGTGTTTCTAAAAATCCTGATGCAAGAAAGAAGAAAACGGAAGCTTTCCTTCTCTTCCATCCTGAAATCAAAACTGAAAATGTTGGCTGATAAGGAAATTGTGAGTTAGTTGAAGGACTTCCCTGGATTTGATCATTGATTAGGCAGCTCTTCAGCAGTCAGCCCTGATTCAGTTTTGTTTTATTTAGAACAATACACAGGCTCGTGCACGGGCAGCTAGGAGCTCCCTGCAGAGGCCATATGTCCCTCCTCGGGCCTCCAGGCAGAGCCGCGGTTCATTTGCCTGCAATCCGACCAGAAGATCGGTCACCGAGTCCCCAAATGAAGTCGTGAACAAAGCAAAAACTGTGCCTGTCACATCTCTGTCCCTTAAATCTGCCCCGAGAGGCCATACTCCCCAGAAGAGCCTGAGGTGGGAGGAAGATCTCTTAAATGGGGACGTGGGGGGTCGTCCTGGGAGGAGGGGGCCAGGGTGGGTGTGCGTGTGCATGAGGGAGTGTATGCACGCACGAGTGTGTATATGAGTGAGTGTGTACACACGTGTGCTGCACACCTATGCATGTGTGTACATGTGTGTGACAGAGCGTATGAGAAAGTGATTGTAATGTGTATGTGTGCACGTGTGTATGAGCATGTATAACACAATCAGTGTGATGCACTGTGTGCGTGTGTATGCGTGTGTATATGTGCGTGTGTGAGTGTGTGCACATATGTGCATGTGTATGTGTGTGTATATGTGTGTGTATGTGCGTGTGAGTGTGTGTGCACATATGTACGTGTGTATAAGTGTGGTGCACTGTGTGTGCGTGTGTATGTGCGTGTGTGAGTGTGTGTGTATATGTGCGTGTGTGAGTGTGTGTGCACTGTGTGTGCGTGTGAGTGTGCATGTGTGAGTGTGTGTGCATGCACAGACGTGCGTGAGGAAGGACAGGAGCCCCCCTCCGCCCTCTGCAATCACTGTGGTCGTTTCACCAGCTCCCCCTGTGACCTGAGGGTCTGGGGGCCGTTGGATCTGGTGGCCTTGACGCTGAGCAGCCTGGTCTCACTTCTCCGGAGTTTGTGACCGGCAGCCAGGGTGGGCGTGGTCTCTCTTCCTGGCACTTCATTCCCCTGGATGAAGACTTTCCGCAGTCCGTGGAAACAAGTGCCACCAGCACACAGGATTGCCACTCCTTTGGAGATCCACAAGTGCGCGGCGAGGGCTGGACCAGACGGCAGGAGGGCTGGGGTGAGAGTCACAGGACAGGGCTGCAGGGGCGCCTGTTCCCTGCGTCCCTGTGTGTGAGTGTCCTGGGCGATTCAGGCTGGTGTGAGACCTGCCTGGGCAAACGTTTGCCATCACCCCCATCACCCCCACCTGCTGTAGGTGTATCTCGTCACTGCCCTTTCGAGAAAGTCAGGCCAGTGTGACAAGAGAAGGCTGGCCAGCTTAGAACGTGGACGGTCTGGCCACACACAGAAAGAGGGAGACGCTTCACCTCCCAGGAGAAGGCACTTCATCCATGATGGTGCCCACTTGGTGGGAACGGCGCCCTCTGGGGTTGTGTGTGACCAGCCCACGCGGCCTTGTGCAATGGGCCATGTTCAGAGCCCAGCAGTGCCCTGTGCCATACAGCTGTCTGACCTGCCACACGAAACAGGAAAGATATTCACATACTTAATAATACATGCAGAATAACAAAAATATGGTCCTAGTTCTGACAAAGGCAGTCAGGGAATGAGAGCAACCAAGGACCCCTTCTCTGTTGAACCCTCGCCTTCCCTGTGCAGCGGACAAGCCCCAGCAGCGGGGAGAACTGGTGGACCACAAGGCAGGACACACAAAGGAGGCGATCTCCTTCAGGGCGCTTCCAGTGTGTGCGCACTTCGTGGGAGGCCGTGGAGAAGCTCTGGGGTCCACCGAGGCTCCGTTCTCTGCCCGTGGAAGTGACAGACAACAAAACGGTCAGCACACACAGGTCTCGGGGGTATTTCAGAAGTGGGGTCCTGCCCAAGTCGTGCTGAGGAGCAAAGCACGTGGAACTACGAGCCTAGGGCCGCCCTTGGGGATAAACGAGGTGATGGCCGCCTCCCCTTCCTCCAGCATATTCATCCACACCCATCCCCGCTGCTGTGCTGTGGCTTAGATTTGTTATAATAAAAATAGTCCGTGGTGGGATGGATTCTGTGCCCCTGGGAGAACCTTATTCAGAATGAGTTGAGTAACAGGGGAAAAGGGCCTCCATTGTCAGAAAGAAATGGTTGGTAGGGCTTTCATTTTTTTTTTTCCCCTTTAAAAAAAAGCAGTAGCTACTTTCAAAGTCAGGAGAGGCATTTTTTTTTTAACACAAAGAAAGAAATAGCAACAGCAGGGTGTTGCCTTCTCCTGTCTGTGCCCTTTAAAATCCCAGCTTCAGGATACGCTATTAATTTTCTCCTTTCTCTTCTGGCAGGAGGTTTTGAAAAAACACCCATCATACTGCAAATCTCCAGGCAAATTATCTTAAGACCAATTGCCACGTGGGATGCGGGGTGGGCAGCTGCCCCCAACCAGTGCACCCCTCACCCCATTCCCACCTCAAGAACAACGGGTGACCACCTGGCCCAAGCCCCATTGACTCCCGTGCAAAGCAAACGAAAAACGGGTAAGTCTGTCTCTGCACTGCCACATACTCCAGGGATGTGCCACCGCAGGGTGACCCAGGGCCAATGGTTATTGTTAGCGGGTCAAAGCGCGGAATATCAATAGACTTGGTCCTGTGTCCGAAACCCACCCTCTGCCGTAATGTAAACTTTTGTAATGCACTTCTCACCTTTGCCCCTAACATCTTCATAGCTGTGCACTTCAAAGGATGCTCTTCACGTGGAAAGCGCTTCAGGGAGAAAAAATGGCCACAGCTACACAATTATTTTAGAAACTCTGCATTGTGCTTGAGCGGAGGGCAGGTGCCCTGGCTGAAGTCTGCGGGCTTTTAAGATTAAGATCTAAATCCTGAGGTTTAGAAATATGAAAGTCACAGGAACAATTGTCCAGCACACGGAGCCTGTTCTGTGCGCCTTCAAATAAAGAATGACAACTCACCTCTCCGTGTTCAAACAGGGAGCAACATCCTGGGGCTAATAAAGCTTCTTTTTTTTTTTTTTTTTTGGAAAGCTGGATTACACCGATAATTATCCTCTGTCTCCCTGAGCCATCAGACACAGCCACCTTGAAATGTCGGCTGTGCCCCCAAGAGGTCTGCTGACCTCCCTGCACTGGGATTTGTCCTGTGAATTCACACCACGCCCCTTTCCTTGGTGAAGTGTAAGAAGATGCTGCCCATCCCCCTGGCAAGGAGGGCGCAGGAGGCCGGGTCCAGAGCCCAGATAGCGAGCATTCAGAGTGGGAGGATGGGGGGGGGGCTCAGTTCTGAACCTCAGACACATCCTTTGGGAAAATGTGAGGACAACAGGCAGATTTCAGTGATAAACATAGTAGCACCGCGTGCAGAATGGGGTCCCCCAACGCACCTGTTGCCTAAAAGATAACTTTTGTGGGCAGCCTCCAAAAAAGACATTTTGTCTTTACCTCTGGGTACAACAGCCATTTCTACAAAAATAACACAAAAACAACTCTGTGATGGTGAAAAGACGCTCTCGGCGAAACGTTCCAGGTCGGAGCCACCGCTTCTTGTGCACATGCTAAACACTACCGGCGTCATCAGACGGCTTCCAGGCAGGGGCTTGCTTGGTTACCCCATTTTAACATGTCCCTACATGAAAGGGAGGACTTCAAAAGCTGAGCTTTGTCACCTCAATAGAACAAGTCCATCTTTTGGAGAAGGGTCCTCGAGTATTTCCCAGAAGGAAAATTGCACAAAACCTCACTGTGGCAATTACATGGATCACCCTTCGTGCTAATTCTCACCTGGTTTGAAGAGAAGGGACAGAAGTCTTCTGTGCTAAGACTGTGTGGTAAGTATGCAGACAGCTCGGGGCACACCGGCTTTGGGGACGCATCCTTCAACTTGATCCCGTGACACTCAGTTCTGTTACTGCTGCCTTGCTTTCTATAGCAGAGAATTCTAAGGCTGGAACATTGGTAAAGAGTGTTAAAGAATATTGTGACGGCCTGAGGCTATTCACCGCAGAGCTCAATGGTGCAGTGAGACGGGACCTGCCGAGAAGGGAACACGACTCATGTCATGTCACTGAGCACCTCAAGGGAGGAGAGGTCCAACGTCAAGTTCATATTTTCCATCTCTCGGCCTTTCACCCTGCACGCTTGGCCTTTCCACGCTTTTATCTCCGAGTCTTTCTGCTTAAATTTTAATTTTAGAAAATCATAGTTTTCTAGTTACTCTTTTTTTCATGACAGTAGCCTCCAATGCTCCCCCAGAAATCTTTCTCATCCTGGGTAATGTCTATTCTTCCATTGAGTCTCTCCTACAATAGCACGTCCTCAAACTACCGTCCTTAATCTCCAGCTAAATGGCACATTGTTGACGGACTCTCTCAAAGGACCTACAGAACCACTTTTTCTTTATACCGTGTTTCCCCGAAAATAAGACCTAGCCAGAAAATCAGCTCTAATGCGTCTTTTGGAGCAAAAATTATTATGAGATTATTATTTTATAAACAAATTATTTTACTATAAAATAAGACCGGGTCTATATAATATAATATAATATAATATAATATAATATAATATAATATAATATAATATAATATAATACCGGGTCTTATATTAATCTTTGCTCCAAAAGACGCATTAGAGCTGATGGTCCAGCCGGGTCTTATTTCCGGGGAAACAGGGCATGTCAGTACCTTTGTCAGTGCCCATACTTGTACTTGTATCTGTGTCTGTGCCTATGTCTGTGTCTGTGTCTGTATCTGCATCCATATCCATATCTATATCTGTTAACCTTTCCCCACTTCCTCCCCAGACTGTACAGCAGCGAAGTCCCCCGAGACCTCCAGAGTCAAGTACAAAACCTCACAAGCCAACTTGGAGAGGCCCCCACTAACCAAAGATGAGAGAATTTGAACACCAGTAAGAAAAATAACTGCAACAAACTAAAACCCATTAAGCAGGCTTCAATCCATGCGTGCGTGAGGATGCTACAAAAATAGGTTGCTTTTCAATGTTGAACTAACACATTGTTTGGAAAACTGGTAAAACTGGGAGCAAAAGACAAAGAATGGGACTGAATGAACTCTCCCATCAGAAGCACATCACTGGTAACCCCGTGGCAGAGGAGAGACACTGCCTCTTTATGAAATTATTCTGGCTAATACGCAGAGAACACTTGGTAGAATTGTGAGGCCATTTGCTACTTCTAAGACGTTACCAGTTCTATGCACTGAGGATCCATGCCTGCTAACATCACAAAAAAGGCAGACAAGCAATTATCCCATTTTCGTGGAGGATAACCCTCCCCTCCACCACTTAAGAGGTAGTCTTACCAGGGGGAAAAAGAAAAAACCTGACTATGATTAAGTCTATATATCCAACGCTTAATTTACAGGAAATACAGAGAACAGAGGGACACGTTAGATCACAGCATGGGGGGTGCTCGCAGGAAAACCCCAACCCGTGGCAACACACCACGTCAAAGGGCCTGGATTTTTCCCAACAAATAAATTACACAGAAAAGAAAAAAGGGAAGAAGGGGGGATCTATAGTTTTAAAAAGACTTAAAAGACATATTGGAATGGACAAAACCAAACCACAGTGTTTAGAGATGCACCCTCTAAAACTATAAGAGAAAGTCAGGAAGGAATTATCCTAAAATCAGGATGGTGGTGATTTCCAGAATGGAGTTGAGGCCAGCACCTAAGGCAGCCTCTGGGGGTGGGCGGGGCACGGGGGCGGGGCACGGGGGCGGGGCACGGGGGGCGGGCACAGGGGCGGGGCACGGGGCGGGGCACAGGGGCGGGGCAGGGCGGGGCACGGGGGCGGGGCACGGGGGCGGGGCACCGGGGGCGGGGCACGGGGGCGGACACAGGGCGGGGCACGGGGCGGGGCACGGGGCGGGGCACAGGGGATGGGGGCTGACAGAGTTCTATGTCCAGACCTGGGTGGTAGAGACAAATGTTTCTGTTATAGTATATCATGAAGCTATACCTCTTCTTTATGTGATTTTCTGTATGTTCTATACTGTGTATTACACCATATTCAATAAAAAGTTAACAGTTTACATTAAAAAGAAAAAAAAATCCATGTAATGAGCAAACACACTGAAATTTATTCCACAAACTTTAAAGCTGCATTAAAATTTTTTAAAATCCTGTGATTCTCTGTTGTGTATCATGAGACAATGACCTTGGAACGTATTTAAAAATAGATAATTCTGTAAATGAAGATGAAGAAAAAAGGAAATCTAAGTGAAGAAATGTAGAATGAATGGAGCTGTAAGTTTTGAAGGGGTGAGAGGTGAGGAGTGTGTGTGTGTGTGTGTGTGTGTGTGTGTGTATGTGTGTGTGTGTGTGTGTAAGGTCATTCCGGTGAAAACCCCCAGTAGCAGAGAATAATTAACTACCGGGCTGCAGTATCTCTAGTCTGAGGACAATTTATTCATTTAAGGTGTTGTATCTTGATCAGACATTATTATTACATCAGCATATTTGATGAGCCTGGTTCCCTGATGTACAGAGAAAGGGCTGTTAATATCAAGTACAGATGTAAAATTTAAGTGGCTTCATTTACTAAAAGAACTCTTTATTTAAATCAATACATAAACCGCTTTGGGATTAGAAGTCTAAATAGATGTAAATGAATGACAATGAATGAATGCTATGAGTGTTAATGGGGCATTTCCAGTGCCAACTATGGGAACTTCAGCAAGTTAGCTCCCTCTTCCTAGCTGTAAAATGAGACTACACAAGAGTACTGACCTTGAGGGTTTATTTCCAGCATTAAATGAGATGATGCATTTGCCAACGCTTGGTAAATATTCTTTGGAAAAGCTCCCCAGTGGATGTATGTTCTGATGTACGTTCTTGGAACAAAAGATAAGCTGGAGGGATAATGAATTATCACCTAGGAGTTAGATGAAGGGCTGTTAGGGTTGTCCAGGCAAGAGAATGGTCTACATTCAAGAGGTCAAAGAGACAAGACGTGACATCAAATTGGATAGGATTGGGAAGCCATTGATATTGAGAATGGTCCCAGGAGAAGAGCCAGGCTTGGGTCATGAGATTGGGAATTTAATGGTAGATTTGTTACCTTTGAGGTGACTATTTAGAAGGTGACATTCAAGAAGCACTTGGGATATGAGCCGTCAATCCGCTCAGGAGAAAGGTTTGGGCTGGAGCAACAAAGTCAGAGCTCAGCGTGTGGTAGAAACTGCAGGAGTGGATGGGACCCTCAGGAACAGTCTGCGGAGGAGAAGCAGGGGACACTGGGACTCAGGGCAATGGCATCTGGGACAAAAGGAACAGAGAGGCAGCAGCTAGGGGGGCAGGAAGGTCTTCTAGAAACCAAAGAAAGGAGAACATGCAAGAGGGCACCAGTTGGCAGGGTCAACAGCTCTCAAAACCCAGTAGGTCGAGAAGTGAAGTTAAACAGAGCATTTAATCACTGCAAGGTCCATGCGGCCTTGATTCCAAACTTCCCTTTTCATTAGAGAACTTCAGGGATGGAATCCAGGCTCGTCAAGGGATGAGGAGGGGCCAGGAGGAAAGGCGTTCAGGCTGCTCTCGGTGGAGGGGGAAGGAAGAATCGATTTAGTTGAGGGGTCATGGAGGTGTGTTTGCTGCCTGCAGGGAAAAAAGTGCCCATGAATGAGGAAGGGAATAAACCTCACGCACACCAGTGGGAAGATAACACCGGGAAGGAAGAATTTTCATTTTCTCCAAAGAAGAGGAGGATCCCACCCACTGTAGGTTTGTTTACAGCCAGAGAATGGGGAGTCAGGGGCCATTTTGGCTTGACGACCTCTATCTCTCTTGTGAAGGACAAAGAAGAAATTATGGGTTTTGTGGGTGGGGAATTTGTACAAACCAGGAGCCGTCACCCAGAAACACGCAGAGAAATCACGCCTTATGAATCCATCTTTAGGCTGAGCTACGTGGGTTCTTGCTCAGAAGATGGGAATGGGTATTATTTCCCCTGGGGTCCGTTTCACCTCCACATTTGGGGAAATATCTGTTAAGAACTCTTTGGAGAAAACAGGATTAAAGAAAATGGGCGGCACTGTGAGGGCTACTGCCCTGGGGTGTTTCGGCGCTTTACAGATGTAACTAAAAAAATTCCACTTCTGAAAACACGCCAACACTAAACTCAGGAAAAAGAAAAGGCATTTGTTGACAGGACTGCTTGTTAGACACTTTAATTTGGAAAATATTTTGGAGTAGGGATTTCCTTTCAGGTCCCCTAAGAGGTAATAGAGACAGGTCTGAGACATCTTCCCCCACGTTCTGGAACAAGGCTGAAATGCTTTCATCATTAATTGGATTGTGGTCGTGTTAACAAAGTATGCATCTCTCTCTCTCTCTCTTTAAAAAAGGCATATGGTCCAACTTTATTATTCATTAGACATTTTGCTTCCTCCATTAACTTTGCTCATAAAATGTTGCTAAGAGTCCACAATGAGGGACTCACGATGCCCCACCCCCGCCCCTTTCTAGTTCAGGGTCACAGCTTCCTCTAATGCAGTCGTGCCGTGAGGCCTTCCTTCTTTACCATGACACACCTTCGCAGCTGCCGTGTCTAGAAAAAGTCACCACGTTCCAAGGTAAAGTCCACTCACCTACAGGTTTTCGTGTTTAGCAGCTCCTGGAAAAGTCCAAGGAAGACTCAGCATCCGTAAAAAGAGGAGAGAGGGTGAACAGTGAGTACGACCACCCCCAGCAAGCCACAGACAGGAGGGAGGTAGGAGACAACCATTCAGCGGTTTTACAGGACGGACATTTCTAGCTCGACTCTTTTCCACTGGGAAAGCAGGTGGGGCCAACGGCCAGAGACAAACACCTATTACATCCTGGGGAAACCTAAATAGGGCAGGTGAAGGGCGGGGCAGAAAGACCGTGGTGAGGAGATGGGCTTCTCCTGGCAGGACACCCTTCAGCCAGGTCATACCCCCTGTTGTGATATCTCGTTAATTGCAATCCATTCCTGGGAGGGACACAAAAGGACCAGTGTCCTGTGACAGCCCTGGGGCCTCACCTGAAGAACGCCAGGAACCACGTGGGATCCTTCCAGTCTCTGCCTACAGTCTGGCCATAGTTTATATTTCATCAAAACCTTCCTATTTGTATAGCATTTCTATCCCTGCCCCCTAAATTCCCATAAAAACCTAGGGGTCAGCCCAAACCGAGTGTCGAGAGGGAAAGTCACCGGCCTGGCCAGGGCTCGCCCTTCTGCCTTGATTTCTCTTCCCCAAGGCAACTCCTCCGAACAGATTTTTTCATAACCTTCCAGAAATTTCCTATGCAACGCAGCAGGGAGCAGGAGATACACATGCTGTCTTTAGAAACACAACATGGACTCATGCCCTATGTGCATCTCTCTGTGACGTGCCTGCTGCCCAGCTACCTCTGGTGCCAACACTCTTCCCCGGGTGGTTATACACGCAGCTGCTTGTTATCAGGCATTAATTAGGACTGGAACAAAAACCCACTCAAAGCGAACCCCCTAAAAACTAAGCCTCAAATTTTACAGCTAATAGAGGAAAAAACTTGAAACATGAAACCAAAATCTAGAAACCAAATGAGTTCATTTTCTAGTCTAACAAAACATCAGTTACAGTTCCAATTACGGATGAAAACTTAGAGGAAACAAAATGAACCAAGTGTCCGTTGTTCTAGGAAGAAGCAGGACATGACACGCTTCCCCTGATGTCTGGCTTGTACAGCGGGCTGCTGAGAAGGCTCACACAAAAACGTGTAGCTCATCTCCCTTCCCCAGGGCTTCTCCGAAGCCTTTAACGTTGGAGTCATTCTCCTTTGAGTCACTCCTCATGCCATCATCCACGTCCCTTCTCTCTCCTTCAATGGTTAACTTCCCCAAGTTCACCTCAGCCTCCTCAGAACGCTCGCAGTAAGAAATGAACAGAGGTGCCCATCACTCATGCTGACGTCATGAAACCCTGTGCCTTCGGCACAATTTCTCACTTCACTTTCCGTTCATTTGCTTGGTATTTGCATGGCATCGTAGATATTTTCAACAAAGACGGAGACTCAATGCCATGAGTGAGGAGAGGCTCCAGCCTCACGCAGGCTGGGTGTTTGAGGAAAAACTCATTTTGTAAGTGGTGGGTTCACTGGTCAATATTGCCAATGTTTGCTCTCTGCACCAGTCACCCATCTCTGGGGACTGAGATATTCAGGAAGCAAGGACCTCACTTCCATAACAATTGACTGGCTCCTAAACCAATGCATACCTAGGTATTTCCGGATACTTGCACTGACAAATACATTATTTCGTACTTAGAGCTTTGTAAACTTGTGCAACTTATCCAAAGGATATATCTAACTGTGGAAATGCTAGGGGTAGGTCAAAAGATACATGCATTTAAATGTTTGGTAGATATCATCAAATTACCCTGCAAAACAGGTGGCATTGAGTCACCGTCTACCACCCTCATATGCCAGTCTCTTTCCCACACCATCAAAGGCGCCAGGGTTTTATCAAAGTTCTTAATTTTTGTGACACTCAGAGGTTAAGAAAATAACATCGCATTGCTTTGAACTTCTATATTTAATAACTTTTCATCATTTCAAGTGTTTCCATTTTACCTGCATGGTTTAGGAAGGCCTCATGTCAAGCTCTGTGCAAAACAAAAAAAGAACAACAAAAAAAAACACACACAAAAAGCTGATTTTTGACCAGATGTAGAGTCCAGAAGAATAAGAAAATAACAGTTATTTTAAATTATAAAGTTTTACCTGCCTATATACCATATACTCTGCCTTCTCCCCTATTACTAAGCTTGGGTGGCCCACACCCCGTGAAGCAACCAATATGTCCTCCTATGTCCACTCGAGGACTTCCTGCCAGTCTCCTCTTTCTCTCCTGATTCACCCACCTTTCCTTTTCTTCTCGGTCTTTTCCATCAGCCCACAGATGTGCTGTATCCAATCTTAAAGACATAAACCTCCTTGGACCTTCCCGCTACTTTCCCATTTCTCTCTTTGCCTTTCCAGTCAAGCTCCTAGAAATGACTGTCTACATTGGTTGTCTCCCATTTCCTGCTTTTATTCACGCTTGAGCCCTTTACTCTTCATACCTGTTGGACATGCCTGTGAAGATGTCAGCTGCATATGTGATCGCTGTATCATAAGCCTGAGGCTGATACTGTCAGCTTGGAGCTATTATCAAAGGGACGACAGTTAGTGCCATGAGACTGGACGGGACCACCCAGACTGAACTGGAGGTGGAGATGAGGTCAGCATCCAGGCTGTGGGTGCTCCAGTGTTTACTGGTCCCGAGGGAGAGAGGGCCTGGCCACATACAGTGGCACAGCAGCTAGTGAGGCGGGGGGGAAAAGCAGAGTAGTTTCCTGGAAGCCCGGGGAAAACAATATTTTAGGGGATCGGTGTCACATACTGCTGAGAGGTCAAGAAGAGTGAGGACTGAGGCCCGGCCACTGGTTTAGCATGTGCGGTCCACAGGGCCCTTGAGAGGAGCAGCCTCAGTGGGGGAGGTGAGGGTAAAAGCCTGCAAGCAGCCCTGTGACTCGCATAGCAGACTTACGGCCTCCAGCACTGTAAGAGAGTCAATTTGTATTGTTTTAATTCTCACTAAGCTTGTGGTCATTTGTTATAGCAGCCACATGAAACTAGTGCAGTGACCGATGACACCCACCAGCCCTGAATGAAGCGTGTGGCTGACTGAATCCTCAGCAGCTGGTAAAAAATTATATAAAGAAAGTAAGGGATCCGAGAGGGCAGAGGAGATAAACACTGTGCCTGCTTCCTTCATGAACACATTCAAATTACAACTAAATTACAGAACAATCAACCTGGGCAACCATCTGAAGTCTGGCTGAACAGAAGCTTTATAACAAAGAATATAAATAAGAAGCCACATCGAGACCAGTAGGAGGGGTGGAGACACAAAACAGGCCCCACACCTGCGTGTGATGGCTGAGAACCTTGACCATAGGGAGACCTTGGCCGAGGAGGTTCCCCCTGAATGAGCGATGAACCCAGTGCCCCACCGGGCTCCCCAGCCCAGAGCACTGGTGCCAGGAAGAGGAGCCCCCACAACATCTGGCTGTGAAAAACAGTGAGGATTCTGAGGGACCGGGTGGGACGGAAGGCGGGGGAAAACCCAGGCGTCCTCTTAAATGGCCCACAAACAAACCCACTCACTCGCAGGCACTAACCTTGGGCTCCAGCAAGGGATGGTGAGTCAGGGGGCATCAGAGGCATGCGGAGAGAGACAGAGGTGTGTGGATTTCAGGCAAGGGCTGGAAGACAGCTGGCATTTCCCTGTGGGGGAGTCCTTCTTCCTACAGCTGGCAGTGAGCGCCATCTTCCCTGTGTTGAGCCCGCCCCTACGCTTACGGCCAAACCTGAATCTGATTGGTCTGGAGAGCTCCGGGGCTCCACCCTGCTGACTCACTGAGACGCACCCGACCCAACTCCCTCAATGTTGGAGGCACTTTCTCCTGAGCAGCCAGCCTCACCTGCATTGCACTCTTTCTTGGGAAACTATTGAGTCCCCGGGCCCCAGGCAGTTGGTGGCTGGCCTCAGTGTGCTCTGAGACTTTTGCTGAGTAGCTCCAGGCTGAGCACTGGTACCAAACCAGAGTCTACATTAACCTGGTGACCACAACTCTTCCCACTCTAGTGACTCCCTGACACCCTGCCTCACCCAACTCTTGTACCACATGAGACTTTATCAGTGGCTGAACCTTAAGGGAGCTGGCAAGTGGCAGCAGGCCTCTGGGTGTCCTCACTTTTTGTGGAGCTACCCCAGGCCTGGTACTGGTGACAGCTGTCCCTGGTTCACAGTGTGGTCTAAAACCAGAATGACTCTACACAGCAAGATTACCATTTAAATTCAAAGCATAAAGAGCTTCCCAGACAATAAAAAGCTAAAGGAGTTCAGCACCACCAAACCAGTATTGTAAGGAATGTCAGAGTAGTTTCTTTAAGATAGAAAAAAAGATCAAAATTATGAATAATAGAATGGTAATAGCTACATATCTATCAACAATTACTTTCAATGTAGATGGATTAAATGCTCCAATCAAAAGACATAGGAGGGCTGAATGGATAAGGAAACAAGACCCTTACACGTGCTGCCTACAAGAGACTCACTTCCGATTAAAAGACACACATAGATGGAAAGTAAAGGGATGGAACAAGTTATTTTATAAAAATGGAAACAAACAAACAAAATCTGGTGTAGCTTACACCAGACAAAATAGACTTTAAAACAAAAGTTATATAACAAGTGACAAAGAAGGACCCAGTAATCCCACTTCTGGATAATTATCTGAAGAAACCCAAACACTACTTCAAGGGGACGTGTGCGTCCATATGTTCATTGCAGCATTGTTTACAATGGCTGAGATGTGGAGGCAGCCTGGGTGGCAGTCTGTTGATGGAAGAACGGACAGAGAAGAGGTGGTACATGTATACAATGGAATATTGCTCAGCCATGGAAGGGAATGGAGTCTCGCCATCTGCAGTGGTGTGGATGGACCTGGAGGGTATTGTACTGAGTAGAGTGTCAGACAGAGAAAGACAGATGCAATGTGATTTTGCTTATATGTGGAATTTAAGGAACAAAATAAACAAACAAAACAGAAATAAACTCATAGATACAGAGAACATTTTGATGGTTGCCAGATGTGAGGGGGGTTCGGGGGGGTGTAAAAAAAATGGGAAGAGGTTAAGAAGTACAAATTAGTTTTACAAAGTAGTCATGGGGATGTAGGGTACAGCATAAAGATTATAGTCAGAAATATCGTAATAACTATGTGTGGTGTAAGGCAGGTACTAGATTTGTTAGGGTGATAGATGGGAGGGGTTGGGCGACAGGGTGAAAAAGGTACAAATTAGCAGTTACAAAACAGTCATGGGATGTAAAGTAAAGCACAGGGAACATAGTCAATAATATGGTAATAACTATGTATAGTGCCAGGTGGGTACTAAACTAGTCAAGGGGATCACTTCTTAAATTATACAAATGTCTAACCATTATGCTGTACACCTAAAATTAATATAAAATAATATTGCATGTAAAAAATATATAGATATACATATAGCTATAAATATATAGATTTTTTTACCAGTTGCAAAGGACTCAGCCATACTCTGCATCAATATAGATATATAGATATTGAATATATGTCTACACTATATATATCTGCATCTATCTATCTATCTATCTATCATCTGCTGTGTTTCCCCAAAAATAAGACCGGGTCTTATATTAATTTTTGCTCCAAAAGATGCATTAGGGTGTATTTTCAGGAGATGTCTTATTTTTTCATGTACAACAATCTATATCTATTCCAATACAGTCATGTCATCTTCTTCTGGAACATCGTCATGATGTACTAAATGCGTCCGTCTAGCTGAGATCTTAACTGGGGCTTATTTTCAGGGTAGGTCTTATTCTCGGGGAAACATGGTATCTATTTATCTATCTATCTGTCTATCATCTATCTATCTATCTATCTATCTATCTATCTATCTATCTATCTATCTATCTATCTATCTATCTATCTGCCACCTCATCTATCTCTCTGTCTGCCTATCCATCTATCTGAAATGACGCAGAACCTGATACTGTTCCCCTCCCCTGCCACCCACGGGCCCAGACTCCCTCTAGCTCTCACCTGAATTATTACAGCAGCCTCCTGACTGGTTCCACTGCTTCTGCTCTCACTCAGCGTAGTGCCCATAGGGCGCCCAGGGTGACCCTATAAAAACCAAAGTCATCCCGTCGCTTCTCTCCTTCAACCCTTCTGGTCATTTCCCACCTTGCTCAGAGTGAGAGCCAAACTCCTCGGGGGGTGTCTGAGACCCTCTGTGGTCCGTCCTCTTTCCTCTTGGGCCTCATCTGCTCCCTTCCTCTTTGTGTATCCTGCTCCAGTTTCCACACTTCCTCAACAGGCCATGTCTGCCCGGCCTCGGGGCCTTGGAACGTGCTATTCCCTCAACCTGGAATGAATGTTCTTCCCTCCGACAGCCGCCTGACTTGTCCCTCTCCTCAAATGTCACCTTCCTGGTGAGGCCTCTTTGGGGAATGCTGTCCAAAATAACGCCCGGCCCGTAACCCCAGCCCTCCCCCCCTTCCTTCGTTGCTTTGTTCTGCCCACAGCGTTACCACCATCTAACACACTCTGCCTGCGTCCACTCCCCGGAAGTTTAGCTCACGAGGATGGCAGCTTGGGTGTGAGCACGCTGCTGGTTCCTCAGGCCGGGCACACAGCGGGTCACAGAACTATCTACTGACTGAAGGAATGAGTGGGGCAAGTTATAATGTATCAATTGGGTTCATAAACACGGTACGGTAATGGTGACAGACTAGAAGTTTCTTTTCTTGGGATGAAAGAAGAAAGAAGTGATGCATTCAATGGACTTTTGTGTTTAGCACCACAGGGCACCGAAAACCCAAATAAAGAAGTGTCCTTCTTTACGTTCTGTCCTCTTTTAATGTATCATCAAGAATAGTGTTATTTGGGGAAACTGGAAAATTCAAACGCTTTGATCACGATCCATTCACTGATTTTTCAAGGAGAACTTTAGGTGGGGTTTTGTATGTGTTTGATGTACCTGATTAGAAAGCAAAGCCTCACCCACCTAAATTTCTGGTTGAAAGGCTCCATCTTTGTGTGGATGCTCACAGAGGGGCATCCGGCAGATGTCAGCGGGTTCGTCCAAGGAGCCGGTTTTGATCATTTGGCAGGAAACAGCTTTTGCAGGATTTTGAGAGCACAGGATTTTGAACACTCCTGGGTTCGCCTATGTGCAAATAAATGCACACACCCTGTGCCACACACCCTCCTTCACGTCTCGAAGGGGGACCCAGTCATGCTGATTTCAGCCCCTCCTCCCGTGTGTGGGTTAAATTAACTTTAGAAGCTGCCCTTTCCAGTCTTGAGGACCTAAGATGTTTCCTTTCATCTTAACTGATACCTGGTCTTGCCAGGGGAATAGCGTCGCCCATTTGGACAGGACCACACATTTTTCACTGTGCGCTGCTAATTGCTGTGGTCACGGGGCAGCCATCCCCTCTCTCTTTTCCATCCTTTGTGTCATTTCCTGTCCCTGGATCTACTGGCCCAGTTACCCACACAATCTCCTGGTGCTGACACACAGAGCAGGGTGCGTCCTCGTGCACATTAAATACCACAGGGTGACCCCTTTCATTGTCCCCGACGTCAACTACATGGGATTCTTTCCATCAATAATAATGTCAACAGCAGCTATGACTTATCAGGTGCCTCCTTTGTGCCGGGCACGGCACACACTGTCCCACATCACATCCTCCTGACATCGCTTCCTGTGTCAGCAAAGGGATCTGAGATGCAGAAGAGGTAGGTTCCCCAAAGTCCCCCAGGTGTCGAGGGGGACCCCGACTCTGCCTCTGGGCTTCACGTCTTAACCCTGGCCTCCCATAAGCACCACCATCCAGGGGTTTTGTCTGTGTTATTTGAATGAATCCTTGCAAGGATGCCAAGTGCTGGGTAGTTAGGATTGTCTGCAGTTCCCAGGTCTTCCTTACGGAAGTGCCACAGGCTGGCGGCTTAAACAGTGGAAATTCACTCTCTCCCAGTTCTGGAGCCAGAAGTCCAAAGCCAAGGTGCCAGCAGGGTTGCTCCTCATGGAAACGGAGGAAAAATATTCCCAGTTTCATCAAGAATAGTGTTGACTTGTAGGCGACTCACTCCAATCTCAGCCTTTGTTTTCCCATGACTTCTCCCTGGGCACCTGGGGGCCCCAGTTTCCCTCTCTGTGTAGAGACATCAGGCACTGAAGTAGGTCCACCTAAATCCACCATGAGCTCATTTTAACCTGATTACATGTGCTAAGACCCTCCTTGCAGATAAGATTCCAGGTAGATATGAATGGTGGGGGAGGGCACTGTTCAGCCCCAATTATCGTCCCACGTTAAACACAAGGGGCTGAGCAGGTTGGCCCTTCACAAGGTCAGCTTGCCCAGCTGACACACAGGGTTAGAACCAGGCGTTACACATCGCTCACGGTCCACTCTTCCCTGTCTCTCTCCTAAGGAGAGCAGCACTGCAAGGGCATGGTGGCCCCAGCCCCCAGGGCTGCTGGGCGTGGGCGGATGCACTTACAACACACCGCAGTGATGTTTGGCAGCAGTGAGCTGGAGGAGAGGCCTCGGCGACGAGCCACTGAGAGCCTGTGCCTCCCGCGTATACACACCACGCACCAGCATTTTCCCGTTGGCGACACCATGCGCTAGCATACACGTACACGGCCTGTCCAGTAACACACTCCGGTTCAGACGCAGACATGACGTATGCAGATGACAGCATTCCTCCGGACACTCATTTCACAAGAGACTGTGTCCCGTGGTCCAATCCTTAGTTCCACAGAGTAATTCCACAGGGGTGATTTCTAGCACATCTCTTACAGTTACAGAAAAAACACGCGGGGTCGCTCGGCCAGGCCCACAGGTGTTTGCTTCAAGGAGCTGGGAGCAGTGTGAGCGGGAGCCCCTCAGCCTCCCCAGTGAGACAGAAGTTCTTTCCGGAACAGCTTCCCACTCCCAGGCATGGGTTAACGTTCTCTGCCTTTGTGAGAAAATCGTCCTGCCCATTTCAAGACTATATGGCAAAATCTTCTAAATATACAGAATCCTCTAAAGTTGAATTCTGTTCTCAGAGCCCATGAGTGTTAAGCGATATTGATAAATAAAATGTAACAATAATAACCAACCTTGAAGGACTATTTACTGCATATCACACACTGTTTTAAGAGCTTTCTACACATTATTTAATTTTTCAAACAACCCTTGTAAGTCAATTACTATTATGATTCCCAACTTACAGATAAGGGAAATAAAGTCCAGGGACTAAAAGAACACGCACAAGATCAGACAGCCAAAAAGCAAAAATACTGGAGCCATTCGAGTGTGATTTTCAAAAAAATGTATAGTTGTATTTAAAAGAAATGGGCAAAAACCACCATTTGACAAACACTCCAGTACGAATTGTTTCAGACAAAAGTCATCAATGGATGCTAAAATTAGTGGGTGAAGGCTTAACGAGGAACAAGATATTTACATCGTCTCGAAGTATCTCCTCATAGGATACTTATCACTGACAAAGGGAAAAGCAGTAACTTTGCAGGAGAGAAATCTGGCCCCCCCCCAACGTTCCATTACTCATCAACTAGCATTTACTACCTGTCCCCGGGGACACAGAGCTACATAAAGCACCACCCTTGACTCAAAATAACTGAGGGAAACAATGGATCATGTCTTCATGTCTTTTAGTGTAAAGGATGGTTGGGGTCAAGCCAGCTTTTATTACTCGTTGAAAAGATTAAAAGCGTCAGTGTGAAGGGTGAGGTTGCATAAGGCACCTGTTTGTGAATATTTCTGAATGAGCTAATTAATAAAGCCATTGAGCTACCTTAGTTTGAACCTAAGCAGCTGTCTGACATTCTTTAGGATAATAAAATGATGTAGAAAAACTGAATGTAGGCAGTAGATTTTTATTTAAAAAAATGCACAGAAAGAGGCTTCGTCGTGCCAGGTAGTTGACATAGAGCAAGGTGATTTTTAACTGTGCTCAGTGAAACCAAAAGATACATGTGGAGAGCGTTAAATCATCCTCTCAGGGCAATTTATTGTACCAGCGGGGTTAAGTTCATGTTTTAAGTGCACGTGAAAGTCCAGGTTCTAACCCAGGTTTTTTTCTCACCTTCTATCTTTAAGTGACACCCTCACTATTGCACCCTGCAGCATTCACTTGGAAACATCTACTATGCACTGGCTTGTTTATTTATCTAATAAGTGCTTACTGGACGCCCAGAACACCGTGGGAAACGTGCGTGAACAAGACGAGCCTGTCGCAGGACACTTAAACTCAGGAGACGGGAACAAGCATTGCACAGGGACCCACACACGTGGCGTCAAGTGGGGTTGGCCCTCAATGCCACGGGAGGGACCCAGTCTGCTCCCGAGGGACTTGGAGAGTCCTCAGGGGTGAAGACACAAAGGACAACCACGATGGTGGGAGGAGGAGGCGAGAAAAAGGGATGGGACAAGACGGGGCGAGTGGGAGGGGAGGCGGAGAACTGGGAGCCGCTGCCATGGGGCAGAGAGGGGGGACGTGGGTTGCGCCAGACGCCTGATTTCCAGTCCTAGCTGTTCTCCTTACAAGAGGGGTATCGTTCCAGAGTCAGGTAATGTCTCTGGGCGTTAATTTCCTCATCTCTCAGACAGGGATTAGGGCACCTATTTCCCAAGGCTCTCGATGAGAAGTAAGCCCAGGCGTTAGTTATTTAAATCTTTAAACACCAGCAAAATGCATTTTAAAAGGATGTTTGATCGAAACAGATGTTAACACCTGCCTCCCCTTCTTGCTCCACGTTCCCAGAAATGATGGGAATAGTGTAATTACAAATATTTTTAAAACTTAAGGTCTAGGGAAAACAAGAAAGGTGCCGTTAAGAGAAGAAAAGTTTCCAGAAACACCTGAACATGAGAGCGCAGATTGGGTGAATTGGGTCAGAGATGGGTCAGTGCCCCACCCGCAGCCAGGACGTGGTGGCTGAGGAGGGTGACAGCAGTTGCACGACAACCCAGAGAATGTCAGCGTGTCAGGGAGGCAGTGAGGTGAAGGCAGGGGGTGGGTGAGTGCCAGGGCTCTGGTTCTGTTTGGTGAGTGGAGCTATTGGTTAATATTAGACATTAAACAACCATTGTAAAGATCCTATGTATCATAATGGCGATTTTTAACAACTGGCTTGCAAACTTCTTGAAACGTAACAAGCAGCTCTCAAAAGTGAGTATGAACGGACTGGCACCGTCCCCCACTGAGAATTAGCAGAAACTCAGGTGGGTTGAAGAAAAGCCTGACTGTCACACTGCACGAGTGTCTCCACTCACTGGCACGTGGGGGGCAAACACCAAAAGACACATTTGCCGACAGAGGAGGAGTCGATATGCTATCTGACTGTATTCATGGCACGGCACCACTGGCAAAACCTTTTGCGAGCCACATTCTCGCAGAACCTGAGGAAAATGGGCTTGGCACCCCAGAATCCCAGCTAACTCAGTGCGTGGGAAGGCAAACATCGATCTGAACGGCGATCCCAGAACAACCTCTTACCCCGGGAGGATGCGTGAGAAACATTACTCGTGGATTAAAATTCTAAAATAGCTTGTTATGTAAACGTTAATCTCTGTCCTCTTCATGGTCAAGATCAACACAGAGAGAAATTCTGCTGAACGCCAGCATCTTGAAGGTAAAAAGAAAATCCTGCTCTTTCATTGGAAGAAGAGAAAGGACGTCTATTTAGGGCTGTCGGAATTCACAAGCCATAATAAATTATTCCTTTTCATGACTGATTGATTAAGCCGGCTGCTTGGTGCAATGGCATAAAATTTCTGTTTAATTTTCACAGTATCGGACAACTGTGATTTCTGATCTGAAATCATATTGAGTTGTTAGAAGAACGGGGTGTATTTAGTGTCATCCACCAGACTCTGTCTTTACTCCATTCTTTCAAGAGCAGGTTGAAGCACTTACAGAAAATGGCCGTTTGGGTTGGAAACAAGACATCAGCCCTGGTGTTGGGGGGGGGGGGCAGTCTCTCTCAGCAGTGTACACCCCAAGTCTCTCTGGTCTCAGAATCACTAACAGGTAGATCAGCTGTAAAACACTAACAGGGTCTGGATACCCCATGCCAAAGACTCACGAGACCCAAAGGATTCTCGATTTTCACTGAAATGAGAATTTTTTTTAAATACAAAGAATTGACCAAAACGTTAGCGTCATTGGTGTCGCTAGAAGGTGGGAAACATAGGATGTTTCAGGAAACTTTCTATATGTACAAAATTATAGTTACGTGCGCATTGTCCGTACTCACAGAGAAGCAAATCATGGCCCCTGCCGGTGAGATGGTCAGCAGAGGAGTTACAGGGTTTCTTCCTCCCATTCACGCATCTTACATTAAACGAGCGTTTACCAAGCTCTTACTATGGGGTGATTCAGCCCTCGAAGAGGTTTGGAGAGATTCTGGGAAAAGCTACAGAAGATCCAGATGAGACGTGCGATGGCTGAGTCAGGCCCGGAAAGCGTGGAACAGCACGCAGGGCCCGTCTCACCTGGAAGGGCAGGCAGGAGCGATGCTGGCAGGTGCTGAGACTCTGATTGTCTTCCAGGCAACAGACGAGCTGGAAGGTGGGCAGAAATGGACCCCGATACAAGTGCTGTTCTCCGTGGGGATCTCACTGAAACAACAGGTCTTGCTGGTGACTGGATAAGGGTGAGTGGGTGAGCTCGGGTGGGTGTCAGGGATGACAGCCGTGTTTGGCACGCACGGCTGGTGGGTGGACTTGCCCTGAAGTAGCAGAGGACAGCGGGAGACGGGCAAGGTCGGGGGGAGTAGACGGCATCCTGCTGCCGTCAGAACAACGTGTTCACGCCGCTCTGCCTCTGAGCAGCGGATGCACTGGGTCGGAGACGTGTGGTCAGGCCTGCGCAGCCCGGGGCAGGCCGCCCGAGGTGGCACCGGGGACATGACACCAAACCCCGAGGGGAAAGCCTGTGCCCGGCCACGCATTCCAGCCCATCCCCCCAGGTGGCGCGTTAGAAAACACCCTGTTCTCTGCCCCGAGCAGCGCCATCTGCCGCCCACCGCGGGCTCCTCCCTGTGGGCACCCGGTGACGGCCGTGGGGTAGGTGGTCGCGTCTGCGGACGGCGGCGAAGGGGCAGGACGTGCGCTCACCAAGCCGCCATCCAGAAAACCGCGGCCGGGCAGGATTTTCCATTTCAGCCGGGGGTGGGGGGTGGGAGTGAAAGGGGGAGAAAAGGGAGCAGAAACAAAAATAACAAGGTCATTAATCTTTCATTAAGTTAAAGGGATGAAAAGAAATCGCTTAAAGTATCATTCTTCCGTTGCCACGAGCATGTTGCCCCCTGCCGACTTCAAAGGCGCAGACGAGAAGCTGGTTAGCGTTGTTGGCACAGTCCCAGGCTGCCGCTTGCTTTTGCTCAAGTATGAGCTTTTTTCCCTTTTCAGCAAAGAGAGCGGAAGGGCCGGCACTCGCGGATGGGGGGGGGATGGGGGGAGGGGGGACGGGGGAGGGGAGGGGACGGGGGGGAGGGGAGGGGACGGGGGGGGGGGAGCCCCGCAACGGTCCAAGACGGATTTGTGCTGCGTGCAGAGGCCTTTAGAGCGTGGCTCTGCCAACACGAGCTGTTTGTAGACTGTCACAGTCCGCACACCCACCACACGCGTACGCGCGTGCACACGCACACACATGCACAGCCAGAAAGAGCGCAGAGAACGGCCTCAGCGTCCTCATTCTTTCTCTGCTCTCCGCCTCTGGAGAGTCAGGCCTCGTCCCTGACTCCACATCTGGGCTCCTGGTGGCAATTTGCAAGATACAGTTTGAGGGAAAGAAAAGAGAAAGTCCCACCACTTTTCAGGCAGAGTGAAAAAGCCCAGCGTCTCACCTGCCTGGGGGCTGGGGGTTTTGTGCTTTGGGAGGCTGTATTTTTCTTCAAGGTGCTGCTATTGACACTGAAAACAGAGCTAATTGGTGGGAGTGTCCGGGCTTTGTGGCTAGGCCCTGGCTCTGTGTTGGTGGCTGTGCCACCTGACAAGCCACTGTGACCTGGAAAGCTCTGCCCGACTGAAGGATTTATCTCACCAGTGTTCTGGACAGGTGAACAGACAGTATACACAACCCATTGACCAAACTGCCAAAACGGTCCACCTGTCTTAATGTTAGTTGCATATTTTTATGATTGTTAATGTCTGCAAAATATTTTTTGGTCAAAACTTAAAGCTTCAAAGGAAGTGTTTACTCTAAAATTGAAGAGTGGGTCCTTTGTAATTATAAATCAATTTCCCCCCCTTTGTTAAGCTTGGAATAAATTCAATTGACTAATGGTTTTAGAAAGCCAGCTGTCTGGGCTGTGACACTTTTTAACAATTCATCAATGAACACGCCGGCGTGACGTCTTGTTATCTGCTCCATAACAACTAATCTAAAGTGCAAAGTGAGTGAACCAGAGACACCTTCCAAATCTAAGACCAAGTTTATAAGACACGTGGCAAATGTATCCTTATAAGGACTGCTTTAATGCAGACGATGTTGGCTTCCGCGGTCCTTGCACATGTCAGTACAGGCAGCAGCGGTGGGAGAAAAGTGCTGCTGCCAAAGCACTGTGAAGAGGCCCAATCTTTTCATGTTCAGTCAATAAATGCTTATAAGACTCCATTACATGTCAACGAAAAACTGTCTCTGTTCTTAGGAAATTAACAACCGAATGGGACACACAACTAAATAAACAAGTATAAGGGTCACGAGAGTCCTGAATTAAATTGCTTTATTTGGGGGAAAGCGAAGGGTATGAAAGGGCACGTCGATTGGGATGCTGGGAAGATTTTGCTACAGAAATGACATCTAAACTGATTCCTGAAGAACAAATATGAATCATCCAAAGGAAAAGTGAAAGTTACTTTCACTGCCCTGGTCACGGGAAACAGTGAGTGGGGGAGGTCGGGGGAGGGGGACAGAGAAGGGCCAGTTCCAGGGACCCAGGAAAGTTCCATGTGGCTGCAGTGTAGAGCCCGGGGTGATGCTGCAGAGACAAGCGGGGGACAGGTGACAAAGCACCAGGATGTCCTGAGCTGGACAGTGGCCATGAGTGTCGGTGTGACAGGTAATTGGGTGGTGGAGTGGACAGAACTAGATGCTGGGTCAGAGAGCACAGGTGAAGGGGAAGAGTGGCGAAGGACTCAGATTTTGGGGGCAACCAAGGGAGGACCATGGGGGCTGGAGGGCTGGCAGGGACATGCTGAGCTCCGTCTTGGGATGGTTGAGTTAAGGCATCGGGAAATCCCTAAGAGGAGACATACAGGCCTCAGCTGGACACATGGCTCTGTAGCTCAGACATACAAATCAGGGAATGGAGAGTTATCCCCAGATGGGGGGTGTCTGGTGTCAGGGGAAGACACGAGCTTGCTCCATTTGCTAGAACAGCCGAGGACCCTTTGGCACCCCATCTTTAAGGACTGGCAGAAGAAGAATACTCAAGAGACACTGAGATGGGAGCGTATACGTTGGGACAAGACCACAGTGACCGGGCCGTGAAGGTGGACGACTGTTAGCAGGTGGGCAAAAACAGAAAAAGTGAGCAAGAGAAACGAGGAAGGGGTGACCAGAGAGATTAGAAGGAGACCGAGGGGGTGTGATGCTGACCCAAATGCCGGAACGGGGGCCCTAGAAAGTGGAGGTGCTGCCGACACTAGAGAGAGTTCAGGAGGAACAGGCACTGAGCTGGCATCAGTCACGACAGGCAGAGGATGGCTGGGAACATGGGGGCGAGTGGGGAGGAAGCCAGAGGGGGCGCGGGGACCACACAGCTTCTTCAAGGAGTTAACTGCCAGGGTAGCAGAGAGACTGTGCAGGAGTGTTGTTTTCTTGCACTGTTTCTATTTTATTTCATTTTAAGTTGGGAGGGACTGTACAACTTTCAACGTCTATCCGCAAGATTCCACAGGGCAAAGATGTTTTCCACGTGCGTTTCTGATTCACTGCACTTTAGACGAGATCCCTACTTTGCAGAGCCCCCCTCTGAATGCACGGACACCCCTGAAAATGGAAACTCATTGTTACTCATTCAGATCAACTCACTACAAAACCTTACCCAGAAATGCCTGAAAATGAACACATTAACATGCTGTGGTTGCCATTTGGATTTTCTAATTGTATTTTGTTAGAAATGTGCTTTGTCTACTCCCTGTGAGTCTCGAGGGGTCGCTCAACCTCCGCCTGAAAACTCTGGTGACTAGATGTTCAGCATTTCCAGAAACAGTCTGGTCTATGCTGGAGCACCTCTGACTTCCAGAAAGTTCCCCATTATACAGAGTCCAAATTTGTCCTCCTGCAAGTTTCTTCTGCTTGGGAATCACGAGTAGAAATTTTGAAGTCAGACTTCCTGGGCTCAGAGCCCTGCTCAGGTGACTTGGGCAAAGCCGCTGATCTCAGTGGCCTCGGTTTCTTCATCTGTACAATGGGATGAGCACCAGAAGCAGCGTCATGGGCCCGTTGCTAAGAGCGATCTGGATAATACACGTGAGGGTCTAGAACCGAGCTCCACAGATTTTAACCATTATCTCACTCACCTGCTCTACTCCGTGGCCCATACAGGGAAAATGAAAAGGAAACGCTAACAAGCTCTAACCTTTGAAACCTTTCAGGGGGACTCTCACGCCAACCCTGTATGTTTCTCTTCTAAGTATCAGAAGTGTCTCCACAGCTTCTCGTCTGACACAGCCTATGTTCCTTCACCATCTTGCTTACTTTCCTTTGGACATGGGTTTTTTATAGCCCCTCAAATCCAGGTTACTTGTACCCCTCCCCTCGGAGTGCGGTGCCCAGGACAGGATAGAATATTCCAGGATGGTGTGTCCTTAGCAAAACTGACAGGGCTTATCGCTTCTTTTTTCCTTTATGTTGAAGTTCTATTAAGGCCACTGAGATGCTGTAGCTTTCCGCGTGTTACAGTGACAACACAGGGCTGCTGCCCGCGGAATTCAGCATTGGCACAGCACAGCAGCCCCTGAGCCTGTGCACGCGTGCCCTGCCCGCCAGCAGCAGAGCCCACACTTCGGAGGGGAAGGCCTGACGTCAAGGTCACGTCTGGTCCACCAGCGCTGTGATGCTGAGCACCCTCTCTGGGCCCGGGTCTCGTCATCTGTGAAATGGCGTCATGACACTACACCTGCTTCACAGAAGTTGTTAAGATTGAGCACAGCTAACACATGGCCATCCTTGCCCGGTGCACAGTAAGCCCGACGCAGATGCCGGGTGTCCTTATTGTCCTTCTGGTTTCTCCCCCTTGTGAAGGCCGGTACACAGCTCTGCTATGAGGCGTGTTTCCAAAACACGAATTTGTTCCAACATGACTGCTGCACTGGGGGCAATGTGACCACAACACAAAATTCACATTCGCTCACAGACGACTTCGGCTGCAAGAGAAGCTACGTGAATACAGAGAAGCGCACCAGCTGAGTCAAGCAGGAAAGAGAGCACACAATGCATGCATGCGTACACACGTGCTCACACATGCACTCACATGTGCATACATGCTCACTGCCCACACACGCACCTTGGACACGGCCCTGCTACTCAGCACGCTGAGGATGGAGGATGCGCCCCAGGGGACCTGCATCGGCACACTTTCCTTCTGATTTCGGATGACACTTTACACCACTTGACAAGAACTCACCGGGTCCGGTCCTGGTCCCACTGCCACAAGCCGACGTCAGGTCTTTTGCCAGCCCCCACATTCACTGTTGCATGGGCGCGCTTCTTAACCACCTAAAGTGCAAAACCACGCTCGCATTGTTACTAGGTTCCTATCTTTTTTCAGGTGTCCCTGACAAGCTTGTGAGTGCTGGGCCCCACCCCCTTTTTCTCACAAGCTGTACGGTTTTTATCGCGTGATTGTGCGTAGCACGGTGATTGTTAGGCGTGCCTGGGTCAGCCTCGTGATGGCAGAACTGATCATGACAATCTCTGCTAAGTTGCGTGCACTCAGAATAGTTTGATCCTGATTCTGTTATTCATATTTGCTATTTCTAATCTTCATGTTATGCATGAATCTGATGAGAATTTAACACTCGGTGTCTGAGTTACGTTCCGGAGGAGAGCCTAAGGAACAACGCATTTTCAGGATAGTAACGCAGTTTAAATAATGTGATCAATTGAAGAAGCTATTTTCCAAGTTCACTTCCAGAAGAATAACCCCTCCTCCGCCCACACACACTTATTGAAACCTTCATTTAAGAAGGTTTCTTAAGAACTGTGAGGCTGTGGGCTTTGGACGGCTTGTAAGGAGTTGTCTCAATCAACCTCTTCACTTTAGACATGAGTCCGCTTGGCTGTGGGAACGTATGTCTCCCAAGATCGCACGACTGGGTCTCCGTGAGTGACAGAGCCAGGTTCCCACCTCCTGGTTCCCAACTGCGCTCACCATCACAGGCCGACACCCAGGGGACATGCTGTACAACTCAGATCCTTGTAATATTGCCATAGCTTACCCCAAACCAAACCCACCCACTCCCAGGATGGTTTTGTACAGTAGGTGGCTTTCCAGACTGGTGACAGGAGCGGGACCGCTACAGCCCTCCAGAGTGGCCCACACCACCCTCCTGGAGAAGGGGCGTGGGCAGCTTTTGCCGTCCCAGCCAACACTAGCCTTGTAGATGCCAACCCATAAAATGAGGACAAACCCAGCTGCTTCCAAGTAAGTCTCTTGCGTCTCAATTTCTCCCCAGTAAAATGGGAAATGACTTCATAGGGCTTTTGAAGCCCCAAAGACCCTTTGTTTGCAGGCGGAATGAAAAAGGACACATGCTCTATGGGTGTGGCTTATAGTGATAAAATAAACCAGCAACACCCACCTCAGTCCCGCCCTAGGAGCACACCCTCTTGTTTTTACTGGAATAATTCTCATCAGCTGTGTGTTTACCCCCTTGGAGTTAATTCATGAGTTTATAAATAGAGAACTTGGGAGGGCCTGAACACAATATCTTTACTTACACCCCCTCTTGTTTGGGTGTTAGTTAGTTTAGCTCCCCACTTATTTACCTTTGGGAAAGCTCCGGGCTTATATTATTTACTCTTTCGTTGGTTTGCTGCTTAGAAGACCTAACCATGTACAGGGCAGAGGATTAAAAAGGTGTGAAAGGTCTGACAAGGAAAAATAGATCACTGTCGTGCAGGGCAGCCTGCGGGTTCTCTGCTCCCGCTCCCCACATAAGAACACAGGACACGGTGAGACCAAAAAGGAACACCCACGGAGCCATAGGTGGGGGAGTCATACCACTATATTCTCACTGGTGGCATCCACCTCTCTGCAATTCCGCGCTTGCAGGCTCAGCCACCATCTTCTTGCTAGGCCCCATTCTTCTCTCTCTTTCTGCTAGCGTAGCCACAGCAGTTATATTAGTGGCCAATGGCTCACTGGTTACAGCTGACGGCCAACTAGCCACAGCTGATGGCCATCCAATCACAGTTGATGGCCATTTACTACCTGAGCCAGCACCTTTCTATGTGAGGCCGAGAGCCTGGAAACTACTTTCTGGGGCTCTGCCCCCACAATCACGTTCCCCCATCTCCTCCCCACCTAGGAGAAGAAACTACTTTGTACCAAATGAGAATTTGCATCCCTTTCCAGGATGGGCCATGCATTCACCATCGTGTGTGCACGCACGTGTGTGTGTGTGTGTGTGTGACACAAGTGACAGCCTGCCATATGTACGTTGCTACAGTGCTTCTCAGCTGGGGTCGATCTTCCTCCAGTGACATTCAGCAACGTACTGGAGACATTTTTGGCCTGTCACACTGGAGGTGGGCAGCGACTGGCATCTGATCTGTACAGGCCGGGGGTACACAGCTCAACACACTAAAACCACAGGACAGCCCCTGGCACCAAGAGCGACCCTGCCCAAGAGCACTGGGGTTAGGAATATCCAGCTTTTGTTCCCCCCCTTTTTTTTTTCACCTCTTAAGCTGTTTTGACTATGGAGAGAAGAAAGTTTTAAAGTTGCTGGGAACGGGAGATCAATTTTGTTTTCAGATCCCCGGCACCTGGCAGAAAGCATGGCTATAAGTACACGTTGACTGCAAAGATGATTGATTAATTATTATTTAATTTAAATTAAAGCCATTAAGTAAAAAAAATGCAGTGTACTGTAAGCTGTTCTTTCTTTAAGTCCGAAATCCCCTCTTGTCTGGAGCAGAGGTTAGAATTCAGCGGGAGTCCCACAGATCAGGGAAGCTGTGCAGGTCTTTGGACCTGAAGAAAACAGCGTGGCTGCTGAAGGAAATGTTCTATTTTGGAAACAAACATCAGAGAAATTGGCCGCCTCAGAGTGGCCCCAGGTCCTTCACCTGTCCTCACTTACAAAGACAAGTTATTAAAATAAACAGAAAGCTTGCCTGGCTTTTTAAACGACAAGGCCAGCCACCCTCCCTCAAAGACATCAGAACACACAGCACTGAGGGGGTAGAGGGTGTTTCAACCTCATCAAAAGCCATGAAAAGCAGGACCCCTTTTGTATTGGTGCTTTCGGGACGTCTGTCAGGATTGATGTGTATTTTCCATCAGGACCGCTCGCAAAGCAATCCCCTTTCCAAAATGCGCGGCACAAAGCCATCCTAGCAATGACCTCTACAATCCCAGGCTGGACGGAGATATTATTTTTATAGAAAAAAAAAAACACGGATCTCTTTAATCAGCTTTAAAAACACATTGGGAACAGTCACTTCTCTTATTTAAAAGTTTAACTTTACTTTCATCAATTTATAATCAGAGTTCTTCTGGTATGTTTGATTCCTGACAAACAAGGATAAAAGTCTGGTGCCCCCATTGCTAATGAGACGATAAAGCAGCAGGGATCAAGGTTTTAATTACTACAGGCGCTGCACTGGAGAGGTACCGATGATATTTTCTATGGCATGTCGAAGTTGTAACTTCAGGCTTATGACAGCCCTGCTGCGCTCCAGCGCCTTTGAAGATCACTCATCTTTGTCTCCTGAGAGCACACAAAAATTTCTGAGCCAGAATCCTGGGGGGCTGGCAATTATTGGCATAACCTGGTCCAGGTTCCCCTCTTCAACCATCATGCTCAGTGAGGGTCCAGTTTCTTAATGCCTGCCATTATCCCGAAAGGGAAATTGGACATTCAAAATGTCTGTGAACTTTGTTACTCAGATGATACCCGTTCTCACTCACCCAGCATGGACTTCCTATCAGTAATGAAATGCTTAATTGAATTGGGAGATTTCTGGTATATACTTTCTCATTTCTTTTCAAAGTCATGCTTGAGATTTTTTTTTTTTTTTGGCAAAAACTTTATTTTTGTAGTTTTGTAGACGTGTATTATACTTATCACTCTAATCTATTTAAACCTATTTCTAGCAATATTCCCTTTGTTACTGCAGACAGTTGATAATTGGAGTTTTTAAAGGTGTCATTTTGGGTCAAGTGCATGAAATGGAAAGGTCACGTGTTCTTACCCTGTCTGAAACGGAAGCTGGACGTGGATTCCATTAACTCTCATGTTCACAAGGTGCGTGTGCCCACGCATGAACACACACACACACACACACACACACACACACACCACTGCTGAATGGCCTAGAGCACTCAACAAATAAGCCTTGCTCAAAAACCTACTTTTGGCCCTAAAAGCCAGAGCAGAGTTAATCTGAGCTGTGGGTGGCCACCAACTCAGTCTGAGCCTAACCAGTTTATCAACCAACTACCCAACTCATCAAATGACTAACCAGCTTAACTAACAACTAATCTCTGATCACTCAAGTCATTTCTGAATTATAAGGTAAGAACTGAGAATCAGAAGCACAAGTGTCGACCGAGCCTACTGAATGGTTAAATTTCTAAGATTTTTGGATCATAAACGTAAAAATGCATCCTCGGCTACTACATCGGGAAAACCCACAAGTGAAAAGAGATTCACAGAAAATAAATCTAAATTGACCTTTATGTCCACTTATCCCTCTAAATTTGCAATACCTATTAGGAATTACTATTTTTATCAGCACAGCTTTCATGGTCTTAAAAAATATCATCTATGTGAAATGTGAAGACCACATACATGCAGCTCATTTTCTTCTTGGCAAAGGGAAGTGAAAAAATGTTCCCACTGTGTAGTTTGTGCATATACTACAGACTTCTCATTACTTGTATGAGTCAGGATAGACCGATGCTGTAACAAATGGTGCAAAACCTCAGCGGCTGCACACAACACATGCTTAGTGCCCATCCGTGGGAGTCCCTGCCACAGGCCTGGGTGGGCACTGCTCCTGGCAGCTGTCCTCAGGGCTGCTCCTGGCATCCAGCAGCGCCCCCATCTTCTTGGATGGCAGAGCCACCACTGGACTGTCTACATATGTCAGGCAGCAGGGGAAGATCCAGTCTGAAGACCCCCAGGGGCCGCATGGGCCATGCCCAGAAGTGGTGGCTTTACCTTGCACACCTTCCATTGGCCAGAAAGGGGAACCTAGGAGTCATGTAGAACTGGCTCAGCACAAAACTTGAGGAACTTTTCTGCATTAATTGCAGCAATACTTTACCCATATAGAAGACTCTATAGTTGTTGAGACTTTTATTGCTATCACCTCATTTCATCCTCAGAGTCATGGAATTAGACAGAGATTATTATTATTTACAGATAAGAAAACTGAGGTTCAAAAAAACTCGTTTCCTTGCTAGAGGTCAGACAGCTACTAAGAGCTGGAACCAAATGCTGGTTTTTTCACTTTTCTTTTCATGTCGGTTATGTCACATGCTTGTCTTGATTTATGAAGTCCATTGTCTTATACAAATAGTTATTTAGATGAAAGTAAAAGCCTGCCAGAATTAAGATGTTTAACCATTAATGACTTAAGTTATTCATTACCCACATGCAATAAAATAAATGAATTTCTGGAGCTTATTGGGTACAAGGCATTGTTCCAAGTGATTTTATATTTGCAAACTCTTTTAATGCTTGGAGCTACTTTACTAGGTGGTCACCATCATAATCATCATCACCACAACTGCCATCATCATCTCCATCACCATCACCGTCATCACCACCATCACCATCATCATCACCATCATCACCACCATCACCGTCATCATCACCGTCATCATCACCGTCATCATCACCACCACCATCACCACCACCACCATCACCACCACCACCATCACCACCATCACCATCACCATCACCACCACCATCACCACCACCACCATCACCACCACCACCATCACCATCACCACCACCACCACCACCATCACCACCACCACCATCACCATCATCATCACCATCATCATCACCATCATCACCACCACCATCACCACCATCACCACCACCACCACCATCACCACCACCACCACCACCACCACCACCACCACCATCACCACCACCACCATCACCATCATTATTTGTATCATCATGATCTTCATTTTACAGGGAGTTTGAGTGACCTGTCCAGGGTCACACACCAATAAGTGTCAGTGAGGGGTTTAAGCCCAGGCAGTTTGACTACACACTTCACACTGCAGTCAGTACTTATTTGAGGCAGCCAAAGAAGACTTATTATTAATAGCTTCCCACTGTAAAAGACTGTTAAGTGTAAATATTTCACTGAAAAGCAATGAATGTAAAAATAAACAAGGGGAATACTTTATTCCTTTGACTATGATCGAGATTTTTCCACTTTAATGAGAATTTTAAAATACAATTGCTTGCAGAATATTTTGTAGAAAATATTATTTTAATAAATGCCAACTTTATGTAATTCTCTTTATACGCCTTTCTTGCTAACGTTATAACAACATAGACTTAATTTTTCTGCTGTTTTCCTTACTGTTACTTTTATGCAATGTTCCCCTGTATTAATGTCGCTGCTGTACTTGATAATCTGAGACTTATATTCAATCACACTGATAAGCCACAGTTCTCCTGAGCATTGCCCAGTTCCTAGACATTGGAGTCTTTCCAACGTCTCACCGTTATAAATACTCAAGCTGCAAATATTCTGGTGAAGTGTTGTTACATGAGTGATTTCCTGGGTTACAGTCCACAGAGTGGGATCTTTAGGTCAAAGATGTGGATAATTTCATTGCTGTTCTTACACATTTCCTTATGAGTGCATTGATTAAGTTTTATAGCAGATGGAACATATAATAATAATTTCAGATGACTTTTAAATCTCGTCACATCAGCTAGGATGCCGTGAGCACAGAAGACTATTCAAGGTGACTTAACAAGCAGTTTGGGGGAAAATGGTGTCAGATATCAGCTGGGATCCCGATGCTTTCCCCCTCTCCCCCCACCATCATTTATTCGGTGGTTTCTCCTCTTAAACCGACAACCGTCAGGGTCTCAGGATGGCTGCCAGAGTTCCACGGGGGAAGGAAGGAGGGTGTCTGGTGTCACGGCCAGCCGACTGAGGTGAAAGACGGTGGTGCTCAGGCTGGAGTGGCAGCAGTGAAGGAAGGGGTCAGATTCTGGAGCTACAGTGAAGATGCAGCCGGGTTTTCCGATGGTTGGATGTGGATTGTGCAGGGAGGTGTAGACTGTTACTCCAGATGGAGCTCGATGCCCTCTGTGCCCCAAGGACGGGTCTCGTACAGACTGTTACATGAGAAAAACAGAAGCCACACACACTGTCTCTTCCTGGATGTCTTTACATAGATCTAGATAAACAGATAGCAAAGGGGATAGAGACATGTAGGCAATAAGCGTTAACAGCCATCGTCTCTGGGAGGAAACCTTGGCTGCGGGTGAGGTGGGCAGAGGAGAAACAGCCGAGGGAGGATGGTCGAGCACGGTTTACACCGTATATTTCGTTCACATATTTTATTATAAGCGTCCATACTGTCTACATGATGTTTTTAAATGTTTGAAACAATTTCCAAAAATCCAAATTTCCAATATGGCCTAAAAGAATAGAGGGCAATATTAGTGAAGATGTGGTTCAGTGTGATGCTGTTGGAGTGACATTTAAAGAGGCTATGTGCAGACAGACAGACAGACAGACAGACAGACAGCTCTCCTACGGACAAAGATGGTCTCTGGCAAGACACAGGTGACACTGGTCAGAGTGGGGTCCCTCAGCGAGGTTACTGGCTGGGGTGAAACTGCACCTTCCTTCGCACTTGGTACCCAACTTTTGAATTTGCTTCCTTGTTCATGTGTTATCTACTGAAAACTAGTCACTTAAATGTTCAAATAAAGGATAGAAAGGAAAAATTGAAATGCCCAAGTAGTAACACACAAACCAAAAACGGAACCCAATCTGAAACACCCCAGGTAAGGCTCAAATCCCTGTGGCCGTCACCATTTCTTTAGACTGGTTTTAGGTGAAGTCTGGGTGACAAGGTGAACAGAATAGGTGGCTTAGAGGGGCCTAAGAGGTTCCGTAGTTTCTCATTGACGTGGATCACTCCATTTCTGAATTAAAAGAGAAAATGGAGTAATTGTAAAAGCATCCAGTCAACACAAATCAATAGATATTTACCGAGCCAAGGGACTGACTTGGGCATGTGCCCACTTCCTGGGGGTCACCAGTGACCCCATCACTTGGGAAACTGTTTCTAAGCTGTTCAGGACACAATGTTTTGCAGGCGAAAGGACGATGGAGAATCCAGCCATTGCTGTGATTGGTAATTTCTGAACGTATTTAAATGTTTGCCTCTGTTTCTAGTTAAAAGCACAAGTGTAGGTTTCTCTTCTTACAAAATCACAGATTAATCTCTTCCATTTCCATTTGGAATTACCAAGAGCAGCCATGGAGAGATGAGTGAAAGCAGAAAGATGCTTTGGTAAAAAAATTGACACCAAACTACAGTCATTCTGGTGAATAAATGAATTGGGGCCAAGGCCGAACGATGAACGTTTCAACAAGTCTGAAATTAAAAACAAACATTCTTTAAACGTGAATGTGTTTTGTGTCAACCGCCGAAAAGCAAACATGGAAAAATCCATCTCGTGATAAGAGGAGGAAAAGGGTAAAATTGTTGACAAAATCTTGGCTTTCCTTCCAGATACGGTCTGTGGTTTGTATGACACCAACACATTCTGAATGGCAGATTATTTAACAATTTCAAAAAAATTAAATGATCTAGTTAGCAAAAGGTCTGGTGCACAGACGGCCACCTACCCCAGGGCCCGGGAGGGGAAGTTTTCCGGTGGCCTCTCTCTCCAAACCCGCCCCTGCTCACACACACTGGTGCTCGCGAGACACATGCCAAGCCGTGTGATTCTCCCCCTGCTATGTTAAAAATGCATTGCTATTTTTTCAAGCATGCTTCGATGAAAGAGGGCACATCTGTTTTCAGTCTTTTATGAAAATTACTGAGCTTCCTCAGTGCACTTTATCTTTTAATTTCAAAATTCTTTGTCGCAATGACTTGAGATAATCACCGACCATATTTCTGGCCCCTTTAAAAAATAAAGGGTGGGTGTGGGGGGGTGGGGGGGGTTTAGGAAAAAAGAAAGCCCGAATGAGCCATTTCTGGGCTTTGAACTCCCGTCCCTAATCCTCCCCCTTCAGGACTGGGTGGAAAGGGCCCCTCATTTGCGTTTAGAACGGCTGGGTCGCAGCCCCTGATGGCAGTCAGCTCTCCTCCCAGCTGCAGCGGGCGCAGCGTGAGGCTGCAGGATTATTCATCAGCTCCCCGGCAGGGAGGAGCCCTTCTCACAGCCACTGCTCTGCGGCAGAGGGCTCCACTTCCCTTTATAAGCCTCTTCATAGCCTCCTCCCCAACCCTTTTGACAAAGTTTCTCACCGTCTCCCAGCCACGGGAGGGGTGCCTTGATTGTACAACACACTAGATCAGGTTTTAATACCCATGCCTCCCACCTCCCAGCACTTTTGTTTTGACTAGCACGCAATACGCAGGGGGTTGTTTACCGTATGTCTTTCTGCTTTTAAACTGGTGTTCAAGGCCCCGGTCATTGGGAGGACTGGAACCAGAGGCTTGAGATTCCTCGTCCAGATTTCCTGTACCCCGTCCTGCTTCCTCTAGGCATCGATTAAACGAGTCCCTGGAATAAAGTGGGGACCAGAATGCCACTGGACAGTCCAGGCATGGCTGCGCGTGGGACACGGCCCAAAGGCTTGGACAGTGGCGCCGGTGCCGCGTCTGGGGCAGACCCACTGCTTGGCTGCAGTGCGATGGGCTGCAGCACCAGGCAGACTTACACTCTTGCCTTTGCTCCCCATCACGTGAGCCTAACGACATTCCCAGCAGACTTCACAGTCATCCTAACAGAGGGGCTGCTGCCAGGCCCGACGCTTGCTGTGTGCTGTGCTGGGAGGCTAAAGAGAAAAGACAGGACTCCGGGGTCTGGGTCCTGCCTCTCCCGTCACTTGGAAGCACTCAGTCCCACCCAATAGTCACGCCTACGATGTCCACTGGGAAATTTCCTGAGTCACTAGCCGCATAAGAACACAAGACAGGAAATGAGCGTAAAATTTAGAGAAATGCTACTGGCGTTTCCCCACACCTTCCAGCCCCACCCGTACAGTGGCAGTGTCTTTCCCCCTTGACCTTGGTGGACAGGGTCAGAAAAGACAAAAGGCATCCACGTGGACATCATGGACAAGTCAGAATTCCGTGGGTCTTCCTGGAGCTTATTTTATGGTTTAATGTTTCCTTACTTAAAGGATCGAGCCAGTGCCGCAACATGCATTCACTCAACAGTGCCGACGCCAGACACAAAAGCTGCGTCATGTTTGGATCCATTTATGTGCTGTTGGAGGGCAGGCAGAACGAATCCAGGCTTTCAGAAGTCAGGTTAGTGATTCCCCTTGTGGGATGGGGCCCAAGGGACCCCCTGTGTGCTGGAGATATTTGCTACCTGGTTGGGTGGTGGCTATCTGAATGCGTGCAGACATAAAATTTCAATGAATTGAGCACTGGAGGTTTGTGCATTTGAGTGCATTATATGGACGCAGAAGACACCCTTTTTACAAAGCTTAGAGTTTCTAGAGCTGCCTTCGAGTCTGACCCAGGGCAAGCCTGGTTTACTTCTGGCTGGCTGATAAGATCTATATGCATTAATATTAGCAGCGTCCAGGGCTGGGTGAAGGAGCCTTTATGATGAAATGGCAGGCGTCAAGACAGGGGACAGCAGCTAGCCAGTGACGGGGAAGCAAAGTCACCCTCTTCCAGCCGCTGGGACATCTGGCCCCTTTATGCTACTTAAACAGGCCCCAAGGAGATGTATCGGCAAATGCCCTCCCTGAGAGGGAGGGGGCAGCTGGCAGCTCCAGGGAGGCCCCTGGCATCACAAAATGAAGATGGATTGGTGGGCAGAGGGCTGGACAGACAGAGGGACAGAAAACCCAGCAGATAGAGCATCTAGGGTGTGAGCCATCCGCGTTCTCTCTAAGATTCTTCCCATTTTTCCATAGGTTTGAAGCATTTTATAGTACAATCTTGGGGGAAAAGACTCAGGCCCCTTGCTTTCCGTGTCTCCTGGCTCAAACACCACGAGAGCTTGCGGAATGGAGCCAGTTCCCTTCCTCACTCATTATAACCTCAGCATTGTGAGCTAAAAACCCCCAAACGCATTTTGGGAAGTCTTTTTTTTTTTTAATGGTGAGATGATTTCTCAAAAACACACTTCATGTCGACTTTGGGGCACTATATAGAGCTCTTTTAAGTCCAGCTGTCTAGAAAAAAGGTTCAACATCACCTTCGTGGAGAGACCCAGTTAAGGATGAAACGAATCACTGCTTTCCTTCCTCCCTCAACTTTGCTCTCAACAGCTGAGTTGGGACCAGGACCCCGCCCGCGCTGGAGTAGCTGCTGGGAGCCTGTGAGGTCACAGTGGAGCGTGAAGAGTCACCGGCTGCCCCCCAGGTATTGAGGGGACTGTCCTCTCCGGAGGGGGGTTAACAAAGCGATACATTTCATGAGAGACACGGTGGTTCCCCACCCTGTTCTGAAGCGCTTTCAAACACACTCCCAGCTAAAAAAGTCTTAGAAATAAGAAAAGGAGGCCTGTGTCAGGACCCCCTGAGGTAGTGGACAAGCCGGAGAGCGAAGGGCAGGGTCACAAAGACTGGAGTCGCAAGTCCGGGGCCAGGGCAGGTGGGCGGGGCTTCTTATGGCCCCGCCCACTGGGTCCCCACTTTGCACCACTCAGGACAAAAGATGTGGACTCCTGCCACCCGTGCATGCATTCTGCCCCAGAATGCGACGGAGCTCATTTGTATCTTACCCCAAACCGGTGTGCAGCGTCTTCCTTGCAGAAGGACGTTGTGTCCCCTGAAACTCACAACCTCTGGAAGGTTGCAACGAAGGTCAACGAGAAAGCAAAGTAAGGCAGGTGTGTGTCTTATTCAGTGGGTGACTTGTAAAGCAGCACGTATGTCTCGATGAAGACAAACCAAACTTTTGAAGGTAAACAATGAACTCGCTCCTCATTGTTTCTGGATTTGTCTCTCTCTTTGGAGATAACTGTGGTTTACAAATCTTTCAGGATGAGTAGTAAGGAAATGTAGTTAAGTCGGGTCTTGTGTGTGTGAATAGAACTATTTTAAAAGCCATGTTCATGGGGCTCACGTAATGCAAAGCATTTAAAACCTCTTGATCACGACTGATCATAAGTCTCGAGTCTTACAAAGAGGTAGAGCTGACGTCTGATATGTTTTCAGTTTCATTGGTCTTCATGTGCTTAGACTTTTGTTAATCGGTTAAATTTTCTTCATAAAAATGAAATATATTTAAAATTCACTGAAACTAGTACCAATAATTTGTCATTATTTTAAAATCATGTGCACAAGTTATAGAGTCTACAAACTATAGGGTGTATGTCATGCAGTGTAGATTAACCTACACCATATATAATAATAGATCAGATCATAATACAATAACGTAGCTCTATCATTACATATTATATGCAGCCTGGGTCAAAATTCTGCTCTGACGTGCACCCACATGTTCTTGAGCTTCCTATACAGCATTCCTAGGCCTCAGTTTCCTCATCTATCAAGTGGGAGAAACACAGGTACCGGGCGTGGTCACAGTGGCACACAGAGCTTTCCCCACGCCCGCAGGCCTGCGTCTCCGCCAGTTTCAATGGTGCACCTGGCTTTGTGGGAATCTGCCCTGCCACCAACACCCCTCTTCCCTCCCCCGCCCCCGTTTATTCAGCTATTCAGCCCTGGAAGCAGGACAGGGGAAGAGAAAGACATTTCCTGTCCAGCTGCAGGCTGCCCTTTCACCTCCACGTTCACACGCCCAGACCAGACGGCTGGCACTCGAGGAGCCCTCCTGCTGTCCTCTCACTGCTGCTTTTTGCCAGCATCTGTCTCTTGAGACAAGGACACAGAGGTGAGGGTGGGGGCGGGGGCAGATAGCAAACACACCACTTTGGAGGGTAAACAAGGAAATGCTGCCAACCTTCCCTGGACCCTAAGGATGAATCTGAAACCAATAATTTAATTTGAAATGTGCTCGCCTGAGAGCCAACTAGGCCTGACCCATAGAAGCCAGGCCGTTCCCTGAAGATTAGCTGACAACACCATCACCCACTTCAGAGAAATAACTTGGAGCCAGTTCTTACGAAAAACAATTGGACGGTTTCAAAATGTTCTGCGTTCTAAATTAGGGAGGAGGGCCGTTAAAAATGCTACTGTTGTTCCTGCTATGCTAACACTGCTGCGGAACACTAAATCCATAGTTTGGAATAAGTAGGAAACATATTATTCGTGCATTTTTCTGAAGCGATGATACATAAGACAGAAAGAGTCTATGGCCTCGCAATGTACTGACACTTTTACGGAGCTTCAGAATAACTAACTCTATCCTGCAGAACAATCAGGAATGTGAGTGGACAGCTGCTGTGCCGTCCCATCCCAGCTATAGCTGTCAGAGTCCACACTAGCTTCACGAATTAAGTGAACCTGGAGGGAAACGCCGTTCTTTTATAAAGAGGTTAAGACAGCTGATAGACTCAACCCACAAACGAGACATCAGGAAGCAGACAGACATTCGGTGACCTGGCCACCAGAGGAGAGGTGTAGACTAGAGACGCAAATGTGTCAGGTATCCACACAGGGTGTTCAGTGGAGCCAAGGGGATGGGTGAGGTGGGAACGTGGGGTGGGGTGGTCTAGGTCCAAGCCGTGAGGAGCCCCAACTTTGGGTGACCCTGAGGAGAAGGATGGTTACACAGGAGAGAGAGAGCAGAGGCCAACGAGGAGGGGATCGGAGTGTGGGGCCGTGGCCGGTGGGGGTGGGGTTCTGCCGACAGTTACGTGACGTGTCCTCACCTTAGGGAGAGATGAGCACGTTGTCACAGGGAGTAGAGGAAACGTAACATCTGCCAGGAGTTAGCATCACGCTGAGCGCCTATCAGATGACCTGACACGGAGACGGTGCTTCTGACAGGGAGGTGCCCCCAGGCCTGGGGTGGCATCCTTCCCGTGTGCCCGGAACCATCCCGGTGTCACTGGGGACACCCCCCCTCATTCTCCAAAGGTCCCAAGTTGGACTGTAAATGACATCACAGTGACCACCATCACACGGACAGTGAAGGGAGCGTGGAAGACACGTCCTTTTACTGGAATGAAGCCCATCTTTCAGGTGGAGCCAGACGGGACGGTCCCACATCGCACCAGCTTCAGGAACAAGGGACTCCAGAGCGTCAGTCAGGGCCCCAGTCAGGGCCCCAGAGCCACGCGGTCCGGCTTCCTCGTGCCACCGGCAAAGCTAAGTGCCCGACACAATGCAATGTCAGGGGTTTAGGAATATACGACATCTTTCCCCCTAAAACCACCCATGGATATTTTCACATTGAAGTATCCTTATAAATGAAACTCCATTGTGACGTGGAGCTTTAAATATTCTAGGCTTGAGAAAACAGAATCCTATCCCGGAAATTTCTTTCCAGTCATTAATGAGGCATGCATTTATAGAGCACGCAGTTTTTATTTTTATTTATGTTCCTTTGATAAATAGCTATCGGTGGTGACAAACGTTCTCTCCCGTTCTACGGAACCTCAGAAATCAATTCCTTATTATGCGAAGTGACGTTATAGATCACACTATACCAATTGATTCCTTCTGAACCAGGGGTATTAAACAGGATTGATAGGTGTGAGGAGCATAAACATTTTAAAAAGGAGCCTTTGATATTTACAAACAAAAATGCTTTCTGTCATTGCTGAGAGGTGATTTTCAAAAAGTTGAGATAGCAGAGTGTGTTTAAAAGAGGGTAGGAAACAAAGACCAGTATGACAGGATCATCGATGTAAAAAGAATTTGTTATGTTTCTGTAAATGTAACATGAAGAAATTTGACCATAGTGCAAAACAGAGCCCCCACCCCTGCTGGGGACACCCGACAGGAAAAAACCACGAGTGATCTGCTTAGAAGAATATAAACTACATGGCAATGTGACAGTAACATGCGTTGATTCGCATGAGAAATGTCAAGACCTCAAAATGGCTTTATTAAAATATAGATTTTTTTTTTACAAAGATCTTGGCAAGCTCACAAGAAAATATATTATTTTCAAAGACATGGAATTTTTTAAAATAAATGTATCGAGCAATCCCTCTCATGCAGTAAAATCCATGCTTTAAAAGTCTGCAGTTCAGTGGGGTTTCGTATAGTCACGTGATTGTGCAACCATCTCCAATACATAATTTTAGAACATTTTCCTCAGCACAGAAGGAATCGACGTACCCATCAGGCATCACTGCCCCTCCCCAGACCTCGGCGTCCATCAACCTGTTTTCTGACTTCACGGATGTGCCTAGCGAGACATTTCACGTAAATGCAATCCTACAATAAGTGGCCTTTTGCGCACGGCTTCTTCCACTGAGCGTAACATTTTCCAGGTTCCCCCGTGTTGTAGCACATGCCAGCAATTCCTCCCTTTTGATGGCTGAACAACAATCCATTTTGGTAGATATACCATATTTTTTTATTCATTTGTCCACTGATGACCATTTGGGTTGTTTCCACTCTTTGGCTATTCAATTCTCT